>NC_142151.1:12550250-13167000 GCF_024610735.1 Ursus americanus
TAACATCAAAAGTCTCAGATAACATGAAAAAATCCTCTTGAAGGAGCTTTTCAAATTGAAGTCCAGAGCAAAATGGTCACACTGACTCCCTCCACCTACCCACTGACTCAGCCTCTACTCCCAACTCCTGCTCTTGAGAAAATCATTCTTAATGTCTGCTGGACCTATGGGTTTTACCTTAATTCATTAATGAAATACTTGAAAATGAACACTGGGGGGAAAACCTCAAAAATAACTCACAGAAGGATAGTCCAGTGGGTGTGTCAAGAAAAGATGAAGGCACCTTCCCTTCTGCCTTGCTTTGTGAGAATATTTGTTTATTCAACAAGCATTGACTGAGCACTTTCAAGTTCAAAGAAGTGTGCTAAGCACTCTGGAGGAAACGAAGAAGAGTAAAACCAGGTGTCTGCCATCCCTAAGCTCATCTGTTAACTGGGGGACTAGTCATGAAAGTGACCACGACTGTAAGGCAGTGTCATAGGTATGAAGGATGCAGACACTATAAAGGGATGAAAAGAGATGACCCTCGAAGTAGAAGTGGAAATATGAGGAGCAGTTCACCTGGTGGTCAAGAAGGATGTTTCCAATAGAATTAATAGCACGTGTAAATGGCCAGGATGCTGGAAAGCTCAGGGACAGCTGAGAGAGTCCTTAGAAGCGCTCCGTGGACAGTCTGAAGGTTCGCCTTGGAGTCGGAGATAAGGGCAATTAGTAAAATGTAAAACTGGGGCCAGATTCTCAATGCATTAAGAGTGATGACAAATATAAACCATTAGCAATAGATTATCAGCCATTTAAAACAGAGCACTGATATGATTTTAATTGCATTTTCCAAAGATAATCCTGTGAGAGTGCAAAGAATCGTTTGACAAAGGGAAAAGAGAAGACCCTCTAGTCTAGATATTAAAATAAGGCCATTCACAGAGGAATGGGGAGGGGCATGGGGAGGGGAGTGGGAGAGGGAAGGCATATTACGGGCTGACTCTGTCCCTCTAAGACCCACTCTTTTCCAGTATCACCTGCTCCTTTTCTGAGTCACTGGACCAGTAAATGGCTCCTCTGGACCCACCAACCAGATGGGTCTCAGAGCGATCGTCTGTTTCCTGGGGCAGTCAATGGGTCCTTGGGACAACCCCGGGCTAAAGCCACCCACCTAGGCCTGTTCCACAGATGTGAGAATTATATTGCTGAAAGGCATCCTGGACTCCAACCCAGTGCTTACAGGAGGAACTTTAGGTCCAGAGAAGTTAAGTAATTCACCCAAGGCCAAACAACTAATCAGTGGCTGAGTCAGTACTCAAACCTGCCCCAGGACTGAGGTTCCAAGTTCACCACACCACAAAATCAAGACAGAACCAAAACTCAGTCCTTGTTTCCTGTCGTATTGATTTTCTATGACTGAGGGTCACACGCAAATTTATTAGTAGTAATGTTTACAAAATCATTCACACCTATCACTAATGTTTTCAAAGCTCTCACAATGGCAGAGGCTCAGGACCGGCTCTGAAACCCTACAGACTAAATACAGTTATTCTCTCCAGGCATTCTACTGCCCCGGGCAGTTCGGGCAGGGCTCACCTGTGTTCCTTTCTGCCCCAAGAACCTGGGGACGAGCCTTGGTGCAAGCACAGCACCAATCATGATGTGGGAAACAAGTTCATTAAGTAACAATGGGGGCAAGAGCCCATGGGTTGGGGGTTTTCAGAAAGGCTGACTGGCAGAGGGGAAATTCAATACGGGATCAGTGCACTTGGGGATTTAATACTTTAAGCAAAATAGATGTAGCCTGTCTGAGACAGAACGAGGCAGGTCACCGATGTGGGGTGTGACTATGAGATATCTTTCACCAAAGCCGCATGCCTACCATACTTCCACAGCTACCAAAATTTACTACCTTTGTAAAAACTTGTTTGAGTTTTTACAAGCGCCCCCATCCCTACTGAAATGATGTGAGGCATGAATTAATTCATTCACACCCGTTATTGCATGCGCAGTAACACGTGAGTGCTGTGGCAGCGTGTTTAAGACAAATGGCCAGAAGGGCAAAGGTTGGTTTACAGAACTTTTTTTTTTTAATTTCATTTATTTATTTGAGAGAAAGAGCACACACAGGCAGAGGGGAGGGGCAGAGGGAGAGAGAAGCAGACTCCCCGCCTGAGCAGGGAGCCCAATTCAGGGCTTGATCCAGGACCCTGAGATCATGACCTGAGCTGAAAGCAGACGCTTAACCCACTGAGCCATCCAGGTGCCCCCAGTTCATAGAACTTTTAACACAAGCTTTACCTCTCTTGATTCCCCAAATCAAACCATATATATAAGATAACATTTTCCCCATTTTAGGATGAGAAAACTGAGGCTCAGAGAGGTTAAGTGAAGAGCCCCACATCACACAGCCAGGAAGTGGCAGAACTGTGATTTTTAATCCATGTCTTCTAACCTCAAATACGATATTCTTTCCATTACATCTGTTTGGTATATTAGCAGAAATCTTCAAGGCAAATGGGGCTCACATCTCAAAGAAGGTAATAACGGAATGTGTAAGGGAGTATGATGTAAATAACAAATCCAGATTTAAAATATTTTTTGAGGAAAACTCTTCTATCAACAGTGGCCTCAGTGTTACTGAGTGCACACTACGCATGTGGATTAAGCACTGTATCTAGAACGTGCAAGCCCACAGCTCCATATATTATGATATACCCTGCATCCATTGTTTCACAGGCCTCCCTGGGAAGAGGGGAGGGTTTGGAAAAAAGGCTTAAATGGATTCAGCAAGTATGTTTCCCCCGACACTCCAAAACCCACCCATTCTCTTAAGGCAGATCTAAGACCACACTGAAGAATTTCCTAATTAAGCAGAAACTGGAATTCAAATCTTTCTTCTATTCTGTAGGTTGTTTGTTTAGACGTGGGGGGGGGGGGGCTGCAGCAGGAGAAGGGGGGAATCTTAAGCAGGCTCCACACCCAATGCAGATCCTGAAAGGCACTCTGTCTCGAGACCCCGACATCGTGACCTAAGACAAAATCAAGAGTTGGAATGCTTAACCAGCTAAGCCACCCAGGTGCCCCCTATTCTGTCATTTTAATACTAACTAAACATCAACTAAAAACAAAAGAAAGAAAAACCTTTAAATTTTAAACTTTCAGTCGGCATCCATTCTTTAGAAGAGGCCGAGGTAATGCTTTAAAAGCAATGTTCTCAGACTTCACTGTGCCCCAGAATCACCTGGACAACTGTTCAAGTGAAGATCTGATGCTATAGGCTTGGGTGGGGTCTGAGGCTCTGCATGTTAATAAGTATACTTGTATGCTCAGGTTTACACATATTGTCAAAGCCTGGCTCCCCCCAGCAGCTAATACAACAGTCTGTTGGGCAGGCAAAGTTGAGTTCACTGCTCCCACCGTAAGGGAGATCACCACCTAGATTAAGTTCTAGCAACGTCTCAAAGGTGGAGGGCAAGGTCAAGATTTTTGTGACGTTTGGGGATTTGGTAGAAGGCGGTCTTTCAATATGCAACTCAACCTGGAACTGTTAAAGATTTTGATACAAAAATAATTCAGGATTGGAGGACAGCAAGGGTGTCAGAGATTCTTGGGGAGTACACAGCTCTTTGATGCCACCAACTGGAAAGTTTAACAGTCTCATTTTGCAAGTTGTTTCTTCCTGGGCAAGGGTTCCGGGGATAGCAAAGACTTGTTGGTGAAGACAGTGAATAGTAAAGTCGTACTGATAGTAAACCGTGTGGGTGTAGATGGTTTGGGTTTTTAATACAGATGAGCACGCACGTGAAGGGGTCAGGGAGGAAGAAAAGGCGGCGGGAAGACCCAAAAGAGCGATCCAGGCTTTCTCGGCAGAGAGCGCCACCTACTGGCCCTGTGGGTAACAAAACACAAAAACTACAAATGCAAAAGCCGCTTTTAACAGAACGACTCGGGTGCCACCTACCGATTTATTTTTTAACTTTTCAAACGGTTTCCAGAAAGATGATTTACTTTCATTTAAAATACGTATGTTATGCACCAATCATATAAGAAATGCTAGAAACAGAAAAATAAATAACACAAGATGGGAAAGGCAAGTCTTGGAGACAGGCGAGCACAGAGAAAAGATCTGGGTGAGGGATAGAATCATGGTTAAGAGTGGTGCAGTATGCAGCCCAAAGCACAGACTTAGCAATCAAGTGACCAGGGGTCACCGGGCGCTGGGGAGTTGGGGAAGCTTTATTGAGTCAAGGAACCCCAAAGTGTCTCTTGAATGAGAATTGATAGCAGGTGTGAGAAGGAAGGGCTGAGAGTTCCAGGCAGAAGTAGAGGTAAGGTATGGACCTGGCACGCGATTTAGTATGGTTGAACCATGAGGTACAGGGTGTAGAGACAGGCATTAAGAGAGAATACCGGGGAGGGGTGCTAGGACCAGATCCTGGAAGGCTTCGCGTGCTGCTCTGGGGAGGTTATCCTGATCAAATGAATCCTAACCAAAGAATCCCTGAATGGGGCGCCTGGGTGGCTCAGTGGCTTAGGTGTCCAACTCTTGATTTCAGCTCAGGTCACAGTCTCATGGTTGTGGAATACAGCCTCATGTGGGCTCTGCACTGAGTGTGAAGCCTGCTTGGGATTCTCTCTCCCTCACCCTCTGCCCCTTCCCACCACTTGCACATGCATTCTTTCTCTCTCTAAAAAAAAAAAAAATCCCTGATGGATATTAGGGAGGGAAAATACAGGATTAGACCTCTGTTTACAAATACTACACAGGCAGCAGTGCCCTTTCTTTGGAAGAAAACAAAACTGGAAATCAGCACATCAATTTGGAATTTTCTTGTTGCCAGTTCCACTCACTTAAATAAAAAGGGAGAATTTATCAGAAGGCTATCAGGAGTACACCAAATCATTGAAAGGCTGAAGAGCAGGCTTGGAAACAGGCAGGAGCAAAGACAGTTTGGAGGAGGCACAGCAATTGTCTCAGAGTTGGAAGTTTGGCTGCGAGGATTCAGTGGCAGCAGGACATCTCTGCTGTGCTAGGTCTGATCACTCAGCAGGGGCGTGGGACTGTCAGCCCTCAGCCATCAGCCCATGCCTTGGATGCTAGGTAGGCTAGGGAGCTCTGGGAGTTAACTGGCCACTCCGACTTCATAAACATTATTGGTTAGTGTACCTGTTTGGCTGCAGTAACAAAGATCAAAATTTATGTGAGATGGCTCCTTTCTTTTCAGAGCACACCTTAGAAATCGCATATCTCACTTCTACTTAGAGGCCATTGTCCAGAACCAAGCGACACAGCCACATCTAGCTGCAAGAAAAACTGACACATGTAGTCTGTGTGGCCAAGTGGTCAGGTAAAATTCTATTGCGGGGCACCTGGGTGGTTCAGTCTGTTGACGCCCCACTCTTGGTTTGGGCTCAGGTCATGGTCTCAGGGTCATGGAATCGAGCCCCGCCTCAGACTCAGCCCAGAGTCTGTTTCCCCTCTCTTTTTCTCTCTCCCCTTCCTCCCGCTCGTGCACTTTCTCTCTCTCTCTCAAATAAATAAATCTTTTTTAAAAGTTTTGCTCCTATGGAGAAAGGGACTGCATACTGGGGGACAACAAAAAATCCCCCAAATGGGAATTGAGGAGCTATATTCTGGAGAGACAAACAAAACAAAACAAAACAAAACAAAACAAAACACCCAAAGTCAAATGTCCAGTTCAGGCAGGTAGATTAAGTGGAAGAATGTTTCAGTCATCTGAGTAAGAGATAATAGGGACTAGAAAGAAGGCAGTATAATGAGAATGGAAGCCAATGTTTGAAAATAGGAAGGAGTTAGACTCTTCAGGGTTTGGAGTCTGACTGAATATAAGTGATAAAGAAAAGGAGGAGAGATAAATGCATCTCAATTTTCTGACTTTCATGATGCGGTTGATCTTTGAGCCATCACTCAGGTAAGGAATATAACAGGAATTATACATATCACATTCAGGTCTGTGGAACTTTCCCTTGGAGGAGCCAGTAATTGGTCGGATATAGGGTTCTTGATGCAGGACAGAGGAATTTGATGATTGTCAGCATATTGGTGGGAGATGAAGCTGTGGCAGGGAATCACATCACCAGAGGACAGCATGAAGTCTAAGACCGAGGGTGGAGGACCTAAATTAACCTATGAGCACAGACCCCAAATTAACCAAACCCATTAACCAAGCCCAGAGCCACAAGGAAAGCTATCCAATCACAGCGCCCATTATAACAGCTAGATGAGGCAACTTCCGGTACATCCCGGCTTCCTGACCCACCTTTTGTAAGCTAAGGCATTAAACAAAAGCACTCCCTGGATCAAAACCCCAAAGTTTCTCTAGAGGATGCCTAGATAACACGATCCAAGACGTCAATGGGGGGCCTACTCAGGCCCCTCCTCCCCCACTGAAGTGACAAACATGAGTAACTAGAAATTCCTTTGTGTTGAGCAGTTCTTTCTTTGGGGGCCCACTCTCTTGATGCTCCCAAGGTCTCAGATTTTCCTATCTAAAAGAAAGAGAAGAGGGAGTCCTGAAGGAGGGTGGAAGGTTCCAGATAAAGCCTATCCTGTCAGAAGTCACTGCTTCACAATTTACAAGGTATCACAGCTCCTTCTGTCTAGTACCCTGTGTGGAATCTGAAACAGTGTCTATACTGGTCATCACAGCCAACTGGAACAATTCTACTTCATTTATTGACTCAACAATGGGTGGGGCCCTCATTAATTTCACCATGATGAAGGTTGTTTGACAGGTCAGACTCCTTTTTGTGAAACTGTTTTCAGTTTTTAATCCCAAATATCCAGGCTGAGAGTGTTTCTTATTTTTCCTTCCTGTTTCCCTTTCTTCACCACATAAAATTATAGCTGTGGCCTCAGTGAAACACGATAGGCAGAGATGAATCATTTTAAGCCCTATGAAAAAATAATTAGCACATAAATTGATTGTCCTGGTAAAATTATGGGAGAATATAGAACTTTTGTGCTCCATTCCACTTTATTCATTATTTTTTAAAGTCAGGTTTATGGAGTTATAATTTATACACAATATCATTTACTTTTTTAAAGGGTACAACTTGATGAGTTTGGACACTTGAATATGGTTGTTCAAACAGTACCACAATTAAAATACAAAAATTTTTATCACCCCAGAGTTTCCTTGTCTTCAAAATCAATCCCCCTCCCTGCCCCTTCCCACCCTTCCAACTCCTGGCTCCCATTATCTGATTTCTGGTTTTGTAGTTTTGCCTTTTCCAGAATGTCACATGAATGGAATCACATAGGACTTACTCTTTGGAGTCTGCCTGCTTTCACTTAACCAAATGCTCTTGAGGGTTATCCATATTGTTGCAGGGATCTGTATAGGCCACTGTATGTATGGACCACAGCTGGCTTATCCTCTCACCAGTTGATGGACATTTAGATTGTTCCTGGTTTGCGGCTATGATGAATGAATATGTTGTAAACAGTTTCATGTACACATTGGTGTACATCTATTTTATTTCCTTTGGGGGTGGGGTTGATGGGTGATATGGACAGTGTTATATTTAACTTTATAAATAACTACAAAACTTTTCCAACATGGCTCTACCAGTTGGTATTTTTTTTTTTTTTAGATTTTATTTATTTATTTGACAGAGAGAGAGACAGCCAGCAAGAAAGGGAACACAAGCAGGGGGAGTGGGAGAGGAAGAAGCAGGCTCCTAGCAGAGGAGCCTGATGTGGGGCTCGATCCCAGAACGCCGAGATCATGCCCTGAGCCGAAGGCAGACGCTTAACGACTGAGCCACCCAGGCGCCCCCCCAGTTTGTATTCTTACTGGAAATTCACACAGGCTCCAGTTCCTCCTCCTCGACAGCAGTTGGTACTGTCCATCTTCTTAATTCTCCTCACTCTAGCGAGTGTGTAATGGTATCTCACTGTGGCTTTAACCTTCATTTCCTTAGTGACTAGTCATATGGAGTGTCTTTTCATGTACTTAATCTGTTCAAACCGTTTCCCCATTTTCAAAAAAAAAAATTTATTTATTTACTTCAGAGAGAGAGAAAAAACACGAGCAGGGGAAGGGGCAGAGGGAGAAGGAGTCTCCTCCCTGAGCAGGGAGCCCTATGCTGGGCTTGATCCCAGGACCCTGGGATCATGACCTGAGCTGAAGGCAGACGCTTAACCAACTGAGCCACCTAAGCGCCCCTCTTTCTTTTTTTTTAAGCCTTTTTCATTTTTAAGATATGTGCTTTGCAAATATTTCCTCCCAGTTTGCAATTTATCTTTTCATTTTCTTTTTTACTTATTTATTTGAGAGAGGGGGGGGGATAGAGGGAAAGGGAGAGAAAATCAAGCAGGCTTCCCACAGAATGCAGAGCCTGATGCGGGGCTCGATCCCAGGACTCCAAGATCATGACCAGAGCTGAAGTCACAAGCTTAACTGACTGAGCCACCCAGGTGTCCCATCTTTTCATTTTCTTCATAGTGGTGCTCAAAGAACAGAAGTTTTTTATTTTGATGAAGTCCAATTTCTTTCTTTTTTTTTTCTTTTGTAGTTCCTGTGTTTTGTATCTTATTTAAAAATCTAGAGGACTTAGATTTTTTGTTTTCAGCTAAATAAAATGAAGGTATAGTAATAGATACAGTGTAATATTGACATAAATACAGACATAGGTCAATGAAACGGAAGAGAGTCAATTTGATCTTTGCTATCACACCTAAAATCTTAATAATTGCTTACTTTCATTAAGCAGTGTTCACATTTCTCTGATTCTCTTAAAACGTTCTCCATTTGTTTGACTTGTGATCAAAATAAGACCCAAACTTCGTGATGAATTGATATATTTCCTAAGTCTCTTTTTATCTGTAGAGTCCCCCTTTCATCTCTTTTTTCTTGCTTTTATTTTAATTGAAGAAACTGTAGAATTTTCCCAGTCTAGCTTCTGCTGAGTTTTATCCTGCAGGGTCATTTAATGCATTCTTCTGTTCCATTCCCTATGAAATGGTCGTTATATCCAGAGGCTTGATCAGATCCAGGGTCCACTGTTTCTGTTTTGGAAACTACGTCGTAGAGAGGGGTGGGATCTTACTTCTAGAGGAACTGAATGTCTGTTTTTCTCTCTGTTTGGATGTTATTAGTCATTGAGAACCATCCCCTGGACCCATAAGCTTGGTGCTCATGTCACTGCCAGCTCGCCAGACCATCCCACGGTAATGAACACCTACTATGTGGGTGGGTGCTGGAGATGTAAAAGTGGGAACATCAGGTTGGGGAGCCAGCTAGGGTGGGAGACACCTGAAAGCTATGGTGGTGCCATGTAAGTGTTGAAATTGAAGAATCCAAATGTCACTGGAAATCATAGGAAGAAGGGATCACTAGCACTCTTTAGACCCTGGCCACATATTTTAAAAAAGCCCTTGACATTGTTTCATATTCATAATATTGTCCTTTTTTAAAAAGTTTTTATTTAAATTCTAATTAGTTGACATATAGTGTAATATTGGTTTCAGGATAGAATTTAGTGATTCATCACTTACATACAACACTTGGTGCTCATCACAAGTGTCCTCCCTAATACCCATCACCCATCCAGGCCATCCTTCCCCCACCTCCCTCCATCAACCTTCAGTTTGTTCTCTAGCCTTAAGAGTTTCTATGCTTAGCCTCCCTCTTTTTTTGTTTCCTTCCCCTGTGTTTATCTGTTTTGTTTCTTAAATTCCATAAACAAGAGAAATCATGTGGTATTTTTCTTTCTCTGACTCACTTATTTCACGTAGCATAACACACTCTAGCTCCGTCCACATTGTTGCAAATGGCAAGATTTCATTCTTTTCGATGGCTGAGTAATATTCCATTGTGTTTATACCTATATGCCACCTCTTTTTTACCCATTCATCAGTTCATGGACATTTTGGGTGTTTCCATAATTTGGCTATTGTTGATAATGCTGCTATAAACACTGGGTTGCATGTGCCCCTTCAAAAAAGTATGTTTGTATCCTTTGGGTAAATATCAGGTAGTGCAATTGCTGGGTCATAGGGTATTTCTATTTTTAACTTTTTGAGGAACCTCCATACTGTTTTCCAGAGTGGCTGCACCAGTTTGCATTCCCACCAACAGTGTAAGAGGTTCCCCTTTCTCCACATCTTCGCCAACATCTGTTGTTTCCTCTGTTATTAATTTTAGTCATTCTGACAAGTGTGAGTTTTAATTTATATTTCCCTGATGAGTGATGTTGAGCATCTTTTCATGTGTCTGTTAGCCATTTGAATGTCTTCTTTGGAAAAATGTCTATTCATGTCTTCTGTCCATTTCTTGACTGGATTATTTGTTTTTGAGGTGCTGAGTTTGATAAGTTCTTAATAGATTTTGGATACTCTACCTTCATCAGATATGTCATTTGCAAATATCTTCTCCCATTCCATAGGTTGCCTTTGAGTTTTGTTGATTGTTTCCTCCACTGCACAGAAGCTTTTTATCTTGATGAAGTCCCAGTAGTTCATTTTTGTTTTTGTTTCCTTTACCTCTGAAGAGGTGTCCCGTAAGAAGCTGTTCTGTCCAAGGTCAAACAGGTTGCTGCCTGTGTTCTCCTCTAGGATTTGGATGGTTTCCTGTCTCATACTTCGGTCTTTCATCTATTTTGAATTTATTTTTATGTATGGTGTAAGAAAGTGGTCCAGTTTCATTCTTCTGCATGTTGCTGTCCAGGTTTCCCAACATCATTTGTTGAAGAAACTGTTTTTTAACATTGGATATTCTTTCCTGCTTTGTCAAAGATTAGTTGACCATATAATTATGGGTCCATGTCTGGGTTCTTTGTTCTGTTCCACTGAACAGAACATTGTGTCTGCCTTTGTGCCAGTACCATACTGTCTTAATAACTACAGCTTTGTAATATAGCTTGAAGTCCAGAACTGGGATTCCTCCAGCTTTCCTTTTCTTTTTCAAGATTGCTTTGGCTAGTCAGGGTCTTTGTGGTTCCATACAAATTTTAGGATTGTTTGTTCTAGCTCTGTGAAAATGCTGGTGGTATTTTGATAGGGATTGCATTAAATGAGTAGATTGCTTTGGGTACAATAGACATTTTAAAAAATATCTGTTCTCCTATCCATGAACATGGAATGTTTTTCCATCTCTTTGTGTCATCTTCAATTTCTTTCATAAGTGTTCTATGGTTTTCAGAGTACAGATCTTTTATCTCTTTGGTCAGGTTTATCCCTAGGTATCTACTGACTTTTGGTCCAATAGTAAATAGGATCGATTCCTTGATTTCTCTTTCTGCTGCTTTATTATCGATGTATAGAAATGCAACATAGTTCTGTGTGTTGATTTCATATCCTATGACTTTGAAGAACTTTCATATCAGTTCTAGTAGATTTTTTTTAGTGGCATCTTTCAGGTTTTCTACATAAAGTCATGTTATCTGTGAATAGTGAAAGTTTGACTTCTTCCTTGCCAATGTGGATGCCTTTTATTTCTTTTTGTTGTCTGATTGCTGAGGCTAGGACTTCCAGTACCGTATTAAATAACAGTGCTGAGAGTGGACATCCCGGTCTTGTTCCTGACCATGGAGGAAAAGTTCTCAGTTTTCTTCCCATTGAGGATATTAGCTGTGGGTCTTTTTCATATGTGTTCCCTCCATCCCTGCTTTATTGAGGGTTGTTTTCAAGAATGGGTGCTGTATTTTCTCAAATGCTTTTTCTGCATCTATTGAGAGGATCATATGGTTCTTATCCTTCCTTTTATTAATGTGGTGTGTCACATTGATTGATTTGCAAATATTGAACCACCCTTGCAGCCCAGGAATAAATCCCATTTAATCGTGGTGAATGAGTCTTTTAATGTACTGTTGGATTCTATTTGCTAGAATCTTGTTGAGAATTTTTCCATCCATGTTCATCAGGGATATTGGCTTGTAATTCTCCTTTTTAGGAGAATTACCATTACAAGGTAATGTTGGCCTCAGAGAATGAGTTTGGAAGTTTTCCTTCCATTTCTATGTTTTGGAACAGTTTGAGAAGAATAGATATAAACTCTTCTTTAAATGTTTGGTGGAATTACCCTGGGAAGTCATCTGGCCCTGGATATTTGTTTTTGGGGAGATTTTTGATTACTGATTCCATGTCTTTGTTGTTTAGGGGTCTGTTCAAATTTTCTATTTCTTCCTGTTTCAGTTTTGGTAGTTTAGTTGACTTTTTTTTTTTTTTTTCAGTAGACTCTATACCCAGCATGGAGCCCATTGTGGAGCTTGAACTCACGACCTAGAAATCAAGAACTGAACTGAAATCAGGAGTCAGATGCTCAACGAACTGAGCCACCCAGGTGCCCCTCAGTTTTGGTAGTTTATATGTTTCTAGGAATATATCTATTTCTTCCAGATTGCCCAATTTGTTGGCATATAAATTTTCATAATATTCTCTTATAATTGTATTCCTGTGGTGTTAGTTGTAATTTTTCCTCCTTCCTTTGTGATTTTATTTATTTGGGTCCTTTCTCTTTTCTTTTTAAAAAGGCTGGCTAGGGGATTGTCAATTTTATTAATTCTTTCAAAGAACCAGCTTCTAGTTTCATTGATCTGTTCCACTGGTTTTGTTTGTTTCTATATAATTTATTTTTCTTCTAATCTTTATTATTTACCTTCTTTTGCTGGCCTTAGGCTTTATTTGCTCTTTTGGCTCCTTTAGGTATAAGGTTAGTTTGTGTATTTGAAACTTTTCTTGCTTCTTTTTTTTTTTTTTAAGATTTTATTTATTTATTTAAGAAAGAAAGAGAGAGCACGTGCACGGGGAGAGGGAGAAGCAGGCTCCCCTTGGAGCAGGGAGCCTGATGTGGGGCTCGATCCCAGGACCCTGGGATCATGACCTGAGCCAAAGACAGATGCTTAACTGACTGAGACAGCTAGGCACCCCAAGACTTTTCTTGCTTCTTGAGGTAGGCCTGTATTGCTATGTACTTCCCTCTTGTGACCATTTTGCTGCATCCCAAAGATTTTGGACTATTGTGTTTTCTCATTTTCATTTGCTTCCATATAGTTTTTTAATTTCCTTTTTAATTCCCTGGTTAACCCTTTCATTCTTTGGTAGGATGTCCTTTAACCTCCATGTATTTGTGGTCTTTCCAAATTTTTTCTTGTGGTTGATTTCAAGTTTCATAGCATTGGGGTTGGAAAATATGCATCATGTGATCTCAATCTTTTAGTACTTGTGGAGGCCTGATTTGTGACCCAGTATGTGATCTATTCTGGAAAATGTTCCATGTGCACTATAAAAGAATGTGTATTCTGCTGCTTCAAGATGAAATGTTCTGAATATATCTGTTAAGTCCATCTGGTCCAGTGTGTTATTCAAAGCCATTGTTTCGTTGTTGGTTTTCTACTTAGATGATCTGTCCATTGCTGTAAGTGGGGTGTTAAAGTCCTCCATTATTATTGTATTATCAGCAATGAGTTTCTTTATGTTTGTTACTAATTGATTTATATATTTGGGTGCTCCCAAGTTGGGGGCATATATATTTACAATTCTTAGATCTTCTTATTGGATAACCCCTTAATTATAACAGAACACACTACTTCATCTCTTGTTACAGTTTTTGGTTTAAAATAGTTCGTCTGGGGGTGCCTGGGTAGCTCAGTCATTAAGCATCTGCCTTCAGCTCAGGGTGTGATCCCGGCGTTCTGGGATCGAGCCCCACATCAGGCTCCTCCGCTAGGAGGCTGCTTCTTTGTCTCCCACTCCCCCTGTTTGTGTTCCCTCTCTTGCTGGCTGTCTCTCTCTCTGTCAAATAAATAAATAAAATCTTAAAAAAAATACAAATAAAAAAATAAAATAGTTTGTCTGATATAAGCATGGCTACTCCAGTTCTCTTTTGATGTCCATTAGCATGATGAATTGTTCTCCATCCCCTTACTTTCAATCTGCAGGTGTCTTTAGGTTTAAAATGAATCTCTTGTAGGTAGCACATAGATGGCTCTTGTTTTCTTTCTTTTTTTTTTTTATCCATTCTGATACCCTATGTCTTTTTTTTTAAGATTTTATTTATTTATTTGACAGAGAGAGAGGCAGCAAGAGAGGGAACACAAACAGGGGGAGTGGGAGAGGGAGAAGCAGGCTTCCTGCTGAGCAGGGAGCCCGATGTGGGGCTTGATCCCAGGACCCTGGGATCATGACCTGAGCCAAAGGCAGACACTTAACGACTGAGCCACCCAGGCGCCCCACAGTATGTCTTTTGATTCGAGTATTTAGTCCATTTATATTCAAAATGATTATTGACAGATATGCATTTAATGCCATTGTATTATCTGTAAAGTAGATGTTTTTGGAGATTTTCTCTGTCCCTTTCTAGTCTTTGTTGCTTTGGGTCTGTCTTTCCCACTTAAAGAGTCCCTTTTAATATTTCTTGCAGGGCTGGTTTAGTGGTCATAAACTCCTTTAGTTTCTGTTTGTACTGGGAACTCTTTATCTCTCCTTCTATTCTGAATGACAGCCTTGCGGGATAAAGTATTCTTGGCTGCATATTTTTCCCGTTGAGCATGTTGAATATATCATGCCACTTCTTTCTGGCCTGCCAAGTTCTGTGGAGAGATCTGCTGCTAACTTTATTTGTCTTCCCTTGTAGGTTAGGGTTGTCTTTTCCCTTGCTGCTTTCAGGATTCTTTCCTTATCTCTATATTTTGCAAATTTTACTATGATATATCTTGGCGTCCTGCTTTTGTTGATTTTGATGGGAGTTCTCTGTGACTCCTGGATTTAGATGTCTGTTTCTTTCCCCAGAGTAGGGAAGTTTTTAGCTATAATTTACTCAAATAAACCCTCTGCCCCGTTTTCCCTCTCCTCTTCTTCTGGGACTCCTATGATACAAATGTCATTACACTTTATGGAGTTGCTGAGTTCCCTAAGTCTACATTTGTGATTCAATGCTTTTTTCCCCTCTTCTTTTCACCTTCATTATTTTCTATAATTTTATCTTCTATATCACTTATTCATTCCTCGGATTCGTCTATCCTGTGGTCATTACATCTAGTCAGTTTTGCATCTCAATTATAGCATTTTTTATTTCAGCCCGACTAGTTTTTAGGTTTTTTATCTCTGCAGTAAGGGACTCCCTGGTGTCTTCTATGCTTTTCTCAAACCTAGCTAGTATCCTTATGATTATTGTTTTAAAATCTGCTTCAGGCATATTACTTATATCTGTTTCAATTAGACCCCTGGCCATGACCTCTTCTCGTTCTTTTTTTTGGGGTGGATTCCTCTGTCTTGACATTTTGTCTAGGTCTCTGTCTTCTGTGTGTGGGGAAAGCCTGTATGTTTCCTGCTTCTGAGAGTAATGGCAACATTATCTGAGGAGAGAAACAGGAATAAAGGCAGGACATGAAATAAAGAATCATCAGAAAGACCATAGGTGCTTACCCTGGAGAAGACTTGGTGGCAATAGCTTGGCATCTCCCAGCATTTGTAGGGCTCCCATGTAGAAGCTGGATAAGGCCTACCCCCAGAGCATGCTTAGGCAGTGGGACAAATTACAGAGAGGAAGAACAGTTTGAGCAGGCTGAAAATACAAAGGGGTAGTCCAGGGGCAATAATTTCCTGTCAGTTGGCAGGGATGTCACAGAGGGATTCTAAGCATTAAATTGAGTTTGATCTGTCTCTTCTATCCCTCCAGTTTTAAGACTGTGATTCTGGAAGCAGCCAAAACCTCAATCATTCTCTCGTTTGCCCTGAATTGACATCCATCACCATTCATAGTTACAAATATTTTTTCTTGTGATGAGAACTTAAGCTTTACTCCCTTAGCAACTATCGAGTATACAATATAATATTTGTCATAGAAATGTATTTGACATGTAGTATTATATTAGTTTCAGGCATATAACATAATGATTCAACATTTATATACATTACGAAGTGATCACCACAAGTCTAGTCACTATCTGTCTATGCTGTATGTTACATCAGTGTGACTTATTTATCACCAGAAGTTTATACCTTTTAATCCCCTTCATCTATTACAAAGAGTATTATTAACTAAGTCACCATGCTGCACATTACATTCCCAGATGTATTTATTTTACATATGGACATTTGTACCTTTTGACCACTTCCACCCATTTTGCCCATCCCTCTTCCCTGCCAATCCTCACTCAGGCAACCACCAATCTGTTCTGTTTCTATGAGTTTGGGGTCTTTTGTTTGTTTTTGGGTTTGGGGGGGGTTTAGATTCCACATGTAGGTGAGCTCACATAGTATTTGTCTTTCTCTGACTTTTTTCACTTAGCATAGTGCCGTCAAGATCTATCCATGTTGTCTCAAATGGCAGGACTCACACCACTGTCTCCATTCTTGACCACATGGGCATTTCCAAACCCTAGTCCCACAAGGTCCCACCCTTCCACCTCAAACCTTCCCAGTGTATTTGTCCATATTTTATCTCCCTCCTATCTTTCTAAGAACAAACTCTTCAGCTGTTCCTGACTCTTTCTGTTCTTCAGCCCATTGTAATTGCTTTCCACATATTCCCACTCTATTAAAAGTACTCTGCAAACAGTTCACTATTGACTTTGCTAATTACCTGAAACCAGTTCAGCCAGCAGAACCACGGTAGCACCTGCAACACAGGGGAAGGGAACAACGAGAAATGGGACAACTCAGGAGCTGGACTTGTGGTTTTTAAAGTGAAGTCCACAGACCACTCAGGTTGGAAACACCTGAGGGCTTGATAAAAAGGTGGTGCCCATTCAAGCTGGCTTCATGTGACTTTGCCAGTTTTTCATAGTTTTTGTTGTTGCTGTTATTGTTATTGTTTGTTTTGCATATTTCCTTGTTTGGGCACACAGTAAGATGTTCTCGGCCCATCTTGTATTTTCTCTACCTAACCCTGCACTTGGCCAATACTTTGAGGAGTCCTAGTGTCTTTCACATGAAAATAATATTTAGAAGTGAAGATCTGGACATGAGATGGGTTCATTGCTACTGAGCTATTGCAGCTATCAGGCCCTCTCAGTGGACAGAGCTAAGGAGCACACACACATACGCCCAGACACAAACTCATACACATAATCACAAATTAGATCTATACTATATCTGTCTACCTACCTACTGAAAACCATGAATTTACTGACACCTCCAAACTCAATCTGACACCACGGATTACTGGGATGATTTTGGTTTTCTCTGGTATTGTCATTTCTTTCTCAGTATCCAGTATCCTTAACTTATTTACCTATTTGATCAGTGCCCATGTTTGCAATTCATCTCCCATCTTTGCTGCAGCTCCTCCCTGCTCCAGCCCTGAACCCCATTCCAGGCCATCCTGCCTCAGAGTGTCTTCTGTAGTTGCTTAGGCTCTGACACCCCGCTGCAGGACACACTCTTGCCCTACATGGACAGTCTGCACCCAGCACAGGCTCAGACACGCACACACTGGGCCACTGAAGCTCCCCACTTCCTCCTACACTGCAGGTGGTTTAGGATTGAGTTGTTCAAGAAGCAATGGGAAAGGGAGATGACATGCAGGGAGAGGAGGGAAAAAAGAGAGGGAAGGGGATGAGAAATAGGAAATAGATATACTACCTTCTTAGTAGGGGATCAAAACAGTTGAGGGTGGGTTAGAGACGCTAAAGAGGAATTTTGTGTTCCAAGTCTCAGATGGTGACAGTTTGGTAGGACTGTGGCAGATAGAGAGAAGTGGAGCAGTTTGGGAGATGTTTAGGAGGTAAAATGGACAGAACTTGATGCCAGATTAAATATAAGGGGTAAGGGACAGGGAAGGGGTTGCACTGAGGGTGATTCCAAGGTCTATGGTTTCATAATTGTGTAGACAATGACGTCATTGCTAGGAAGGATAACACTGGAAAAGGACCAGATTCTGCATAGCCACATGTTTTGTACATCTCTTAAATGGCATTCACATATCTACTTTGTATTATAACTATTTGTAGGTATATAAGAGTTTCTCTTTAAAAAAAAAAAAGATTTTATTTTTTTAGGGGTGCCTGGGTGGCTCAGTCAGTTAAGCATCTGCCTTCAGCTCAGGTCATGATCCCAGGGTCCTGGGATCGAGCCCCATGTCGGGCTCCCTGCTCAGCAGGGAGTCTGCCTCTCCCTCTGCATCCCCCCTGCTTCTCTCTTTCTCTCCCCCTCCTCAAATAAATAAATATAATGTTTTTTAAAAAAACGATTTTATATGTTTTTTCAAGTAATCTCTACACCCGACGGTGGGGGAGGAGCTCAAACCCACAATGCTGAGATCAAGTCACAAGTTCCACTGACTGAGCCAGCCAGGCACCCCTGTATGTATGTAAGATTTTCAAATCAAGGCTTTTTGGAAGGTGGCAAAAAGCCCCAAAGATCAAATGAAGCCTGTTTTTGTATGGCCCACAAGCCAAGAATGGTTTTTACATGTTTAAAGGGTGTTTTTTAAAAAAGGCATAAACAAAGATGAATATGCAGCAGACTGTATAGGGCCTGCAAATTCTCGAATATTTCCTCTCTGGCCCTTTATTGAAAAAATTTGTAGACCTCTGCTTTATATAGTTTCTCTTGTTTTATTAGGTAATGAATACATGTTTATAAAATTGAATTTTATACTTGAAAAAAAAATTCTCCAAGAAATTTAAAATTGTAAAGTAGAAATAGTACATAAGGAAGCCTAAGATAAGTTACATATATAGTAAAATGCATATTTTGAAACTTCAGGAAAAAACGGAGAATGCTTTTGCTGACTTGGTCAATCAACAAAAATTCATGGGGAAGAATTGGTAAGAACTTGAAAGTTCAACTTGGCTGGTCTAACTGAAAGAATTTAAGCAGTTCTACATTTTTGTGGTGAAATGAACAACATGTTTTTAATCTTTTGAAATTTTACACTGTGGGTGATAAATTATATTCTCCTAAATATCAAGTTTTATTGCTCATCAGTGTCTCTATTTCAGCCTTCACTCCCCTTTTCATAATTAGGAACAAAAAACGCTTTAAACTGATTGTTAGTACTTGAGCAGACAATGGCTTGACAATTCAGTAAATGTGAAGCCATATTTCATTATCTGGCTTACAGTTGCTTTTGTATAGAAGCCAGTATTTTCTCCAGGTAAAAGCAATTGTTTTACTTCTTCTATAGACAACCCCTCCCCCCCCCCCGCCACCCCCCCCACCACCAGAGTTCACATTGTGCCATGTTCTGTAAGCTTTACCTAGAATTAAGGTTTGGAAATTTTTATAGTTGTCTTTGGTAATTATTTGGTCTGGTTTTCTTAAGGGCAAGTTTCCAGGAATTGCCAGGGGTACAAATATGCAAGTTGGTAACTTGAGCTTAGCCAACAATACTATATTTTTAATAGGACAACAGCCAAGTTGTTCTATTTCCATACAGGTGGTTATAAGCAAACCATATTAAGTCATGGAAGAGGAAGTTTAAAAGGAAGAAAAAAAATAGGGATGCCCTGTTCCCTTCGTCCAAGTAATTTAATTTTAAACACTCAGTTTAACGGAGACTTCCTTTAGGAAGCATTTCTTTACCCCTCCCCCTTCTGTTTTTGAAGTTAGAATTAACTACTTCTTTTCTATACCTGTGTTTTCTGTACCACCACTATACCTAGTTCAAGCATCTATCAGTGCTTCTATACCAACTAAGGGCAACTGGTCGACATGTCTGCTTCCGCATGCTGGACTGCAGACTCCTCGGCAGAAGGAGCTTGTCTATCTTTCTGGTCCCCTCACCTAACACACTGCCCAGCACAGAGCAGGAACTCCACAAACGTGTGTAGATGAGTAAATACACGAATAGCTTAGAGTTCTTGGGACATGTCACTGCCTAGAAGGAGTGACCAGGAGTCTTTTAGGACAAGAAAGAATGAAGAGAAATAAAAGGATGCTGGATATTAGAAATCCTGGGACTCACCCCTCCTCCCCTCTAACTATTGAGAGAATATATCGAAGACTTACTAGCCAAAGGGACGTAGTAGCAGAGATGGCTAGTTGACCCTAATACCCATTTTTCCCTTCTTCCCAGGTGACAGGAGTCCTCAAATTTTTAAAGATTTATTTATATATTTGGGCGGGGGGAGTAGAGTAGAGGGAGAGAGAGAAACTCAAGCAGACTTCACTGTTGAGCAGGGAGCCCCACACGGGGCTCAATCTCATGACCCTGAGATCACAACCTGAGCTGAAACCAAGAGTTCCTCGTTCAACTGACTGCACCACCCAGGCACCCCTAGGAGTCCTCAATTTTTGCCTGGCCACCTGGCCAACTGGAAAGGAGGCTTCACTTCCCATCCTTCCTTGCAGCCGGGTGTGGTCATGTGGCTGATGTCTGCCCAATGGGGTGTGAGCATTAGTTCAAAGTGGCAGTTTCCAGGCCCCTTCCTCACTTCCCCTCTGTATTACCTGGCCTGGATCAAAAGGTCAGGAGCTATATCCCAGGGATGGTTGGACAGGGGTTCAAAGGAGCCTGGGATCCTGAGGACCTCATGGCTCATGGCTTCCAAGCCAGGCATGGACTGCAAATCTTGGATATTGCCTGAGGAAGAAGTAAGCCTCTGGTTTTTAAAGCCAGTGCTACTTTAGTTTTTCTGTATCATTCTCAGCCAAACTGATTCCTAAGTACTGCAAGGCCCAAAGTGTTGACAGCCCAGAGAGCATAATCACCCACAAGCCACAGGGCTTATGAAATGGTCTTAAAGAACAAACAAAGCAAAGACCTAAGTATTTCTACCCTTCTCCCCACCCACATCCAGGTCTCAACATTCACTGTGGAAAGCTAGGCCTGCAAAGTCAGTTACATGGAAACTTTCCCAGTTTTCTGGAAGAACAGTAGGAGACAAAGTTGGGGAGGGAGGGAGAGAGAAGGGAGGGAGAAGAGACAGAGGACTAAACAGAGAGGGACTGAGGGAAAATTAATGATTACTAGCAGGCCTCTCCCAGCTCCCTCCCTTCTCCCCCCAAAGCAGGAGTAGAATGCACAGAAGGGAAGGATAAGACTTCTACCCTAACTGAGGAAAACCACACAACATTACACTCGAGGGTCAATAAAGAATATAGAGGCCAATCCTATAATTTTACAGATGAAGTGAGGTCTGGGGAAGAGAAATGATCTCATTCAGATCACACAGCTGTGAGGTGCAAAGCCAATACTGGGTCCTAAGACACCATAGTTGACCCTTGCACAACATGGATGTGAGGGACACCAAGCCCTGTGCTGTTGAAAATCTGCGAATAACTTTTGACGCCCTAAAAACTGAACTGCTAATAGACTGTTGTTGATGGGAAGCCTTACCGATTACATAAATAGTCGATGAACACATATTTTGTATGTTACATGTAATATATACAGTATTTTACAATAAAGTAAGCTGGGGAAAAGAAAATGCTATGAAGAAAATCATAAGGAAGGGAAAATAGATTTACAGTACTGTATTGTATTTATCGAAAAAAACCCACATGTAAATGGATCCACGTGGTGCAAACCCATGTCGTTCAAGGCTCTACTATATTTACTCTCCCATGTAATGTTGCCCCCTGTTAATCTGGGATTGCTAAACAAGGAAAGATGCTTTTAAAAGTAAGGAAAGAAGTGTTGAGAGAGGTGAAATAAATGGCCATGGTCACAGAGTTGGCTTCTTACCACCAAATCGGCTTCTCTTCCCTGACTTTGCACTCACCTAGAACGATGTGCTGGAAAATCTTACATAAATCCAAAGTCAATGTGCATATTCAAAGGAGGAGTGGAGATATGCAATATCATGTAAATGCAAATGTAAAAACAGCCCCCCCCATGACTCTATTTATGTTGGTCCATGAACAGTTAAGTTTTTAACATCCAGCACTTTTCTTCCTGTCCTAACTGGCAGCCAGAGTTATTTTGCAAAACTCTGTTTGCAAGTTGCCAAGAGGGATACATGTGTAAGTACATTTTAAATCTGCAAATGTTTTATCTTTGAACTCCTTAAAAAGGAACACCAACCATCTTCGTCTTTAAACTCCTCTGTTGAGTTTGTTGCTGTATGTTTATGCATACGTCCCTCTTTTTCTGTGACTACCCAGAATGTCTGTCAGCAGGTCACATGACTCCTAGAACTGAACCCTTCAAGGGGACACCTGGGTGGCTCAGTCAGTTAAGCATCTGCCTTGGGCTCAGGTCATGATCCCAGGGTCCTGGGATTGAGTCCCATATTGGGCTCCTTGCTCAGTGGGGAGGGAGCCTGCTTTGCCCCTCTGCCTGCCACTCCCGCTGTTTGTGCTCCCTCCCTCTGACAAATAAATAAATAAAATCTCGAAAAAAAAAAAAAAGAACTGAACCCTTCAAGTTACTATAAATTTCCTTATGTAGATGATATTGGCTCTCACCCTTAATGGAAATAGGGCAGAAGGAATGAGATCAAGGGGGAAATAAATTTGGATGGGAAGAAGCCATCATAACCTTGTGAATAAAATGCACTTGAGAGTTTCAGTAACAAGTAAGGGCACAAAGGGAAAGACGGGGATTCTCCAGAAGAGAGGAGAGCAGCACCATCTCGGGAGCTCGGCCCCGGGGGCTGTGGGTCTGCACCACGATGCATAAAGTGCTAAGGACAAGGGCATCCTTTGTTTTTTGTTTTATTACTTTTTTAAGTTGTCTTTATTTAAGTAATCTCTAGACCCAACGCGGGGCTCGAACTCATGCCTCTGAGATCAAGAGTCACATGCTCTTTTGACGGAGCCATCCAGGCACCCCAGACAAGGGCACACTTTGAACCACAGTCTGCCCTGCACTGGGAAGAAGTCTTAGGCTATTTTCGCGGGTGGCTCTCCTCTGTCCAAGCAGCACCAGCTGATGCCCTTGAAAACGTTCTCATGTGCGCACTTCATTTTTACTGAGGCCAAGCACATTAGTCGTGCAGCTCACAGATAAATAGGAATGTTTGTAGCTCTGGACAGCGTCACGAACTCATCGTACTTTGCACAGGAAGCTCAGCTCCACATGCTCAAATGTCATCATCTAAAGGTCAGCTCTAAGTACACAGAAGCCGTCTAGGAACACTGACAGCAGAGCTGAGTGCTCGGCACTTCAAACAAGAAAGCCATACAGTGGTTTCTCTCGACCTTAACAGGGTCAGGTACAGGTGGGTCATGCCAGCCTTTGCCTCCGGGGGCAGCTTGCCCTTTGGAAAGGAAAGCAGTCCCTCTAGACTTTCCTGTTGGAAACAGTGCCTGAGACTGAAAAGAGGAAAGGAGGTCCACGAAGAGCCTGTCCTGCTGCAACCAAACTAGGCCAGCCTAGACCCTGAGATCCTTGACCTGCCGTGTGCCTCTTCTCCAAGCCTAAAGGAAAACTCGTTCCCCCAGCATGCCTCTCTGCTCCCAAAATAGTCCCTTTGCCTGGAGCATCCTCGCCAGTCCGCCCGCCACCACACAGCGAATCAGTGGGTAAGAGTGTGAATGAATTTAGAGACCACATGCTCCAACCTCTCCTCTCTGTCCATCAAAGTCCACTTCAGTTAGCACCCCTCCATAAAGACTTTTTGGGCTCCCTCTGTATCTCAGTGCTCCAGCACTTTGGCCCTCCCTTATGGTACCGATCACATTCTGTCTTGTGTTAGAGTTAATTACGTACATATTTTTCACACCCACTATTGGGCCAGTTTTAAACCTACGAATTAAACAATTTGTCCTAAAAATTAAACAATAACATTTGTACTTTCTACAATTAAAAGATGTTATGTTTTGGGAGGAAAACATACCATTTTTTAAAGCAAAATAAAACGAACTTTGTTTCTTTGCTTTTCTGTTTCCCAAGTGCCTGCGTAGCGTGTCTAGTGGGTGCTTAGCCAGCCTTGATCCCAACCACGTGGCCGACTGTGAGCATTTTCAGGACAAAGGCAGTCTTCCTGCTCTCTGTGAGCCCTTTATGATGAAGCACAGAGTCCAGAACACAGTAAAAACACAATAAACATATAGTGAAATGAATAAAGCTAGCATTAAGTCAATGATGAGCAGGACGTAAGATTAAAGGGTCCCATCCTAGGCTTGCTAGTGCCCCACGGAGACCATACAACTCCCTTAACACAGGAAGCAGCATGACTCTTGATAAGCAAGCAGCATACAAAGCACAGCTTCCTACCCTTCCTCTCCTGGCTCCTCAGTGCCCTTGGCGGGGAGCCACCTGCCTCCAGCCGTCTTTGGAAACATATTCATGGGACAATGGCGTTAACATTGCACAGACTGACACTTCTTTGGATTTTTCTAGTGAGCCACTGCTGCTGTTCCTGCTCCTGCTATAGCTGAAATCCATTTGGCAAATGCCTTGGGAATGCAGCTTCTCAAATGGTTTAGAAGGTTCTCTACTTTTGACCCCAGCAACATCACTTTCCACATTCTCAATCAGAAATCCAAAGGCACCCACCCCCATTTCCTGGATTCACGGTAGCAGTAAGCCGCAGGGGACAGTATGCTCCTGGGCAGCTGCCAGGTTGGGGGGCGGGTAGAGGTTTGGGAGGGTGGGTAGAGGCCAAGCAGCAGAATTCAGTAAACCTTGACCACTGACCCCCCCCCCTCCCGCCCCCACATTGTCTTTACAGCCTTCTACTAGTCAGTAACAGATCTGCCTCTTAAAGCAGCAGCCTGAGATACTAGAAGCCAGGATCTGGGACTCAGGGGTGAAAGTGCTCACTGGAGACAAAATACCCTAAGAGGATTCAGCCGGACCAATCTCTTGGTCACTGGACTGCCTGTGGGGCCAAGGAGAATCCATTTTGATTTCAGTTCATTATGTTTTCTATGACTTCAGATCTCAGGGGCAGGCTGGCTGGTGGAGTAGTTCACAAATGTATTCAATCCTGGTCTTTGAACAAGTTCTTTAAGAACATTACTTTATCCAGTTGCTTCAAGAGCTTCTCATCTGGGCTCATGGTTGCTACATTCTCTGCGGCCATGTTCCAATCCCCATCTTACTGACGCTGCTCCTGAAACATTCATGGCTGGATTTCAGTGAGGCTTCTGTTCTCCTTTATGTGCTCCTTTGAAAGAAAATTTTTTTAGTAGTTTATGCTAGTATGAAGTCCTTGACAAGTGACTCTCAACAATGGTTTCTCCAAGGGTTCCTTTCTGTGTGAGAAACTAGGGAGTAACGGTTAAGGCCGTGACGCTCCCAGGGATGAGGGTAGGCCTGACACGTGACATGAAGAGGGAGGTGTCCTGAATGAGGGGGTGCTCCCCACTGCCCCCCGTGAAAGCTATGTGTACTGGGTTGAATAGTACTGTGACTTTATTTGGAAATGTGGTCCTGACAGATAATCGAGTTAAGATGAGGTCACACTGGATTAGGGTGGGCCTTAACTCCGATATGACTGGTGTCCTTGCAAGGAGAGAGACACAGACACACCAGAAGAGGGCCTTGTGACAACAAAGGCAGAGATCGGAGTCATGCACCCACAAGCCAAGAAAGCGCCATACCCCTAAATTCTCCTTTGCCTTGTCATTTATTAAGTATCTAGCTCACAGCAGAAACTCGGTTAGATCCTAGAACGACAGTGGCAAATGAGTCTATTCGTGCCCCCTGGACTGGTTACCTGGTAGGGGAGACAGCCGTGTAAGCAAATATATATAGTGGAGAGTGACACGGGCCGTCATAAATGTGTATACAAGCAATCGGACTAGCAGAAAGGAGTCATTAACTGTGGAGAAAAGGTGTCAAGAGAAGTTCTTAGAGGCAGAAACACCTAAGCAGGGTTTGTAAGGACAAGCTCGGCAGCAGAAGTTGCTGAATCATGGAAGCATGAGGCAGAAATGGTAGTTACAGAACGTGGTATATGTAGACAGCTGCACAAGTTTGTTTCTACTGAAGGTACGAGGGAGGGAGAGTCAAACATGACAAAGGAGGTGCAGGCCGGGGCTGGGTCACAGCAAGTTAAGAGAATTCCACTTAACTCTGTGGGCAATGGGGAGTCACTGCAGAGTTTAAAGGAAAAGAATATGGACTCTGGGAAACAAACTGAGGGCTTCAGAGGGAAGGGGCGTGGGGGAATGGGCTAGCCCAGTGATGGGTATTAAGGAGGGCACATATTGCATGGTGCACTGCGTGTTATACGCAAACAATGAATCATGGAGCACTGCATCAAAAACTAAGGATGTACTGTATGGTGACTAACATAATATAATAAAAAATTATTATAAAAAAAATAATAAAGGAGAGGAATAATGGGTCCCATTGTGTTCCAAAAGATCATCTGGGCTGCTAGGGGCAGGCTATATTACTGGAGGCAAGACCAGGAGAAGCAGCCCCTGTCAAAGGCTTGAACTCAGGCAGTGGGGGTAGAGCTGAGGGGAGAGAACGGATTGGGGCAAGATTTAAAAGAAAAAGTACTGTGTATGTAGAGAACGGGGAAGGAGAAGAGAGAAATCATTTCCTGTTTCACCTTCCCGTTTTCAGAGTTGGGTTGCAGGGCAGGGCTGGCACAGCTGGGAGATCGGTTTCATGCAGAGGATTAAGCAAGTGAGTAAATACGTGGCGGACAGTCAAGAGCAGTTTCTCCCTGCTGGAGAAGGCGTCACATGAGTGGGAAGGAGAAACTGTGGGATTAGGCTGCAGGTGGAGGTGCTGGTTTGAAGTCATGGTTTTTTAAGATCGATAACATGGGGGCGCCTGGGTGGCACAGCGGTTAAGCGGCTGCCTTCGGCTCAGGGCGTGATCCCGGCGTTATGGGATCGAGCCCCTCATCAGGCTCCTCTGCTATGAGCCTGCTTCTTCCTCTCCCACTCCCCCTGCTTGTGTTCCCTCTCTTGCTGGCTGTCTCTATCTCTGTCGAATAAATAAATAAAATCTTTAAAAAAAAAAAAGATCGGTAACATGATGGTTAGGTAGATGGGGAGAGAGAAAGATGATGGGGCATCTGGGTGGCTCAGCCAGCTAAGCATCTGACTTTTGATTTCGGCTCAGGTCACAATCTCAGGGCCGTGAGATCGAGCCTCGAGTTGAGCTCCATGCTGGGTGTGGAGCCTGCTTAGGATTCTTCCTCTCCTTCCTCCCCTCCCCTCCCCCTACTTGCACTCGCATTCTAAAAAAAATTAAAAAATAAAAAGAGAGAGAGAGAGCCGATATAGAACTAGATATCAGTGTGTAGATGTGGAGTACATCCTGGCCATGTGCACTTAGAAGGGCTTAGAAGCAATGGCGCCCCGGTCGCCGTGAGCATCCTGGCAACCAAATCTCAGTGTCTGGCTTCTTGGAGAAATGTCTGATGCCAAGGCTAAGACAGGAAAAGAACAAGATGAGTCTGGAAACTCTGTGCCGGGAAGTAAAGAAGCACTCAGAGAAGTAGGAGGACACGCCTTGAGGACACAGGATCCAGCGTAACGAGGCTCCCTCTGGCCAAATCTGGGACGGTCTGAGCATCAAAGTTAATAATGACACTAACTGATAATAATCCATGGAAAAAAATCAGAATCCATGAGTTCATACAGATATAAAGAATACAAACAAATGTGAGGGAAAAGAGAAAGCTCTACTTTATGGTAGAGGGCCAATTAATAAATATAGAAGGGTTGATGGAATTAGAAGATCATTACTTGGCAACCATCACAGTAATAACTGATTTAGATAGAATCCTTGTTTGTTGAAACTAGCGTGTGAGCGTTTAATGAGGATATGGACACAGTCTCAAAAATGTTCCCCAAAATATTTACCTGCTTATTAATAAATGAGTATAAAATACTTACTAATTAACTAGAGTGGACAAACAGCCAACACCATCATCATCAAATGATAAAATATAATGTTATCAGTAACAAGATAAACCCACATTAAGTTATTCCTGACAAACTGAGAAAACATAGCATCCCCTCCATGAAATTCCTGCCAACACTGCATTCCTGGAATCTAATAATGAGAAAACCTCAGACAAACCCAAAGTGAGGGGCATACCACAGAGTAATCAGCCTGCTGTCCAAAAAAAAAAAAAAAAAAAGTCAAAAACTCAAAATTGTAAAAAACAGGAAAGAATGAGGAAATGTTCCCAATTAAGGGACAGTAAAAAAGACATAATTATTAAATACAACACATGATCCTGGGTTGGATTCTGAAATTATAAAGAGCATTACTGAAATGCCTTTTGAAATTTGAAAGGGGTCCATGGGTGTATTGGCAGATAGCAATATTACACCAATATTCATTTTCTGATCTTGATGGTTTCACTCTGGTTATATAAGTGTCCTTGTTTTAAGGAAATACACACTGAAGTAATAAAAGGTAATGGGGCATCATGTCTGCACTGCTTGCAACTGGTTCAAAAAAAGATAATAATAATAATACACATAAGTATACAGATAGAATGATAAAACAAACCTGGTAAATGTTAACAATGAAGGCTACACAGAGGTTCTTGTGCTATTCTAACAATTTTTCTGAGTTTGAAGTTGTTTTAAAATAAAACTTCTAAAAATATTAATATTCTACAAAATGCAAACTCATCTATAGTGACAGTAAGCAGATCACTGACTGAGCAGGGAGGGGACAGAGAGAAGAGTTAGGATTACCAAGGGCACCGGAAACTTTGGGGGATGATGGATATGTTCATTACCTCGACCGTGGCAATGGCTTTCTTGGTGTAAACATATGTCAAAACGTATACAGTCACTCTAACCATCTATCAATGAGTAAGATAATAAAAAAAAAATATTTTAAAAATTCCTGATATCTGCCTAGGGGCTCCAACCAACCTCTTTATCATTTGAATGCTTTCTTGTCATGCGTTTCCATATTCCTGAAATGCCCCATCCTAGGAACTTCTTCCGTCTTATCTTCTTATTTGAGAAGATAATGGGTTTCCATCTCCTCCACTGACTCTTCCTACACTGAAGTCAGCTGTGTCTTTCATTAATTCAACAAAGCTTACTGTAGAATTTTTTTTTGTATATAATGTATTATTTATTTCAGGGGTAAAGGTCTGTGATTCATCAGTCTTACATAATACACAGTGCTCACCACAACACATACCCTCCCCAGTGTCCATCACCCAGCCACATCATCCTTCCCAGCCCCCTCCAGTCCAGTAACCCTCAGTTTGTTTCCTGAGATTAAGAGCCTCTTATGGTTTGTCTCCCTCTCTGTTTTCTTCTTGTTTCATTTTTACTGTTGAATTTTAAAGCATGCTAACCTGAGGACCTGGGTGTCTCCGTTGGTTAAATATTCGATCCTTGATATCGGTTCAGGTCATGACCTTGGGTGAGATCGAGCCCTGCGTCCAGCTGCACACTGGACATGGAGTCTGCTTGAGATTCTTTCCCCCTGTCCCTCACTGCACCCCCTCTCTCTAAAAAAAAATTAAAAATTAAAAAATAAAAGCCTACTAACCATTACATACATCCAATGGAAGTATATAACCTTTTCTATTGCTGTATCTATAATCATTTCGAATGTTCTTTTTTATGTGTCCTGCTTATTTTTACATTAGAATTAAATGTCAAGATGTTTACATTCATGGAGAAGAACACATTGTCAACCTGCATCGTACAGTGCGTACCTGGGTGAAATCAGAAGAGGAGGGACAGGTGGGAGTGGGAACACACGGAATGTAGCTGAGAAAGGAGGCGTGGGGGTGTACTTCCAGTTCTACCACGAACCAGCTATGTGCCAAGCACACTTTGCTTCAGTTCCTTAGGTCTAGATTTCCCCATAGGTCAAAACAAAGGTTGGATCCAATGTCAGATAATCCATCTAGAAAATGTTCTCAATCTTGGATTATTTGAGTAGTGACCACTAGATAGAGCCCATGAGCCCATTTGCGCCCTTGAGTGTAACAAGGACAGGCCTTGCTGCAGCAGGGAGCCCAGAAAGCATGGTTTGGAGCCATGATCTGGCGCTTGATGCAATAGGGCGAGGATGCAGAAACAACTTGAGAAGTTGTGCCCCACAGACAATGGTGTTTTTGTGTCTTTAACATCTGGGCCAGGAAACCAGGGATCACAGGAAGTCAGGCCAAAGTGAAAGTTATACACATTTTTTGTTCTCCTCTTTACTAAATCCCAAGAGTCTTTAACATAGAGTGGGCAAACTCTGTATGATTTTCTGTATTATCTGAAGAGAAACTTATTGAGAAGTTCCACATGTTTTTAGGCAAATATGTTCAAATGAATATTGTTTGGAGAGAAAGTGGATGTTAATATCTTCTGTCAAAGGGATTCAGGGATGTTGGAGAGGAACTGATTTTTTAGAATTTGAAAATAAAATTTCTATGAGATTAACTAAAATGGATAAGAATTTATTTATTTATTTATTTGCATAAGAATTTAAAAACTATCAAGCTATAAGCAGAAAAAGGATTGGTTTTGTGTCCTTTCTGTATGCTAATAAATTAACTATGCTAACACTCGTTGAACGTAAAAGTATCAAATGCCACCGTGTAACTGGCTCTTTGATAAGCGTTTACAAGTCACACATACAAGGAGTGACATACTAGGTCCTCCCCGAATAATCCTTTTCTTCGACCACTGACCTTTCTCTGAATATTTCAAAACCCTTTATAAACTTACTTCGGCATCTCTGTGGGGTGTTCCCTTCCACTGCAAACCTGTAACAGTCAGAAACTGTCTTTGCAGCTACATGCAAAAGAATGAAACTTGACCACTCTCCCACACCATACACAAAGATAAACTCCAAATGGATGAAAGACCTCGATGTGAGACAGGAATCCATCAAAATCCTAGAGGAGAACATAGGCAGCAACCTCTTTGACATCAGCCAAAGCAACCTTTTTCATGACACATCTCCAAAGGCAAGAGAAACAAAAGATAAAATGAACTTGTGGGACTTCATCAAGATAAAAAGCTTCTGCACAGCCAAGGAAACAGTCAAAAAAACTAAGAGGCAGCCCACGGAATGGGAGAATATATTTGCAAATGATACTACAGATAAAAGACTGGTATCCAAGATCCACAAAGAACTTCTCAAACTCAATACACGAGAAACAAATAAACAAATCAAAAAATGGGCAGAAGATATGAACAGACACTTTTCCAATGAAGACATACAAATGGTTAACAGACACATGAAAAAATGTTCAAAATCATTAGCCATCAGGGAAATTCAAATCAAAACCACACTAAGATACCATCTTACACCAGTTAGAATGGCAAAAATTGACAAGGCAAGAAACAACAATTGCTGGAGAGGATGTGGAGAAAGGGGATCCCTCCTACATTGTTGGTGGGAATGCAAGTTGGTACAGCCACTTTGGAAAACAGTGTGGAGGTCCCTTAAAAAGTTAAAAATTGAGCTACCCTATGATCCAGCCATTGCACTACTGGGTATTTACCCCAAAGATACAGATGTAGTGAAGAGAAGGGCCATATGCACCCCAATGTTCATAGCAGCATTGTCCACAATAGCTAAATCGTGGAAGGAGCTGAGATGCCCTTCAACAGCTGACTGGATTAAGAAGTTGTGGTCCATATATACAATGGAATATTACTCAGCTATCAAAAAGAACGAGTTCTCAACATTTGCTGCAACATGGACGGCACTGGAGGAGATAATGCTAAGTGAAATAAGTCAAGCAGAGAAAGACAATTATCATATGATTTCTCTCATCTATGGAACATAAAAACTAGGATGATCGGTAGGGGAAGAAAGGGATAAAGAAAGGGGGGGTAATCAGAAGGGGGAATGAAGCATGAGAGACTATGGACTATGAGAAACAAACTGAGGGCCTCAGAGGGGAGAGGGGTGGGGGAATGGGACAGACTGGTGATGGGTAGTAAGGAGGGCACGTATTGCATGGTGCACTGGGTGTTATACACAACTAATGAATCATCGAACTTTACATCGGAAACCAGGGATGTACTGTATGGTGACTAACATAATATAATAAAAAAAAAAAAAGAAGAAGAAGGGGGAATGAAGCATGAGGGACTATGGACTCTGAGAAACAAACTGAGGGCTTCAGAGGGGAGGGGGATGGGGGAATGGGATAGACCGGTGATGGGTAGTAAGGAGGGCACGTATTGCATGGTGCACTGGGTGTTATACGCAACTAATGAATCATCAAACTTTACATGAGAAACCAGGGATGTACTGTATGGTGACTAACATAATATAATAAAAAAGGAAGAAAAAAAAAGAAAAGAAACTGTCTTTGACAAGAACAAATCTAGATCCTTCAAAAGGGATGATGTTAAGACTCAGGTGCAATATCATTCAGATTCGACAAGCGCTTAATGAGAAAATGGTCTTGGCAGGAACTTTAATTCCTTTATTTATTCCTCACAACATCTTTACTAAGAATACAAGTGGCAAAGTCAGAATTCAAACCCAAAAGTCTCTTGATTTCAAGCGCTCTTTGCAATACACTGAGGTGGAGGAAGGTGATTGATGACCTAAGCCTTAACACGGAGGGTAGAGACCTCACAGTGAGTCATCATGAAGCTATGGAACATTGTCGCCCCTCACCCCCCGCTGCGTTAGAGCTGCTCTCTTTGTCGAACCCCTTTCCACAATAATTATTCCTTTTCCCTCCCTCCGCCGAGAAGAATCTGGGGCGGCTCAGGAGCAGATGCGGTGCCTTGTTACCAATAGAACCTAACCTTGCCGGACAAAGCAACACGAGGAAGGCAATACAATGGCTTACGGGCAATCCTCCATTTTCCCCAACACAAACCAGAGGAAGAAAAGGCGTCTGTGGCGGAAGCTCACCACAGTATCAGGGACCTGGTGGTGGTGGTGGTGGTGTTTTCAAGGGACGGTGCACACGCACTAAGCCACAGGAGGTGAGGGGTGTTTTTAAGTGTGTTTCTTCTTGCCCACACACTAGTGCAGGATCCGAACCAACGCGGTGAGATCTGAACACTTGGTGGGGAAGTTCTCCCTTCTCGTAAGAGAGCGAAGAGGGACCCGAACATGGAGAAGAATCCCTAAATGCTTCCCCACAAAGCTTGATAAAGTTGACATCCTTGTACACGACTTCCGCAGTTCGGGAAACGAGACTGGAGTAAAGCAGTTCAGAGTGCTGCTCGGCAGCCCTGGAACTTTCGTATCAAAGTAAGGCCATCGTCCTCTAAAGAGAAATGTCTCCTGAGGACGGCGTAGGTCCCTACACGCGGAGGAAGGCGGTCCGCGCTCCCTGCCCGTTGGCCGGGAGGGAGGACGGTGGGGCTGTTAGACTCCTTTCCGGGGACTTCAGCCTCAGTCAGTTCCACGGACAGCAGAGAAAGCTGGCTCTCTGAGCCCAGCCTGCTGACCAGGTCTTGGCAGGTCCTTTGGTTTTGGCAAGGCTGAACCAAAAGAGAAGTCTGGTTGCACTCTTCACTTCCTCTCCTGCTCTCTCTGGCTCCCCTCTGCGGCGTAGCCTGCCCGGCAGGAGCCGTAGCCTCCCACTGTCGCGCAGTGCTTCTGGTCTACTGCTTTCTGCGCTTGCTCACTGGGAGGAAATCCCACTTGACCTCACATTCCTTTCTGACGGTATCCATATGCCTCCGGAGACCTGGGAAGCTTCACCCTGGCTTGCACTGTCACTGCGGGGGCCATTCTTACCTGGGTGGTACTGAAAGCTTGCCTCTTCTTTTTCTTTCTCTTTTTAAAATTATACTAAGCTACCTTGTCTCTATGCGATTCTGTGACACTGAGTTGCACTGGCTAATTATTCCCTCCGTTAAAAAAAAAGTTTCCTCTACATCATTTAAAGCATGTTGTCTTGTCGCTGGCCTGAGATGATTGGCACAGGTAGCCAGGCTGAGTTTAATTAAGGGATTTTCATGTGTCAACAGCTGAGAATAAGAGTCCCTCCCACTTCTCTAACTCAAGGGGAGACTTTGATTAAATGGCCATTATCCCCGGGAGCACATCCTCCTCCTGTCTCCCCGTCCGGCTCCTCTGCCTGTCTCCCCCTACGCCAGGAAGAAGCTACGGGAAGGAAAGGTTACATTGCCCAAGACCACAAGCTGTCTGCAGAAGGGCAGAGAACACCTGTTCAGGCAGAGAGAACAGTGGGCTCTGGGGCTTACAGAACACTTGTACAAGGTTTCCCTAAAAAGCAGAGAAAGTTTAAAACGTCATTTCCCCCCCAATTTCTAGAAAATATCTTTCTTTACTGAGGCACCTAAAAGGTTTTGCTTGTTGAATTGTTTATTTCTTGAGTAGAAAACACATGCGTTTGGTAAAAGTAAAAGGGTGTGTAGTGAAAAGCGATCTTCCTCCCCTCAGTCTCCAGCCGCTCAGCTGCAGTTTCCTGGCATTACCCTTCCACAGATCTTTTGCTCACTTATAGATTTCTGTGTGTGCGCATAATTCAGTTTTTCTAAATTCAAGTTTAATTGGGCATCCTGTATTTTCTCTGGCAATCCTATACTGGGTGTCATTGTTTCCAGGCCCTTTCTGCAACAGAGCTAGAATATATGATACATAAAACACATATAATTATGTTATAATATATAAATATATATTACAGTACATACATAATATATAATACATAAATAATATATTATAAATAAATAAAAATATATTAACTCATGTTTCTATACATATCTATTATTATTTCTATATCTATTATAATATATAATATACAGATACATCTATTATTTCTATATCTATCATAATATGTAATATATATCATATATAAATAACATAAAATATATTAATTCACATTTATACATGTAACTGTTATTTCTATATCATCAGTGTGAATATATATGTCATATATATCATACATCAGCATGAACTTATATTTAACTTTAAATATATTTAAATATAATTCAATTTCTAAATTTTAATTTATAAAATATGTATTTAATTCAAATATTTAATATATTTAAAGTTAAATACGAGTTCATACTGATGTATGCTATATATATTCATAATTTAAATATGAAGATACATGAGATATATGTATTTAAAGTTAAATATGAGTTTATATTGGTGTCCCTGACTCTAATCTAGTACCATACAGTTTCTTCCACTGTTTTCCCTTTGCTTATCTATAACTTCCCTCTCTGATCCTGGGAAACCAGGCCCCCATTATCCATCAACTATTTACTTGTTTGTCCACTATTACTTACTTTACATGTAAAACAGTTTCAGAATTGTTAACTCATAACCCCAGGAAGAACAAATTTACTAACTGGAGAACAGTGTTTGCATACAGCATCGTTTGTCTTTAGTCTTACAATTCCAAGTCTACACAGTGGTTTCCAAAGCTACACAGGTGAGTGCCTTCTTCCGCATCCCCTTCCTGATATTCCGTCATACATCTGTAATCTAGTTAGAGTCATCTGTCAAAGTCTGCATACCATCTTGGGATCCCCTAACATTCTGGTGGATTTTTTTTTTTTAAGATTTTATTTATTTATTTGCAAGAGAGAGAGAGAGAACACAAGCAGGCGGGAGAGGAACAGGGAGAAGGAGATTCCCTGCCAAGCAGGGACCCCGACATGGGGCTTGATCCCAGGACCCTGGGATCATGACCTGAGCCAAAGGCAGACGATTAACTGACTGAGCCACCCAGGCACCCCTCTGGTAGATTTTTAAAAAAATTATATACATTAAAGTTCACGCTTTATGATGTATAGGTCTATGGATTTTGACAAATTCAGAGTCATTTATCCACCATCCCAGTATCATACAGAACAGTTGTATCAGCCTAAAAATTCCTCCATGAATCCTCTTTGAGGTCAACCACTGCTCCCCTCCGCCAGCCCCTGGCATCTGTTTTTTATTCCTATAGTATTGCCTTTTCTAGGGTGATTCTGCAGTGATTCTCTGCAAAGAAATGAGATTATTTTGGTTCAATTAAAATTAGCATGATTCTTTTATGAGAAATGTATTAATATAGGATAAAGGTGGTACCATATTAAGAAAATGGCTCTTGCCATCCAAGTGTTCATTCTTTTGTGAGGACACAAACACATACACCCTTTATGCCACTGACTGGTCACTGCGAGAAGTGCCAAATAAGAAGTATAAAATGTATGGGGAATTTAAGGAAAGGGAATTTAAAAACATTTAGTAGGTGTTAGAGCCTTGTTAAACATTTATATTTTTGGCTTAATGAAAGCGTTACCACTTGATAAGGATGAAAAAGATTGAAAAGTATTCTAATTAAGGATAAGTCTGCCTTACAGAATATATTAAAATAGATTAGCTTAATTGTGACGTGAATTTATTTCTATGCAATAATGTTGATACAATGCGGTTTTGCTTAGCGTCTGTACAAAGTTTCTAAACTGTACATATAGCTTACCCACACATACACATCTACCTCTGTGGGTTTTCTTGAGAACTATTTTAGCTGCCTGGTAAGATCCCCTTTGTGTCTTGCTTCACCCAGTATAGTGACTTCATGTAATCATTAGGGTAATCACTGCTTCCCAAAAACAGAATAGCAAGCCCTAAAAGAAACGGAGAATAAAAGAATGTGGTCTCAAATTTTAGGAATCTAAAAATTTTAATGTACCCACTGACCTGTATGTTGATACATGTACTCAACCAACCAACATCCACTGTGAAATTTAGGGACTAAATATTATGCTATAAATTGAAAATACAGTAATAATGGAGCTTCGAATCTACGAACAAAGACTTACAGAGAAACCAGAATAAGAGACTGTGATGCACATTAGGAGAAATGTGGTCAAGGAATGTAAAATTTGATTGCAGACAGCGCTTCCTAAAGGAGAGGACAAGAGAGTTAAATCTTGAGTTATGCTCTTCATCTTGAATGTGACTTCGAAGATTCAATGGTTTGGTTTCACTCAATAAATGTTTATTTAGTAACTCAAGTCACTACTTGGACCATTAAGACAAGTGAAGAAAACACTAGATAGCGTGCTTTGGTTTGGGATTATGAAGCATGCCTCAGAATGTAAACTTATTTTCCTATCTCCTATTCCTTGCTCTACTTGACAAACGAATGAGCAAACGAAAGTCACTGAAAACTAGTAATTAATGAGTATATAAACACTTAAGAATGCTGTTCAAGTGTTTAAACATCCTCGAGAGCCCTTACGTAGGTCAAACATGTCTCTAGTTTCCCGTTTACACCATGAATTCTCCTGGCAAACTTTGTTTTCATATGCAATTTCAAAGTAAGGTTCAGATCAGCGTTTTGCAAAAGCAACAAGTGAATGGGACTGAACGGCTGAGGTTGTATTTTTAGTGGAAAGATACTGAAAGTGTTTGATGCCTTATTTTTGGTCATATTGGATCTCCCATATTGCCCATAATCAAAAATGTATAATTTAGTTCATTTTTATATTGGCCATAAATATTCTAATCTTTGGTTATTTAAATAACAGAATTCCCCCCCACATACCCCCATAGGGAGAAAAAGGGGGAAAAATTATCTCAGGTCAAAGGGCTTTAAGAAAAACACCAAAATGTCAGTAATTGTTATCTTAGAGGATTATGGGATTGTGGGTCATTTCGTTCTCTTGTATATTTTTTGTATTTCCTGAGTGCTCTCTAATTATCATGGCTTGCTTCTTTAAGAAAAACTTGAAATGAAATTACAAAAGACCTTAAGGCACTAGCCTGGAATCCGTGCAGCGCTTTCAAGAGCATTGATACTTAGAGAGTAAACACTTTCGTAAGCAGTGTGATTTGGTCTGTGTTTAATGTCAATCTCTTTACTAAGTTGGCTGCACATAGCTCCCGAATCAGAGAGTCACAGGGGGGAGAAACATATCGGAAGACTGCACAGCAAGAGTAAGCAAGGGGCAAAGAGATGGGGAGACTTGTAGAGAGCTAATAGTCTAGAAACCGAGTTAGATACCAGTGGAAAGAGAACTGGAAGCAGAAGGGGCAGAAACAGAGAGAGAAGTTCGGTCATCCCAACAGCAGAGTGTTGCTTAGAAAGCTACAGACATCGACTCTTAAGGGACAAGATAACGAGATTAATAGAGCTGCTTCTTATCAGAATAGCTTTTTGGTGCTCGTTGAGGTCTGTGTGTCCTGTTCCTGGCTCTGGGGCTGATGAGATTATTTTGTTCTTTCTCTGCTTTGCATATGTTCTTGCAACACAAAGGACAACCCGAGAATATATCTGCTCCTTGCAATTTACAAGAAGCTAACTGGCATAGACAAATATTCAGATTGTATCTAATTTAAAAAAAATGTTCTTTAAAACACTGATAAGCAGCCTAGAAGATAAATTTTTGTCTGTGTTTATAGTTATTTCCTTAGGACTGAGCCCTAGAATAAAAATGGATAGGTCAAAGGGTAAAGAACTTTTTGAATACTGCCAGCTTTTCAAAAACCGCTTTGATTATGATTGAGGTTGATTATTTTTGTATGACTTTTATATCTTTTAATTTTTTTTATTTTGTGCATTGTCTGTTTCTATTCTGTGTCTATATGGTGGATACTATATTTTCGCAGGCCCAATTTCCTTTTGCAACCTGTTTCTTCCTTACTTGACTCCACTATGGAGGGGACAAAAGCTAAATTTTGATTTCTAACTTCTCTTGTTGACATGAGAAATAAGTCTTCTGGCACATTCTTCAAATTCTGCCTTCTTCCTGCTTGAACTGCTGGGAGACACAGCAGTCATTTTGAAACCAGAAAGATAAAAGCTACATGCTAAGAATGTGTGAGGCTTGGACACTGGTGATGTTTGGAATCAATACATCAGCCTGGACTGATTCCTACAGGATTTCTTGTTACCTGAGTAAAACGATCCCTTCACCTGTGAAGCCACCACAGTAGCCTTTTCTATTTCTTGTAGCTAAATACAATTTTGACTGTTGTACCCAGTTTTTCCTGATTTCGTCTGTAGGGCGAGTATCCATCATGTTTGTTGCAAATACTTTCCCAGTTATCCTTTAGTTGGTGATGTTTTTCAATGCTAAACACATACGGTTTCATGTTTATGCTGTTTAATGTACTCATTTTTTCTGTGATTTATTCTATTGAAAATTTGAGAAACGTGGTTGGATAATTTCAAAAGTTATTGCAGAGGTTATAAACAAAACAAAACATAGTCTATCAGTTGTAACACAGAAAACAAAAACGAATAAAAACAAAACATACGTATAATGTGCTATAGTAACAGGTACACTTATAATAATGAAAATGGGTTGAACTTCTTAAATTCTCCTATTCAGAGACAGTAGTTCTCAGGCTGGTTAAACACATACTTACACATGCACACCCAGGTATATACAACCGTGCCATATACAAAACATACTCAAGCCAAAATGACAAAAAATATTGAAAGCAGATAGGCAAAGATATACCAGGGAAAGAAAATAAAAAGAAAGCAAGAAGTAATGCTGAACAAAATATAATGTAAGGCAAAGGCAGTAAGTAGGCCCCAGACCACCATTTATTGCTAAAGCTGCACCATGGTGAGTCATGTGATTTTATTCATAAACACCGTACAGTTTTATACAGAGCAAAAGATAATAGAAACACATGGAGAGGGGCGCCCGGGTGGCACAGCGGTTAAGCGTCTGCCTTCGGCTCAGGGCGTGATCCCGGCGTTCTGGGATCGAGCCCCTCATCAGGCTCCTCCGCTATGAGGCTGCTTCTTCCTCTCCCACTCCCCCTGCTTGTGTTCCCTCTCTCGCTGGCTGTCTCTATCTCTGTCGAATAAATAAATAAAATCTTAAAAAAAAAAAAACGAAACACATGGAGAAAATTCCAGAAACACAATTGGAGTGGGACATTTTAACATGTTTACTCTTTGACAGGTAGGATAAACAATACATAAATATAGAGAGCTGAGAAATTTAATAAACGTGTTTGATTTAATCAATACGTTCAAAATTATGTATGCTTCAAAACAATACACCTTCATTTTTAGTATGCCTGAAGTATTTATAATATTTAATATTTTGTCAGAAGTTGGGGAAATCATAAATTGGGCAGATTATCTTATGTTCTCTCTCAGTATAAAGCAAGAGGAATTAATTTTAAAATTAAAACGTAAGCTTTTGGCTTTTGGCTAAGAGGAGGCGAAGGTGCAACTGTCTTGGGCCACCCCGAATCCGGGTTCGTCCAACACCGGCCGGCTCCACCATGCCGTCTCAGTTCAGCCCTGCCGAGATCGAAGTCTTTACCTGAGGTGCCCCGGTGGGGAAGTCAGTGCCACGTCTGCCCTGGCCTTCAAGATTGGCCCCCTGGGTCTGTCTCCAAAAAAGTTTGATGATGACCTCACCAAGGCAACCAGTGATTAGAAGGGTCTAAGAATGATGGTGAAATTGACCACTCAGAACACACAGGCCCAGATTGAAGTGGGACCTTCTGCCTCTGCCCTGACGATCAAAACTCTCACGGAACCACCAAGAGACAGAAAGAAGCAGAAAAACATGAAGCACAGTGAAAACATCACTTTTTAAAAAAAATGTTTTATTATGGTATGTTAGTCACCATACAGTACATCAGTTTTTGATGTAGTGTTCCGTGATTCATTACTTGTGTATAACACCCGGTGCACCATGCAATACGTGCCCTCCTTAATACCCATCACCAGTCTATCCCATCCCCCCACCCCCTACCCCTCTGAGGCCCTCAGCGTGTTTCCCAGAGTCCACAGTCTCTCAAGTTTCATTCGCCCTTCTCTTTACCCCCCCTTCATTCTTCCCTTCCTTCTCCTACCAATCTTCCTGCTATTCCTTACGTTCCACAAATGAGTGAAACCATATGATAATTGTCTTTCTCTGCTTGACTTATTTTGCTTAGCATAATCTCCTCCAGTCCTGTCCACGTTGCTGAAAATGTTGGGTAATCATTCTTTCTGATAGCTGAGTAATATTCCATTGTATATATGGACCACATCTTCTTAATCCAGTCATCTGTTGAGGGGCATCTTGGCTCCATCTACAATTTCGCTATTGTGGACAATGCTGCTATGAACATTGGGGTGCATATGGCCCTTCTCTTCACTACATCTGTATCTTTGGGGTAAATACCCAGTAGTGCAATTGCTGGATCATAGGGTAGCTCTATTTTTAACTTTTTAAGGGACCTCCACACTGTTTTCCAGAGTGGCTGTACCAACTTGCATTCCCACCAACAGTGTGAGAGGGATCCCCTTTCTCCACATCCTCTCCAACATTTGTTGGTTCTTGCCTTGTCAATTTTTGCCATTCTAACTGGTGTAAGGTGGTATCTTAGTGTGGTTTTGATTTGAATTTCCCTGATGGCTAATGATTTTGAACATTTTTTCATGTGTCTGTTCACCATTTGTATGTCTTCATTGGAAAAGTGTCTGTTCATATCTTCTGCCCATTTTTTGATTTGATCATTTGTTTCTCATGTATTGAGTTTGAGAAGTTCTTTGTAGATCTTGGATACCAGCCTTTTATCTGTAGTTTCATCTGCAAATATTTTCTCCCATTCCGTGGGTTGTCTCTTTGTTTTGATGACTGTTTCCTTGGCTGTGCAGAAACTTTTTATCTTGATGAAGTCCCAAAAGTTCATTTTTTCTTTTGTTTCCCTTGCCTTTGGAGACGTGTCATGAAAGAAGTTGCTGTGGCCATTGTCAAAGAGGTTACAGCCTATGTTCTCCTCTATGATTTTGATGGATTCTTGAAACTTGACCACTCTCTCACACCATACACAAAGATAAACTCCAAATGGATGAAAGACCTCGATGTGAGATAGGAAACATCACTTTTGATGAGATTGTCAACATTGCCCAACAGACGTGGCACTGTTCTTTAGCCAAAGAACTTTCTGGAACTATTAAAAAGATCCTGGGGACTGCTGCGTCTGTGGGCAGCAATGTTGATGGCCGCCACCCTCATGATGTCATAGATAACATCAACAGTAGTGCAGTGGAATGCCCCACTAGTTAAGAACTACAAAGGAAAACATTTCAATAAAAGGATCATTTGACCACCAAAAAATTTAAAAACTTCCTAAGTTATCTTTTAACTGAAAGAGGAAATCCACTGCTCATATGTATCACATTTTGTGTACCTAGTTATCAGTTGGTAGACACTTGGGTAAATTTTGGGTAAATTTCTACTTTTTGACTACTATGAATAATGCTGCTATAAGCATTTGTGTTCACGTTTTGGTGTGAGCATATGTTTTCAGTTATTTTGGGTGCATATCCAGGATTGGAATGGCTGGGTCATATGGTAATTATATGTTTCATGTTTTGAGGCACACATAGTTCTCCAAGGCAGCTGCACCATTTTACATTCCATCCAGCAGTGCATGAGGGCCCCAATTTCTCTACATCCTTGCTAGCACTTGTTACTGGCCATCTTTTTGATTGTTATGTCCACTAAGTACGGGTTACATGCCACTCCCCTGATGCATGCCTGAAGTAGTCATCTCTCTTAGGTAAGAGCTACATGCAAAACCCTCTGCATGTGCCAAGAAGGCCAATCCAATGGATGTTCAAAACTGCTCTGACGCTTGGAGACATTATCTCCTCACAGAAGACTAAAATTAGTGTATTACCTCGATATTGCTGAATATCTTCTTGGGGTAGAGAATTAAAGGAGCTGGAGAAATACCTCTTGATTGATCTCTGTATCTCAGTCCCCTGAAATTTCTGAATCACGCTTAATTAAAAGAATCAAAGTTTCATTTTGCTTTCTGCCCCCCCAAATATATATATAAAGGAAGAGGCTATATATAGCCTCTTCTTTAGCTATTCATCCGTCGGTGGACAGACACTTAGGTTGTTTTCACATCTTGGCCATTGTGAATAATGCTGCAGTGAATATGGGAGTACAGATTATCTCTGTGAGATCTTGTTTTCCTTTCTTTGGATATATATACACAGAAGGTGGATTACTAGTTTATGTGGTAGTTCTATTTTCAACTTTGAGGGACTTCTATACTGTTTTCCAGAGTGGCTGCACCAATTTACATTCCCACCAACACTGCATAAGGGTTCCCTTTTCTCCACATCCTCGCCAATACTTGTTATCTCTTGTCTTTCTGATGACAGCCATTCTAACAGGTGTGAGGTGATAGCTCATTGTGGTTTTGATTTCCATCTGGTAGGGGTCCATTTGCACTTTGTTTCATGAAGGGAAATTTGGCCACAGATGCCCCAGGAGAGTTGGACACAATAGGCATCAGGACAAACATTGACTCTTGCTCTGTTTCTTAAATATCTCTACTTTCATTTTAAGTGGTAAGTATGGCCTTTCATCTCATCATAGTGGTAAGATCTTGGATTCAATCTTCGAGATAGAATTAGAGGAATTCTTTCAACTTGCTTTGGTCTTAGGTCAGGAAATGTCAAATATCTCCACCGTAATCCATTCCCAAGCCCATGACAGACATTGACACACCACATGTCCCACCGAGTTCTACTTCTGTCATAGAGTCCTTGATGGTATAGAGCTTCAAGAAGCCACTACTAACTGATGAGAGTTGGAATGAAGTGAAGGAGACTATTCACCACCCTTGTTCTAAGAGCTATTCAAGTCAATCTAGTTTACTTAAGGACATTCTTCTCAGGACTCAGACCAGCTCATCGCAGTTCTGAGAGACTGTTGAAACCTGAAGTCACAGCCCTTTAAAAAGTGTTGCTTGTTTTCATTGTGTCTTCCATGTATATGCACATCGAGCACACTTTTGTTTCTTTGATTTATTTTTAAAAAATGTATTAATATTTTAGGCTTGCTACAATTTGAAGTAATTTTAAAACCCTAAGCCTTCACCACTTTGCCATGATAGAAAAGGCCATAGAACACTTTGAAAAAGATACTTGGATTTCTATTACCTCAGCCAAATGTGAACTGTGGCAAATAATTCTGCCGACATCGCTCCACCTCTAGTCTAGGGCCCCTGTCTTCTTCGTATGCTGCCCTTCCTCTCTTGCTGAGCTGCCCTTGTCTGGAGTCACTGCTTCTGGGAACAGTGCTGCTTTTGGTCAGCTATGCCTGTCACAGGATTTTACAGCCTCAGTTTTCTCCAACTGTAAAAATACTAGATCAACTAATACCTATTCCAACCATAAAGATTAGATCCTCGTGATTTAATTATAAGACATATTATCTTATAATCTGCAAAGTACCAGAACACTTGGTGGCACTACTGCCACTGCAATCCCTACCCCCCCACCCCCCACCCCCCACCCTCACCAGCTGATTTTCATCCATTCTTGGCCAGCACTAATTACATTTTCCTTGAATAATATGAGGAAATTTTGAAGCATGTTTTCTCAACACCAGCACTACTGACAATTTGGGCTGGATAGTTCTTTGTTGTGGAGGACTCGTCCTGCGTATTGTAACATCTTTGGCCTCTACCCACTACATGCCAGTTAGCAACCCCGCTGCCACCCCCTACCCAGTTATGATGACTAAAAATGTCCTCCAGAATTACCAGCTGTTGCTGGGAACCAGGGGGCAAAATTAGCCCTAATTGCAAACCATTGCTGAATGTTATATATAAAAGGACTGTATATACTGTGAGTTTAGGAATTATTGTATTTTTTTAAAGATTTTATTTATGTATTTGATACATACAGAGAGAGAGAGAGAGCACAAGCAGGGGGAGCAGCAGAGGGAGAGGAAGAAGCAGACTCCCTGCTGATCATGGAGCCCAATGAGGGACCTGATCCCAGGACCCTGAGAACATGACCTGAGCCGAAGGCAGATGCTTAACTGACTGAGCCGCCCACGTGCCCAGAATTATTATATTTTTAAACACGTGTTTTTGTCAATGTGTTGTTGAAGAATATGAGATCAGGTACACGCAAAGAGGAGGGAGGTGGTACTCAAGAGCATTCTATGTCAGGGTCCGCCTGCAATTGTCTTAGGAGAAAAGACTGACTCTCTAAGGAGGTCTTAAAAGAAGTTGTGAACCGCAATACTGATCATCCCCTGATATTAAAAAGGACCCTAGATCTAACTTTGATAGAAATCGACTCAGTGCCTCCAACTACCTTAAAATTGATCAACAGTTTCATAAGGACACAGGAAGCATGATATAAGAAAATATTTACCATCAAGTGGGGTCAAGGGATTGATAATATGATGAGACAGAGTCTAGTTATTCGAGTTGCCATCAAAAGCAATCCGGTTTACCCACAATTTGTTTTTACAGGCGTCTTAAAAAGTAAAATGTGCACACGGGTAACATCTCGACCCACACAAAAGATATTCATTGAGAAGTAAATTTCATACTCCCCTCTGACCTTTAGTCTCTGCATCTTGGCGCAACCACTGGTATCAATTTCCCGGTCACCAGGAGGTATTTCATGGGTGTGTGCCTGCTGTGCGCCTGTGTGTGTAGGTGTCGGTGTAGGAGTTGCAATTCACACATCAATAATCCTGCAACGACAAAAACAAAATCAACCTTTAGCACAGTCACAGCAAAAAAACCATTTTACCCGGTCACCCTGAGAAAGGCAAAAACTTAAGTATTACGCATTTTTCTGCCTGCTAGGTGTGCTTTTAATACTGTATTTGGGCAATGTTAAGATGCCCGCAGTCAACAGTTCAGCACGTCTGGAATTGGAACGTGTCTTAGATTTTACCCTACCTTTGATGAAACACAGAATTATTCTGATATTTATAATGCGATAACCCCAGAAAGCACATCATTCTTTTATCCAGAGGTCGGTGGAGTAACTATCCTTTTAAATCTTCTACAGGGGCGCCTGGGTGGCGCAGTCGTTGGGCGTCTGCCTTCGGCTCAGGGCGTGATCCCGGCGTTCAGGGATCGAGTACCCCGTCGGGCTCCTCCGCTGGGAGCCGGCTTCTTCCTCTCCCACTCCCCTGCTGTGTTCCCTCTCTCGCTGGCTGTCTCTCTGTCACATAAATGAATGGAATCTTTAAAATAAATAAATAAATAAATAAATAAATAAATAAATAAACAAACAAACAAACAAAATAAATAAATAAATAATCTTCTACAGGGGTGAAAGAAAAGAGCCCAGCTCTGGCCCTGAGCCAGCAGCAGGTGGACACGTGCCCCGCCCACGCTGTAGGGGGCGCTGATGCTGACTGATTATCCTTCATTGGACGGGATTCACCCATCATTTGTGTTCTCTGCACACTCTCCTTCCTGCCCAGGTTAAACAGGCCGTGTGTGGAATGGAAAGAATCTGGATTTTAGCCTTAGGAATGCGTGGATTACATTTCTGGGTCTGGCACTTTCTATGTGGTGCTGGGCAAGTTACCATCCTGACTGGTAGTTTCCTCCTCTGTAAAATGAGCATAATGATTGCTCCTTCTCAGGCTTATGGTTAACCATTAAAGCCACTAGCTGTGTGAATGTCACGGAATACTCACTTTCCTTCTTTCCTTCCTTCCTTCCTTCCTTCCTTCCTTCCTTCCTTCCTTCGTTCCTTCCTTCCTTCCTCCCTCCCTCCCTCCCTTCCCTAACTATTACCTACCATGTATCTATTGATTCAGCTATCTGTCCCTTCCCCAGGTGCCAGCCCTTGGAAGCCCCCAAGCCTTCCAGTTTTGTAGGGTCATCTCGCACTTTCAGATTTAATAAAAATGGACTCACAATCCAGTCCCCCTTAAGATGGAATATTCCATCTTCCCAATATCTCAACGAGGCTTTGTAGGACCTTTGTCGCTGCTCCCACTGAATTCTTTCTCTCCATTCTGCCTTTCACCTCCTGGGCTGTTGGTTGTTCCTTTGAAACAATTTGTCACTCTGACAGCACGCCAAACCGCTCGCGTCCAAACTACGGCTGACTTCAAGCTGTGTGTAATGCTTTATTATGTTTTGTGGCCGTTGAAGAGGAGCTCATACTGCAGTCACAATAAAACAACTGATAAGCTAAAATCGAGTACTAGGCTTCAGTGCAGGATGACTGCATGGCGTAGAGAGTGTGGACTCGGACCCAGACTGCTCAGGTGCAAATCCATCACTTCCTAGCTATGACCTTGGTATTGGGAAAGGCAGTTTGCCACGGACCCCCGGAGCCTCCGCGTGTCCTCGCTGAGCGCGCCAAACCACGGCACCTCAGCATCCCCGGAGCCCAGCAGTTTCCGCAGCGAGGCACTTAGCTGTTAAGTCGGTCAGGGCGCTCACAGTGCGAGTACTTTACGACTCACTTCCTATAACAAATGCTGAGCCTTTGACCCGAGGTCCTTCACAGGCAGCACGACCCGCTGTGTGAGTAGCTGCCATCTGGGCCCGTTAGCGCCCCATGGGACTTGGGGCAGGGAACCCCGTGGCCGCACTGCTGTTCCCGCTGTTTGCTGCGCTGTGAGTCACAGACCACCTTGGTCCCATCCGTTCAGTCTCATCTCTCCTTCTGCACGTATGAAGGGATGGCAGACCAACCTGCCGCTGCCTTACTCGTGTCCCTGGCAAGCCTCTTGCTCTTTGCCATTTGGGGCTTTTCCCTGATACTTGGTTAAGTTACTTAATTTCCCTGCGCCTCAGTTTCTACACTTGAAAATGGGGATAATAGTAATAATAATAATAATAGTGCTCAACTCCTATTGTTGTTTTGAGAATCAAATCAGTTAATATTTAAGTCAAGCACTTAGAACAGGGCCTGGCACGGAATTATATTTAAACTAATGCCATATTGCTTAGCTCTGTTTTCTCCTATCTGTTCCTAACTTCTTGCCTTCCAAAACTCAAAATTCTTCCAAATTTTGCCTTCTAAAACTCAAAATTCTACCTTTATTTTGCAAGGAAATGTACTTTTCTTTGTTCCACTGCTAGGTCACAAAGGCCAGGCCCTGGGGGCTAACTTTTCCCAAACAAAATGCTTAACAAAGACAGTTTTCTTCCCTAATCAGAATTTTCCCCCCCGAAGTTCTTAAATGAGAAATGTTTGTGTCCCTCTCTGCTACAACAGAGGTGGTATTCAAATCATGTAACAGCTGCTCTTGCAAGGGCACTGACCCATCAGAACTCTCTGGAAGGTAAATATACCAGCAAACATCAAACCTAGCTACAGTGATCTGTGTGCTCAGGGCCAAAACATAGTTTTTTGAAATACAAGAATTTAAAATATTTCCCCCTTTACTGCCTCTAAAAGGATGATCAGATATTAGTTAGAGGACTTTGTTGACCTAATTTGAGAGGAGGGGTGAATAGTGGGTGTAGATACAGAATAAAAGAAGCTCAGAGAAGGGGTAGATCTCTCTACATAAAATAGGAGTTGCCGGAGGAGACAAAAGATCCTGGGAGCAAAAGGAAGCAGATGAGAAAGAAGAAGAAATCTGTAGGGAAAGCAAGGATGAGATTATCGTTCCTGAAGAAAGGGGACAAAAATATTTGAGTTGCTCACAAGACAAATAAAAGTTTGGGGAAAAGGAGGTGCCTAAGGAGAAGTTTTAGAAATTTTGACATGTGTTATGTGATACAGTTCTCTGGTCCCTGTCTCTTTAAGAAACATCTAAATAAAAACACTATTTTCAAAGATTATTTTGGAATGAAGTTTGTGTTTCTTTTGAATGTGACACCATGCTGAGGATGGTCCTAATGGCAGCCAGTTAATGTCCAAGTGTCTATTTATACATAATATTTATGATATAAATATAATTTTATCTGAAGGACTTATATACGTATTATATATAATATTTAAAGCTCACAATATACACACGCAACATACAATATCTGCGTATACACTGGTAATACATCATTGGAGACATGCAATATGCAATGATCATACTACATCAAATATACGTGTGTGTGTGAGAGAGAGAGAGAGAGAGGAAAAGCTTCGCACTTAAGGTAGGTCAAACGCATGCGCAATCAGGCGTGACTGGCTGACACTCAAGTGAAAGTGAAAAAAACGTCTCTTGGAGGTAAATTAAGAGGGTTTTTTTTTTTTTTTTAAGCGATCCTGGAATCAGGTTTGTGGGTGATTGTGGCTCTCGGGTGCTCTTTTGCAGCAAAGGAGGAAAGGCAGATGATTGCGTAAAGGTATGAAAACACAGCACCGGCACAGAAGAGGAAAGTATGAGAGGAAACCAACCAGGATAGTAAATAATAGGGCAGAGCCGGTAAGTTGCCAGAGCAACGGGGTGGGGGGAGGGGTGGGGGCGTGAGCTGTAGTGGAGCAGGCTTCACTTTTGCCGGGGACTGGACACTTTCTGTCACCTTACATTGGATCTGTTTACCCCTGCATCAGGCTGAGTTCAAAGCTCAGCTATTCACTGTACACACTCAGACCAGACATTTTTCCTGTCGATTGATAGAATTATACTGAAGAGTTAGGAAGTCCTAGAATATGTCACATTTTGCAGTATGCATCATCCTGACGTCTTTCTTGACTTCTTTTTGCCTCAATCTTCTCTGCTCATTAACCTCCCTGGTCCTTCACTGGTGCAAACCGATTCCTTCCTTTTGTGGAGAAGTTTGGAAATCAACTTTTGTTATAACATGTCCCTAGGATCTCAGTCTTCCCCCCCACCCCACCTCACCCCCCCAGGGTGATTTATGGGTTTTTCTTCCCCCCAAGAGGGAATTCTTGCAAATAAAAGTTTTTTCATCACCTCCATAATTAATCGTGTGATGAATATATTTTTTTGTGTAGTGGGGTAATATTTAGATATTTATGTGGGTTTTTTAAAAATTCTTTTTACTTATCTCCTTTTTCCCACCATTCAAGGAATGTTAGGTTTTTTAGAGCTCAAGATACACAGATGATACAGGGTGAACAACTAAATGCTTCACTTTTTAGCCTTGAAAATAATTTTGTAAAGTCCATAGCAGAGAAAAAGGTCTTAAAAGCTATGGCTTTCAATTACAAGAGCAAGGCACTTGAGAGAGAAACATGTTTTGTTTTGTTTTGTTTTAATCTTCAAAGTCTGGCTTGAAATATCCAGAGCCAACACCTAGAGGACCAAGTACATAATATTTATACCATAACCACAGAGAGGAGTATGTGATGTCATAAAAGGCATGTCCCGCTCCGGAGATAGTTTGGCCAAGCCCATGGGAAAGCAGGAATTGTGGGGGATGTGCTGAAGGCTCTGTCTCTGGTGGGGCTGGTGGGGCCTGGTGCTGCTGCTCCTTCCCAGAAGGCCAAGTCTCTAGGAGAGCAGAATAAGCTTAAAATACAGTTGAGACATTCCAGAACAAATAGAACCATTGCCTGACTTCATAGACAATCTGAATGACTCAACCTCTGAGAGCGCCCTTATGTCTGCCTGAGCAAGACGAAGATCAGGGCTGGGCTGAGGGACTCTCACACAGTCTCTCTCTCTCTCTTTAAAGATTATTTATTTATTTTAGAGAGAGAGCACAAGCAGGGGGAGCGCAGAGGGAGAGGGAGAAGCGGATTCCATGCTGAGCAGAGAGCCAATGTGGAGCTCGATCCCAGAGATCATGACCTGAGCTGAAGACAGACACAACTGACTGAGCCACCCAGGCATCCCTCTCACACAGTCTCTACCCCAATATGATGCAGGGGAAGGAGCTGGAATTGCCAGGCCCCTTGAGAGGGAACGGGAAAAGCTGAGGCCACCATGTGTCTTTGTGGTTAGGACAAGGAAGATACAGAACTGAGATGTGACAACTCGGGCCCAAGGCAGGGATCAGCAGGGACAGAGAACAGTGCCCAGGGCCTGAAGAGATCAGTTGCAAAGGTCAACACAGAAAGAGACATCCATGGTCCGAGCGCACTTAATGCCACAATTTCACACAAGCACCCCTCAAACTCACAGGCCGTCTAGGAGCAACAGAACTAGAACTGTGGGTTGGAGGGTTAATCCGAGTTACTCATAAAACACTGAGCTTTAAAGAGAGTAAGTTATCAGGATACAAGTGAAAATGGAGGCTAGTGAGCTAAGCTGGAATCAGTAATAGAGAAATCATTAAAATGTGTATATAAGACATCCCGTGCTAACACAAAGTTAGCACTCCCAAATCTTTTGGAAGAGTTACCTGGCAGCAGCTACTAAAATTAAAAATACACAAACCCTTTTACACGGCAATCCCAATTTTAGGATTCTATCTTTTAAAAGCTAAGAACTAGAATGCAAAGAGATGTGTATAAATATTTGACAATATTTATAGTGTCAAAAACTGGAAATAGCTTGAAAAATGAGGATGGGATAAAAAAAATTACATTTCCAAAGCCTGAAATATTTTGTAGCAATTAATATGTTGATATATATTACTTTTAAAAGATCTTATTTATTTGAGACAGAGAGAGAGACAGCATGAGGGGGGCAGAAGGGTAGAAAGAGAGGGAGAAACAGACTCCTCACGGAGCGTGGAGCCCAACACCAGGCTCGGTCCCAGGACCCCAAGACCATGATCCGAGCCTAAGGCAGACCCTTAACCAACCGAGCCACCCAGGCGCCCCAAGTTATAGTGTATCTGTTATCTTACTTTTGTTAAAAATGGGGGTCTTTATGTATGTTATTATAAAAATGGAAAATGATACATCAAACTGTCAACAGTAGCTCTTTAATAGGTAGTTTTGAAGGAGTTAAAGAACACTTATTTTTTCTTTATGGACTTTGATATTGTTTGACTTAAAACAAGGAGCATGTTCTAATTTTCTGATGTATTATAAGCAAGAAAACAGAAATGTGAAAAGAAAAAATAGATATGAGAAGGGAAAAAAGTCCCCTGACTTTAGCACTAAATTTCAAATTATACTTTCAAAAGTGTCCATAAAAAAGTGCGTATCATTCTGAAAGATTAGACTTTCACTTCTCTCCTGCCTGCCTTCCCTTAACTCTGCACCTCTGGTCAAAGTGATGAAATATAGTGACACGGTGGGGAGGGGGAGGGGGGAAGTGCCTTAAAATAAATCATTCACATTGTGGAATATACTGAAGGATTAAGATAGGATCTGGACTGTTTCTGCGTCCTAATTTTCAAGTCCCACTTTCAGTTGGGGGAGTCAAAGTTCCCTTTCCCTGCTAATACCCCTTACTCTGAGAGTTTCTCTACCTGCCCCCCACTCTCTCTGTACCCCATGCCCGCACGCCTTCCTGTTTCCCATACTACCCACATTCACACACACCCCCCTCCGATCTCCTATGACCTATATGACCTAACCATATTTCATTGCTGCCTACCTTCAGGCTTCCTCATTCCCCTTCCTCAGGGTCCTCTTTTGTTTTCGAGAACACATTTGACTTGGAGCACCCAGCTGGTTCAGTCAGTAGAGCACGTGACTCTTGATCTCGGGGTTGTGACTTGGAGCCCCACACTGGGTGTAGAGCTTACTTAAAGAGAGAGAGAACACATGGGACATCATAACTTAATTCTGGGAGGCATTTACCTATTGGATGGAGCACTGATGGGGCACCTGGAATCTATACCAGGTGGTTTTTCACACAAATCACCTCAGCCTCAGACACGGGGGGGGGGGGGGGGGGGGGGGGCTGGCTGGGCTGGGCCCTTTCTAACCACAGGTCAAGTATGGAGTGTCCCAGGCTGTGTGGGAGAACAAAGGTGAAGATTAAGGGGAGTCTGAGAAGAGATTCGAATGATGACTGAGCTCAAGGAGTTGATGGGACAGTTTGTCAAGCTAAAAGAGGAAGAGCGAAGAACCAAGAAATAAGAGTATCTGCAAAGAGATTCAGCAGTTAAATTGCGAAGTGCCGCGTCCACTCGGGTCTTCTTTCTCGCGGGTCAGCGCATGTCACTGGGCTCCAGAAATGTTCTTAAAAAGTCAGAGTCCAGAAAGACAAATGTGGGGGTCCTCAAGAGGAGCTTTCAAAGGGGTGTCCATCGGATAGAAATATGTGTGTATGCTTGACTATATTTTCCACTTCGTGACTTAACTTAGGATAAAAAGTACAAAGTTAGCATTGCATTTTTTCCAAAAGGATATTTAATATTCCAACAGTCATTCTGATCTACTTAAATCCAGAATCATTTTTGATGTGATGACGGGCAATGGGAAAAGTTGGGTCTCCAGGATTTTGTGCCCCACCAAGTAGTCTAAGAATTAAGTAGATCAGTGTTTTCTGGGCAAAATATTAGCAATGCATTGGAAGGTGTTGGCTGGAAGCAGGGCCAAATGAGGCAGGAGGCCGTGCAGCCCGGGGTGGACTTGGTACCACCGGGCTCCTTTTTAATGATGAAACCACCCTGAAGGCATTTAACTCACTTCAAGAATTGATGATGCAAAACAAATGACCTATTTAATGCTTAATCCCCTGAGCCAAGACCCTGCTCAGCATTCTGAAGCAGCCCGGAGGACCTGAACCAGACTACTCATGAGGAAGTAGGTAAACTATCCCCACCCACGATGCCGGTCCCCTACACAGAAGTGAGAGTAAGTTCCAAATTGGGTGGAAGTGCTTGGTGCCAAGGCCTTTGGCCTCTTCCTGCCCGTGTTAAGCAACCCAGGGACACACAACCTAGTGTCGTGGCAAGAAACTCTAACTCTCACAACAGCGGGAAGAAGGCCAGAGAAGACCAAAACCTTCAAACAGAAGCTCAGGAGCAGAACTGGGAGGGAGAGGGAGAAGTGAGGCAATTGCCCCGGGCCTACTGGGCTGGTGACTCAGCGCACGAGCCAGCGAGGAGCCTGCAATTCTGGAAGAGTTAGGGTTGAAGCCACCATGGGGGGAGGGAGCGGGGTGTAGTAGTGCGGGGGAAGAGGGTAGGCATTGGCATCCAGAAAAAGTGCGTGCTCCAGCAGGCAAAGATAGAGACGGAAGGCTTCTCCACCAAGGATACTCTGGTTTCTCTGTCCAAGCCTCCGGTTAAACGCTGTAAAAAAGAAAATGCCCAGCAGGTGGCAGCACCAGATAACCGGAATAAAACCAGAGCCCACTGCCACACTAAGGTGCGTCTTGCACTCGCCGCACTCTAACTTTCTGCAGTGGGGAATTCATTTGGCAATTAGCGGATATTCCCTAAGAAGGAGGAGACATCCAGTTCATCTTGGTATTCCCAGCACCTAGCACAATGCCTGGCACGTGCGGAGTGTATTTGTTGATTGGATGAATCAATGAATGAATGGATGAGTAAATACAAAAATTTAGGGGGAGGGAGTGCCTGGGTGGGACTCTTGGTTTTGGCTCAGGTCATGATCTCAGGGTCGTGACATTGAGCCCGCCCCCTGTCAGGCTCCACGCTGGCCCTGAGCCTGCTTCAGATTCTCCCTCTCTCCCTCTGCTCGTTGCTCCCCCCTCACCCGCTCTCTCTCCAATAAATAAATAAATAAATATTGAGATTTCCCCTCAACTAGAAAAAAAGTCATCAGAAGTGGTCCAATTCCCTTCTTCTCATCCCATTACTGCTATTATCATGTTAATTACAAATTTAATTAGTTTAAGTAATAATAATAAAACACCATACTTTAGATTAATTCTCTTCTTACCCTTTTACCAACCTACATTCTTATTCTCTACTTAATTTAATTTTCCCTATCTCTTCTGGAGACTTTTAAAAATCACAGGGGGTTAAAAAAAAAAAAAACAACTGAGATTAGAGATACAACAGCTAAAATTCCAGCTTAAAAGAATTCATCTATGTTTGGACGTTGGTGTTTGTAAGGAAGGCAAAAGACAATTGTTCTTTGGTTAGTTGTATTTTTTAAGCCAATGACTTCTTTGCCAACTGTGCTTATTTTGAATTTTATTCGCAAATACCCCTTTTTTTATTGGCCCTCTCTCATATATGCTATTGCACTATGGCTTGCGGTTTTTTTAGAATCCTTGCTTACTACTCATACTTTAAGATACTAAAAACAAAAAACCAAAATAAACTAATATGTACTGGGAATTCACTGTACACCAGGCACTGTGCTATGCTGGGTTCGAGTGGCGACTTTCTATCACTCTTTAGATGGATAAAAAATGTGCTCACCCTTTGTTGATCCAGGGACACAAAATGGCCACTTTGAACACCAACCTAAGACTTTCCATATCTACCCATAGGAGGGGTGGCCAGACTTTCCCTAAAAGCAAATGGCAAGACCTTTGCTAATAAATTAATGGTGGTTAGCAACCCCGAGTTGGAGCACGAGGAGCAGTCTATGCATACATCTGAGTTCTTTGAGGGCAGGAATGTTACCTTATATATTTTCATATCCCCTGCACCTCACCAAGAGTCTGGCATATTTCAAGCCCTTGATAAATATTTACTGAATGTGTGGAGACTATCAAGACGTATCTCACTTACAATGGTACTTGAACCTAAGCCATGTTCTCAGCAGAAGAAAAGAATGGAAAAGCAGATCATGGGAGTCATTATTCAGCAGACTCATAAGAATGGGCCCAGAACCAAAAAGGTTAGATAGCATCATCTAGAACTGGTGACACCCTTGATTATCTTTCCCATCTTAGGAACTCCTATCCTCCCCCTGTTCAACTCTGTTACACCTAATCATCTTACTACAGCTTTTACACCTTTATTACATATTAAATGCAACTTCCCTGAACTCACAGAGCCCATGTGAGTCCTTCTCGTCCCTAAGGATGAGAGTTCTACACCATGGTTAGTCTCCCTAACTACGATACTAAAAATATTGTATCCTAAAAACAATTATCTTAACTATTGATGGTCCCCAGCATTAGGCTTCAATCCTATTCCCTTTTCATTCTGCGTGCTTTCCTGAGCAATCTCATCCCCACCCATCATTTCTTTATCAGTAACTCCAGATCTTTAGCTGTAATTTAGATTTGCCTCCTGAATTCCAGGTCCATGCATACGACTATTTATCTACTATACATCTCTACCTAGACGTTCCACAGCTATTAAACATATCCTATCACAGATCAAACTCAGAAGCTTCTGGTTTAACATGGCAGATGGAGCATATCCACTTACCTTTTTCCCAAAAACCACACTAAAACCATAGTAAAGAAGTAAAAGGGTGTGGACATCCCCAACCCAACCCAACAGAGCGAGTTAAGTTGGAAGCCACGAGAGGAATAGATTCCAACAAAGTTCTGAAAGTCAGGAGGTGGGGAAGAGCGGTGACTGGTGATCAGAGCAGAATGACCTCCAGCCTAGAACAGCTGATAATGAGACTACGGCCAATGAAGGGGTCACCCTGTCTGGAATAAACCCAGAAACGAGTCAAGACTCCAGAGACTGATTGACTCGAGACTCCAGAGCCTGCAGAAGGCAAGAGTGAGAAATGAGCAGAAGACAAACGGAAGTACTTGAGTACCTTTGGAAATCGGGAGCATGACATTGCATCCATAAGACAAAAGCAGGAGGAAAGATATGAGTGCTCAAACTTCATGTTTTTCCACCAATCTGCTTCTGTTTCTGTACCTCTTATCTTGGGGAACACCACCGTTATCTACCCAGATTCCCAAGCCAGAAAGTGGGAAGTGATTCTTTATTCTTCCCTCTCCTTACGCCTCATTCAGTAAACTAAGGGTTGATTCTATCTCCTAAATCTCTCTTTTCCCATGTCTGTCATAGACCTATTATGTCTCTCCTGGATTCTCTCACAGCCTGAATTCTGTTCTTTCTGATTCTAGCTTGAAGCCTTCCCAAACCATTCTCTAAGATCCTATAATTCCTACTGAGCCCAGCATCCAGCACATAGTAATCCCCCTTCCCTGGGGCTTCGCTTTCTGCATTTCAGTTACCCACGGAGGGTCATCCGTGGTCCAGAAGCAGATCATCCTCCTACCAGTGAAAATCCTCAGAAGGTCATTAATGCCCTAACTCTACGTCACAGCCCCTACATCATTCATCTCACTTCATCTCATCACGTAGGCATTTTACCATCTGACATCATCACAAGAAGCGGGAGGAGTACAGTATGATAAGCTACTTTGAGAGACAAAGACAGACCATATTCGCATAACTTTTATTACAGTGTATTGTTATAACTGCTCTGTTTTATTCTCAGTTATTGTCGTTAATCTCTTACTGTGCCTCGTTTACAAGTCACACTTTATCATAGGTATTTGGTATAGGAAAAAATATAGCATATACAGGGTCGGGTACTATCCATGGTTTCAGGCATCTGCTGGGGGTCCTGAAATATATCCCTTGTGGGTAAGGTGGGGGGACCACTGTATGCCCTTCAACCAGTGAGTGCACAAGAACTGCTTTGGCTGAGTGGTATATCGGACCACATGTTCAGCCCCGAGTTTTCACTAACTTCATGCTTTGTTCTCTATATCCTAGTAATATGAATTTATGTTCTGTTCTTCCTCAAAATGCATCTCCTTCTAAAACCATGTGCTGGGGCACCTGGGTGGCACAGATGGTTAAGCACTGGACTCCTGATTTTAGCCCAGGTCATGATTTCAGGATTGTGGGATAGAGTTCCGTGTGGGGCTCTGAGCTCAGCCAGGGTCTGCTTGAGATTCTCTCCTCCCTCTGCCCCTCCCCCTGCTCGTGTTTGCTCTCCCTCTCTCTCTCTCTCTCTCTCAAATAAATAAAATCTTTAAAACAAAACCAAACCAAAAAACCCCTGTGCTGTTATCTCTGCCTGGAACCCTTCTTCTCTTTGTTGGCATGGAAAGCCCTTTCAGGCTCGGCTCAAGTGTTACTTCCTCTAAGGAAGTCCCCAAACTTCCCTGGACTGACGTGGGATCCTAGTCCTCATATGCCCTCTGTGTATCTCAGTTGCCTCCCACGACAGCACTTTTGTGTCAAACTGTAACTGTGTGATCCCTGTTTCTCCAGACCAGACGGTAGGCTCTTTGAAGACAGGAAAACTAAAATCCTTTTAGCCTTGTATCCCTCGCACACATGTCCCATGAAAGAATGATCACACCATAGCAGAAGGAAACTCAAGAAATCATCCATATATCCCTGTCCTCGGGCCAATGAAGTATCATCATTCCCATTTTTTTAGTTGAGACAACTGAAACACAGAGATCAGTGACTTATTTAAGGTTGCAGAGCTGGTTTGTATGCATGGCGGGGCAGAGGCCGGGACGGGAGAAAGTGGTGTTCATAACTCATATCCTGGTTTCCTACCTTCCTACACAGTGACCCTTTCACTACATGGTGACCTCTTACTAATCTGTTTTCATTCTCTAGAAAAACTCAGTTGGCAAAAAGAAAGTATAAACAAAATGAATTATTACCCAAACAGACAAGGGAATTGCTTTCTTTAAATAGCAACAATTATTACGTGATATTTTTAAGCCTAGCCCTGTTCTGAGCCAGGAGGGTGACCACTCTTTGAAATCATTCATTTATTCATTCGGCACTATGTGCCGTATGTAATTTTTGGTTATAACGAGCTGACAAGCAAATGCTTTCATGGGTTATCACATTCAGTTCTTCCCCTCATTCTCTCATGGAGACTTCTGGTGCATACGCCAAAGGTGGCAAATGGGCCGAATATTATCAGCGTGCTGACCAGCCACAGCCATTTTGGTCCCTACCTCAGCACATTCTCAAATAGTCTACCATTACTTTACCACGTTCTTGAGAGTATGCAAGTTTTCTTTATTTCAAGGAAGGATATCTGTCTTCTGTTTCTTTTCTTTTCTTTTTTTTTTTTAGATGTTATTTATTTATTTGAGAGAGAGAGAGGGAGCAAGTGAGAGAGAGAGAGAGTGCAAAGGGAGGGGCAGAGGGAGACACAGACTCCTCCCTGAGCAAGGAGCCCAACATGGGGCTCAATCCCAGGACTCCAGGATCATGTCCTGAGCTGAAGGCAGATGCCTAACCAACTGAGCCACCCAGGTGCCCTGTGTCTTCTGTTTCTTTTCTCTCTCCCTTGGTGCCCTGACAAAGGGCCCTGACTGTAATAGGTGCTCCAGAGGTAACTTGTTTACTTCATAAAGAAGATAAAAGGGAACTTGCAAATCACTCAGTGATTTTTTTTTTTTTTTTTTTTTTTTTTTTGCTTTCTTACCCATTTCCCTCCCTTGGACACTGTTATTTGATACCTCCTTCCCAGTCTACTTTGCCATTTTTTAAAAAAACATTTATTTATTTATTTTAGAGAGAGAGAGAGCGCATGAGTGGGAGGAGGGACGGGAGAGGGAGAGAATCGTCAAGCCGACTCTCCGCTGAGCATGGAGCCTGACATGGGGCTCAATCCCATGACCTGAGCTGAAACCAAGAGTTAGACACTTAACCAACTTAGCCATACAAGTGCCCCTCTACTTTGCCATTTTATCACCTTAGGCCCACCATTAAAACAATGTAAATTTCCCAGATTCTGCTCTCCACCCTCCTCTCTGAGTACTTTCTCTGAACAATCTTATCCATTTAGCTTTATCATAACCTACGTGCAATGACTCCCAAATCTACAGTTTTAAAACAAATTTCTCCTAAAAACTATATCCCAATTTCTTTCTTTCTTTTTTTTTTTTTTTACGATTTTATTTATTTATTTGACAGAGAGAGAGAGCGTGCGCGCACAAGCTAGGGGAACAGCAGGCAGAGGGAGAAGCAGACTCCCCACTGAGCTAGGAGCCTGATTCAGGGCTCGATCCCAAGACCTCGGGATCATGACCTGAGCCAAGGGCAGATGCTTAACTGACTGAGCCACCCAGGCGCCCTGAAATATCCCAATTTCTAAGGGCCTCCCACACAATGCCACATGGATGGCCTGACATACTTTAAAAATAAGATGTCTAAAAAAAAAAGAAAAGAAAAAATGGCTACTTTACCCAAACCCATAGATAAAGATGATATCTTTATCTGTTAAAGATATCATCATCCTCTCCAACATGATCCCGGAACCCCAGTCACAATTTGGGTTCCTCTGTCCTCTGTGCTATGTCTCCCACTGAGGTAGCTGAGATGTCTCCACACTCAAGAAATTCCCCTGTGGTTATGCCTCCAATACCTTCCCATATCCCCAGCTGTGATTTTCTAGTGGGGGTTGCCAAAACCAGCATCTCAGATGTCAGATCCAGTGACTGGTCCAGGAGATGGATACATGACACAAACCCATCCATCAGTGCCCATCCCTGGACAAGTCCAAACTGGCCCAGAAGAAGACCCCATCTTTATATAGGTGCTCAGTTGGAAGAAGCAGCTGTGAGGATGATCCACAGGCATGGAGAGAGCTTCTCTGTAGAAGAGAAGAATAAAGGCTACGTTCAAAGAGATGATATGGAGGAAGAATGATCTGAGACCCTGATTCAATTGCCTGTACCTGGCTCTATTTCTGTCCTTCCTGTTAAATGAACAAAAATCCAACTGAGTAAATTTGAAGATGTAATTGGCTTTATTTAATGATTCAGGAGTCAGGCAGCATCCCATCTAGCAACAGAAAGGAGTCTCCCCTCCCCCGAGCTGTAGAAAAGGAAAGCTTTTTAAAGGTGGAAAGGGGTCAAAAAGGGGAAATTATGACCAGAGAACACATTGCTTCAGGCAAGGTTGCCTTCCTAAGACAAATGGAAGGGGATCTATCTGGCGGATTATCCCACTAGTGCTGACCAAGTAATTCCCTGTTGACTGGTTGAAGGTTACATTCCTGAGGGTTGAAACTGTAATTAATTAGGTATTAAGTAAGTCAAGGTTCGCTGACATGGGGTTTAGCACAAGTGACTCCATTTGGGACCTGCTGTCTCCTTTTTAACATTCCCAAAGTTAAGTTAGTAACCTAATTTTGCAAATAAATTATCCTTTTTAACTTTTTGGTGAATCAAGTTGGGCTCCTGTCGTTTACAAAATCCTAACTTAAGGCTTTTCCTCTTACCCATTCCCCTGAACAGGTAGGTAAGCATTTAAGCAGTTGCCAAATCATGTGGATTCTACCTCCAAACATCCTTCATACATACCTCATTTTCTTCACCTTGTCCAGTTCCTAGGTTACATAATGGTTTTCTTACTATATTCCCAGACTTCAGTTTCACCTCCTCTGAACATTCTCCAACTGGTATCAAAGAATTTTCTAGAACTCACGCTGACTATGTCAGCCTTCTTTCCGATAACATTCAGGGGTTCCCTAGAACTCATAGAATAAAAATGAACCCTCTCAAACAGCCTCAAATACCCTATGACTTGGTAGTTGCTTTCTCCTCCAATTCATTTCTCCTAACATATCCTTCAACCAAACATGACTCTTCACCTATCACTAAACATTTCTTGAAGTTTCCTGCCCCTGTGGTTACCATTTTCTCTCCACTTATCAGAGACACAAATTCTACCCATTCTTAAGGTGTCAACTTCTTCACAAAACCTAAAATCTCTTAAATAGCAGCAAATTCTACATTTTCTTGGCATCTACAGCACTTTATACATCTGTCAAAGCACTTCTGCTTTGTGCTATTGTTATTTTCATACATCTTATTTTCCTTTTAGGCTGTACGGTTCCTTGAGGACGGAACTCTTCTGTGTTAACCATTAATACTACAGTGTACCAGAATACACCACGCCAAAATATGCCGATTTGGCATATGCATAATTGCGGGCTAAAGGCAATTGAGAACCAGAAGATGCAGAAAAGCTACTCCCAAAGACAACTCCTATCACTTGAGAGACTCTTATCTGCATAAGAAGATAAACCTTATTTACCATATATTTCCTCCCCTCAACAGCCCATAATTTGCTTCCTCCTCCCAGAAGCTCAAAATCCCTTTTCGTCTTTTTCACCTAAGATGGTAATGTAAACCTTAATCATCTGGCTACCTTGAGCCTTCATTTCTTTGTGAACTGCCATACACATACATACGTGTGTGTGTGTGTGTGTGTGTGTGTGTGTGTGTAATGAAATCCAGTTTTTTTCTCTTGTTAATATTTTTCTTGTCAATTCAATTGGGAGGGGGGCAGCCAGTGAACCTAGGAGAGTAGAGGGAAAAATTTTTTTTCTTCTCTACAGTACTCAACATATTTTGTACTAATAACTTCTTACCAAACACTAGATCTAGATATGACATGTAGATTTGAGCAGAGGGATTGTTTTTCCTCTAATCATTTCAAATTTTAAATCAGTATTAGAATTAATGGTTCCTATAAAATCTGTGAGACATTTATTAAGAAAGTCTAAGTAAGTATACCATTTTTCCCTCATCATTTTCATAGACGTCTACTGTAAGAATAGTTCCACTTTAAAATAAATTCTATAAGGGGGGGCGCCTGGGTGGCACAGCAGTTAAGCGTCTGCCTTCACGCTCAGGGCGTGATCCCGGCGTTATGGGATCGAGCCCCACATCAGGCTCCTCCGCTATGAGCCTGCTTCTTCCTCTCCCACTCCCCCTGCTTGTGTTCCCTCTCTCGCTGGCTGTCTCTATCTCTGTCAAATAAATAAATAAAATCTTTAAAAAATAAAATAAAATAAAATAAAATAAAATAAAATAAATTCTATAAGGAAACAATATCTGAGTCTATTCCACTAAGGAAAAAAAAACAAAAAACAAAATTTAATCTTCCTGTCTTCTTCCCTTCCCCTTTTCTTTCTTTCTTTCTTTCTTTCTTTCTTTCTTTCTTTCTTTCTTTCTTTCTTTCTTTCTTTCTTTCTTTCTTCCTAGACAATCAAAATGCAAGCTATGGCTTGGGTGTAATTATAGGTGCCAAACCAAAGTCAGCTTTTATTTACAACCCCTTTGCCAACTCAGCAGTCCTTCTCCTCCTCTCTGATGTGTGCAGACTGCACCCGAACCAGTTTGAGTCACGTTATTTGTATGCCATTAAAATGGGGCATTTGATAGCATCTGCTCCCTTGCTCCGGTTCAAATCATGAATGGGGTTCCTCTCCCTTCCCTTAGTCACCAGCTTTTGAATATTTACAATCTGTGATAGTACAAAGAAATGGATTTCGAACTCTAAGCAGTCTATAGTTGAAGGGGGGAGGCCAAAAGGGAAGAAAAAAACGAAGTGAACCCCTAATAATAATGGGCTTTCTGTGAGTTGGGAGTGAGCTATGGAAGATGAGAGAGAAAAAGAATGAGGATAGATAGATGACTAAGAGAAATGAAAGTTTACAAAGAAAGCTAACTACTTGCTTATGGATAAACAGGAAGACAAGAAATCGCATTGTGCCTTTTCTGTAGTAGGTACTCAACAGCCATTTATATAATTTGGACAATGCTTGAAAGACAGGACTTTCTCAGCACTGAGAAGAAATGAGGAAAAACCATTCTTGAAGGCCATGGTAACTTTAAGACCATGGGAGGATGTATTTAAATGGTTTGACCAGAACTTGTTTAAGTCCCTATCCTCGTGCAATTCTATATAAACTGAGATTTATAATCTTTGGTTCCAGGCATTTACAGCTTGAATCTTTATCCATATTTTTGCAGATGAACTGCATTGAAAACATGTGTTTTTAGACTACCTAATTCTGGTTTTTCAACCAGGCAGAGCCATTCAGCCAACCCCACTTTTGCTAGGTTAGCAAGGTTATTAAGAACTGAAGCAAACCTGATCAACTGGATTTTGAGTCCCGAGCCTAGTTGGCCAAGGAGAGTAGACAGATGTTCCTGATAGAGTCGAAGAATATGTAGGCAACTGATCCAATACAGATCCAAAGTGTTGGGATATTGGAGTGTAAATTGCCTCAGATTTGTGGTCAGGATAACACAAGTTTGAATCTTGGTTCTCTTGTGCAGACTTTGAACAAATCACTCAAGTTCCCTACAATTCCTTTTCCTGTGATTTTTGAATAAAACACCCTATTTCTCTCGGATTTGACTTCCTGTAAAAAATCAGAATATTAAGTTATTGTGAAAATTAAACCAAACAATGTGTGTGAAAGTATTTTATAGTCGGCAAAGTGTTAAGTAAATGTAAGGTATGAATTTTAGGTTATGGTCTTGTTAACATTATGATTAAGAAATGGTTTCTATTAGTTTCTGGAAACAGGGGAGTCATGTACAGCATATGTTAGCAGGATGAGCCGTTCACTCATTCAACACTAATTCACATGCTTATTGATGGCCTACTATGTGCGAGGCGTGTTTTGAGTGCTGGAGATAAAAATTCCTGTCCTTATGGACAGAATACAGATAGCAAGCAAACTAGTAAAACCAAAGGAGGGTTGTAAAGATTCACCGGTGTACAACTTGGGGTCATGTTATTGTGAAGTTAGTGTAGAATGATATTTTTCAGTTGATAGTATATAGGTAATAAAACAAACTGTACACGTGATTGATAGACACTGAACTGGGAAAACTCCAAATTATCCCAAATTATCCAGAGGGAGTCACTTGCAAACTCCCTGCCACCTCCACTCTGCTCCTGCTCACAGGAAATTTAGCTGGTTGAGAAGTGAGAACAGAGGATGGGAAGAGGATGGGAGCCAGATGCCTTTCATCGGGGGTTAATATTCATAATATGACAGGATGCATCCCGGAGAAAAGTAACATAGGGAAGGGAATAGGGTGGGTCATGGTTGGTGAAGATGGAGGATGGTCAGGAAGACTTCACTGAGAAGATAGAGTCTGAGGAAAAGGTGTGAAGGTGGTGAGAGAATCATCCACAGAGAGATCTAGAGCAATCACATGTCCATCCAAAGGAAGAGTGAGTGAAAGGTCCTCGGTTGGGGACATCCCTGGTGTCCCTGAGAGACAGCAAGGGTGTTAATGAGGCTGCAATGGAGTGAATGGGGTCTAGTAAAAGGTAGGATGAGAGGGAATTGGGCCAGATGTTAGGCGTGGTTAAAGACACTGGGTTTTACTTTGGGTGAGATGGTAAACCATTGAACAATATTGAGCAGAAGAGTAACATGATCTGAATGTTCTGACAGGATCACCCAGGCCACTGTCTTGAAGAACAGATTGCAGGGAGCAAGGGAAGAAGCAGAGAGACCAGTGAAAAACTGTTGAAATAATCCAGAGGAATGATACAGTGACTTGGACCAGGCTGGGAGCAGTGGTGGTGAGAAGTGGGTGAACTTGGGATCTAATTTGAAGGTAAAACTTACAGAGTTCACTGACAAATTGAATGTGGGCTGTAAGAGAAAGGAAAGTATGTAGAAAGACTCCAGAGTTTTCAGTCTGAACAACCAGGTCAATTGACTTTTCCTGAAATGAGGGTGAGTAGGGATGAATGGAATTGGTTCAAGAAGTCAAGGATAATTTTTCTATTGCTGAGGGCAGTAAGTGAGGGAGTTGGGACTGGATGAGTAAAGGTGGAGAAAGAATATAGCCAACTGGAATGAAAATGGCATCTTAGGAGTAGGTGAGGCTGTAGGTGTGTGAGTTGAGGCGAATGAGCTGAGGACTTGGGAAGAGAAGTCAGGAATTCGAGGTAGCGCAACATGAAGACTGTGTCTCTCTAAGAGTCCATCTCAGGGGCCACAGGCAGGGGTGGCAGATTAAAAATAAGTGGTAGACAATGCTATTTTGGTGGCAGTCATTGGATGTGTGAGTGAAGAGCAGGCAATATTTTCAGCAAAGACAGTCCCAGGGAAAAAATAAAAATGGAGGGGAATTGACTTCTTGTCTTGAGAGAAAGGGCTGGCTTTACAACATACTCTCTATGTGGCATGAAGAGCAATATATTTTTTAGGTCATCCTCCTTTGTGCTCGCTTTTGCATCCAATCTATTTTTAGAGTTCTGCAGTCCTACTTCTGACATATTTCTTGGATCGGTCCACTTCTACTGGTTTCTACTGCTAATACTCTATTCTCCATTACTAAAATCTCTTCTCATTACTATTGCAACAGCAATAGATGTCTCTCCACGTGTTTTTTGTTTTTGTTTTTGTTTTGTCTCTCTCTAATCTATTTCCCACATAGGTACAAGGGGGAACTTATTCAAATGTCTATCAGATCACAATAGTCTCCTTAAAATTCTTCGGCGGCTCATCATTGCACCGAGAATAAATCATAATAAAACTAGCACATGTGTGACACATACTGGGTGCCAGGCACTTTACTAAGAGAACTACATATATTAATTTGCTTACTGTTCAGCCCCATGAGGCAGGCACTTTTATTATAACGTGTTTATCAAATGAGGAAACTGAGGCATGGAGAGGTAATTTGTTCAAGAGGCCTGTCTTAACCCGGCTTTCCCAGAAGCAGAGCCTGCAGGAAAAACCATATGCATCACTACAGAAGTAGCGAGTACAATCTCAGGATAGCATGAGTGAGTCAGGTAAGGAGGGACAGCCAATACAAAGTGACATACTCTCCCAGTGACAGCCACTGCATGGTATCAAGTACAACTGATTGCTTGATCTTGCCTGACCATCTCTGAGAAGCTGTATGATTAAATGTACCTCAGGACACTCCGTCTGGATAGAATGAGGGAAGAGCTTTTTCAATGACACCTCTATCTCTTTGGTCAGAGGTTTACCCTATGGGGCATTAGCTCCCTTGTGTTTGCACACACAAGCAAGTCTTTTTTTTTTTTAAAGATTTATTTATGTATTTGAGAGAGAGAGTGCGCGCAAGCCCTGGGGGGAGGGGCAGAGGGAAAGGGTGAAAGGGTCTCAAGCAGAATTTCCTGCTGAACAGAGCCCACTGTGAGGCTTGATCTCATGACCCTGAGATCATGACCTGAGCCAAAACCAAAAGTCAAACATTTAACCGACTGAGCCACCCAAGCGCCCCAACACACAAGCAAATCTGTTTTTTTTTTAAAGGAATCCGGATTTCAAAGGAAGGATTAAAGCTATCTCTGTTTGTTTGTTTGTTTGTTTGTTTGTTTATTAGACAGAGAGGAAGGAAGGGCAGAGGGAGAGAGAGAATCTGAAACAGGCTCCATGCCCAGTGCAGAGCCCCACGTGGGGCTTGATCTCACAACCCTGCAATTGTGACCTGAGCCGAAATCCAGAGTCAGATGCTTAACCGACTGAGCCACCCAGGCGCCCCAACACACAAGCAAGTCTGAACACCAATGGGAATGCACTTAACCAAGGATGGCAGGTGCACAGTGTGAGTGCAAGGCAAGATACTACTGAATTAGTCCACATGAAGTCTATTAGAAGCCAGCAGAGCTGCCTGTCACCTTGGTGGGTGGAGCAGAACCAGCAGCTGGAGGGTACTAGAATATGCCACCCCAGCATATGCTTCTTTGGCACCTGGACTCTTTTGAGCTAAAGGCAATTGAGAAGCAGTAGATGCAAGAAAAGCTTTTCACTTCCCCGAACTCCTAACTTATAAAGGAAATTTACATTTATAAAGGAAATTTATTGTTTTCAAAAGATTTATTTATTTGAGAAAGAGAGAGAGAGTAGGGAGGAGCCGAGGGAGAGGGAGAGAAAGTTTAGCAGACTCCTTGCTGAGCTTGGAGACTGACGTGGGAATCAATTTCACAACCCTGAGATACATGACCCTGAGATCATGACCTGAGCTGAAACCAAGCATTGGAAACTTAACCGACTGCACCACCCAGGGGCCCCTAAAAAAGGAGATTTGTATTGGTAAAAATGTCACATGTTAGGAACAGAGATATTTACAGGGAAAATTCTTACCTACATAACAAGACAACACTTATTTAAGAGACGTTTGTTCCCCCCACCTTCCCATAACTTGTTCTTGCTGCCCAGCAAGCCTAAACCCCTTTTCCTTTGCTTAGCCTAGGATGGCAGATAAGTTTCAATTATATGGCTGTCTCCTTGAGTTTTCATTTCTTAATGAACAATTGCACATACTTCCATAGTTAAATTATTTTTCCTTTTGCTAATCCATTTCTTCCTTTTTTTTTTTTTTTTAGATTTTATTTATTTTTTTGACAGATAGACAGTCAGTGGGAGAGAGGGAACACAAGCAGGGGGAGTGGGAGAGGAAGAAGCAGGCTCATAGCGGAGGAGCCTGATGCGGGGCTCGATCCCAAAACACCAGGATCACGCCCTGAGCCAAAGGCAGATGCTCAAGGACTGCACTACCCAGGCGCCCCACTTGCTAATCCATTTCTTATTGGTTTGATTTGGGGACCCAGCCAACGAACCTAGGCGGATAGAAGGGAAAAAAATTTTCCTCTTCTACAATTTTGGCAACCATGGAGGGATGCCTGGGAAACCCTCCTGGCTCCGGAGGCTGCAGATGGGATCCGGGACCTCTGATAGAGCTAGCAAAAGGTAAAAATTCTTACCAAAGTCAGCCTCCCAGGTTTCTGTCTGCAAAGTCTGACTGAATGAGGATAGTAAAAGTCTCTTTCTCTTTTCCTTTCCAAATTTAAACTAGGAGAAAAACAGTTGCAAGAATTTGTTCTTTGGATTATGACTCTTGCCAGTTTAATTTTGAGTACTCATTGCTTACTGATCCTTGGCCTCTTCTGTCTGGTGTATCTTTTGTCAGAAGAGGAAAATTATGAGAGTCTCCTTCCATTTTGTTTTGTGTCTTGAGAGGTTGGGGTACTCCCCTTGGTCTCCGACAGCTTGTGGGGTGCGGGTGTTGTGCAGGTTGTCAGATCTGCCTCTGGTAGCTAAGGAACCCAATATATGTCCAAACTTTCCAGCTCTCAGGAGAGTTTGTCTTCATGAGAGGTCACAGTCCATATGAGGACTTTGTCATCTTTTCCTTTCATTTTTCTTGTTTGTCCAGGAAAAAATCCCATCCCAGGATAGCCTGTTCAGTGTGACAGATTGGCAGGCCTGTGATTAAAGGCATCTCAACTTTACTGGAGCGCTTGGGTGGCTCAGTCAGTTAAGCAACTGACTCTTGATTTCGGCTCAGGTCATGATCTCAAGGTTGTGATATTGAGCCCCTCAATGGGCTCTGCACTGAACATGGAACGTGCTTAGGGTTTTCTCTCTCCCACTCCCTCTGCCTTTCCCCCCTCCTGCTCGCACTTGTTCTTGCTCTCTCTCTAATAAAAAATTTAAAAAATAAAGGCATCTCAACTTTATGGAAGACCAGAGTTTCCTTACTACTTGTGATAATGAAGGTCTTTGATTCAAAAGCTATCTTTGGGGGAGCGCCTGGGTGGCTCAGTCGTTTAAGCGTCAGACTCTTGATTTAGGCTGAGGTCGTGATCTCAGGGTTGTGAGTTTGAGCCCCCTGTGGCTCATCACTGGGCATGAAACCTGCTTCAGATTCTCTCTCTCCATCTGGCCCTCCTCTGCTAAAAAAAAAAAAAAAAAAAAAGAAGCCAAAAAACAAAAAACAAACAAAACCAAAAGCTATCTTTGAGAATAACTCTGGGTCCTGGGGGTTGGGGAGAGGCGTGGGGTGACAGGAGGTATGCTCCGTCTCTTGCCCTCTTCGAGGATGCCTTTTGTGTCCATGATTAAAGACATAAAAGACATTGATTTAGAGTCATATTTGCAATAGGTATACCTTTGGCAACTTGGACTTCATATCTAAAAGAATGTTTTTGGTATTTATTTTTCTAATTGAGATCTAATTGACATATAACATTATGTTAGTTTCAGGTATATAACATAATGATTTGGCATATGTATATATTGTGAGGTAATTACCACAATAAGTTCAGTTAACATCAATTGCCACACATAGTTACAAATTGCTTTTTCTTATAAGAATTTTCAAGATTTATTCTATTAGCAAGTTTCAAGTATACAATATAGTATAGCTTTACACTACATCTCCAGCACTTACTTATCTTACAACTGGAAATTTGTATCTTTTGACCACTTTCATTAATTTTGTCTACCCACTCCTACCTCTGGCAACCACCAATCTGCTCTCTGTAACTATGAGGTCATTTTCTGTTGTTGTTGTTTTTCACTCTACATTTAAGTAAGATCATAAATTATTTGTCTTTCTTTGTTCAAAGTATTTCACTTAGCATAATGACCTGATGTCCCACGTATGTTGTTGCAAATAGAATTTCCTCTTTTTTAATGATAGAGTAACATTCCATTAAATAAATAAATAAATAAATTTCACACGTTTTCTTTGTCTCTTCATCCATCATTGAACACTTAGGCTGTTTCCATGTCATGATTATGTCATTATCATATATAATGCTGCAGTGAACATAGGGGTGAGGATATCTCTTCAAGACAGTGATTTTGTTTTCTTCAGATAAATACCCAGAAACGGGATTGCCGGATCATTGGTAGTTCCATTTTTACTTTTTTGAGGAATCTTCATACCGTTTTCCACAGTGGTGTCACCAACATACATTCCCATCAACAGTGCGCAAGTGTTCCCTTTTCTCCTATCCTCGCCAACACTTGTTATCTTTTTGATAATAGCCATTCTAACAGGTATCAGGTGATAGCTCATTGAGGTTTTGATTTGCATTTATGTGATAATTAGCGATGTTGAGAGCCTTTTCGTGTACCTGTTGGCCATTTGTATATCTTCGGAAAATGTGTATTCAGCTCCTCTGCCCATTTTTAATAAAATTGTTTGGTTTTTTGCTATTGAGTTGTATGAATTCTTTTATATTTTGGATATTAGCCCCGTGACAGATATATCATTTGCAAATATTGTCTTCCATTCAGCAGGTTGCCTTTTCATTTTGTTTGTGGTTTCCTTTGCTAGGCAGAAGCATTTTAGCTTGATAGAGTCCCAGTTGTTTATTTTTCCTTTTGTTGTTTTTGCTTTTGGCATCAAATCCAAATAATCATTGCCAAAAACGATGTCAAGGAGTTTACCACCTCTGTTTTCTTCTAGGACTTTTATAGTTTCATGGCTTATATTCAAGTCTGTAATCCATTTTGAGCTAATTTTTATGCATGGTGTAGGATAGTGGTCCAGTTTCTTTCTTTCACATGTAGCTGTCCAATTTTCCCAATAGCATTTATTGAAGAGACTGTTCTTTCCCCATTGTATATTCTTGGCTTCTTTGTCATAAATGAATTGATCATATATGTATGAGTTCAGTTCTGGCCTCTTTATTCTGTTCCATTGATCTGTGTTTGTTTTTATACCAACGTGATACAGGTTTGACTGCTATAGCTTGGTAATACAGTTTGAAATCAGAAGTTATATGTGTCCAGCTTTGTTCTTCTTTCTAAAGATTGCATTGGCTATTCAGAGGTTTTCGTGATTCCATATTTTAGCATTGTTTGTTCCGTTTCTATAAAGAATGCCATTGGAATTTTGATAGAGATTACATTGAATCTGTATTTTGCTTTGAGTGGTATAGACATTTTAACAATATTTATTTTTCTAATCCATGAGCACAGAATATCTTTCCAGTTACTTGTGTCTTCGATTTCAGCAATGTCTTAATACTTTTCAGTTAACAAGTCTTTCATCTCTTTGGTTAAAAATATTCCTAGGATTTTATTCCTTTTGATACAATTGTAATTGGGGTTGTTTTTTAAATTTTTCTTTCTGATAGTTCATTATTAGTGTAAAGTAACCCAATTGATTTTTGTTTGTTGATTTTGTATCCTGCAACGTTTATCCTGAGTTTTTAGCTCTAACAGTTTTTTTGCTGCAGTCTTTAGGATTTTCTACATATAATACCATGTCATCTACAAATAGAGACATTTTTACTTCTTATCCAATCTCTATGCTTTATATTTCTTTTTCTTGTCTAATTGCATTTGTTAGGACTTCCAGTACTATGTTGAATAAAAGTTGCTAGAGTAAGCAACTCTACTTGTTGAGTTCCTGATCCTTACGAAGTTCTACTGGTTGAGGAAGCAATTCTACTTTGTCTTGTTCCTGATCCTAGAGGAAAACCTTTTCATTTTTCATCATTTAGTACAGTGGTAGCTATGGGTTGTCATATATGGCCTTCAGGACTTTTTTTAAAGATTTTATTTATTTATTTGAGAGAGAGAGAGAGCATGAATGGGGGAGGAGCAAAGGGGGAGGGAGAGGGACAGAGAGACTCTGTCAGGCCGACTTGCACTCAATGCAGAGCCTGATGCAGGCTTGATGTAGGGCTCAATCTCACACCCTGAGATCATGACATGAAATCATGACCTGAGCCAAAACCAAAAGTCAGACACTCAACCAACTGGGCCACCGAGGTGCCCCTGCTCCTTAAAGAGTGCTCTCTCACCCTGAAACAATATCCAATTGGTGTCTTTGGAAAGGACAGATTAAAAGGAAAAAGAGTGCCTTAGTTGGCCTATAAAAACAAATAAACAAACTCCCTTAACAAGATTAGAAGATGGAGAGCAGACTTAAAACAAAAGTTAAGAATTGCAAAATATACTTTTTGTGAGGCCTATGCAAAAACTTATAGTGGAGAAATAGCATGAACAAAAGCCCCAAGAACACACAGCAAGACCATTTTACTGTTCCTTTCTCTGTAATCAGATGACATCAGCTCCAGGCCTTCCCATTCAATGCCCTGCATGAATGTATTTTGGACTTCTACCACAAATAATTCATCGGACTGTCCTATACTTAAAATAAAATTTTAAAACTTAAATAGTAAATGCCCTAGATTTGAGCAAATACGCCTTTAAACTCCTTCTGAGAGAAAACTTACATCCTTTCTCTGTCCCTTGGAGATGGAAATCTTATTACGTACTTAAAATCTAAATACCCAAGAAGATAACTTTCGGCTAAAGCAACCACCTACAACTGCTTAGGGCTAAAAAATAAAATAAAACAAAAAAGAGGCTTTTTTGAAACAAACTGCTACTTGATCTTTTTAAAGGGTCACGTTCCCATAATTTAGTATACAACCTTTATAAGATTATTTATTAAGGGCAAATGAAAATCTTAAAAGTCATCTTCACAGATATTGGTAAAAAGTTTTAACCATGACTGGGCAGGTAACTGCAACTTGAGCCATCTACCTGAAACATAATTTGGATCCAACGCTTTTATATAAACTAGTGAGTTTTGTATTAGTTTATCTGACTCATGGGTAACATTTTTTAAATGAATGCTCTAAGATCCCTATTTGTGCCTGTCTGAATGTTTACGTATGTCTACCTATGTATGTTTTGTATAAGTGGTGTTTTTCTACCTCTGGATGGTGTCAACCAAAATTCATAAAGAAATAGAAAGAAATAAGCACTTATATAAATTAAGTATTCCTAAAACTGTCAGAAAAATAGGAACTAACCCAAATGTGTTTTTTTTCCCAAGTCCATGTGATCTTGGATAATCTTTGATAAAATAGGCTACTTTAATATTGTTGATTAAATAAAAATTATTATGTCCTTGTCAGCATTAAATATAATGCAGACATATAATTTTATTCATCCTGGGCTTACTTGTCAAAAAAGCTTAAGTTATCTTTACTAGTTGTTTAAGATTATAAAATAAATTCATTCTAAGGCATATGTTTAACTCTTAGTTTCTTTACTTCTGTGAGTTTTAATATTTGCCTAACATGCATATGTTACAAAATTTCTTAACAAAAAATAACTTTAGACGATGGCTGACTTGTTTAACATCTCATGAAATTTTCATGAACAGTCCAAGCATAATTGTTAAGAACACGTGAGTTCAGTTGAAGTGGAATAAAATTTATAAATGAGCCCTTCTGCTTAAAAATAGTTTCCCATATCTTGTTAGTAATTTAAAACTTTAATGTAATACTAAGTTAAATTAAATGATGTATATTCATTGAATATCTAGATCATTTTGAAATAAGTTAAAATACATTATTTGCTAAACATCAGTTTATTTACTTTTGGCCTCTTATTATGGACAGACTACAGATATTTGGGCCTATATTATGTTCTTTTATCACTTTGAAAAATTGTACTATGAGGAAACATAGGCTTCTAAAAAATATACAATTTGTGTATTCATAAGTTTGCTAATTTGCTACAGAATGCTGATATATATATAACACAAAATCCGCAATTGCTTCCTTGTTTTCACTGGAAATTAAGGTTACCAAGCATTAAGAATTCTAATCAATATATGTAAATAAACCACTAAGAATAATAAGGATGGAGGAAAAAAATTCTGCATGCAAATTATGCAAAGAAAATAAGGTATTTTCAGTTAGGCAAGATATGAAATATGAAAGTTGCCCTTTCGTAAGAAAAAGGAGAGTAATTTTGTCCTAAATTAGTTTAAGGATATTTAAAGTTTGTTTCAGATGAAGCAGAGGGAAATGAAGGACGAAAACCAAGACAGATAAAGGAAGTTGTAAAAGGAAAGAGAAAAATCTTGTCTCATGTGTTCAAGCTATCTAAAATTAAATGTATTTATCATAAAGTTTTCAAATGAATTTTAATATCCATAGTGTGCTGATACAAAACTGGAGTTCACATTATTGGTCTGTTCTTAATAAGATATTGTAAAAGGTTTTTCTTTACCTGTTGAGTAATCTGCCTAAGGGACAGATTCTGTGTCTTATCACAATAATTTCCTATGCTTTATGTTGTCTCTGTCATGTCTTTGATTACTTAGGAAAACTGAGACTTAATATTGGAAGTGCTAGATTTTTTTTACAGTCATGTGACCTTCCATATTTGCTTTGAAATCTCTTATTGGCACTTTGGTTAAATAGATAACCAAGTATTGTTTCATAGTGACTTGTGGTTGTGTTTAATCAGGTGTTTGAATCTTTTGACATTTTTGACAAATTTCCCCAAATCAAATTTCCCAAAATTCTAAACGGAGTATTTTTTTGTTTTTTGTTTTTGTTTTATTAACCTGAAGATAACTTTGAGACTCCCTAGAGGGCACTTGGAAAATCTCAAAGGATTTGTTCTCTTACTTCGTAAAAGAAAGATGTTAAACCAATTAGATTTTTTTTTAAAGATTTTATTTATTTGAGAGAGAGCGAGTGAGCGCATGTGCATGAGAGAGCACAAGTGGTGGAGAGGGAGAAGCAGCCTGCCCATCAAGCAGGGAGCCCGGTGTGGGACTCAATATCAGGACCCCAAGATCATTCCCTGAGCTGAAGGCAGCTGCTTAACCAACTGAGATAGCCAGTGCCCCAAAACCAATTAAGTTTATTTGGCATGTTAAACTACATGGGAAGCATTGTGAAATAAGTAGTGATTCTTGGGACACCTGGGTGACTCAGTTGGTTAAATGTCTACCTTCAGCTCAGGTCATGATCTCAGGGTCCTGGGATGGAGCCCCGCATCAGGTTCCCTGCTCAGCAGGGAGTGGGGAGTCTGCTTCTCCCTCTCCCTCTGCACCGCCCCCCCACTCGTGCTCACATGCACTCTCTCTCTCTCAAATAAATAAAATCTTTAAAAAAAAAAGAAATGGCTCTTAACCTTCTTTAGTCATATTTGTGTGGATATAGGCTATTAATATAAATTGTTCAGAAATTGTGTAGTTTCTAGAAATTTTTCACTATCTTTGCTATCCATGATATGTCTTTGTATAATGTTATCAGTCATAATTCCAGTTATTATAAAATGTATGCCGATAACCAAATTTACTTGTCAATTGTACCATAAGGAACTTTCATCAGATCTTTAACCGTGGCCATTTTACATTCTTTTGTCATTCACATATAATTAATGTTCTACTGTTAGTCTTTCTGAAAGCAATCAACCAAAAGTGAAAATGTGCCATCAACCAAAAGTGAAAATGCTCATCTTCAGGGAGATTCATGGGGAAAACTCTGGCAAGCAGTCTGAAGTACAGGATTTTGACAACTTTAATAGCACGCCACTGGACTGGGTAAAGATTCACAAAATTCCAATGGAGAAAGCGATGAATTCATAAAATTGTTAATTCCAAATCAAGCAAAACAAGAATTACTTTCATGGAACGGAATAAACTGATAAGGATGATTATAATTTTTATGGCCTTTTTGTTTGAAATATCTCTGGTTCTTTAAGGTTTCAATCTAGATTTAAAGAATCCCTTTTCTCTTAAGCTATCAATAACTTACAGCAACATGTTAAAGCACACCTTCATGAAACATTTACTTTTTCTTCCGACCTGATTCCTCCAGAATTTGGAAACTGTTTTTGAATATTCTTATTTTCATGGTAACATAATTATTTGCATAAGTTTAGTAAGAATCCGGTCTCCTTGTAAACATGACCCAATTTGAAACTTTGGTTATCATTACCAAGGCTTTGACTGGAAAGTCATATTTGAGAATGGTGTGCATAAAATCAGATATGACCAGACAGTTTTAAGGAACTAAGGTGGACTGTAGGGAGCCAATGCTTACAACGGCCTCTTGGAATATCTACCTGGGAATATCTATCTACTAGGAATACCTGGTTTATCGTGTTCCTGGCCTTATGAGTAAGGAAGATTGCTTTCTAACAAGCCCAGGAAACTTAAAATATATTGGAAACCTCAAGAAAGAAGGAATTCACCCAAACCAATAGGTACTGTAGATGATGACTGATAGCAAGTTTTTGACTTGGCTTCCTACCCTCAAGAGGCTTTTAAAAGTCTATCTGCATTCCCTTAAAGTTCCAGCGAAGCGGACTTAAAAAAGCGTAAATGATCAATTACTATTTTTGCTGTGCTTATGCAAATAATTAGGCCAAGTTTAATGAGACTAGATTTATTTTGCAAATTAGTCTTACTTTGATTATCTTTGATAGAAATTAGAGTGATTGTAGACAGAAAATCGTGTTTCAAGGAAAAAATACAACACGTCCTTGTGGGTTGTTGAATTCTTGCTGTTTGCGCCCATTGAGCTTTTGCACCTCTTTGTAAATTGGCTCCTGCTGCTTTGTACATTTTGTCAGTAATTAACATTTCCAATTTTTCTCTCACCCTTCTGACTTGGCGCCACTGAGAACTAGAATCTGACTTCCCAGATCCTCATTAAGACTATCTAAAAGGGCTCTACAAGCAAATGATGGATGCCTCCATGCTCTGCCCTGAAAAATAACCATGTCCGTGACACTGATGTATATGCCATTACGAAAGGCATTCACACTGCAAACTGCAAACCAGAAAAACTGGAAGCTGCATTAGCACAGCCATCTTCACCTGACCATCTAAAGATGCTCTGAGCTCAAACTCTAGAATTCTTTTTCACTGACTTCGTCTGATCCCCAAAACTGGGTTTCTAATTTGCTTCATTCATTTACTTTTGTCTTTCTTTTTGTTTCCATAGAAATGTCCCTTCCTGAAAAAATAAGTTTCAATGGGCAGAATGAAAGGTATCAGACTATGCCATCCCAAAGTATGCCTCTTTGTCACATGGATTATTTTGAGCTAAAGGCAATCGAAGACCAGCACATGTAAGAAAAGCTCTTTACCTCCTCCAAACTACCTAAAAATAGAGTACAGATTTCCCCTTTTGTAAAGGAAATTTACATTTAAAAAGGAAATTTCCATTTGTAAAGATGTCTCTTACCAGGGAGAGGGATACATCCAGAGACAACTCACCTGAGAGACTCCTAACAAGACAACCCTTACTTACCATATATTTTCTCCCTTCCCCTTTCTATAACTGGCCTCCCCTATGCAGAAGAGCAAACCTCTTTTCTTTTGTTTAGCCTAAGATAGTATATAAAGCCTCAATCACCTAGCTGCCTCCTTGAGTGTTCATTTTGTCCTGAGTCTCCATGCATATATATGTAAGCAGATCTTTTTCTCTCTCTTTTGCTAATCTGTTCCTCATCAGTTTAAGTGGAGGGCTTGGTCAGCGAACCTAGGAAGGTGGGGGGGGGGGAAGGTTTTACTTCCGTTCATGGCCAAAGACTCTGGAGATGAGCGAGGTGAGGGAATCTGAAGTAACACACAAGTGGTGGCTGATGTGTACAAATTGTAAGTAATAAAGTAAAACCGAAGCTCTGACAGCCTGGCCTCAAGCTCCACACATTTCATTGAATTGGAGGTGATTTTATTAACTTCTTTGATAGATTTTTTTTTTTTTTTTGGTCAGTCTCTCCAATAGAACGTAAGCCTCCTGAGGAAATGACATTCGTCTTATTTGCCATTATATCTTCAACATGGAACCCAGTGCCTGACTCAAGAAGATGTTCAATAATATTTGTAGAATGAACGAAGAAAGGATTCCTAGATGAGCTATGCGTTTGAAGGAGGTATTGTTCCTGTCATTGCTCAAAAAAACACTATCGAGTTACTACATGGACAAATGAGACATGCTGATGAGTGAAGGCAATAGATTGCGAGAAAATGAGACGGACGGTCTAGCTTGCTCACGTGTCCGGCCAGCCTTAGAAGTCCTTGAACTCTGGAGGATATCCTTAAGGAAACAGGAAGGAAGCAAAATCAGAAATTCCTTAGGAAGTTCGAAAAAGGAAATGAAGAGAATCGGGCACATTGTATGACATATAGGAAGTTATTTAAAGCAGGTTTTTGAAACTGTGAATCTATAAGTGGGTTATAAAAATCCAGGAACTTCATACAATTTTACACAAAAACATGTCTCTTTATATTCATGTGCAAATTCCTAGAGCAATAGTTTCTCTCATATTTGGAAATAAATCCATAACTTCCACATGATTAGGAAATCCTACGTGATTACAACAATTCATAGATAATCTAGAGTCACTTTCAAATGAAGAAACCAAGGCTCAAAGATGTTATGGGACCTGCTAAAATTTGAAGAATAAATTGGATGACAAAAAGGACCAGGACTCAGCTCTCTTGATTCCTAAGTCAGCGTTCTTTGCTGTGCCTCTATGCCTTCCTGAAATTAAGTCATAGAATACTGTGTGAAGAAAAAAGAAGAGTTTAATTTCTTAGAAAAAAAAAGAGAAATTCTGAACAAACTCATTAGAAAGGTTAAAGCAGTAGAACCCTAAAGCTAGAGGAGCCTTGAGGTTTACCTAACGTTTCCCTGATTTTAGGTGAAAAATGCCTCTAAATCTCCTGAAATGTTTATTTTTCAAGATGGTTATGGAATAAGAAAGAAAAGACCTACATAATTATCCAGCCATTCAGCTAAGAAATGGTAAGAACTAGATTATTTTTATTAAATATATAAATATGAATATATATCAAAGTCATCCACAAAAAAAGAATTTTAAAAAAGAATAATGAAGGCATAAACCTATCAAAGTCTAGTGCTCATCTATGATACAAAGTGGAAAAAAAAAACCCAAAAACCAAAATAAAGGAACAAAAAATCCCCATGGCATTTCCTCATAAATACTAAGATAACGAAGCATTGTGAACATTTGATTGCCTTTTACAATGTGGTCTCAAGGGTAGATTAAGTAAATGAAATCCTCAATCTCCAGTCCTCATTTTAGGCGGTTAATCAATTTTGGTTCAGAGAACATCAGACTGTCGGGAGACCTGAGTTCAAATCTTGCAGTAGCCACTAAATCATGGACTTGGATAAGTCAACTTTTTTGTTCCTCAATTTTTTCCATCTTCAGAGTGGAAAAAAAGTTGATCTTAGGCAGTGTTCTTCAAACTTTTTTTTAAACTGTGTTTTATTTTTAAAGTTTTAATTTCTTTGACTACCACCCATAGTAAGACACATATTTTATATCATCTGCATGAATAAACATATATGCCTGTAACTGAAATAAAAGTTTCACATAATAGTATCAACCCTTAGTATATTCAGGGCACTCTGATATTTTCTATTCTATTAGGTTATGTCCTGTTTCTTTCTGTTTTTAAAATGCAGGTTATGACCTGTTATATTGATTTCATGACCTACCCATGGATTATAAGCTACAGTTTAAAAGACTTTATGAAAAACATTAAGGTCACTTGTAGCTTTTATATTCCACTGATAAACTTACTACAAGGACCACAAGTCAATAGTAAAATCAATTTACTTGAATTTCGGTTTTCCCCTTCCTTGTTTTGATGGTAATAATGGATAGTGATAAAGAATTTCAGGTGGCAAGAGGGAAAGCAGGAGCTTTAAGCATCCATGAAAGGTAATTCAGCCAGTAAGTAATTTAACATTAACCATAAAGAAAAGACAGGGCATTCACAACTAAATCAGGATGTTTTTACTGACATTTTTAAAAGACTACCTTCAAACCATTTAAGTTTGAAGAGCTTCTTAAGAGAATGTTTAAGAGAAGGAGGAGACTGAGGGGATAGGAAGAAGAGCAGAGGAGGAGAGAAAGAGGTAAACGTTCAGGAGGTGGTGGGCGGTGCTAGTCCCTCTGCCCTTGCCTGGTGGTAGGCTTCGCTTCTGTGAGAACCCTCCTCTATACCTGTGAAAACGGGCCCCCTGCGCCATGTCGGCCATGTCGGCGTGCCCCACTGTGAGAGCACTCCTTTGGCTCACAAATCTGATCATTATGTGTCTGCTTAAAATTCCTCAGGAATTCTCAGCAACTTCAGCATGGCACACCGACCATTCCTAATCGGATTGCATGTTCACCCATATCCCCCGAGCCCTCCACACCCCAGGGAGCAGACGCCATCACCAGTTACATCAAATCTGGGGAGTTCCCCTAAACATCCCTTGTCGTGCCTCTGTAACTTTTTTTCAGTTCTTTTCTCTTTCTAGAATACTCTTCTCTCTGCTTACCTTTTCTCTTCCCTCAAGTCTTAGCACACGTATCCTTTCTCTGTCATGCCCCACGTCCTCTAGCACTGTGCTTGCCCCAGTCACAGATGCTAACACCATACCTTGCAACACATCTGTTCATCTTTCCCATGAGACCATGCGTTCCTTGAGAACAGGGGTCATGTCCATTCTATTCATAGGTGAACAGTACCCAGCACATAGTTAAAGTTCCATAAATATCTGTTCACAGCATGAATATAGAAGGACTTTCTTATAGTCCACTTGTCCCAGCCACGGAGAGTAGCTGGAAGTTCCGAAATTCGGTTATAAGGCCAGCCAGTCAAGTGTAACCAGATGAAGTAGATAATCCTTCAGTCTCCCAGCAAATGCACTAGCTTGAATGTTCACATAACAAATAAACTGCGAGTCCTGGTTTAAAAAGATGATAATGATTAAGCAGAGTGGGAACATCAGCTGCTGGCAGCCAATCAAGAGAATGTTGTCTTCCTAAAAGGGGCCCCTCCAAAAAAGTTTGGAATTAAGAGTGGAAAGAACTCAGAAAACCACAGCAGAGAATCACTAGATTTTAGAAAATTTAGCATTTTGACTGTATCCCCTTTAGTCATAGAAAACAGAGAGAAGGCTAAGTGTGAAAGAAAGCAAAGCACTCATAGCTCAGAGCTCTATTCCTACTTTGATTATTAAAAGAGTAGGATTTTTCACTAAAACAAGAAATCCCTGGTGTGAGGAGCAAGTAACGAGGGATCAGGATAATTCATTTTAAAAATGTGGCAAATAAAATGAGAGAGTCGATTAAATCCAACAAGGGAAAATGATCAGAGGAACAAACGTAATAAATGTGAGCCCCAAGGGAAAATAGAATGAAGTATCTGATCTTGGAAAATGAACAGAGGTGAGAGAAAGAAAAGCCCAAAATAAGGAAGGGATGAAACAGATCATGATTCTAGAATGACCAAGCAGATGCTTTTGGAACTGAAGTCATTTTAGATTTCGTGTCTTAACAGGAAACACGAGAGGACAGCTAGGAAGTAAAAAACCTGCTTCCATTAAATAGCTGATAAGAAACAGGTGAAAGAACACAAAGACTTAAGGACACAGTTTAAATCTCCTTGTCTCTATGACATGCAGAGTATCTCAATTACATACCATTTCTATTCATTTCCTAAAGAACAAAGGAACCGAATAAAGCAAATGCATTTATTGGTTATCAGAAAGAATAAAGAAGTCTGATTTCAAAAGCATTTCCCACTGAATCAAATTCTAGTCCTCGGTGAGCTCTGGGGGGAAAATGTCTATGAGTACAGACATATATGAATATACAGGAATACAGCCAGTAAATCACAGGAATTTTTGAGGACAATTCAAGATTCTAATGTGATTATATTTTCAGCATCATTGGAATTTTGTCCTAAAAATTAATGATGGTTGTTTGTTAGTGGTAAAACTGTGATTTCCTTTTTTTAGAATTTTTTCTTTTATTTATTTATATTATTAAAAGTTTTCACAATGAACATATGTTACTATTATCATGAAGAAAACTCCCTTTCCACCCCTTTCCCCCACCCCAAAAATTCTGAATACGATAATATTTAAAAATTTGATTTATTTGATCTCTTACGGTAGAAAAATGAAAAATTCAACCCCATCAATTCAAATCGCTACCAAGATGACCCTAGGAAATTAGACTATTCAAAAGAGCATCACATCTAGTCTCTTAAAACTAGAACCTGGAGGAAAGCAGCTGTAGTTGCTTTCATAACGCCTTCTCCCTGGACAGAGGTGAACTTTTTCTTGGGTTACTTGGAAATAAGTAAACAAATATGGTTAAGAGATTTCCTTGACTGAAGGGACAGAAACTAACTCAGGTAGCACAGGTTTTTAAAAGGTGGGTCTCTTTTTAAGGACAGAGAGAACTCGCGAAATAGCTGTTGAATCCGGCCTCCTGGGAGCGAAGGCTGGGAACGGGTGAGCTGTCAGGCCAGGGACAGAGCACCATGCGTCCTGCAGCCACACGGCCTCTGTTCTTCAGTAATTTTGGAATATCTGCTCCATTCTTATCTCTGCAGACCAGATCCGTTCATGCATTCAAAATTTCTGCTGTTCTCTGTTTTTGGCCTGCACGTGGCTTTTTCTGGGCCCTAAAGCTGACTCCAGGCATGATGCTATGCAACAGATCAGCTTTTAGCAGCTAACACAAACTCTCAGAGAGTCAATTCCACACGGGATCTAAGAGAAGCTGCCGACGGTCTCAGCGTGGGTGAGGTGTACATGCCTGTTGCCATCAGCTTGGGGAGAGGAGCTGGATGCCCATATCAGCATGGCCACCTAGACTCACCTCTTCAACACAGCCTTTTCTGGGCTCCTTTGCAGAGAAGGGACTTGGTGCTAAAGACTATCCAAAATATATTTATTACCCTTTACTAAGCAACTTTGGATGAATCATTATATTTGGTAACGGGATGCAAATGTTGTCGTGTAGTTCATCCTTGCCTCTTCCGCCCCCTCACCAAGTATCCCTTTGTTCCTTTTTCTGGCTGCCAAGAGCCCCAAGCCTTCCTTTACAAGTAATAACCCAACTCCAAAACCATCTACACCCCTTCTCCGCCTCCAGTCTCATTCCTATAGCAGCCGGCTTTTTCCTGGCTAAAATAGATCGACGAATCCACACTGAAATACTTCCGACTGGTAAAGGGATTTCATGGCAAGCCGTTCACCCTCTCGGGGACTTAGTTTACTTATCCCTAAAGTGACAGAACCTGGACTGATTGACCCTCAGGATGTTTTCTAGCATAATGTTCTAAGTTCTGAAGATAAAAGTTGGAGCTCATCCCCTCTAAGGCTTCTTTTAAAGGCCATTCTAAATCATAAGAATAGCTCACATCCACTTAATGCTTATTACATGTCATACACTCCTCTAAGAGCTTTACATAAAATACTTTCTTTGATCCTTAGAACAACCCAGATAAGAGAGTGTGTTAATTAGGACCGCATTAACTGTGGTAACAAATACATGCTGGCGTCATATACCTTAATTAAAATCAAAGTTTATTTCTCGTTGACATCACAGGTCAGGATGGGTGTTCCTGGTCCTTGGAAGCTTTCTTCCATTTGGTGATTCAGAAATCCAGGTCCCCCCGCCCCTTGTGGCTCTGCCACCTCCTAGATCTGTCTGTCATCTGCTTGCAGCTACAGAAGGAGAAAGAGAGTACAGAAAAGAGTCATGAAATGTTAGACTTGCCAGGAACTGAAGGGTCCCATATCATCTGAAGGTCACAAACTGGCAACCTGGGCCAAATCTGGCTCAAAGATGAGATGTGCTTTGTTTCTTTCATTTTGTGAATCAGTCATCCACATTAAAAAGGGAGCTCTCACAGTTTTTAAAAATCTGGATTCAGGGGTGCCTGGGTAGCTCAGTCGTTAAGCGTCTGCCTTCGGCTCAGGGCCTGATCCCAGGGTCCTGGGATCGAGCCCCACATCGGGCTCCCTGCTCTGCTTTGAGCCTGCTTCTTCCTCTCCCACTCCCCCTCTGCTTGTGTTCCCTCTCTCGCTGGCTGTCTCTCTCCGTCAAATGAATAAATAAAATCTTTAAAAAAAACCAAACAAACCTAGATTCACTCTTGAAAAATGAGATGACCTGGCAACTCGGCCTGGCCAGCATATCCCCACCCCCCACCCCCCACCCCCCAGGCCAGAACGAGAGCCAGCAGTAGTAATGCCCTTGGTACATTGCATGGATCCCCCAGCTCCCCAGCCCTGCTGCAACTTGTTTCCGTAACGTGCCCAGACCCTCTTGGCAGCACTGCAGTTGGCAACCCTGGCCCCATCGCCCTGTTCAGGTGTCGCAGCTAGGGGAGTGAGAAGGGGAGAAGCTGAGTGACTCACCTGTCCACACCACTTTTTCTGACATAACAGGGCTAATAGAGGTGATCTAAGGGTGCTCTGTCCATACATTCCTTTCTCTGGCTCATACTTTCTCCCAAAGAGATTTGGAAAGGAAACACACAATCTGAGGAAATTATGTTCTGAGCAGGAAGAGACAAGGATGATGTCAACCAGCGGATAAGCTAGAGAGGCCCCCTGGCTGGCACTCCGAGAGACGTGGGTAGGAAATTATTAATGGGAGGAAGTGGAAGGAAGGCAGAGATTCCATGCATAATAAGGGCACAGGAGAGAGGCTCCCATGGAGAGCCGGGGGAAGGTGAGGAGACAGCAAGGGAGGCACCCAGTTGCTCTGCCCCTCTAGAGATGAGAGCCTTGCTGGAAAGCAGCCGCGGACAGAAAAAAAGGAGCCAAATCGCGACTAAAATCAAAACCGATCAGAAAAAATACTTAGACATCGTAAGAGATTTCTTTTTCAGCTTTATTTCTTTTGAACAACAACAACAGAAGCTGTGTGAAGGGAGGCTGAGATTTCTCAAGGTTGCCTGAGAACTTACTAGCAGAAGATTGAAACAATTATCTAAAACAACCGGACTCTGCAAGAAAAGAAAGAAAGAAAGAAAGAAAGAAAGAAAGAAAGAAAGAAAGAAAGAAAGAGAAAAAGGAAGAAAAAGAAAGGAAGGAAGGAAGGGGAGAGAAGGAAGGAAGAAAAGAATCTTCCTGAAGCCAAAATGCAACCTGGGGAATTTTACCAAGAATTTGCTGTTTAAGCGTTCAGCAAAAGTTTTTCTCAAAAGAAATATGAACCAAGACCTAGGCACGGGACTTTTCCTGGGCAGGGGTTGCGGATCGCAGGACTGGTTCTGCTGCAAGTCTATAGAATTCACACTGGATGCTGTTGTGTGACTTCACTATAAAGATTAATAGAGAGAAGCAGCAAAATGGTTTTTGAGATCCTGGCCAGTGCCAACACAATACGGAGGGAGTAATGTAGACAGCTGAGAACCTTAAAGAAAAAAAAAAAAAAAGATTCATGTGTAATTAGCACATGAAAATCAGCAGGCCTGGGCGCTGCCACTAACGCTGGTTTGCTGCGAGCCAATCACTTCAATTCTCTAAGACTCAGTTTCCTCAGTTGTGAAGCGAGGTGCTTGGCTGATTTTTAAGGTGTTCTTCCCAGATCAGCGGCAGCAGCAGCAGCACAGGAGAACTTGTTAGAAATACAAATTCGTAGGTCTCGTCCCAGACCTAACTGACGCCCTGTAATCTGTGTCGTAACCGGCCCTCTGAGTGACGCATCTATAAAGTGTGAGAACCCCAGAACAAAGGATGTTCTCTACCTATTGCTGTAAATACTCAAATTCTAATGAGAGAGGAAAGAGAGCTAGGTTCCTAGCAGCTGGCATTAAAGAGTTTTTAAAAGACAGGCAATGGGACAAGATATGATTATTTGTTTCAAATGATACAAGTGTTTTATGAAATGTGAGAACAGCCATGCACAGGCAAGGAGCTTTCCAACAGTGAAACGAAGTGCACTGAAGCAAGTTAAAAACCACAGATGACAGGATGGGGACAGTCACAGACACATTGGCAGTGATCTCCTTATGAGGGTACATACAGATCAGGACAGGTTCAGGGTGATGAGAGTAAAGAGAAGGATCCATCCCTTTCAGTGTTTACATTCTACAGTTAAAAAAAAGAAAGACTGACCCCTCACTAAATGAACTGCCTTATAATTAGCTGCCTTATTTTAATAGTACTTGTGTTTATAAAAACTCTTCAAGGCTCATTGGAAGTTTTAGTGGTGTCATAGAGCTCAAAGGTTGATCTCTAATATCAAAGGGCAAGGAGAACACAAGTCAGGAAGTAAAATAAATGAGACAAATCAACTTCATAGTCAACTTCTCTCTGTCCAGGAGTAGTTGAAGATGACTACTACTACAAAACTGAGGATTTTCATTTGCTTCCCATAGCACCCTCTTCTTGGTCTTCCCTCTTTGCTTTAAGAGACTTGCTCTTTTATTTCTTTTCCTTGTCAGTCATTTATGCTTGTTAATTCATCGACTCTTAACACTTGAGTATGAATAAACTTTACGATGTGCTATGTCAACCAGACATTTTCATGTTGTTTTTCATAATGAATTCTAGAATGAAAGGTCCTGTCATCTGTGAAAGGAGCTACAGGTATCATCTAATAGGTAGAGAAATTTTTGAATGGAGCAGAAAAAACCTCCAAGGTCAGTTAGGAGAGTTCTGAAAGTCCATCGACTTAGTGATCTTCTTAGCAATCTTCTTAGGGCAATTTGGAGCAGTGGTGGTAGAGGAAGTAGAGAAGCAGGGCAGGGAGAGTAGCAGGGAAGGTGGGGTAGCAGGCGAAGTGGAGTAGCAGGGGATGTGGAGTAGCAGGGGAGGTGGAGTAGCAGGGGAAGTGGAATAGCAGGGGAGGTGGAGTAGCAGGGGAAGTGGAGTAGCAGGGGAGGTGGAGTAGCAGGGGAAGTGGAGTAGCAGGGGAGGTGGAGTAGCAGGGGAAGTGGAGTAGCAGGGGAGGTGGAGCTGCGAGCAGTCCAGAAGCCTGTGGCAAAATGAATAGAGAATATACTGGACTTTCCGCTAAAAGAATTTTCTCCCACAGGTACAATGATCTGCGGGTTGGCTAGGCAAGACCGTCTCCATTAGTTGTCACAAAATCTCTCCCAGGACTGACGTCTTCCTACCTTATAGGTCACTCTCTCCCATCCTTCCTGCTTCTCTGTCCCATCTTTTTGTGCATGCCTGCAGAGCAGCCCATTTCTGTTCCCCCCAGTTGTAATGCATCTTCTGTCCCAGGAGCCCGGGCTGCTGTATGGGTTATGTAGGTCCTACCCTACACGAAAGGCTCATCCAAGTGGCACCATGCAGAGGGGGTGAATGGAGGCTGAGATTTAGCCCACACTTCCCCATTAAACCCTGTGCTGGGGGAATGTCTTCTTCTAACTCACACAAAGGTACCCTGAGAGCTAGCCACGATCATGCCAGTAACCCCCACATTGTATTTTTGGGCACATCTGACTCTATAATAGTTTTCTTAAGGAAACTCCTCTTTATCCGCTCTCTAGATTAACCTATGCTTCTCATTCCTTCCATTAAACATGCTGACAAATGCCCATGGCACACCCATGCCAGCCGTTGGTAGACACTCTAGCATGCTCTGGGCACGTCTGCTCCCTCCAGTGAGGTTCTCTGTATATCAAGCACTTCTATTTGTTCCCAGACTGATTTCCACCCATCATACTTATTGTTTTAATGATCTAAATTAATTAAATATTGAATAAATGGATGACACTGTAAAAAGAGAAAGAGTTGTGGTTTCTGTGAAAGCTAAGTTCAAGATATGCAAAGACTAGAAAGGGGTTGAGTACTCGAACTACCTGTTGATTTGGTTGTGGGGAGGCAACTATAAAAGGCTGAAAAAGAAAAATGCAAAATCTAGGATTCTGCACTTGAATTACTTTATATGTGATTTGAAGTCCTTGATTCCCTGTAAAGGAACTCAAGCAAGAAATCATAGACCAGGAATTATGGGTGTAGTTTATGAAAGATGTGCTACTGTAATCCACAGACCCATGTTTAAAAACAAAAAATAATGAAAGTTTTCAAAATTAAAAACTTTGGCTCTATAGCAAAAGATGTGTACAGCATATATTTTAAGATAAAATACAGGCTTCAGAAATGTGTGTGCTATTTTAAGCAGGTTTTCCAATTAATCAATTGTCAACCGATACCCAATCCAGATCATGTAATATAAGAAGGCTTCTACAGAATTCTATTGGGTGCTTAGTGAGATTTGTGTATTGTAGTTCTCACCCTTTGTGATGCCTTTCTGTACAACTCTAAGTATCTTATAGTATATCTACCTTTTCTAGCAGTATTTTTTGTTTTTAAATCTTCTTTATTTTTAAATTGCCAACAGTATTTCTGACAACAAAGCAATAATGTATCACATGAGAAAAGAGTCATCCTCAATAAAAGCCATACGATCATGTCTATACCAACTCAAAATATAAAAAACGTTATTTGGAATCCAATTTGACTTTATGAAACATACTTCACTACAGATTAGAACAGGACACACATTCTATCTGGCAACCACGAATCAATATTTGGCACCTCTGCTGGAAATTTTGTAAAAATTGCCTTTTAAAAAGTTCACACTGACTAAAAGACAGCTGGGTGTAACAAACTCAGAACTTTTCTTAGGAAGGATGATTTAATGTGAGGTTAATGATTCATTAGGGGAGGAAGAAAGAACTGGAAGAGAAGTTTTGTTTCATCATTTCCCAACCATGTAGAATCAAAGATTCAAGCAGTTCTGGAAGTGGGGAGAAACTCAGAAGTCAGCATGCTTTTCTCTCATGGCAGAAAGTTCTTCAGATCAAATGGTCCCCCATTCTGCTCTATCTCTGCTACAAATGAGATGTTCTCCACACTGGAAAGGAGTATGCTTCATTATTGAAAAACTTAAGTCAGAAAATTCTTTCTTTTTTAATAAAGATTTTGGGGCGCCTGGGTGGCATAGCGGTTAAGCGTCTGCCTTCGGCTCAGGGCGTGATCCCGGCGTTATGGGATCGAGCCCCACATCAGGCTCCTCAGCTATGAGCCTGCTTCTTCCTCTCCCACTCCCCCTGCTTGTGTTCCCTCTCTCGCTGGCTGTCTCTATCTCTGTCGAATAAATAAGTAAAATCTTTAAAAAAAAAGATTTTATTTATTTATTTGAGAGAAAGAGAGCATGAGTGTTGGGGGGGAGGGGCAGAGGGAGAAGGAGAAGCAGACCCCCTGTTGAGCAGGGAGCCCGATGCAGAGCTGGATCCCAGGACCCCGGATCATGACCTGGGCCAAGGGCAGATGCTTAACCGACTGAGCCACCCAGGCACCCCTCAGAAAATTCTTTCTTATTATGAGTTTTACTCTATCATTTTGTCACCTCCACTTCTGGATATCAGGACTGAAACTTGCAATTTGAACATTTCTGTTCTTGCATATTTTGAGAGAACTGGGTATTGTTATCCTGGAGAAAACAAAGTGTGTGTGTGTGTGTTTGTGTGTATGTGTGTGTGTGCGCGCGCGCGTGTGTGTCTGTCCTGGATGGATTGTGGTTAAGAGTAAGAAGCTTCTCAGTATAAGGGAAAACTCTCTGTCAGTTTAGCAGTTAAATTAATGTGGAGGCATGCCTTAAAAAGTAGTGAACTCACTTGTTCCAGAAGAGATCAGTGATTATCCACTTCAGGATGGGATTCTTATATTGGGCAGAAGGTCAGGATAAGAGGCCTCTAAATTTCCTTTGAAAATTCTAAAAGTTCTTAATATACCTGATAGTCTCCATGATTTTCTACTCCGTAAAGTACTTGGTTTCTTCAGGTATCCTTTATACGTTATAATTTCCAGATCTTTCCACTATTTCAGCTGATCTGGTATGAAAGCATGTTAATGTAATAAATATCCTTAAAATTTTGTATCCAAAATTTAAATTTATAATCAGTGAAAATTATGCTGAAATGGGGTCACCAGGAAATGACCGGCCTCCATTTGGTGATTTTGATATTGCTAGTAAAAGACAATATGATGGGGCACCCAGGTGGCACAGTCAATTAAGGGTCCCACTCCTGGTTTTGGCTCAGGTCGTGATCTCAGGGTCGTGAGAACAAGCCCCGCATCAGGCTCTGTGCTCAGTGTGGCGTCTGCTTGGGTTTCTCTCTCCCTCTCCCTCGGCCCCTACCCCCACTAAAATAAATAAATATATCTTTAAAGAAAAGACAATATGAAATGCATTGTTGCTAAAGAGGCTTGGAAAAACACTAATGTCAATAAAGTGGCCAGAACTGATTCTTAGAACTAGTATATCACTAATAAGCTAGTTAATCACTTTGTAACCTATTTAAAGAAACACAGGGCAAGAATCCCTTATTCGTAATGCAGAAAACTTGGAAAACAAAGTTTTCCATAACTAATTTGGTGGCAGAAACTGATGTGAATCACTGGAGGCTAGTTAATTATCTCTACTTATCCTATTTATTCTGAATACTCACTTGTTTGGCAGCTGACTTATTTAAATGGTTGATTTGGAGGTGCACTCTATTACTTTTCTAAATCCAAAGTATTTGAATTCAGAAACACATCTGGCCAACAACAGCAGGTTTGCTAAACCTGGCGTGTGTTCCTGGAGACTGGTGCTGGGCACCTGTGTATTTGCAAGAAAAAGGAGAAGTGATTCTACTTGCAGTAGCGTGAGCTCCAGACACTCTGAAGGATCTGGCTGTACAAATAAAACAACAGGATCCTGAAGAAAACATACCTTTAACGCCATATTAGGCTCCCAAACAGTACTGGAAATCCACACACACACACACACACACACACACACACACACACGCATGCACACACCCCATACATGCACACTAAACAAAAACTAAATGAAAATAGACCAAATACAAACCAAGGGGAGAGGAGAATGAAAAAGAAAGAAAAAAAAAAAAACCCTCAACCATTCCAAAGATTTTAAGATAGCATACTGGTCACAATAGGCTACTTTATCCTATGATGATCAATAAACTTTACTATCTCACTGACATAACACAAACCAAGCTTCCCTCTCACTCTTGCTGCGTACCAGTGCAGGCTGGTAGGAGAGTCTGCTCTGCACAGTCGTTGAAGGACTTGACTGATGAAGGTTTTGCCCTCCAGCATGTTGTAAGCTGTAGCAACAGGATAAAAGAACATGTGGAGAACCCAAACCCACCCTTCCCAGCTTGGCACCAGAAATGGCATATGTCACTTTCATTTCTATTGCCTGGGATTGTTCATGTTGCCTCCCCTAAATGCAAGTGTTCAGATAGGACAGCATGTGGAATAGTTACTGATCATTACTGTGTCTGCTATAAAAAGAAAAGAAAAAAAAAGAAACAGAAAAAGTGAGACAGATAGAAATTTAAAATGACATTGTATAAACAAATCCGGATAAATCTGTAATCCCAATATACAAATCAAGTATGCTCATAAGTAAAAAAGGAGGTAATGTCAGTAAGAATTTTCAGGGTTTTTTGTTTGTTTGCTTGTTTTTCCATTTATTTTTATTTTTTATTAACATATAATGTATTATTTGTTTCAGGGGTACAGGTCTGTGATTCAGCAGTCTTACACAATACACAGTGCTCACCACAACCCATACCCTGAATTTTTTGAATCTAATTATTCAATGTTCAAGAGAACCACCAAAAATACGAAAACAAGTAAGGCTTGAAAATAAAAAGACAAAGAAGGATATAACAGGCGACTATGAACCAAAAGAAAGCTGATGTGGCTATATTTTTATCAGAAGTAATAGGTGTTAAGACTACAAATGATTAACTATAAAGGGAGAGACTCATAATAGTTTTTTAAAAGCTCAATTCAACAAGAAGATACAAAAATTCTAAACTTACATATACCTAATAAAATAATATCAAATTATATAAAGTAAAAATTGATAAAGAGAGAAAAAATACGGCTCACAAAACTTAAAATATCTGTAGACCTCTACACATGGACAAATAAGACATCTCAGCAAATTTAAAAATATTGGTTTCAAATGATAGTAATCTTTGAAGCACAATGCAACTAAGTAAGATGTCAATTAAAAATAAGTTAAAATAAGTTAAAAAATGCACACTCTTGAATATTTAAAAGGAAGCCATACTTTTAGATAATGCATGGGTGAAAGGAGAAAGAATAATGGGAATTTTAGAATACTATGTAGTAAATGATAATGAAAATATTATATATTAGAACTTGATAGATGGCCAAGGATGGACAATTTGAACATCACTAAGGGGACTAATTGCAATGCATAAGAACAGATCAAATATGTTTAAATCCATGAGTTTAGATAGTCGGGAAAAAAGCTAAAAGATCACTTGGGGAAGATAATAGAGAATCATTCATTGGTAAATAAAAAGAAAAAAATCACGCATTTATCATGTCCTTCCAGCATGGACCGTACCATCAATATCAATAAACTGGAAAAAATGGCGCAAGTAGGCAAGTTGAAACTGTCAGGGAAATCCAAGAGGCCAATCATATTCAGATGCCCAAGTGAGGTCACTAAAAGGGAACTCTTCAAGAGGTCTATGGAAAGCTGTGGTCTCTGTGGGGTGATCACAGAATTTAAGGAGTGTGAGGCCAAGCTTGGATCCAGTGGGGACTTCTGCATCTATCCAGCAGTGTCTGCTACTTCAGTTCTACCTTCCAGGTTTCATGTAGGCTCTTCTTTCGGCCAACGCTAACTCAGACCCATAACAGAAAAGGAATTCTGGAAAATAGCACAATTCAGAGTAGCCTACTATTTTTTTCAATTTGGCAGCTATACATCTTCTTTTAACCACTTCCAAATGAAGATAATAGCAAAATCATGCTCCCACTTAAGAAGATGTAACGACCCCTCATACAACTGGAAAGGCACTGATCTTTCCCAAAGAATACACAAATGAGATCCATCTTTAGATGAAGTCCATTTGTCTTACAGCTGGGTCTCACTCCTTCTTTGGTATCTTGTAACTTACATACTAATGTATAAAGTTAATATTTTATGTTAGATAGTGGAAGAATGGGAGAAAAGAAAAGAAAAAATGGTGTGTATGTGTATCTACACACATGTATGAATATATTCATATCAAAGAAAAAAATAGACTCATAAGTACTACAATCCTCATTTCCACAATTCTCCCATGGTCATAGCTGGCATTTACGACCTCCTTTCTCCACTACCCAGTTAGTATTCTCTGCTCTCAGGAAGCAGTCAGCTTTCCTCGAGGGTGACCCAAACCTTCATCCCTGAAGGATCTGTATCATTTGCAGTCCTGCTATATCGGGTTGTTGTGGCTTTCTGTCAACTCTTTCATAGCACACAGGAGTATGAAGAGGAGTGTGAGGAGGAACCGTTGAATTCCAGAGATGTCCGCTTTTGTCCCCATTGTGTAATAGCAACCGTTTCCCCCTGAGAAGTAGGTTCAATCAAGTAGCTAATACAGTAAGACACTTTGTGTGTGTGTGTGTGTGGTTGGTTCAGCGGCATGAGAAGACCTAAATGGCCAGGTTATAGTGTCAGCTTCCAGTTTGCTCCAAACATTTTTGTATCTCTAGTGAAAGCACTCATCCTTTGGAACTAAGACCTCTAACCCAACAGTGCACGAAGTTGAAGGAATGGGAAGCACAGTTTTTGTTAGTGGACCATTAGAGTTATTAGTAAGAACAACAATTCCATTTCCATCCCTTAATTCTTGGAACTGAGATAAAAAGCACCATATGGTGGTTACTTACTCACTGTATGTATTGCATCCTGTAAGACATTATTCTTGCCCTGCAAAGTGTTGTCATCCGGCTGGCACCACAACTAAGTCTTCAAAAGGCCATTCCCCTATCCTATCAGGCCGACTGCTTCAAAATGATGGAGAACATCATAAGCCCAGGGAATGCTATGAGCTTGAGCCCATTGCTGTTATTCATTTGGTATCAAATCAGCTTTCTGTTCAGAGAGCAATGCTGTGTAGAATGCCATGAGGATGAATGAGGCATTTCGTAGTTAACAGAAGGGGATTTTGCCAGAAACACCACAGGCAGGAAAGGCAAATCTATACCAGCTCAGACCCCCGGGAGGATTACCCATAACCACTGTGGTAAGGGCCTCTCCTGAGTGGAGTGGTGGTGCAGCAGGTGTCCACTTTTGGGTGCTGCTGGCATACCCAGAAAACCCCTCTGTCATCAGGCTTGATTTTTGTCTTCCTCAGGATAGTGAGCACAGACAACTTCCCAAGAGGCCAGAGGTATGGATGGAGACAGAGGAGACCGTCAATAGGAATGAAAGCCATAGGAATCGGAGCCAGGTACGCATGCAACTTACTTGGTACCTTCAGGACCCGCCTGAGCCGGATGTTAACATACGTTCCTTCCGCTCATACTGCAGTGCTGCTGCGCATGCCCAACGTAACGGCTTAGTGGGTCAAACAATACCCCGTTCGAAACAAGCAGTTCGGGTTCCATGACAACTTGATAGTCCGAAGTCAAGCATTCAGTCTCTCTCAGGGTCCAGTAGCAAGCCAGAAGCTATGTCTTCCAAGGACAACAGTTATCTTTAGGAGATGGCATAGCGTCGCTTCAAATCCTGTGGGTCTGCGCTATGATTCACCGAGGATCCTGCCAAGGGCCCCATCCAACATCCCATCTGTTACAGACATTGCAAATATCAGTGGGTATTCTAGGTCAAAGGGCTCACGTGCCATAGGGGCTGGTGCACAGCTTGGACCTGTTGCAGAGCCTTCTCTCACTGGGCCCTACTGAGAACTGGAAACCCGTTAAATGTTGCGTTTTTGCCTTTGGATTAAAAAGGGCTAGGTGTACAATTTATTCTTCACCTTAGAAGACATATCTGGACCATGCCCCTGATCAGAGGAGGGAGTCACTAAGGTGGAAGGTCCCAAAACTTTCATGAAATTTATTTCTTACCCTTCAGATACTTGCTACTTCCTGCTTATCAGGTCCAATCAACATACTACCATTGGTATAAGGGACCAAGATGATATTTTGTGGAATGGAGAGGCAATAAAGATATTTTCAGACTGGGTTATGATAGCTGTAGAGTTGATGACAGCTTAAGATAGGACAGTGAAATGCATTGCTAGCCCCACCAGTGGAAAGCAAACTGCTTTTTGTAGTCTTTATTACGAGAGATAAGAGAAAAAGTATTAATCAGATCAAGAGCGGCATACTAAGCACCAAGGATGGTATTGGTTTGCTCCAATACGGAAACCTCATTTGGAAGAGTAGATGTGATTAGAATTATGACCTGATTAAATTCACTATAATATCCCATCATTCCCCCAAATCTAGCTTTGCTTCACAGGCCAAATAAATGGGAATGTAGAAGAAAACACCACTTGTCCATTGTTTAAAGCCTTCGTGGTGGCACTACTCTGAGAATGCTATATTGCCTTTGGTTTAGTATTTGGGCAAGTAAAAGTAGTTTTAGGGACTTCCTCCTGGCCTTTTCTATCATAAAGCCCTTACTCTGTAATATGGGGTTCAAGCAATGTGGGGATTCTGTCATTTGCTGAATACGTGAATTCCAACTCTGCACTTCAGAACTCAGAAAAAAATCATGGGTTGGGGTTGGGTTTCACCAGGTCCACTGTGAGTTGGGCTCGAGCCAAAAGTCCACTTATTCCCCGACTTTTTAGGCCCTACATGGACTGTCACACCATAGTGACATTTTGGGTTCTAGGAATCAGCATTACTTCAGAGCCAGTAAGCAGTAATACCCGAAATTCTGGTTATTTTCCCTCCCCTAATGTACATTACTATTGGTCAGTTGCCACAAGTGTCTTTGGAGAAGGGTAAATGGAAGATCTACAGTGTAGCGGGATTCCTCCTCGAGGAGACTCACCTCATCTAATCTAAGGTGCTCTGCATCTCCTTGATCTGGACCGAATCAAGCCTGGGAATCAGATCCAGGACTATCTGTTCAGGGATTCAAGTCAGATTTCTTTACTCCAGACCTAGAGTTTTTTGGTATATACAAACCAAGTAAGACACTAGTAGGGTGTCTATATATTTGAATCCTAAGAAGATAACAATAAATTAGCCAATGCCAAAGATCAAACCATTCTGATGATCCCTTTAGCTCTGTCCATTATCGCGACCATGTTTCCCTTGTCTGTGGTAGTTAAGATACTTAGGTCATGTCACTTGGTGCCTGTCACTCCAGTATCCTCCCAACCCCAGTGAATTCAGGGAGCCTAGTTTAGTGATAGCATTAATGGCTTGTAGAGAATGGCAATACAAAACTGTACAAGGATGTTGGTGTTTGCTTCATCAATGCATTTCTTAAAGGCTTGATGAAGGGAGTGTCTTCTGAACCCTCCTGGGTCATAATTAGGGGATGGCCGAACAATTCTTACATAATACATCCACTCCAGCATGCCAACTCCTTACCTTTCAATACCTTTCGTTTATATAGTGTGAGACCGATTTATGAAAGAGGTGAGTTTCAGATACTACTTGACAGAAAATAAATAGTTTCACAGTTTACATGTGTGGGTAGAAATGTAATATAGAACAAGACATAAAGATAGAAATGGGAGGACAGTAGTCCCTCCCCCCTCCCCCATCCCTGGTTTTGCCTTCCACGGTTGCAGTCACCCTCTGTCAACCGTGGTCTGGAAGCAGATGACCCTCCTTCTGAACACATGGCCAGAAGATCAATGGTAGCCTCACGCTGATTTACAATGCCTATGTCACTCACCTCATTTCGTCTCATCCTGTAAGCATTTTAGCATCTCACATCATCACAAGAAGAGGAAGAAGGATGAGTACAGTACGATAAGCTATTTTGAGAGAAAGACCATATTCACTTAATTTTTATTACAGTATATTATTAAAATTATTCTATTTTATTATTAGTTATTGTTGTTTATCTTTTACTGTGATTAAACTTTATCATAGGTAGGTATGTATGTATGTATGTATGTATGTATGTATGTATGTATAGGACAAAACAGTATAGTAGGGTTCAATACTGTTTGTGGTTTTAGGCATCCACTGCATCTTGGAAAGTATCCCCTACAGATAAGGGGAAACTACTGTAATGAAGTAAGAGATTTGAGCAGACATAAAAAATTCAGTAGATTATTGATGAACCATAGAAGTTTGATGGTGGAAAAAGAGAAGTGGCAATAATCCAAACTGAAGAGTTGCTGCTTCTGGGAAGAGGACTGGAAAGATAGAGGAGAATCTGTAATGAAATAGAGAGATTTGGGAATAGGCAATATACATGACATAAAAGAGAGCAGCATGTCAACAATTATTTTGAGGTTAAGTTAGAGGTTGATAATATTGTGGTATTAATAAGAAAGATGAGAAAACCATAGAGAGAAGGCATATGGAAGAGAATAGTTTGAAGGTTAGATGGGAGATGCGACAGAGTACTGAAAAGTTCAAAAATATAACTGTCAGAGGGGTCTTGTGGGAAGCTGTTGTATGCAGTGACCCTGTAATGTGAACACTTGGCTAGGTTTACCTACATTGCCAGAATTCACTTCTCTGTTTTCAGTTAGGGTGGTCCACGAGAGAGTGTGATTTGGAGGGTAGAAATGAAGCAGTAGACATTTTGAGGCTCCCACATGTTGTCATTTATCTGCTGTCTCACCTCATTGGTGTGTGGCAGCAGCTGAGCCTATGACTGATCAACCTTTGCCAAGATCCTCCTTTATTTTCTGCAACTCCTAGGCCAGGGGTGTGTGTGTGTGTGTGTGTGTGTGTGTGTGTGTGTGTGTGTGCATGTGCACGTGCATTTAGTTCCATGACAAAGGGCCCCAGCTCATGAAGGACACCCAGGCCACCAAGGTCAGAGGCAATGACATGGCTTCAGTCCATCCTCATGGGCTCATGTTTTTGAATTCTAGCTTGCTCTTAATTTCACCCACTTTACATCCATCTGCTCTTCCCAACTGCCTGCCATATATATATTTCCTTTACTATATTAGTCAGCATGCAGAGAAGCAGGATCACTATATATATATATATATATATATATATATATATATATATATATATATATATATATATATATATATATATATATATATATAAAATACACCATACACACACACACACACACACACACACACACACACACAATTCTGCTTCTCTGATTGCACCCTGACTGATATAATAAAGGAAATAGTTTAGGGCAGTGATTCTCAAGATTTCAAAACCTATCTTATTTGCATGAGTATAAACATTTCTCTTCTTTCCACCCCACCAGTTGTAACAAATCCCTCTTAAAGAAGCATGTCCATTAGGTTAAGGAATTCTAGTTTTCAGAGATATATGGCTGGTATTTCTTACTTTAGTTTGTATTCTTTAAAATGTTGTTTTCATTTTAAAAAATACTATACTATGATGATGGCTTTGGTTTTTAAATTAAACACATCCACTTCCACATATTCTTAATTGTTCCTTCTTTCCCAGTCCTTGCCCCTTCCCATCACTCTTGTGGAGAATAAAGATTAGACATTCGGGTTCCTCTTCAAGTTTGTACGTAAAGAGTCACAAGAGACCATAATTCACTCCCTACACCCAATACAGACCAAATAATCTACATAATTGTAGTTTTAAAAAAAAAATCAGAGAAATGAGAATACAAAGAAACCCAAGTGAACTAAATTTTAGAAAATGACAATCCTTCACATGAGATTTCTGACGTCTGACTGAAGTGGAGGAAAGAGTAATCCATTATAGATGATGGTAAGGAGAAATCAGCCTCACTTTTAACAAATTTTGATGGCAGTGTGTGGACAGTGCATGGGTTAGAATCCAGAGGAGTCACTGGCACGGAAGAAACTATACTACCTCATAGTTCTTTCTGCGATATTCACTAACAGGTGGGACCACAAAAACAAGGGCAGTGAAGAAGAGCTGGGAGAAATTATCAGAGATACGTTGGGCTTTCAGCTAAGAAAGTCTTGTAGAGGGGTAGAAGAGCTGAGAGAAGACCCCTGGCCATCTAGGCATTCAGCTAAGAAAGACTGGGAGTGGCAGCAGGAAAGAACCGAGATCTTCCTCCAAGGCTCGGAGCTAAGGAAGACATCAAGCAGAGCAGAAAAGCTGAGAATAAGAGCTCTAAAACAATATTTACTTGTAGTGGGGCGCCTGGGTAGTGCAGTCGTTGAGGCGTCTGCCTTCGGCTCAGGGCGTGATCCTGGCGTTCCGGGATCGAGTCCCACATCGGGCTCCTCTGCTGGGAGCCTGCTTCTTCCTCTCCCACTCCCCCTGCTGTGTTCCCTCTCTCGCTGGCTGTCTCTGTCAAATAAATAAATAAATAAATCTTTAAAAAAAAAAAAAAAAAAAAAAAAATTTACTTGTAGAAAAAGTTCTGGTCCTGCCTTCAAAATATTTGAAGCCAATGGTGAATTGAATCAAACTAAAAAATTATAACAAGCCCCAAATTCAGCTTAACTACAGATCATACAGACTCAGCCTAAATTCTAGCGGCATTATAGGAGAAGATGTAGAGCTCTTTTTTGGAGGAAAACATCCTTTAATTCTTTGTCTACTGTATTTTTACATAAAACACCCAGTACATAGTAAACAATATTAAGGCACATTTAAAAAACCAAGAAAATGTAACCCATGGTCAAGAAAGGAAAACATCTGGGGAGGGGAGGGCCCCGAGATCCTCAGTCATTTGGGTGTCTGCCTTCGGCTCAGGTCATGATACAGGGTCCTGGGATGGAGCCCTGCATCTGGCTTCCTGCTCAGTGGGGAGGCTGCTTCTCCCTCTCCCCTTACCCCTCCCCCCACTTGCGTGTGCACACAAGCTCTCTTTTTCAAATAAATAAACAAAAATCTTTTTTAAAAAAAAAAAGGAAAACATCAATAGAAGTTAACCAAGAAATAGTCCAGATTTTAGAATTCTATCACTGTATGACAAAAATGCGAAAGGACTTAAAGAAAAAGGTAGAAGCCATGTATGAAGATATGGGCAACTTCAGAAAAGTGATGGAGAGTATAAAAAAACAGAAATGCTAAAAATAACACAGTATCACAAGTAAAGAATTAGTTAGATAGGCTGGCTTAACAGTAAGGTGGACAATATAGAGGAACGAAATTTAAAAAGGGATAAACAGAAGGAAGGCATCCAAATTGAAAGACAAAGAGAAAAAAAAGTAAAACAAAACTGTATTTTAGATCTACAGAACAATGTCATGTGGTCTAATATTTGTATCATTGGAGTAATAAAAGGAGAGGAGAGAGAGAATGGGCAGAAACAATATTCAGAGAGGTAACAGATGAGAATTTTCCCAAGCTAATGAAAGATATCAACTTACAGCCCAAGAATTGCAGGCAACATCAAGAAGAATAAACACAGAGGTGGGGCGCCTGGGTGGCACAGCGGTTAAGCGGCTGCCTTTGGCTCAGGGCGTGGTCCCGGCGTTATGGGATCAAGCCCCACGTCAGGCTCTTCTGCTATGAGCCTGTTTCTTCCTCTCCCACTCCCCCTGCTTGTGTTCCCTCTCTCGCTGGCTGTCTCTATCTCTGTCAAATAAATAAATAAAATCTTAAAAAAAAAAAAAAAAGAATAAACACAAAGAAAACTACACTTAGGCACATCATAGTCAAAATTTTGAAAGCCACATTTAGAGAGACCTTAAAAGCAGCTAGAGAAAAAAATGATACTGTACACAGGGAGTTAAAAAATGAATTACAAATGACTTTTTAATCAAAAACAATGGAGAGAGAAATGGAGCGATGGATTTAAAGTGCCAAAAGGAAAAAGAATCTGTCAACCTAAAATTTTATATACAGTGAAAATAATCCTTCAAAAACAAATGTGAAATAAAGACAGACAAAAGCCGAGAGAGTTTATTACCAACAAACCGCACTACAAGAAATGCCAAAAGTTCTTGAGGCCAGAGAAAAATGAATCCATATCTACAAGAAGAAATAAAAAAGTATCAGAAAGGACAAATATCGGCCAAATAAAAAGACACTTTTATTTTAGTACCTTCATTATATACATATATGTACAATTTTTTAAATATCAACCCCCCCAACAATGTATGGTGGGTTTTATAACACATAGAAGTAAAATATATGCTAGTATCATAAAAGATGGGAGAGGGAAAAATGGAATTATGCTGTTGTAAATTGCTTATATATTCTTAGAATAATATTATATGAAGATAGAGTGTTATAATTAAAGATGCAAACTGCAATTTCTAGACAACCACTATATTTAACATACAGGAGAAAAGCTACAAAGACAACGTAAGAATTTTAATGGACCATGAAAAAAATACCCAATTTACCAAAGATTCAGGAAAAGGAATAGAGAAACAATTGACAAGTGAGAACGAGTAAGTAAAAACTTCCCCCAACCACAATTATTGAACACTGAATGTCTTTGGAAATTAGCTTTTGCTACAGACTTGATGTTTTTCATTAATTCAACCTAAAACTACAAGGCAAAACAAAGCTATGTGTGAAGTGTATATGGCAGTTAGATCATTTTGACATGACTAACATTGTTGCAATCACAAATAATCTTGAGCTGCTTTATAAACTTCCCATGCCATCAAAAGTTAAAACAAGAAGCAAGATCTCCATTCCAACACAAGTTTTTAGCAATTACGTTTTTCTGAAGTCAAACTACAATTCCAACAGTGGTTTTGGATTATGATGCAAGTGAAAAGGAAATTTCCGTATTTAAAAATCCACTTAACTGTGCAACTGAGGCACTTTCATCTAATTTTCCATCGAAAGTGATTAATCTGGAATGTAATGGCACGCGAAGAGGAAATATCAAGAGAACTTAATAGAATTCTAATAGAATTATATAAATGCCTTCTATGCAATGAATATGCTTAAGTAAAACCGTATGCTCATGGGTGATTTGTCAGTACCTATCTGGGTGAGAAAATATTTTCAAAAATGAAATATGTAAAATTTCATTACAGATCAGTATTAACAGATAAACAGATAAACAACTAGTTTTGATGATAGAGAACCCTTACTCTGAACTGGCATTCAACTAAGTAAAATGTTATCCCCCTCCAAAAGGAATTCCATTCCTCTCATTATTAGACTTGATTAGAATTATTATTACACCTTACACTTTGTCAATAATATGGATATTTATTTTCTCTCTTGTTACAGAAGTATCTGCATAATGTCCTCAGTTTTGCCTCTTTGCACACAAACTCTAAAATATTTTGCATCTGGCCCTTTACAGAAAGAGACTGACAACCTCTGGTCTAAAGGCACAATTTTCCACAACTGTTGTTTTGCTTTGGAATCCCATACTTTCTAATTCAAATTACTACTTCTACGAATCACTTGGAGAAGGTAAAGAGGAGATAGAAATGAAATTGAGAGTTAATTCAGTCCTGAGATTAAGTAATTGTAGCTAATAACGAGGATGTATTATATGTAGCAAGTACTCGGGTAATTAAGCACTTTGTATATATTTGCTCATTTAAACAAGAATCTTATGAGATAGGTACTACTCCCCACCTTTTACAGAAGCTGAGAGTTGCCAAGGATCTTATTGATAAGTAAGTGATACAGAGGTCTATAGGATTTAATCCAGTAATTGGACATCAGAATCAATGTCTGCAACATAAGTGGCGGGATCAAAGGCAGATAATTGTTAGGGGGCATAAGGGGGGTGAGGGATAGAGGTGGGTGGCAGGTGGTCCAAGGCAGAGGAATTAGTGTGGATATGAGATCTCTTGGGGACGATATGACTACCATATGACAAAAACTGGTAAAATCCCTGGAGGCTCACAAAACCCGCAATTCCCATCTTTCCAGCAACAGGACTCTTTCACCCCAACCCCTTTGAATCAATTCTGGTTCAGAACGTCCTTCTGATGAGTGCGTGAAGAGATCTGAACACATTTTATAATGTGGAGAGTTGAAGATAAGTGAGTAGGAAAAATCTATAGGATGGGGATCTGGGAAATCTGTTCTGTTTTCCTGTAGATATACACACATTAGGTACATATTTGTACCTATGTATTCATATATTTGCAATATAACACATCCACACACTAAACCCCTATGTATGTATCAGAAGAGATTAGAATTTAAAACATAATTATATTCTCAGTGTTTTGCAGCGGCACTTCAGAGCATTTTAAGAGACTATGAATGACAATAAAAATAACAGAGTGATCAGAGCACATGTGCTCAAGGCTAGAACCCTCAGCCCCGCCGGCTTTTACTTCCCCTGGGTTGCTTCTCCAGCCAAATATTCCTCCCCTGGCAGGATCCCAGGGTCATCCAACCGGCCAATGACGGTTTCAGAGAAGCGGTGCCGGGGAGGGGTATTATGTTCAAGAACACGTCCTGTCAACTTTGCAGTCGAGTCACCTATTTCGGTTGGTAGCGGCCGGTATTTCTTTAAATGGACAGCGATTTCGAAACGGCAGGAAGGGGGGTCAGGAAAAGGAACTCAACTGCCTTTGATAACTGCCCAGCAGCCTTCCCTTCCCCAGAACGCGTGCTCGGTTGGGGAAGCGCCTGCGGCGGCCGCATCCCCCCCGGGGGCGCGCGCGGCGCCTGCTCTTTTCGGGGCGCCCACCTTCGCGGGGAATCCCCCCAGCCCGGCCGTCCCCCTGCGTCTGCGGCGCGGCCGCCGGGCTTTGTCTCCGGCGGCGTCGCGCTCCGGCGCTCGCTCTCCCACATTTCCCCGTGTGCAGCCTGTAACCCGATCTCCCATTTCCTGGTGGATTCTCTTAAAGAGGCAGCGGTCAAGAAGCAGAACAAAGGCTATTGTTTTATTTCCTCCTTTGGATTCCGCGTCCTTACCGGAATGCCCCTTCATATATGATTATTCTCATTGCCTCTGCGCTCGGGCGGGGGGGGAGCCCTTGTGCAGTTCAGTGTATCTAAGAGACGGAGCCGGGGAAGGTGGGAGGCGTTTCATAAAAACCTGTCTTGTGGTTTCTGGGGCCCCAGCGTAACGTTTTTTCAACGTGTCTCCCTAGACCAGGCGATAGCTCGGTCGCGCCTGGGCGGCCCGGCTCCCCGGCCGGCGGAGGGGTTCGCGGCGGGCGCGCGTGGGCCGCGCTGCGGGGGGCTGCGCCGTCCGCTCCGCCGCCGGCCGCGGCCTCGCGCGGCCCCGCTCCCCCGGCTTCCCTCCGCCGCCGCCCCTCCCCCCGCCCGGCTTTTATTTCCCCGATGCCGGGCTGTAACCCGAGCTTTTATTTCCTGGTGGCTCCTTTAAGAGGCAGAGCTCAGTGCTGGGAATTCACGTCAGTTTCTGCACTGAAACTCTCAAGATCAATGAGCAAAGAGCTTTCTCAGTTCTGCCTTTCAGTTTCTCTCTTCCAGGAAGGAAAACATTCGAGAGAGCGAGGGAGAGCGGCGGGAGGGCGGGGGGCGGGGGCGCCGGCCGCGGGTGGGAGGAGAGAGCGGGAGGCCGGCCGGGCTGCGCCCCGGGTCGCCGCGCCGCGCCGCGACCTGCAGACCCCGCCGCCGTGCTCCGGCCCGGCTCCCACGCCCCCGCCGCCCCGCGCACCCAACTCCGCCGGCCGCCCCGCCCCGCGCGCTCGCAGACCCCCGGGGCGGCTGCCGGGAGAGATGCTGCAAGAAACTTCTTAAATGACCGCGTCCGGCTGGCCGTGGAGCGCTTCTGGGTTGGGGAGAGGAAAGGAAAGTGGAAAAAAACTGAGAACTTCCTGATCTCTCTCGCTGTGAGACATGTCTGAGACTCCTGCTCAGTGTAGCATTAAGGTAAAGATCTTCTCCCCCTCCCTCTCTGTGCTCGAAAACCTTGAGCTGCACCGGCCGGGGCAGTCATGCTGGGCTTCTCTGAGGGGGCTGTGGCAGTTGCTCCGGTCGCAGTGAATTATTTGGGGCGCCAGGGAAGGAGATGCAGCTCGCGGCGGCGGCTGTACCCTTTCGTGTAACCTTGCTGCCCCCCCCCCCCCCGCCAAGCCCCCTCTCGGCTCCTCGCCCCCCACCCCACCCCCTTTCTTTTTGACAATTAAATGCCCGTCACAATTGGCCAGGAGGAACCCGAGGGGTCTCTAGAGCTGTAAAACACCCCTGTAATTAGTGCGCTTTTGAAAAAAAAAAAACAAACAAAAAAAACAACCCAGAAAAACAAAAAAAAACCCCCTGCTCCTACTCCTACTCCCAACATGTGACTGAAATGTAACTTTTGTTCCCGAGGGGTGGTCTCCTTAGAAAAAAAAGTTCTTCAGCCCCCGTTCGGGATGCAACCTTTTTTTTTTTTTCCCCCCTTAAACGACTGCCTGGGTCAGATCAGACTGGATTTTTTCCCCTCCTCTGATTGTAATTGCAAGCGCTGTCGGAGAGACAGTCCTGGTGTCAGCTTTTCCTGGGCATTTGCACAATGAATTTCTCTCTTTCTTTCTTTTTTAAACCGAGGTAAATAAAGTTGCGGAATGGTTATTTTACTCCCATGCATATGAAAGTTGAGTAAACCCAAAGTAGAAAACTCCTGTGATGCAGGGAGAGAGAATTATCTAAGTGACCAGGCAAAGTGACCTTCGCTGTTTGACAGTGCGGAGAGGCTATCTAAGAGTAGAAATCTCCCAGCTTTCTGGCGTGTTTTGCAGTATTGTAAATGCAGGATGGTGGATGTTTGCAAACACCGTACTTGGCTTCCAAGTAGTCGTGTGTGTACATGTATATATGTCTATATCTATAGAGCTGGTGGTGCTGTGGTTTGTTGCTTCTAAAAAGTTGTAAAGTTTGCCACCGTGAGGAGGCACGACGATTTGTCCATTTCCCCCAATTATTTTTCCCGTTGCTGCATTTATTGTGCACTTTATTTATTTCACTATTCCATCAGCCCCCAGGTGGAGAAGCGTTCTGCTTCTGTGAGAGGCTGAAGCCACTGAAGTTTGTTTGTTTTCAGCTTGGCCCATTTAGTGTGTGCTCATTGAGTGGACGCTGCAGAAACAATGAACAGATAACCTGTTTTCCTCATCTGTGGGGAGTTAGAGAAACCTTTCCTGTTTCCACGCTGCTTTTCCAATAGGATCTGTTTAAAGGAAACAGTATTTTATTATATTTGCTTACTAGATTTTCATAATTAGACTCAGATTTTAGTGTTTCTCATCAGGTGAGAATTTAATGGATTTTTACGTAGGGCTACTGTGAACTAAAAAAGTGGGTTGGGTTTCTTTGTTTTTGCCTCACAAAAATGCCCCGTGGCACTTCAGGGCTTCTGTGTTTGTACATACCTGGGGGCAGCAGAATGTCTGTGGTGGAGGGGGTGTCACAGTAAATAATTTAAGGTACTTGGATACTTCAAAAGTAGTTTCCTTTGCTGTATAAATTAGATTCTACAGTGAGCACGGTATGGATAATCTAATTTGACACTTCATAACACAAACAGAGGTAACTAAATAATAGGGTATTAAATCAGTAAATTGTATTTAGTTCGATGGCAATAAATCCCACATCAGGAAAACCTGGACCAACTACAGGGCCGTAATGTTAGGCTGAAAACAAACAAAAAGCAATTCTTTCTGTGACTTTTCTTGATACCTCTCTTAAAGAGACTGCAGATCCCCACCGTTCTGATGGGCTTACTTCTGTTTGCTGCAGGCAGAAGTGCTACTGAGCGGCTTGTTTCACCCTACTCTAGTGGGAAGAGTTCAGTGCCCCTTTCCTCACTCAGACTACAGAACCAGTCCCAAACCCAGACAGAGCACTGTCTTAAATGTGGAGCTGCAGCCATAGTTTGCCTGTCATTTTTTGCCTTATTGATTATCCTTTCAGGTGTTTTTTTTTTTAAGGTCCCTCTTTTCATGACTGTGTATTTCTATGTAATTAAAATAGATTAAATGCTCTTCACTAGTAACGAAAGTATCACTTTTATTCAAATGGTTCTTCATGGAACCAGTATATGACTGTTGGCTTAGACTGTGCATGTTTATGTGCACACTTGTGAGGTGTATTTTTTCCAAGAAGTTTGTTGAATTCAGTGTTCCAATAATAAGTGCTGCAGATCAAGGACTTGGGATTATTCTGGGTCATCTGAAAATGTTCTGGTGATGTGTGCAGTGTTTCATTTAGTCCTTGGGATGTGGTACAGTGACTGCATAATAAAAAATGTTTGCTGGTAACCCGCAAGCAAGTACGGGGATTGCTTCTAGAGTCCAGTAAACAATAACTTTTCTGTGGAGCAGAGAAGGAACGTCAGAAGCTTTCAAGGATGAGCTGATGAGTCCGATGTATTGAAGACATGTGATACGGAAGGCTCCCTCTGTGTGGAGAGATTTCCCTCACTCCTCCACTCTACTCCTGAAACCTTCCTCGCATGCTCCCATTCCTTACAAGCAGCTGGTCAGCAGGCAATAAATTCCTTAGCAGCTGGTGTGATGGAGCACAGAGGAGCCTGACCAGACGCAGCCACAGAGGGAAGTGCTTATTTACTTCTGAGCAGTGTCTGTTCTACGAGAAGAACGTAGCATACAACTGAGGTGCAATTTCTAAGGTGAAAGTTTTTGAATCAATCAGTGACACCTCTGTATGTATCGCTCATGCAGTGGTGGTTGACATTGAATGCCTGATAAGCACTTTTTATATTTCTTTTGTGCTTTGTAGGCATCTTTTCATCACCTAGAGAAGTGAACATCAGACATGCATTGTACATAGAAGACAGGTTGACTAACCCAAGGTTACCCAAACTGTCACAGAGCCCCACCGCTTCCCTGCACTGGGCTACCCCACGTGTGTAACGGCACTCTTGTCCAAAAATTTAAATACTTCCTTTGCTGGCCAGGGGGGTTGTTCAAATGTAAGGACAGGGACAACCGCCTATATTAAAAAAACAACAACAAATAATTGTTTTCAGAGGATTGAGTGGCTGACTGTGCTGGTCATGGGAGGAAGGAAGAGGCTGTCCTTTCCATCATCAGCCTTCCCCTTCAAGTCACCTGTTCGGTTTTAAGTTCAGCCGACTTACTGCGGAAAGTGTGATGACCCAGCGGACAGAGTCCTTTGCGTCTTGGCATGGTGTTTTAGTTGTGAGGGCCATCCAGGTTACCAAACCTAGTGGCCTAACGGCCCCTTCCCCCTTTCCCCGCCCTGCCTGTTTGTATCTACTCTCCAGTATGGTTGGCTTTCTTAGCAGATCTCTTTTTATTTTGCTACTAACTGGGACACTCCGGGTTTCCCCTACTGAACTCTGAGCTCCTTGGGTTTAGTGATGGTTATCTTTGTGTCCCAGTACCTGGTTTGGCACCTGGCACAGAAATGTTCCTCGGTAATGTTTGCTGATTTGAAGTGAGGCATGGGAGGAGGTCAGCGCCCTTTCCTCTCTCTGTCCCTGTGTACCAGAGGGTGACTTAACACTTTCATCCATTAGCTTGAGTGAAGTATTTAATAGGGCCGCACTGCTGTCTCAGGGAGGCCTAGAACACTCTCTGGGTGTCTGTCCAAAAATGATTATCAGTAGAATTTTGGTATACTGAGTATTTTTATTATTTTGATAAAATAAAAAAAAAAAACTTGTGTATCTAAACAGACAAGGGAATTGAGTAAAAGATGATTAAGGGGCTTGAAGAATCACTTTAGAAGGCTCAGATTAGCGGGTTTGCCAGTTTTCCCCAGTTTCTTGGTCAGTTGAACCAGGGAACTTTTTTTAGGCTTTCAGAACTGGAAGACCTTAGCGATCACCTGGGCAGGCCTCCTATTTTTATAGAGAGGAGGTCCAGAGAATGAAATAGCTTGCTTCAGCTAATTGGTGACGGAGCCAGGTTTAGCACAACACGGGCCTCGTTCTCAGGCCCCTACACTGTATTTGCTGGGTTCATGGTGCATCCCTATAAAAGGCCAAGGAAATTTGATACAATAGGCTGCACTCTCTGGCACTTCCTAGCTTGGTCCATTTTAATCCCAAGCCAGCTGGTATGAGGGCACAGAGGTATGTGCCAAGGAAGATGTGTGTGGGGGGAGCACTGGGCCCAGACGGTATATTGTTAGATGTGAGAGGAGGAAGTAGTAGGAGTAGGGGATAAGGGAAGAAGGGCTTAATGGACTTGTATTTGTACCACTCTTTGCAGCAACTTTTTTTTTTTAATGGTTAAAAACACAAAACGTGAAATTTACTATCTTAACCATTTTTAAGCATGCAGTTCGGTAGCGGTAAGTATATTCACATCGTTGTGCAACAGATCTCAACTTTTTCATCTTGCAGCTCGGAAACTCTATACCCACTACACACTAATTTCCCCTCTCGCCTCCTCCCGGCCTTGGTATCTACCTTTCTATTTTCTGTTTCTATGGTTTTGGCTACTTAGGATATTTTATGTAAGCGGAATCCTATGTTATTGTTACTTTGCTTATTGTAACGTCCTGGAGGTTCCTCCACGTCGCAGAATGGTACAGGATTTCTGTCTTGTTTTAAGGCCGCATGATATTCCGTTTTACATGTACGCCACATTTTCTTTATCCACTCATCTGCTGATGGCGATTTCGGTTACTTCTATCTCACGGCTGTTGTGAATAAAGCTGTGGTGAGAGTAGAGGTGCGATGATCTCTTCGAGATCCTGATTTGAGCCCTTTGGATGTACAGCCAAAGACAGGATGGGTGGGATGCAGCAACTTTTTTTTACAGTGTGTGAGAAGTCTGGTACTCCTGCTTTGGGCCGAGGGTTCTGGGCCTGTTATCGGGGCTCTTTTGCGAGGATACCTTGAGTGGGCCATAGGCTCTTTTATGCGGGGGTGGCCATATTAGTATACCCTAATTTGTGTATAGTAAGCTTCCTGTTCCAAACAGCATCAGCTAAAAACATCTAGCTGCTCCTGGAAAAGTAGCTTCCTTCCTTCATATGGGTCAGCCAGGGGGAAACTGGCCCGAGTGTGGGTACTAGAGGAAGGTAGAGCTGAAGGGCATTCTGCAAATCTCATCTGAGCTGTGTTTGTGCACACCGAGGAAGGTAAAGGGGCGAGGGGACATGGGGTTATTGGGAGTAACTGGGGGAAGAGCAGTGTCGTTTTATTATCCGTTTTTAAAAAGTTGCCCTTTGGTGTGGTACTCCCAGCCGAGTGGCTCAGTGTTCACTTAAGCCCCCTAGGGTGTGAGGTATACAGACGGCATATCTTTCTCTGTGAATGCTACTTTAGAGAACGCACTGGAGTTTGTTTTCAGGCAGAGTCCGGCACTGCTGTATTTGTTGTTAGATGTGTGTAAGAAACCAGTCTCCGTGTGTATTTGTTGAATAGAATGAGTGTGAGTGTACGCAGGGTTCCCATGCCAGGCGGGGCCTCCGCTTAAAGACCGGTCCCTGCCAAACCTAGTATTTGGGGGAGAGAAAGACTAGACTGAATGAGGGAGAAGTTAGAATTATAGTCTATTAAACAACAAACACATTTTGATGTATTTCTGAACATACAGGAGCCAGACTGATGGAGTGTGGCTTCCTGGGGCTTCTCAGGATGAGCCCCAGTGAAGAGGCAGAAATGACTTGTGTCCCACATCATCTGTTGGTTAGAAGTGAGTGCTACTGCTTCCTCGAGACTGTTCCTTCAGTGTCGAAATATTACCACAGATATATTATTTGCTCTGTTGATTTGCTCGATAAGCCTTTCTTCTTAGATGGTGAAAATGTACAGTTCAGCCTGGTCTTTGTCTAAATGATCTGGAATTTTCAGACTATGGGGAAATGGGGGGAGGGGTTGAATAAGGAAGGCATTAGCCCCAGTTTGTTACGTGTGGACTCTCAGAGGAGCAGAGCTGCTTCTCGGTCCTGTGGACTACGTTTATGGAAAACTGTAACACTTGCATTTTGGAGCTTTCCCAGTTCTGGGTAATTAAAGGGGTTTGTCAGCTGTTTTAGTGGTCACTGCACCTACATTTTCTCCCCTTCCTCTGCTTCCTCCTCCTCCTCCACCACCACCACCACCATCACGTGTAGGATGCGACTGCCTGCTGGTCCACGTGCGGAGTGTTTGACCTGCACTATCTTCCTTACTCTTCACAACTTCCTCAGGGATGCTGTTTTTCTCCCCATTTTACGAACGAGGATCCCGAAGCCTGGAGTGTTTAAGCGACCTATTGGCCTAAGATCTCAGATGCCATACACGGCCAAGCTAGGGCCTGCAATTGCAAAGCATTCTCCATGACACTGTTCTCAGGTATGGCCATCTTTGTGAAGAAAATTAGGAAACTGTATGGAACGGGCGATATGGAGAGCCTCCCGTGAGCCATGGGAGTGAGAGGCAGGAATAGGGCAGAAGAGATGTTTCCTTCCCATTCTGAGTCCCCTTGAAGGTGAGTTGTTCCTTGCTGTTCCTCTCACAGCGGGGAGAGCCAGATGGCCACACCAAGCATCCCAATGTCCAGATCTTCCATTTTTCTTCCAATCTCTGGTGTTCTCTAGTGACATTTCATTTTTCAGTAGGTTTCATTCAAGGCCTTCCATGTTCTCAGAAACTTTCTTTTCCCTCTCTGCTTTTTTCTTCTTTCCCTGGCACTTAATTACTCCTTCATTCTGTGGGTGACCGGCTGCACTGTGTCCTCTCATCCTGCCCAGTGTCTGCCTCTGGTGTAGACACCTCTGTCTGTGTCACTCCCTGGTCAGTCTCTTTTCCTTACACAGCTTTTTTTTTTTTTCCTCCCTCCCTTGAAACTTTTCACACAGTCCATCAACATCAAGTTTTCTTAAGCCATCCCTCACATACATCCTCAATACCGTATGATTTCTAGGAATCTGATGCCTTTTCAAGTATTTCCTGATTGTCCCTTACCACCAGAGGAATAATCTTTTCTTCCCCCTCTTTCCTGGTAGCCGGACCACATTGGCCTCGTTCTATCTTACTTGAGCGAAGAGAGAATTTTGGCCATCTGAGTTCATAGAATTTGGCATTTGAACAACTTTAATGAAGCCTTTCTTCAGAGCAGCTATGGGGAAGGAAGCAGAGAGAGAGATGTGTGGGGGTAATAAGAAGGAAGCTGCGAGAGCACAACCCAAATTTCTCATGAAACAGATGAGGAAACTGGGTCCTTTGGCATTTATTTATTTATTTATTTAAAGATTTTATTTATTTATTTGACAGAAAGAGAGACAGCCAGCGAGAAAGGGAACACAAGCAGGGGGAGTGGGAGAGGAAGAAGCAGGCTCCCAGCAGAGGAGCCTGATGTGGGGCTCCATCCCAGGACGCCGGGATCACGTCCTGAGCTGAAGGCAGAGGCTTAACAACTGCGCCACCCCAGGCGCCCCTCCTTTGGCATTTAAATAGCATGCCTGAGATCACACTGTTCGCGTATCAGAGCCGGAGTCAGAACCGGGTGTTCTGTCCTAGGACCATGTCCCTCTAACCCCGCAGCAGAGGAAAAGTGGTGAAAAGCAGACAAGAATTCAGAAAGCGTGGCTTCATCGTAAGGACTCCTATAGAGTTAAACCCATTTGTATTGCACGACACAATGACTGATGATATTAATGATCATAATTATGACTTCCAAGTTAAAGACAAGCTTTAAGTTATGAGATTTAGGAAGTGAGAAAATGTAATGCATTTTGGAAAGCTATCCAACAAAAATGTTTGGCATAAAAATAATGTGAAGTTTTAAAAGGCTACGCTTCAGTTATCTGGATGAATGACTTATGAAAAATATGTTACTCCCCAGTGAAGACAGGAAGGAGCTATCCAATAAATCTGTATGCTCACCAGACCTGTGTACTCCTTGGGGGTATTTTCCCTTTGTGTGTGGGAGTCAGACATAAGGAAAACGATCTCATTTCCTGAATGACCTGAAAAGGACGCATCGCCCTGCTGCCGTGAGCACTGTGGGTGAGTGCGTTCAATGATGTAAGTGTTGCCACAATGTAGTTCCAATCACCTCTACTCTTACTCTGTCTGATGTTCTTTGGTTCTTATCTGTCAAGGCATTTCCCTCAAGAGGACTGTAAGTTGCTGGGAAGAGGGGACCAGTCATTGCCATACTGTGGAGCCCTTCTAGGGGAAGACCACAGTTACTGGAGTAGATAGGCCTGAGTATGAGTCCTGGTTCTTGAAGATTAAGAAATTTAAGTTCATTTTCAACCTGTTAGCCAGTCTGAGATGGTAATAAAAATACCTCTCCCTTGGGGTATGTAAATTTCATAATGCAGCGACTTACCCTGTTAAAAAAAAAAGTTGGTTCTTCTCCCCCTTTATGTATCCTCCATAATATCTAGATCTAGAAGGAGCTAGAGATTTCTAGTCCCATGCCTATGTTAGACAGTTGGTATGGCGGCCAGCGATGTTGATGGTTTGCTCCAGCTCCCGTGGCTGGTCGGTGGCACCTTCTGAACCCAAATGGAGGGCCGCCCCCCAAGTTGGCTGACTCCCAGCAAGTGTGTTTGCTGCAGTCCCACTGAGTTTCTCGTAGGGCTGGGGTCACTCAGTCGTGTTGAGCGAAGCTCTCGGTTTAACTTTAGTTGAATGCAAACCTCAGCAATAGGAGAGATGAGCCAGCTGCAGTTCTGTGGTAATAACCGAGGCCTTTTGCAGCTCACAGTGAAGTTTTGAGGGAAGAGCTGGGACGGTTCTGAATAAGTTTCAAAGATAAAAGAAAAGGAGAAAAAAACCCTAAGCCTGGAAGTACTGTCCAGTGACTCTAACTAGCATTATTACTCAGCACTCAAGTATTCAGACCTATTCAGGGATCTGCTTGTTCACACAGTTGCTTATTATTTGCGGCCGGGGCGCGACTCGAGCGAGGCCATCGTTTCAGTCTGCTTTTGTTGAACATGCAGTTCCACGTCTGTCTGACCACAGAGCAGACACTGCTGGGGGGGCGCGGGGGGGCTGAATTTCCAGTTTCAAGAGCGGGAATCGATGGCTCTCAGTGGAAGTTTATACAGAAGAGTTGGAGAAAGCCAAATGTGTGACTTTGGGGCGTGAGGGAACCTTTGTTCTTAGCTGTGAGGGACTGAAGTGTCCATTTGCAGCAGCTCTGTTCTCCTAGCCGTGGACTTGAAATGCGTTGCTGAGTTTTCCTCTGTATATCCGTATTAGATGAGATGACACCGAGGCTGGGAAAGGACCCTTCGGGAGGCGGAGAGGAGGGAGCATTGGCTGCCTCTTCTGCTGACCCCCAGCAACAGGTGTGGGCGCTTTGGGACTCTTGGAGAAAGAGCATAGATTTGGGGAGAAACCGTTCCTCTCCCTTCCTCCTTGGAAAACACAAGTGAAAGTTTGTGATTTTCTTCTCAGCTGCCTTGTCCCCTCTCCAGTGGCTTATGAGGGGCCACGTAACTATATCTTTCTGAAGACTTATCTCTGCTCCACTCATATCCCCTATATGTGAGGAAACAGTAACCAAAGACGAGACGCTGACTCTTAGCTATTTCCTGGAAGAAATGAGCTGCAGGTAGAAACCAGCCTGATCATTAAAAAAAAAAAAAAAAAAAAATCAAGCCCCCAAGAACAGCCTGTTTGTCTCTGAAGTTCCCCGTTGCCCTAAGACTTCCCCCCGCTCCCTAGTGAAAGTGTGGGTCTGGGTGCGGCACTGGTGGCAGTGCTGGGAAACTGGGAGACGGGAAAGGAAGGGGAGGGCTCGGATCTGCCCGTCTGGCTGCGGGTGTGGCCAGAGCAGCGCTGGACTCCCTGATGAAGAATCCAGGTCAGGAGACAATTTAGAGTTTGTATCGTCCAGTGCCTACTAATTAATACTCAGATCAATACATCCGCGCTGGGGTGGGAGGAGGAACTAGAACAGAGACGTGACAGAAAGGGGAGCAGGAGTTCGTTAAAGCTCTCTCTCCTGGGCTGCTCCGAGGAGCCCAGCCAAGGGAAGGAGACTTTTCTCCACCTTAGTTCCTTCATTATTCATTGTTGCTTCTAGACTGTTTGTCTTTCCCACACTGTCCTGGACCGTCGAATCAGAGTCCTGCCGGAGGAGACCACGTAAGAGAGTCTCCTGACTCACCTCTTTGCACATACGATGCGTGATCCCGGGTGGGGCCTTCCGAGGGGACAGAAGGGAGTTCTCTTTTCTCTCGGGCCTGTTTGTGTGCTTGTGCCCAGCCTCCTGCCACGGAGTCGGCCCATCTGGTTTTGGGAGATGGAAAATCTGAAGGATTAGACCCCTGGTGCATTTTGCAGTCACTGTGTCCTTTTGACCTGAGATCTGGGAGGTTTTAAAAATCCGTGTCATGAGGTCACTGGACGGGTGCTTCACACCGCTGAGACCCATGGCTCTCCTCACTCCTGGGTCTTGATGGTCATGGCCTGCAATGGTGGGGGGGGGCAGCAGGTCAGGAGTCCCTCTCACTTGGTGCCTTTTGATGTGGTCTGTATTCGAAGTGAGGCAAACCGGGTGGGAGAGCTGTCGTTTGGGACTGAAATCGGAGTAACGGAGATCTTCGGTCTGGGAGTGTCCCTGACTGGGAGGCCTGCGTGACCCCACGTGGCTGACTGCATCCCAGATCCGCTGGAAGGCTGCCAGCTCCTTATTTGACTTTGTGCCATTTAGTCCTTCCGTTAGTCTGCTGACTTGAATACTTCAGGATGAGGTGGAAGGAGGAACCGTATGAGTTAGAAAGGTAAGAGTCTTTACTCTCAGAAAGCTGGAGAAACAGAGGCTCACTTTCTGAATGCTGCGTTATGCCGTTTTTATGTCCCTGAGGCTCTGTGCTTTTGGCTGTGAGTTGGGTGGTGAGGGTCCACTTCTCTGTAGGCAGAAGTCACCTGTAGGTCAGAGGGAGCTTTTTTAAAAAAACACTTATTTATTTTACAGAGAGAGGGAGGGGAGAATGTGTGGGGGAGGGGCAGAGGGAGAAGCAGACTCTCTGCTGAGCAAAAAGCCTAAAGCAGGGATTGATCCCAGGACCCTGAGATCATGACCTGAGCTGAAATCTAGGGTCAGATGCTTAACCGACTTGAGCCACCCAGGCGCCCTTCAGAGGCAGCTTTTGAACACAGTGGAATCCAGGGGGGCTGTTGGAGGGCACAGGAAGGCTGGAGTGGTGATCCTGTAATCTTTTTTTAGCATGCTATAAAGGTATCTTTAACCTTCATGCAGGTAGGCAGGGAGATAGGCAAAGGGACCTCAGTATTTGATTATGTCTCAAGTAGGGCACCTATTAGAATATGTCTTACTTCTTCCCGCCCCTCCTGGTACTTGGTTTTTCTATGCTACCTACCTTCAGAAAGTGAACAGGGAGGCCCTGATATCAATGGCAGGATATTTATTGACCATCTTTTGCATGCACGGTGAGATAGGCGGACAAGACCTCAGAGGGAAAAGACCCTTAAAAATGCATGAAGGAAACAAGGCGGGGAGCCATGCAGACCCTCTGAAAGGCCTTGTCATTCCTGCTGAGAGGGAAGAGGTGGGCCCAAGGGCGTAAGTCACCGTTAACGTTAGCTAGCTCTTCTGAGAATTGTCTGTCTTGAAACCTTTGGTAAAATGGGCACATGGAGCTTCTCTAAACCAGGGGGAATGCCTGTGTGTGCTTTTGTGGTTAGCTCTCGGGTTGAGCAGTCTGATTTAAGGGAAAGGTGGTTCTGTGTACATTTCCATTTCAGCTGTGGTATTTTAAGGTTCACCGTGGAGGAGGTGTGGGTGAATGAGAGGATAGTCCTGTTGCCTCTTGATTCAGTTGTATCTAGGTTACAGGTGAAAGTAAGTTCACAACACGTCCACTTTCTTATTTGGGTAGATTTTAGGATGGCCTGCAGAGCCTAGGGCACATCCGGTTATTCTGCCTTGGTGTACATGCTTGTGGCCTGCCAGGCTACATGACAAGTGGATTATTGGAAAGAATTCACTTCACAGATCTGGCCCCCGCGTTGGTGTCTGTGATTCTTCTTGGGGTCTTGTATTGGGGTTCTCGTAATCCTTTTGGGACTCCCAAGTGGGGCCCGTGCTGACAAGATTATGCTGCTTTGGGGAAGTTCTGGCTGCACACTTCCCCAAGCAGGGTGAAGCAAGTGTTCGTCCAGCTGGCTGCCTTTTGGGCAGTTGGCCATGCTTGGCACTTCTGAGCTTCTGGTATACCAGTTGCCAGAAAGGCGGCCTTTCAGCTGGTCCTAGTGTCCCCAGGGCACCAGTGTTAGGCTTTGGAGGAAAATTTGCGATTTTATGTTCACCCTTTGTTTTCATTTATGTGCATTTATGGCGTTACAATTGAAGTTCATCGAAAGATGGCTCTGCACTCCAAAGCCTAGAAAGTGGCTTCTTTGGGTCAGGGAGAGGTTCCTAGGTAAAGTTATTGAAGGCCTATGCTTAGGGACGCGCGCTGGAGGTTAGAATGAGCACGATCTAGGAAGAACAGTGAGGGTAGCTGACACCATGACTTTAGATGCTATTTTTAGTTCTAGTCAGGACTGTACAATATGGCTTGTGCTTCCTTGGCCATCATTCTGCTTTTACTCCGAGGTTTTGTTCTTGTGACCCCGCACATGTGCACGTGTGTGCGTGTTCACAGGCCCATAAGTCACGGAAATGATGGCATAGTCTGTTTTCTAGCTTGTAGAGGGAAAGATTACACAAAACCCAGCCTGTGGCAAGAAAACCTTACATATAGATGTAAAATAGATCTCCTTGGAGGGTTGGCTTTCTGATGGGCTATAAACGGATTGTTAAACAGCAATGTGAGGGGCCGTTAACAAGCTGTTTCTAGGAGCATCTCCTTGGTCTGGTCTGAAAAGGTAATGTGTACATATTAGAGCTATGAAATAGTTTGCCTGTGGTGTTTATATGTTGGTAGATGGTGTGTGTTTGTGTGTGTGTATCTTCTGTGGTGAATGAACTGAACAGATAATTTTACATGTTGTTAATTTCCTCCTACGTTAGCGTCCACATTCTACAGTGGGCTGTGTTCTGGTTTGTTTTTTAAGCTGGCTTAAATGAAGAGGTGTTTGGTCAGCCAAACTTCAAAAAGCTTCAGGATGTTTATGAAACGATCCTATGTATGTAATAGCTGCTTTAAAGCTTTAGAATCCTTGGATGGTTGGGTACATCACCTCCCCAGAAGCGAAGGAGCATTGAGGTCTCCAAGTTCAGCAAGGCAGGGTTCCTATTAGGTATCTAATCTTATTTGAACTTCTTTTCATATTCAGGTGTCAGAACTGAACACTGGTCCATGCCAGTTTCTGCTACTATTGGATTTTAATGAGAACCCTTTCTTGTTACTAGGATGCCATGCTTCTGCTGTGTTCACAGCTGCTATGTTAAAAAACAGGTGTCTCGTGTAATCCTCTGACTGGATCAGTTTGCTAGCCTGGCAAAGCCTTATTATTATTGTTTTTATTTATTTATCTGTGTCCCACGTAGGTCAGAGACTGCCAGGAGCTGTTGATGGGCAGGATTAATGTGAGAGAAGATGGTAGCTTTTCTTGGTGGAGGTTTCTGTGAAAAGAATCCATCTAAGATCTTATAACGTAAAGACAGAGCTAAATAAAACTGTTCAGGATATGGATCACAGAGGGGAACAGCCAAAAGAGGAATAGTAAATGAATAGTTCTGCCAAGTCACCTCTCTGTCATTCTTCAAAGGCCACCTTAAAGCCAATGCTGCCACAAACTCCATCCAGGACTAAGGGGCTTGAGTGATGACCCTTCTATAGTCCAGGGCACAAGAGCGGATCCGCCCACGTTGCTTCTCAAGGCTGCTGGATCCCAAGCTTCTGGAGGGCAGATATTCTGTCTTCTCCGGCCTGCAAGGCAAGCTGGTGTCCTGCTGCACACCTCATCCCTCTCATGCTGTTCTTTCTTTTCCATCCTCACTGGCACTATCTTCCCTCTGGCCCCAGATGTCTCACTTGTCTTCCATCTCACCTTCCTGCTTCCGTTCCACTCCCTGCACTTTCCAGTCCAACCCAGGATGATTCTTTGCGAGGCAGAATTCAATCACATCAGTCCCTTTTTGACCCTACAGTTTAGGATGGCACCCACCCCTTCGTAATGTAAGGCCCTGGGCAGTCTGCTTTTCTAGAATCATTCTCCAACCCCCCGCTCTGTATTATCTTCTAGCCGAGACCTGCTCTTCTCCCAAAACACATAATGCACCTAATACCTTGAATCTTCCCCTCATCCTTTTTCTCCCTGGTAGCCAACGTGTCATCTGAGGCCCATTTCTGAAGCCTTCCCTGTTGCCGACAGGCACGGCTTCCTACAAGCCATTGAACGTGCTGGCTATTGGCCACGACCCTGTTGCAGTTTGCTCGTCACCCTCTAACTACAGTGAAAGCCCATTGGGAGCAGGAGTCTGATAGATTCATTTTTTTTTTTTTTTTAAATCTCCAAGTGCCCAGCACGGTGCTTGGTGCGGGGAAGGTCCAATGTATGTTAGCCGAATAGACTTTTTTAAATCAGCAAGTGTTTATTAAGCTTCTGTTATGGGCTCAGTAGGTGCCAGGCTCTGCGACACATACGTAAGCATGAGATAAACACCTTGCACAGTCAAAATCCTGAGCAAATAGCCCTTGAAGGTAGGAGGACGGAAGAGACCTCACTTTTGTTGCAGGGTTCAGACCACATGGCCGGGCTACCAGCACTGCCACTCCCCATATCTAAGGTGCTCCCCAGAGACGTACGCACTGGACAGACACACACACAGGACCCGCTCACTCTTTCCCTCTTGACTGCCCACCTTCCAGAGAGGAACACAGAGAGCTGGGGAACCTGTAGGCCCAATGTGAAGGGAGATGCATGGACAGCCCCAAACAAGTAAACTTACTCACCGATGTGCCCTTTTTCTTTGCTTGGCTCAGGATGCCGCTGGGCCTGGGAGAGAGAGCTGACGGCTGTGTGTTGCAGCCATGTGCAGTCTTGACATTGTTGGCCATGGTTCTCTGGGAACCAGGGGCTGATCACCACTGCGTGGGGCTGCCCGTTGTCCCCTCACCTCATTCCTCTGCTAGCTGGTTGGCAGAGATAGCCTGAAAGAGCAGCCCGGCTTCCTGAGCCTTCTGTGAAGTCTGTGATTGCCTTGCCAGGAACAGGGAGGAATCTGACCCTGTACTTGGGTCAGCTCTTTTCAGCTTTCTCCTCCTGATCCCGTGTTCTCCTCTCCCCTTATCTGAGAAGCTGATCTCCTTGGAGCTCTTAGTTTACTCCTAACATGTTGCCTGGAGGGCCTAAACCAGAGAGAACAAGTCAGTGTACCACGGGACTAGAAAAACAACTCAGCGCCCTGTCTTAGGAACGGTACCACAGCCTCACCATTTCTGTTGATGGTGGGCAACTCAGGCTCCTTACTTAAAGACGAGGCTCTTAGGAGATGGTGTTAGGGTTATGAACAGTCTGGTACGTGTGAAATGGACCAATCGGGAGAAGCCAGGTATTTTCAGATACAAACAGACACACCTAGACCTTCCCCACAAGCCCAAATGGCTCATTTTCTCTTTATCCTTGTTGCTATTAACCTGCAGCTGGGATTGGGGGCATCAGGATAGGTGAATAGTCTCCACTTTCTGAACCCACCGACACCCCAGTCAGGGGTTCTTTCATGGCTCCCCAAACTGTCTCCTACCAGGTTTTTCTGGCCGCCTGCCAGGGGCGCTCTTTTCCAGATCCACACTGCAGCTGCCAGCCAGCCCTCCTGGCCTTGATCTTCTCTTGGCTGCAGGGGACCCATCTCCAGGCTGCTTTTCTTCTCGGCCTTTCTGTCCCCGCTCGCAGCCCAGGGTTTCCCTTGCCTCTCCCAGATGGGCTCCAGGGGCGGTTGTGTGCAAGCTGGGAGTTGTTACAGCCACGACGGGGAGCAGCGAGGCACAGGTCCTGGTGCAAACTCATGTTTATGAAGCTGCTGGGGCTGGGGGTGGCCACCAAGGATGTACCCTCAGGAGCACTCCGCTTGTACCCCTCATGCTGTCCGGGCCAGAGGGGTGCTGTCAGGGTCCTCCCACCACTGCTGTCCTTGCTCAACATCCCCACGGCCAAGGCTGTTGATTTAGAGGCCATTTTCTTCCTGTCTGCTTCCTCTCCTTTCCTTCCAGCCTCACCAGACCCAGTGGTAAGCTTACTGCTCAGGGTGCACAAGAACCCGGGGCTTGGCGCAGATGAGCCCCAGGTTCCTGATAACTAACGTGTCATAGTCTAATCTTGGGCCTGTCCCCCGTTTAAACATTGACCTGCCTGCGAGAAAATTTCAGGACGCTTTTCTGAATGAGCTGTTGAAATAGAAACGAGAGGGATAACAAGTGCCCATGCGATTGTGTGGGAGGGGCACCCCCCCCCCCCCCGCCCAGAAGTTACCATATTTTCCAAACCCTACATGGTGATGTGTGATCTGATAAAGGACTTCTCACTGTTTTTCATTTACATGGCAAGCCTTACAAAAGGATGCGCTATTCTATTTTAACAGATTATTTTTACGGAAAATAAAATCACGTGTGTTCAGGGCTGTTGAGGAACAGCCTGCCTTCCAACCCGTCTTCCAGCGTGGCGAAGGTGACCCTGTCCCGTGACCAGAGACCCCGCATCATGGAGCTCTTCTGAACTTGTTCCATTTCCACGACCCCTGGCTGGGATTGAGAGGGACTAGTCAGTCTGTTTGTCTTTCTTCTGGATGAAAGTTGCAAGGACACTTAAGCCTTATGCTTCAGGGCAGAATCTGATCACAGGCGGAGATGAGGAAGAAATTTTCCCCCTGTGGTATCAGATTGCACAATCGCCCAGGCAGGTGCTCTACGTCTGTTAAACAAACACACACGAGCGCACGCCTCCTCCCTGGCCATCTTCAGGCCGGGCTGTTGGGGCTCGCGGGCCAGCAGTGTAATTCCTTTGGCAGGCCCTGTGCTCGAGGATGGAAGGCAGCTGGCCCACGTGCTGCTGCGCTTGGCCTTCCTCCGGCTCCCTGTACTGGACGCGGGGCCATGTCTTCGGCCCCTTAGACCCCTCTGCAACTTTGCGGAAGATTGGGAGTTGGGTCTTAGTCTCTACACACCCACGCCTGGGTGCACACACGCCTTTAAAGAGTTTTCTGAAAACTCGGTGCCCCTTTCCTGGGCATGACTTTAGTGCCTACACCACATCTCACCCATAGGCATTCCCGGAACATCAAAACACCGTTCACAACGGATAGTAGAATTCTTTAACATCAGGCCCACAGTTGACGGTCTCAGGCCTGCATTGTGGGTAGCTTTGAAGTCTGATCCAAAAGTGTGTGTGTGTGTGTGTGTGTGTGTGTGTGTGTGTGTGTGTTGTTTTGTTGGGGGGCGAGGGGAGGTGTGGAGGTGTGGGGAGTGGACTTTTCCTTTTCTTCCTTTCTCTTTCAAGGCCCTGTCTGTGTTGCCTCGTGCAGTGGGGTAATTACCAGTGATTCCCAGGCTCGCCCTCCCGCTCTTCTTCCTCCGTGTCTCTATCTCCTGCAGTGCACGGCTTCCTTCTGTCTCTATTATTAGCGTGCTTCGCTTTACCGTTCACTTCCCCACCGCTCCCTGGTTCCCTCCTCATCTTCCTCCCGTCTTTGTTTTCCCTTCACCTCGGTGAAGTTATTTTGGGGAGCACTTTCCTTGTTCTATTCCGAAGTGAATTGTCTTTTTTTTTGTTATAATAAAATGAACTTGTTTCTCCTTCATTTCATCATGCATTCCTTCCTATTCCCCAAAATGGAGAGCATCGCCCTTCCACACATAATGTCTGGTTTGTGAACCTTTAGAACAAGAGGTGCTGAGGTGACCTCCCCCAAAACAGGTTCATTGCATCCCCAGGACCGTGGGCTCTGATGTTGCAGCGGCCACTCCCTCTCACCTCCTTTCTGCTTTTGCATGATTCAAACCCAATCATGTTCCTTCTCCAAATTCCTGCTTTAATACTTAATGGTTCACCTTGGTTTGCTCATTTTGTAGTTTATTGTTTCCTTTTTCCCTGTAAGTTTTTCTTGTTCTTTGGGGAACACTGATATTCCTGTTAATTAGAGATTACACCAGTTTTCATTACCGAAATTTGCTAAATGGACATAATAGTGAGCCTTCCGCACTTATATCAAGCATGCCTTTTGGAAATAGGGGAAGAAAAGTAGACTTGGGGCAGCTCTTGGTATAACAATAATTCCAGCTTTACGGAGAGAAATAGTTCATGAGGTTCTAATGGAGTAAAAGCTTAAAAGTTACTCTCTTCTTGGTAATTTATGTAAGTCTCACGTAGTTTGGGTTAGAAATAGTTTAAATGTAAAGGTTTTTCAAATAGTGAATGTAGAAATTATAATTATTGCTTTAATTTCAACAACTAATAATTAATTTCTGTATGTTAAGAGTTTTAGTGCTTATGATATATTACTTTGTGGCTTTAGCCTATTGGGAATTATAATTTTCTGGTTTTATGGCAGAGTTTATAATGTGTGCCGTGCTGTATTTAAGTAGCAAAACTGCATTTCTTTAAATAGGCTTTCTTATTCAGACTTTTACTGAGGTAGCCATATCCTCTGACGCTTTATCACTACCCATTTGTAAGATTTCTTGCTATAAGGATAGTTTCATCCTGTTTGCAACATACCCTGTTCTGGGAATAGAGAGAAGGAATTGAGGGAATTCTGTTTGAGTCATACCCCATCAAAGAGCAACATCATTTTAGGAATGAAAGCAGAGAAGTTCTCACTCTTCTAAAAATAATGGGGAGAAGATTTAGGGAGGTAGCTTATAGGATCAGTTTTAAGACCAGGTCAGACGTACATGCTAATTCTCTCTTTGTAAATGAGAAGTGGCCTTTAATAGCTTTATTACGGTTAGGTGAGTGGGTGAAATTTTACTCCACCTAAAGCATGATGCTTCCCTAAGTATTGCACTTTGAAACTTGCCTTGTCTGGTTTTAAAAATGTTCTCTTCAGGGGGCGCCCAGCTGGCTCAGTTGGTAGAACGTGCCACTCTTGATTTCAGGGTTATAAGTTCGAGCCCCATGTTGGGTGTAGAGATTACTTTAAAATACATCTTTAAACAGAAAAATCAAAATGTCCTTTTCAGGATTTTAATCATGTATAATAAAACAAAGAGTCACTTGCATTTTATTAAAATCATGTATACTTTTTGGAGAGAGTAGGGATTGTGGGTCTTTCTTGCTTGTCCTTAAGGGCCTTGCTTCTAAGAAGTGATGGAAATAACCCAAACCGTAAAGGTTATTGTGGATTTCTGCTTCCCAGGACAGGAACCATACCCCTGCCCCTTGCCACCCCCACTTGTATCTCAGTGCTCTTGAAAAGGAGGAGAGAGCCATTGATTTTTTTTTTTTTAACTCAGTTTTAGACCCCGCAGCAATTCCAAAACTATGAGGACTTACCAGCTCAGACTTGGGAGCCAGTGGAGTTAGGGGTTGGGGTAGAAAATGGGGATTCTTGCTCCAGGCTGCTGCTGTAGTCAGAGTTGTTTAAGAGGGCTCAAGTTGGAAGCTTGTTTCTTTGACTCTTTCATTAAACCTAGGTGTGCTGTGCAGGGCTTTGGGTCCGCTGTCACAATTAAAGGATGGGAACAAGTGGTGGCGTGATGTCTATGAATCCGTTCTGACTGCCGAGCACTTGTAACTCAGAGGATAGTCGTTAGCATAACAGAATGTAGACATTTAGAGCTACGGTTTTTAGGAATTTAGGCTCCAACTAGAACCCTGGTCTTCTGACTCCCAGCCAGCTTACTGATTTTTAATTCAGTTGTTGGTTTTATTTTAGGCTTTATTTTCAAAATAACAGATTCAAGTCACATCACTCTAATTAGTGGGAAGGTTTCCTGTTTTGGTTTTATTTTTGTTTTTTATCAACCAGGTGACCTAAGTGAGCATATCTACTTTTCATTTGGGTGTTTTTTGGTCATATAAAGAAAACCACAAATTCAGAAGCTCTTGAATGCTTCATGTTTGGATTTCTTTTTTTTTTTTTTTAATTCAGAGAGAATTACGGACAGTGGAGTAGGACACAGACCATACACATAACACAACATCCACTCCCTGTCTTGCCACCTGCACTCTCATTGGGTGTCTCAGGGCTCATTTTAAGGTGAGAGGTTCGTGCCGGCCCCTTGACCACCCTGTTTCCTTTTGCTGAAAAATAGGATCACAAGGTTTTTTTATTTCACAGTGCACTTTGACTATAGGAAGGAACCAGCTCCCACCCCAAACCGAATTGCCTTTGAGATCCTATTAAACAGCGAATGCACTGAACACCAGTATATGAAAATGCTTTTCTAGGATGAGCTCAAAGCATTTCATCCTCCAAATAAAATCTATCTGCTCGCACTTAGATTGTTCAAAGGCAGATGGTAGGCAATTGAAACAGAGAGGCAAGCTGGCAAAAGAAAAAATAAAACCACAAATATCTGAACATGAAGGTGATCTACACTCTTGCCAAACCCCCTCCTAACTTCGTTAACACAGCAGTGTAGCAATTAAGTAACATGGGAACTCAGACTCATATGGCTAATACAATTGTCCTCCGTTAATGGGGTGAAACAAAGCTTGCATATAATATACAGCGATGTTCACCAAAATGCAGAGCTGAAGGAGAGTTTAAGAGGGAATCAGCAGCAGAGGCCATAGACCATGCTGCCCGTAGCAGACGGCCACCGTACTGAAATCTCACTGACCCTTACCACATATTCATAGTGGGGTCGTGGGTAGGAAATGCTTGCTATTACACAGTTACCGTGTCTTAAGGAAAGGGGCCACTCAGCAGTATTGAGCTTGAGAGTGGCAGTAAGATGTCCTCGAGGTGAGGGAAGAAGGTGGTGAAGAGAATCGCTCGGAACACTGCGAGAACCCACACTAGATGTTTTGTGGGAAACCGACTTAGCCGGGGACAAACGTTATTGCACTCCTAGTGCTGCGGGAAGGCTGTGTGGTAAGACCGCCCTCTTGGTTCCCTTAGCCTTATAACGAGTACTTCGCAGACGCCCGAATCTGGCACTTCTCACCAACCTTGAACTTGAACACTCAGGGACACAAGGGGACGGGAGTGCCTTTCAGCTACTGGAGCCGGGTGTCTGCGTGGCTGCTGTGTCTCGGCAGGCGGTCTGTGGCTCTGCTGGTCCTCCAGGATGTGTGTGTGAGAGGGTGCCGGTCCCCGCCGCGGGAGGGGCAGCCTTCCGAGCAGGTGGCGTGGGCGCGTGCGAGGGGATGCGGTGGGCAGGGTGGGAGAGGAGTTCACTCTCCTGAGCGACAGTGTGGGGATGTGTGTGAGGAAGGCAGCTACTGGCAGTGGGCTGGTGTGGGAGACAAGGCTCCCATCGGCGCCCAGAATAAAAGAAAGGATGCCTTGGTATCAAAAGGAAACCGCTGCTTGCAGAGTAAACCTTGTGCTGCCTCAGTAACGGAGGGGAGACTTGGAAGAGTTAGCTCTACATGTGAAAAGGCAGTAAAACCAGCCCTTGAGCTTTGTAGTCATACAAAGTTCAAATAACGACTTGTCTGACGGGCAGTGATTAGAGGAACATTATGGCGTGTGAATGAGTGAACGCCTTCCTTCACAAATCAGTGTTTCTCCTCCCCAGCCCTCCACATGGTGTAGTTGTATTGTCCCAGATACGTGGGTTTATCTCTTACATAAGAGAGCTTGTTGCATTTTATTGCTGTATTCCGTTTTCCATTGTTTTCTTCCCCAATGGTCCCGTGTTTGATCCTGGCCAGATGTTGCCAGTGACTATTGTTAGAACGATCTTTTTCCTTTCCCTGCCTGGTCTGACGATGGCCCGTGGTCTCTAAATTGGGGTTTGGCAGTGATTCACAACTGTTGTGAGTACAGTTCAGGAATAAAACTCAGGAACGGAAGGGCCATAGTATGGAATTTGGTTGAAGCAGGTGTTGTTTTTCTTCTGCCAATGCAAATCTATCCCAGAGAATTTGTCTGTACTCACAAAAGGATGGCCTCTGTTCCACCTTGCTCTAGAGGGTACAAGGTCACAGTGATGCGTATTTGACGTGTGCGTTGGCTTGGACCTTGGGGACCGGCTGACCACCCCAGCAAGTGCAATGTGTGGAATCCAGCAAACAATAGAGAGCTTGTGCTCGCGTGGCCGGATCGTTCGCTTCCTTCCTTTCTCGCCTTGAGTTTTGGGAACTCCTTGCTTGCTGGTTCCATAGGCCATGGGACAGAGCTATACAGAATGCCAGAGGGTGCTCAAAGGGGTGTGTGGAGGAAGAGGGAAAGCAGGAATTCTGGGCCAGAGAGCAGATGGCCAGCTGGTGACCTAGGAAGGGAAGCTCAGGTTTTTAAAGTGAAAAAATAGTTGTGTGTTTGTTTTGATGATGGATTTTTGTCAAGTAATACCATAAATCCAAGCTAGAGAATTCCAAAGCAGTGATAGAGTGCCTGCCCTCAAGGGTTTACAATCCAGGGAGGAGACAATCTTTTTAATGTAATGAAGAGACGAAGAAGACGGCCAGAGAAAATGGAAACACCCTTTGTCCGGCACCTTCCGTGGCCCTGCTAAAATGTGTGCTGTGGCTCTGGGCCTAGGGGATTTTTTAGGTTTGTTTTTGGTGTTTTCCCCATGATGACCTGGTTGTGCAACCCTGCATTTGGAACCAGCTGCTTCCTGCTGCTCTTTTCCAGGAGCGCATGAATGTCCCATCTCCCGGAGTGATGATGGAGACCGGGATTGGGGGAGGGAGACAGCTCGGCCTCCCCTCTTGCCCTTCTCCCATGTTCTCCAGCAGCCAGGAACCGGGCTGATGCACGGGAGGCCTGGGGCTGTGTCCCTGCCTTGCTCAGAGTGGTAGGGAGCCTGGTGGTAATCTGATGAGGGTCACAACCCTCCTCATGTCAGGAGGGAAGCTGTGGCTTTGGCTGGAGGCATCGGGTGTATTATGGGCCGTGTAGGTACGGCTTGGCCCCCTTCGGCTCCCTGGGTAGGCCTCGCCTCTTTGCATGCACACATTTATTTATAGTGAGAGACCTACCAGTAGCCACAGCGGTGAGCCTCGCTCTCCAGCCTGTAAAAGTTTATTACCACAGGAAGCAGGAACGTTGGGATCTTTTTGTAAGGTATTCTGTTGCCCCAAAGTACCTGCAGCTCCCAGGTGTTTTTACCTTGATCCCAGAACGACCCAGAAGGCATGCAGAGAGGACCTTGCAGAAGACAGCCATTTGTACTTGTGCTACAAAGGGCCAAAATAAAGCAAGCAAACAAACAAAAAAAGCCCATGGAAGTCCTGTAGTTGTAGTGATGTATATTTGAGGAGTATTCTGTGTCTCCGAGCAGGGGCATCTGTACATTTCAGTCCTTTGAAAAATGCACCCTTCCAAATATCACGATACAGCCCTCTGCGGTTAGTTAGCATACATTGTACATTCAAGGGAAATGTTAATTTGAAGCTAAGACATGGGGCTTTTTATTTTCCTAGAAAAAAGTAGTTAAGGAGCTTGGTAAGAAATGGTTAAATGAAATAACGCTGTCAAGAAAAAGTCCTCAAAGGGAACTGGAAGGTTCCTCTCTCACTCCTTGCCCAGAGTTTCTTGCCACAGTCTCTGGCCACTCACTGCTGTTCGTGTCACTTTCCTCGTGAGTTTGGAGTGGGCCCGGGCTGGGCGATGGCGTGGAGGTGACTGCAGGCTGTCATTAGTTAAGGTGATGTGAGCAGCGCACAAACGTGCTGCCCTTCTCGGTGATTCGCAGCCCGGGATGCAGGAGCTATAGAGGCAGTACTGTCTGCCTGTCCCGCCCCTCTGTCCCCGTCATCACAGTTTCCCAGATGGCTCCTATAGCTCCCTGTTGCCCTTGGGTGAAAGCCCAGCTAACCCGGACAAGGCCACAATGCCCTGTGTGATCTGGCCCTGCTTCCCTCTCTGGTCCTGTTCCTCACCTCATTCCCTGGGGCTCCCTTTACCCACGCTGGCCCCACAGGATCCTGGGAAGGTGCCATCCTCTCCTCTCCCAGTCTTTGCGCATGTGATTTCCTCTTCCTGGGATACTCCTCTGTCTTTCTTCTCCCAACTAACTGCTCATCGTCAGGTCTCACTCCCCACGAGTCTTTTCCTGGACTCCCTGGGTCTTACTGAGTTGTCCTTTCCTGTATGCTCATAACACCGATTTTGAAACTTTCATTATCTTGTGGTTGCCTCTTTGTATCTGTCACTTGCCAATAAGCCCGTTAAGTCAGGGCCCCATCTTGATTTTGAGCCTGTGACCACAGGGTTGGGTATAGAGTTGGTGTTCCATGATAAATCATGTTGAATGAAGGAACACGTAGAAAACAGAATGTGGTCTTTGATTAATTCTGTGTTTGGCTTGCTGTCTGATGCTCCCCAGATCCTTCTTATCAGTTCATAAGGCTCTGCAGGACTCCGAGGGTGATGCGTATCTGCAGTATTGTCGGATGTAGTCAGGTTGTTCAAAGTGTGCTTATGCAGAGAACAACATGGAGTTTTTTATTTTTAGTTGTGAATTCAGAATCTTAAGTTATACATGAGTTGCAGTGGTTTGGTTTTTAAATTGAGTTTTTGCTTAAACTTAAATCCAAAACAAAATGTACTAAAAGGAGGTCTCCCTTATCATATGCTCCTCCCTACAAAGGCTCTGTGGCTCTCTGGATGTTTCTGTAAGACAGGAAAAGCTATCACAGATCAATTCCAGTTGCTGCCTTTGAAAGAAGATAGATGGGTCTGGCTTTGTGAGGAACCTTCCCTTTCTTTCCTCCCCCCTCCTCTCTCTCTCTTTGCCAGTAATTGCAAAGCTAAACTGAACCACTACTGAAAATCCAAGTTCTTTCCTGGCTCTGAGTAAGGTAGCATACATATCTCTACTCTTTGGAGACGTACATACATATGTACATGCACACACATATATTCTGCTTTTGGCCTGAAATGATCGCCCTACACGAAGACCTGTTTCTTGTTTCTTAACCAGATGGACAACTATTTTATGTTTCTCTGAATCTTTCTTGGTCAGTTTGCTGGGATGTAGCCAAAATAACTTGGGATATGGAGTCCGGTGACTCGGATTCATTGACCAAGTACTTAACTGAGCACCTAAGATGGTATAGCTACATTGGAGTTACCATGATGAAGAAGACAAGGCCTCTGATTGAAGAGGCTTGCTGTGTTAACAGGGTCATGCTAGTGCCATTTACTTTGTAACTTAAGGGGGCAAATCACTTAACGTCTTTAAACTTCCTGTTTCTTCACTGTAAAATGAGGATAGTGGCACCTGCTTAGAGTTGCTGTGAGGATAGCAACACCTACTGTATAGCGCTGTTAGGAGCACCTGGGTGTTAATGTTTGTCGGACACACACCTGTGCATCTTTCGTGTTTCTCAGCGCGGTCACCCCAGCCCTTTCTGACCTCCTCCAGCAGAGACTCCATGCCTCGGTGCCCCACAGTCCCTCGGGCAGCCACTCCTCACTGTGAGCGCCATTGTCTTGGGTGCCTGTACTCGTGCCAGGCCCTTCTGGATGAAGAGCTGCACTAAGCCCATGTCTGTAATCCCGGTGCCTGGCATGGTGTCTAGCACGCAGTGCTTGATGTGTGCTTGCTGCTAAAAAATTAAAGGACAAGGTTTATGAATGATCAGGTACCACACATACTGTGTTATTATTGTAGGAACTTTGGGCAAGAAAATAGAACAAAAAGACAGAGTGCTTTGAGGCTCTGGAGATGGAAGGAAAACCTGGCATGTCCAGCTCTGATTTTAAGGTTATAAATGTGCCATTTCCCCATGGGTGCTGGTAAACATCCAAGTCTGTTGATCAGACATCGAGGCAAAGAAACCTCTTGAGGTCAGGGAGGAAGTTGACCGTATGTTTAATCTAAAGGTTAGTACATGGTTTCGTTAGCTAACAAAAGTAGCAGATCTCGGTGGTTGACAGTGAGAGGCTCATTTTGGCTGTTTTCTGCTGTGTTCCCCACAACTAACATGGCAGCACCTGCTTCTCGCCTGTTTCGTCTCCTCTTGCGGAAAGAAGTGTGTTTCTTCTCTTTTTGGAATGGCCTCTTTTCCTGCTCTGATCATACCTTTTTTGTTGTTGCCGTCCATATAGACAAGAGAATTAATATGCGTTAGTGATAACATTTGAGTTGAAAAGAGAACGTTCTTGTCCATTGTGGCGCTTGTGTGTGCACGTGCGCGTGTGTATAATCTTCAACATAGTCTCAATGTGTGGGAGATGAGCGGTGAGCCCTTTTGGAAGAGATCATGCCTTGAAGGATTAGTTGTTTCCCTTTACTCACCTCTTTGGCCATCAGCACTGAAATCAAAGGTCAGATGGTTGCTTAAGAAGAAACAGCCACTCTCAGCAATTGTATGGTGTTCTAGGTAGGGTTAGTTCTTAGTGCTGGGTGGATAGATGGATGAACACGTGCATTTTTGCAAAAAAACAAAACAGCAACAACATTCCTTCCTGAGTAAAGCTTGGTAATTCTTCCCACTGTGTCCCCTTTCATCCTTTCCCTGGTTTCTATAGACGGGGGCCTCCCTCCTTGTGGGCCTACCATAGAATTTACTTGTGGCATGTTAAATTGTCTTGATGTTTTCTAGCCTAAATGGGACTGTCATGGGATTTGGCTGTATTTATTTTTGTCACTTTCGTTTTTCTCCCAGGGAAATGGCATATTTACGAAGAATTTCCCTCATTGGTAATGGTCGATGACTTGTGTCTTTCATAGACCGTATCTCTCTCCTGGTGTCAGAGTTAGGGAAATGGACAGTTCCTTACTTTCAGACAAGCTTGTTCTAGGGTCTGTGAATGGTCTAGGACAGTGACCACTCTCCCCTTTGGCATCCATCACTTTGGCATCCTCTAGGTTTCACACATCTCAGCATATTACTCTTCTCGAGTTTATGAATCTCTTTTCATTGATTTCATTTGAGTTTGGCATCATGATGTAGTGGGACGAGCACTTGCCTGGGAATTAGAACTAGCTGTGCCCTTGGATAAGACACTCAGCATTCCTGGTTTGTAATTTTTGCCACTGTAAAAGTCGAGACATCCGCTTTGATAGTTCTCTGGCTCTAAGGGCATTTTGACCTCTGAATGCTGAAAGGATGCAGGTGGGATTTCAATCTTTCATAGCTTACGCTTTCTGGGAGCATTTTGGTCAGCTGTGTGAGTGATGCTTCAGAAAATCCCATGTTCCTATGAGAAGCAAAGGGAAATATGCAGGCCTCTCAGATGGTGGCTGCTAGAGAAATAAAACCCTACAGTAGTTGGGGGCAATCAATTTATTTCAGGTCTATTGATAAACTAGAAACCAAATTGCAAAGTTGCCCTGTGTGTATTATTTAGTATCATTAAGGTATACATTTTTCTTATTTCAAAACTACTTTTGTTAGTAAAGTATTCACTTCCTTTGTTTTGATTGTGAACCCCTTTGCCCTTTAGTGATGGTGTCCTAGGTGACCTCATCCAAAAAGATCCATATTACATGTCCAGCTCGGACAGGGACTCTGCATCAGGGCGAGCATCTCTCATACAATTTGACTCAGGCTGAGCACATTGATTTTCTTGCAACTAAGGATTAACTCCCTCCATTGAAGACTCATGTGAGGGGAAGAACAGATAGCAAAGTGTTTGTTAAGAGGATGGACTGTCCTTATTTTGCCTTCCGGCAGCAAAGTGATCTGCTTGGAAACTAATTAGAGCATTTCCCCAACGGTGTTGATGATCTGCTTCTCCTCCTGGCTATAATTTGAACACTCCTGTGGTCTCTTAGATAGTTGTGCCATGTGTCAGGACCTTGACGACAAGTAGCTGCCCCTCTCTCCATCTTTCTAGCCTGTGTCCCTCACCTGCAAGGATGCGGAGTGGCTCATTCCTTCAAGTGAATTCAGACCTTTTATTTCAGGACTGTTATTTGAGAAGGTGATGCTCTTCTATGATACTCCTTGCTTTTTTGCTTTTCGAAGTCTTGAATACTATTTATAGGTAATTAGGAGACTCGAGGGTCCTCCAAGTCTGGTTCCCACTTTTTTTTTTTTTTAAATCTTTTATTTATTTATTCGACAGAGATAGAGACAGCCAGCGAGAGAGGGAACACAAGCAGGGGGAGTGGGAGAGGAAGAAGCAGGCTCATAGCGGAGGAGCCTGATGTGGGGCTCAATCCCATAACGCCGGGATCACGCCCTGAGCCGAAAGCAGACGCTTAGCCGCTGTGCCACCCAGGCGCCCCTGGTTCCCACTTTTTGATGGCACAGGGATGAAGCTGACTTCTTCTCTGGAAGTCTGTAGGCCAGCCTCTCTTCTCTGCATCCCACTGAGTCTAGACTTAACTTCTTTCTAAAGGGGCAGCATTCTTGCCCCATGGCTGGTGGATGAGGACTGATCTTTGTCATGCCTTGGCAGCTATAAGCCACGTGGATATGCATTCGATAGTGGCTGGAGTACCATCAAGTCCCCTGGGTTCGTTTGTTTTTCAGGACAATTTTTGTTCAGCTCACATACTGAGTAGCAGACACAGCCCCACCTTTTCTTTTTGATAGAATGTGCTAAAAATTTGGGTTCCGTGGCCTTAGTCATTTATATAGCTCAAGTTAGCTGTTAATACTTTTTAGGAGATTTAATGCCCCTTTCTGGTGGGCTTCATGTATTTTTTATTTTGACATATCATAAACCCTGAACTCCTGTGATGTAGAAAATCACGAGGTAAGCCTGAAGTTAGGAATGAAAGATCCTGACTAGGATATGATGCTCAATCTCATACTGGCTAAAGGCTTCAGACCATCACTCAGTGAGTAAATCTACATGGCATATATATATTTTTTTATAATAATTTTTTATTATGTTGTGCTAGTCACCGTACAGTACATCCTTAGTTTTTGATGTAGTGATCCATGATTCATTGTTTGCGTGTAACACCCAGTGCTCCATGCAATACGTATCCTCCTGTATTTTGTTTACACTTTGATTGTCAAGGCTAATTGTTTTAATTTTAAAATTATGCCTTGATTAGATTCAGTAATCCCTTGTAGACAAAAACTCTGAAATTTGTTTGAATTTCTATGAGACTGTTTTAATTTCACATTTCACAGATAACACCAAGACTTAGCCACGCTTTTCATACTGATGCCTCCCTTATAGATAAGATATTTAAATCACAATGCAAGTAAGGTAAAATAAAAATGTAAATGAATCTACTCATTCCTTCTCCAGGAATTTATTTATTCATTTATTGCTCCGGTTTTAGACGTGGTACATATACCACTAGACTGTGTTACTGTCTAATTTATATATAGGTTTGGAAAAGTAGGACTGGGAAGAGGAAAGGGGGCATCAGCTTTCCTTTAAGACTACTTTTTAAGTCAATTAGTTTCTGTAATTCTCATGTCTGAAGAAACCGAAGGCAAACTGTGAGCCTGAGTTTCAAGTTGGTTTTCCTAGAAATGTCATCACTATGTAACATCAGAAGCAGACTGCCCAAAGAAAAATTCCCTAAAGAATGGTTGTTCCTTTTTTATCGTGTTACCGATGTTCTCGTGGGATTCCATAGAATAGTATGTACTTTGTAGCTTTGCCTCGCGAACTTCCTTGCTGAGCCCCTCTCATGGAAGAGGCTTTTCTTTAATTACTCTGTGAACATGGGCATAAAGATGAAAGCCTGACCTTCCTAAACACCGTGTTACATAATTAATTGATAATTAATTCCACAGATGCATGCTGATACATGGATAGAAGACAAAGAGGGTCACTGGTCACAGACTTTGAATCAGAGCGACTCAGGGAATTGGGCAGGTGCAAAGTCTTAGGAGCGCCGTGACCAAATCATTTTACTTATTTTCCTTTTAATATTTGCACAAGATGAACGTAAGCATCATGTATACACCTAAAAGCTCTTTTAATAAGTACAAAATAATTAGGAAGGATCAAACTTCCCTTTCTTTATGGTAGATAAACCGGTACGTCAGACGGGTTCTCGTGCACGGCTGGCTTCCAGTCGTCGCTAACTTGATAAACTAAACGAGCATCTCGTTTAGCTTTAAAAATCATTCTTTGTGGGCTTTTTGTCCCCTTTGCGATTTTACTTAGAAAGGCTTTCTCTACCTCAAGATCAAATAAATGTTCAGTTGAATATATGAACTATTACCTGTTCCATTTTTCCATTTAGGTTTAAGGTTTTCTTAGAGAAATCTCCACACATATCCCGAAGTAGAGAACACTGTAATGAACTACATACACTCACCACTCAATTTCAGCAGTTTTTAATACATGACTAATCTTGCTCTATCTATATCCTCCCGCACTCCTCACCCCTTTTCCACCCTGGTATTTTGAAGTATAAATTCCTCACATAACTTCATCTATAAATACTTAAGTATGTGTCTTTAACAGACTTTAAAAAAAAAGAAATAAAATGTCATTATTACATCTAACAAAGCTAACAGTAATTCCTTCATGTTATTTAATTAATATCTAGCGTTCAAATATGATACCCAGTGTTTTAGGCCTTGAGGATACGGCCTATAAGAGTAAGGCGTGTAAGGTTTTAATACCCGTGGGCCAAAATTCTAGTGTGAGGAGACAGACAAAAGTAAGATAAAAAGAGGATAATTGTGTTGAGTGCTCTGAAGCAAACACAATGGGCAATAGGAAAGAATGACCCAGGCCCAAGGGTGGTGGGGCTGTTCCAGGCAGGGTGGTCAGGGGCCTCGTGGGGAGGTGTCAGGGGTTGTTGAGAGACCGGATGAAGAGAAGGACCTGGGAACAGCCTCCTGAGGGGGTCGGGGGAAGGAGATTTGTGATTTTGGTGGGCTTTCGGGGTGTGCCATCTCTCCAGGCAGACTCTTTTCATTGTTAGTGCTGGCTCGAGTTGCAGTCATTTGTAACGTGTAACATTTTGGTGTCTAACTTTTTGGCAGGGTAAATAGAAGCATCCAAGATACACTGATAGTGAACTTTGTGATAATTTTTAGCTGATTTTGTTTATCAGTTATGCTTAATTGCCCCCTGAATGTTCCAGAAGAAAATGAAACTGAAGATTCAGGCTGCTTAAAGACCCCTTGAACTATATAAACCCCTAAAGGCACAGACCCTTATCTCTCTGTAATAATAGAGCTCTAATTTCTGTAGGGAGGTTCCTCTCGAGATTTTGGATACTTCCTGATTCTTTCTGGGTAAAATAAAAGTGACAACTTCTTTTTTTTTTCTTGTGACTTTTTAATACTTCTCCTTCTTCTCTGGGTTAAAACCAGAAAGTGGAAAATCAATGTGTAGAAATCAACAATACACACACGCACACACACACACAGACACAGGCATACACACACACGTATTTTCATGTACATATGAATATATATATGGGAAATAGGGAAGAAGGAAAGAATGCCTAGGGAAGGTGGTCTCTATTCAATTTGATTTAAATGTACTAACAAATTGGAGTACATTCTTGTCTTAATCTTTTCTGTAACAAAGATAAAATGAGGCCTTATGTTTGGATGATCAACAAAAGTGGATGATTCCAGCATTTTTCTTCTCAGCCATTAAAAGAAGATTTTGAAAGAAACAGTCTTTCCATATACATACAAAGAGTTTGTCAGTCTTTCTTCAGACACAGCCAGCCACAGTCAGACTAAACATTGGTAGACATTTCACTGAGTCCACAGTGGGGATATTTGTTGATTCACATATTTCCTTTCTACAGGAAAGTCTTCAAGCATTTACTGTGTTCCTGCATTGAAGACACCTCCTAGCATCGTAGGGAAAGAAAAGCTCCTGGACTATAGTCTTTACCTTTAAGGAACTTGTGGCCTAATTGAGATAAGACCTACCTAGAAGATGATAACTAGTATCTGAAAGCAGTATGTAATCAGTGCCAAATGCAGATGTGTGCTAAGGGTTTAAAAGAGGGAGAAAGTTCACGGCAAGCTTGAATAATGATCCTAATGACAGTAGCCAGCATGCAGGGAGTCTTTACCATGTACTGGGTACTGTTCAAGTATTTTACAGTATTCGGTCAATTATCTTCGTGTCTGCCATGTGACCTAGGCGCCCAGGGTCACATGACAAGGAAATGATAGGGCCCCCCTTGTAGATTCTGGGCTGTCAGACTCCAAGGCCACACAGTCTTATCCATACCAGGGTGGGCTAGAGAAGCCTGCATCAAGGGGGGACCCTTTGGGCAAAGGAAGCAGCCCACCTCGTGGAAGCCGCTGGTATGTATAGGGAAAGAGAGACAGGTAAGGTTTCAGGGACGTTATTGAAAAGCCTTTCAATGTGGGTTAAAGGCCTTTGAACTTGCTGAAGAAAGCAGTTGGAGAACCAAGAAATGAACTTACCAAGAAAATAATGTGATCCCCTGACACCCTGGGAGGAAGAGTCTCACAGGAACGGCGGCCGTGTTGCTGGGCAACCGTGACGGTTCAAGTTTGGGCTCTCTAATCATTTCTGCTTCAGTCTTGTGGCTGTCCAATGACTTGTTTGGCTTTCCATGAGCCCTTTCTCCCTTGGCCTTGAGGGATCGATAACTACAGAGTCTCAGTCACCAGGCAGTACCAGCTCATCGGCCCGCTAGTCTTCCCAGCAGCTCCCGCAAGGCCGATGTGCCTTCTTAGACAGCAGAAGGTAAAATGAGGTGGCACGGCACCCCCTTTACTCCTCTCTGGATCTGGGGCCAAAGAATGCAAAACCACATTTCAGGGCAACTTGGGACTTTAGGAGGAGAGTGGTGGCACGCAGAGGCCCTTCCAGAATAACCGCAGCGGCAGCTGCCCCTCCAGGCCTACTTCTGCGCCCCTAGGGGCTAATTAGAAGAATCCTTTGTTTTGTTTTTTGTTTTTTGTTTTTTTTAATATTTTCATCCTATTTATTTTGTATTCCATTTTTCTGATTTTATTTATTTATTTATTTATTAATGATTTTTTATTATATTATGTTAGTCACCATACAGTACATCCCCAGTTTCCGATGTAAGGCTCGATGATTCATTAGTTGTGTATAACACCCAGTGCACCATGCAATACGTGCCCTCCTTACTACCCATCACCAGTCTATCCCATTCCCCCACCCCCCTCCCCTCTGAGGCCCTCAGTTTGTTTCTCATAGAGAAGAATCCTTTGTGATCACCTGGTCAAGACTGCGTATATTTAGACAGCAAGGTCAGGGGGAGTAACCACAATTTTCTACTCCATGCTGATTAATCTAGGATTTAAATACAGGCTCCGAAATAAAGTGTAAGTGGTGGTAGCTCAAAGAAGCAAACCAAGCTTCACATTAAATGACATGGGGCTCCTGAAAATATGGGAAGGCCTGGGAACAAAGGTTACTTACTACATCTATAACTCTTTTTATACGAAGAAAATATGTGATTAAGAAATGTTTTGGCAAGATCTCACCAAGATTATTTACTGAGAAGGAGGCCCAGGACTCAGCCAGGCAGGAAAATGTGGGGTGTTTACTGGAGTTGTGGAAGAACATTGTAAAGTATGGAAGTAGAGTGAACGCCTGTGTCTCGAGGGGGAGGGAGAACCGTAATACAGTTTTCTGCTCTTAAAGGAGCCCTGCAAAAGCCAAAATAAGTAGAGGAAGCACCTCCCCCCCTTAAAATTTAGGGACCCTGCTGCGGTGGGGAAGGGTGGGGCTCCAGCATTCACTCTGCTCATTAGGCAGGTTTTGAATATTTAAAATATTCACAGCACAGTACTTTTAACTTTGTTTAACTTTAAACCATGGCTAGCTCTTCTCTAGCCTTCTCCAGGAAGAAAACTTGATTGTTCGCAGTCATCCTGGCATAAAAATGTCCACAGTTATGCTAACGGGCGGGCTTAGGTAAGCAAAGAAAATTTGCCTCTCTGGTTCCAACCTTTCACTACCTAGCTTTTATAAAACAAAAAAATAAACTGCCATCAACTGAAATTTCAGGTTAGGGGCTTGGTTTGAAGGTGTTTGGAGATTTGGGCGTCCTTTGCCATATTTTTTGTAGACACTGGATGTGTTTCAGTGTCCTGGCTGACCACGTTTCCCCCCAGGGGCGCGTTCTCTCCAGAATCATTTGTCTCCCACTGGGAGACTCTTTCCTCCCTCCCCTTGTCTATTTCTCAGACATCTGCCGCACACTTTCTCCGGGGCATGCAGTCCAAACCATCCAGAGAGAGCTTTGTCTGCTTAGTATAACTTGTGGGAGAAGATAGAACTGATTGATTTTCATGTGCAAATACAGCGATGTTTTTGCCAGAAGCTTCATGTACTCAGTGTCACATGCATGAATTTATGATGCATTTTGGAGAGGGTCAGAATATTCAAAGATGAAATTAATGCTGGTCTACCCGTGCGCTGTGGTGCTGAGGTAAAGGAAGGGTATCTGGTGTTCTCTGGAGCTCGAGTTCCTCCAGCAAATGCCAAGAGGAAAAAGAGGGCTCCGTGCATTGACACTGGGACGTGTGGATGCATATGTCTTGCCTCCTTTCAATTGGTAATCTAGACACAGGCCGGCTGGTGGAAATCAATTAGTGGCAGAATGTGGCAGGAGCTGTCCTCTCTATGCCCTCCTCACTCCCTTACAAGACACCTGTTCGTTTTGCATACATTCGGGCCCCATCTTCTAATATTCCTGTAATTTTATTCTTTTGTTTTGATATTGGTTTTTATATGCAAAGAACTAGATTAATCACAGTCCTTACTTCGTGACACATTATCTTCATATTTTTACCTATTTAAAGTGGTCTAGTGGGCAACCCAACCCCATCCCCTGAAACCAAAGCTAGGACCTTGAAAGTATCCTACATCTGACCCGATGACGGTCCTCCTCACATCTCATCCTCCGTCCTTCCTCCTCCTTCCTCACATCTGATCTCCCCAAGGTCACCATCATCTGAACCCTGTGTGCACCTTTCCTTCCCTAATGTCCTTTCTGTATGCTTGCTTTCACCTGTATGTGGTCCTAAAGTGAACTTACCTTAAAGCATAAAACATACACATGGAAAGGACATCAGACTGTGTGTAATCTTTTTTACTTGATATTGTCTCTGCTGTCATCTCTCTGTATTGCTGCATGCCACAGTAGTCCATTTGCCTTGTCTGCTATATAATGTTCCACTGGGATTATACTCTGTTTACTTATTCACTTTCCCATCGATGGGCATTCAGGTTGGTGCTAGGATCTTGGCTACTGTGAACATGTCTGCTCTAAATATTCTTGCACCTATAATCAGTTGTCCATATTCAAGAGATTACTCTGTGTATCTGACTTCATTTTTTGGCAACTATTATGAACTGGAGGAACATTTGTGGGAAGCACAATGGAGATACATCCTCAGTGCTTTTTATTTCCGTTGGTGTGAAGAAGTCGCGTGTACACTTTGTGTGAGACAAGACACCGTCTTATTTTTGCTTTGTCTCTTCCACCATCATCCCGGTCCCACCTAGTGCCTGGGATAGTTCTGGGCACGCAGCGAGCACTTTCTTTATACGTCGGTTCGGTGCAGTCAGTGCTTGTCGATTTTATCTGACTTTAAACTCTTTGAAAGTAAAGCCGTGTTCTCATGAGACCAGTCTTCTTTGTGCTTCCAAATGTCTAACTGGGTCAGTTTTTTTGCGTTCTGTTATTTAGCACCTACTGCAAACCAGGCAGACACCATCTTAATAAGGCAAAGCTTTTGCCCTTAAAGAACTTCCCATCCAGTGCGGAGAATTATAATGCATTTTGATATGTGCTGTAACACTAAGGTCATAGAGAAAGGGTGCTTACCTTTCCCTGGGAGAGAAGACTTATGCGGGTGGCAGGGAAGAGAACGTATTGGATCTGATCACTGGAGCATGAGTAAGAGTTCACAAGATAGGCTAGGAAGGTGGATAGTATGGACTGTTTCAGGGTACTTAGAAGCATGGGAAAACGTGGCACCCTCAGGCCCTGCAAAGTGGTTGCTTTTGACTAGAACGTGCGTTGTATGCAGTTAAGTATAGGCGGATGAGAAGTCAGATGTGCCTGTGTTTTTGCGAGTCTCTCCATCTTTGAGGATTGTAGATAGACCAGTCATTTTCACTTGGTCCCACTACTGGGCACCTGGGTCTCTGGTACTTAGTGACGTCCCTCACCCTTCCCCTTCGTGGCACATGCATTTGGCTAAGAGGGCCACCTGACCATGGACGCAAAGTAGGGGGAAGATCCTAATTACCTCTGGTCCTCGTTAGCCTGTTGCTTGGACAGTAGAGTTCACCTAAGTTAGGCTTCAAGAACAGTCTGTGGTTATGGAATCCTGCTTTTCTCTCGAGAGACTAGACCAAGATAACACCATCGTAGGGGTAGCAAAAGTACATGCTGGGGAAAGTTTGCCTTCTCCTTCTGGTGGCTTTTAGTCCCAGTGCTCTTCCTCTGTCATAGCTCTGCCCCTAGCTGCTTTCATTGTTTGCTTTCTAGTGATGGAGCACTGGGGGAGCCCCTGGGATGACGGCCTCACTCGCACCCATCCCTGACCATCTGTTCTCAGAGACTCCACAGCTAGCAGAGGGAATGATGATTTCAGGGACGAAGACCGGAGGGGGCTGGTGGACAGCAGGCGTCTCTCTTCTCAGAGAAAACAGCTAGTCCTCTGTGACCAATTCTCCTTCTAACAAGAGTGCATACAGCCACTGCACACACCAGCACATGCACTTGGGAAGAACGGATGGATTTGTACCAAATACAATTTTTACTGGAGTGGATGGTGGGAGAGGAACACATTTTATTATGCCACGGGATAATACAGTGTTATATTTTGGATGACTTTAGGGAAGTCTTAATTTTAGGTTCATCTTTGGAGATCTGATTTCTTTGTATTCTTTTACCTACCTGGCAGGGTGGTTAAGAACGCAGTAGCCTGTGAAGTCGGCTAGATCTGCCCGTGTTTGAGCTCAGCCTCTGCCACTTTGTCGCTGTGTGACTTCTGGCACGCCATTTAACCTCTGAGGCTCAGTTTCCTCGGCTGAGCAACGGGCCACTGATGGGTGGCTCCCACACTGGGTTTTTATGAGGGTTATGTGAGCTGTAATGCGTTTAAAGTAGCTTTCTGTGGAATTACTTGAATGTTGGACTCATGTGTTGATTTTATAAAAAGGATTCGGTTCATCCTTTAAGCTGTGTCAGTCCGGTGGCCATCTTGAAACCAAACGGGCTGTCTTCTGTGAGGCTTAATAGATTTTTAATATCATTCAGTGCAGAGGTTAAATTAAATAGGAGGATCACATACCGAGTGGGCACCTCTGCTTAGACGTGGCTCTCGCGCACTTTCAAAACAGGGCTTTAAAAATCTCCTTCTCTAGAAACATTCCCGGTGAAACCCCTTTCTTCCACCCGGTCGTTGTCTGTGTTTGCTGCAGCCTTCTCTGTGCTTTCATGTATTTAGCTCTGCAAAGTCATCATCATTTGTCCACATGTCCTTCTATGTGTGTTTGTCCCATCTCTCCCGTTAGAGGACGTAGCCCTGCTGGTGCATGGCATGAAATGTCCTTTCCTTCCCCGTGGAAGTACTATTTACCATCTCTTTGAGGAGCTGGGAGAGAATTTAGCTCGATGCTTGTTATGGGTCCCTGTGTCACTGTGCCTCTCTTCCCTTAGTTTGCCACGTGGTTCAAAAATTAAAATGGGGAAATGGTCATGCAAAGATGGTGTATGTCCCTTAGGGTATGTCATCTGTAACTTCTGTGTACTGAATTTTGCTGAAGTCTGTCAAAAGAAACTGAAGACAGGCCTCTGTGAAACACTGAATTTTCTGGCATTTTCATACTTGAAATGCATACATCAAACCGATCTGTCAGGTATGTCGTCCTTCCTTTTCATGATGTTATCAAATCCAGCTCAGGTTCAGAGGACTCTTAGAAAAATTACTGTGGTATGAGGGGCGTCTGGGTGGCTCGGTCAGTTGAGCATCAGACTCTTGGTTTCAGTTCAGGTCATGATCTCAGGGTCGTGGGATCAAGCCCCGTGTAGGGCTCTGTGCTCAGCAGGGAGTCTGCTTGAGATTCTCTGTCTCCCTCTCCCTCTGCCCCCAGCATGCATGCTCTTTCTCTCTCAAATAAATAAATAAATCTTTAAAAAAATTATCATAGTATAAACAGATTCTAATGAATTGAAATAGAGCTTTCTCCACCCTATGTTAATTAGCACTGTGAGAGTTAAATAGTGACGTGGAGGATACTGACAGGGATGAACAGGATGGAGGAATTTGGAGAGAGGAACAACACGGAGATAAATGGAAACCATCCCCACAAAGGCCATTGCTTTGAAGCGGTTGGAATTCTTTCGCTCGACTTTGGGATTCTTCCTGCCAGGCACAGGAGGTTGTCCTGGGTGCTCTCTGCTTTCCCTGGATTCTGGGCTCCCCAGTGGAAGTGAGCTGTATCATGGTCCTGTCCGGTTGTACTCTTCCAGGACAACGAGATGGAGAGAATACTCACGGTGCGAGGTGGAAGGAGAAGGGCTCCTTTTGTCAGCAAGGCTGTCCTTTCTCAACGTAACTAGGTTTCATCTGAGAGGTCCTCTGAGATGTGGAGTCAGCCTGAGGAGTTTCCTCCTATGTTGGATGACCCGGGGGTGTCCCGAAGTACTGGAGGAACCTCACCCACTCCTCTTGCCCCTTACCTGGCTACGGGTTCAGCTTTGGGGACTCGTGGGTTCAGCAGCCCTTAACATGCTCAGTTGGCTTTTCCCATGTTCCCAGTGACCTCCTTGTTTTTAATCATCCACTCGTGGAATGTTAGCAAGGCCCTTGCGGTCCTGTTGCCTAATCTACCTGCTTCATTTTAGAGGTGAGGACCCTGAGGCCTGGGGAGGGGACGTAAGAGGCCTACAAAGGTACATTTTGGTTAGAGGCAGAGCTAGGACCAGAACCTGAATTTCTAGAATCCTTGTCCAGGGCCTTTTCCATTTCTCTCTTCCACTCTGTGTTGTCAGACTTCCAGAACCCCTCCACTGTTTTTGGCCGATGAACCTCAAACCTCTGTGAGAATAGAAGTTTCTATGAAAACTCAATTTTTTTTTCCAATGAGAACGCATTACTTTGATAATCAGAAGAGAAAATAAAGCTTGTTTAAGGAGGTTGCTAGAAGGCAAGGCAAGGCTCCAGCTCCTTTTGCCCTGTATTCATGGCGGAGAGGCAGTGAGCAGAGTGGTTAGGCCGCAGGCTCTGCCGCGGGCCGCCTGCCTGAGGATCCTCACTCTGGTGCTTGCAGACACCTCGGATCCTGCTCAGATGACACCTTATCTGGGAGTCCTTCCCAGGCCACCCTTTTGAGATAGCAACGACCCAACTCCCTCTAAACAATCCTTTATGTCCCCTTCACCGTTTTGTTTTTCTGTGGGGCACTTGTCACTCTCTGACATTGATTCTAGTTGTTTTTTACTTAACATATTTCCTCTTGCGCTAGTATGTAAGCCCCCACGGGAATGGGGACGTTTGTCTCTTTCGTTCGCTGCTGTATCCCCAGCACGCAGAGCAGTGTGCAAATATTTCTTGAAACGGTGAATGGAACTTTGGGCAAGTGACCCAATCTTTCTGTGCCTTACTCTTCTTGAGAGTAAAAATAGGGATTAAAAATGGAGCCTACTTACAGGCTTCCAGCTGTTGGGTGGGTAAGTCATGGGGTTGAAGGGGAGTGTAGTCAGTGGTATTGTAATAGCGCCGTATGGTGACAGATGGTGACTACATTTATGATGAGCAGAGCGTAAGGTATAGAGATGTTGAATCACTCTGTTGCACACCCAAAACTAATATAACATTGTGTGTCAACTGTATTTCAATAACAAGAAAATAGAGCCTACCTCGTGGAGTTGCAGTTCTTTTGTCTTTTGTCTAAAGCCCTTGGAACCAGCCTGGCACATAGTAAATGCTCAATAAAGGTTCTCTGTTATTATAATCTTCATTAAATATTTGACTTCCTTACGAGACTGTAAATTCCCTGAGGGCAGAGGCTGTTTCTTATGTCCTTTTTTTATTCCGGTAGCGATGTGGTTAACACCATGATTGATATTCAGCGTTTGTTCAATAGATAAATAAATTGCAGACAAACTGTAGGCAGTACCTCTGTAAATATTTGTTAAATTTAAATGCATAGTTTTCCTTCCTATCTTTTTCTCCAAGGTGCAGTTGGTGAATCTTCATTGAATGGTATGATTCTATCATGCCTTAGCTCATCACTTAAGCAGTGAGGCCAATAATTTATTTTGTTGCCATGACTTGGCTGGAATTTGTTGGGGATTGACAGCAGTAGCAGAAACTTTGTGGGCGATGAATGTCACCTCGGCCTCTAAGATACAGGGTGGTTACTTGAGATCTCTTCCATTCATAGTCGATACTTCACCGAAATGCTTCCCTGGGAAAAGGGGGTGCTTACCGAGGCGGCAGGCATCAGAACAGACAGATGCGAGAAAAGATGAAAGAGTAGGTTTAAAGGGAAACGTCCTCCTCCTCTCTGTTCTCAAAAAACAGTTTAGAGGTTGTAAGAAGATTCTGCTTCTAAACTAGAACCAGTCATTTGAATTCCGTGGGCCTCACAGTTTTTCTGGTAAAATGAGAGACTGGCACTAGAAGAGCTCGAAGGAACCTTCTTCCTTTTGAAATTTCCTGATTCTATGGAAAATGTTGAAGAAGGCCCTAGACTGATGAAGAATTTAAGGGCAGAGGTTTGAGTGGAGACACTGATAAAATGGAAGAGGGTATTGCCGCAGGAGGGAGCACTGGACAAGTGGCTGAATGGCATAGTGTCCATTTGTGAGAGGAACTGGAAAATTATAGCATTTAAATAGAAAATGAAGTCAGAACCCACATCTTAACAAAAGGCTTTTCTGATCTCCTGGTTTGGGTCAGTTTATTTAATGTGAACTAAGTTGCATGTTAGCTATCCAATCTGGGCGTCTCATTTGTGAAACTTTCCCATAACAAAGTCCCGGGAGGTTTCCAATCATGCCCATAAGGTAATGCAATCTGGCAAGAGGATTTGGACCTTGACAAAATCTCTTGCCCAATTTGGTTTCCAGAAAGGCTGACTTACCTAATTTGAAAATAAATTGAAAACAAAACCTTTGGTTGTTACTTGTTTGATGAAATGCCACAGAAAGCTATGTTGCTGTTGTTTTTTTCCCTCATACCCCTTTACTGTGGAGAAGATTGTTACCATTTGCTCCGAAATATCTGTCTTTGGTTTACTGTCCTTTCCTGCCGTAGTGCTTCAGTAAGGCCAAATCACTATAGCAGTGATGTTAAATCTAGGAATCCTTGTGTGTGTGTGTGTGTGTGTATTTGTGTGGATGTGTATTTCATGCCATGTGTATGTCCCTGCAGTTCCTCTCTCCACATTAATATTGGTGTTCTATGGCTGCGTAACAAATCAACCCAAACTTAGTGGTTGAAAACGACACATGTTTACTTTCTTACAGTTTCTGGGGGTCAGGAATCTGGACACAGCTTCTTTGGGTCATTCACTTGGGTCTCACGAGGCTGCAATTAATGTATTAGCCAGGGCTGTAGTCTCATCTGAGGCTTGAGTGGGGAAGAATCTACTTTTCTGGCAAATTAGTACTTGACAGTTGTGGACAGAAGATTTCAGTTACTTGTTAGCTCCCGGCCAGAGGTGGCCATCAGCTCTTTACTGTGTGTGCCTCTCAACCTGGGCCCCTCACACAAGGCAGCTTGCGCCTTCCAAACTAGCAAGGGAGTTTAATGTTTTCCTGTAACTCAGCGTTCTTTATAGGTATGACCTCCGTTTTTTCCCTATTATTTGTATAAGGTATGATAGAAGTAAAGAGAACCAAGAGGCTCCAAAAAAGCTAAATGAAAAACGAAAAATGGAAATACCTTATGATCCAGTAATTCCACTACTGGGTATTGACCCAAAGAAAACAAGAACAAAAAACCCCCACTAAGTCAAAAAGGTACATGCACCCCTATGTTCATTGCAGCATTATTTACAATAGCCAATATATGGAAGCGACCTAAGTGTCCATGGATAGATGAATGGATAAAAAAGATGTCGTGTATGTATACAAAGGAATATTTCTCAGCCATAAAAAAGAACGAGATCTTGTCATATGTGACAACATGGGTGGACCTAGAGGGTATTATGCTAAGTGCAGTAAGTCAGACAGAGAAAGACAAATGCCATGGGACTTCACTTATATGTGGAATCTAAAAAAACAAAACAAATGAACAAACAGACTAAAAAAAATACAGAGAACAAACTGGTAGTTGTCAGAGGGGAGGGAAGAAGGTATGGGCGAAATAGGTGCAGGGTAAAAACTTCCAGTTGTAATGTAAGTAAGTTATAGGGATGAAAAGTATAACTCCCCCCCCCCCCAAAGGCTAAGTGAAATGTCTAAGGTTGCAAGCAGCCAGAGGTTGCACTGGAATAAGAATACAAGTTGATTAATAGCAACAATTGGCATTTTCTAAATATTTACTACATACCAGATACTGTGCGAAGAACTTTATGTCATGAACGTGTTCGTTCAGCTCTCCTTACAATGCTCTGAGATAGGCATTGGTATTACTAAACTATTTAATGGTTGGGGAAATTGAGGGTTGGAGAGATTATATAACCTGCCCAAGGTTTGCAGACAGGGAGTGCCCAGGTATAAACACAGGCAGGCAGATTCAGAAGCCACTACCATCCTGCTCTGAACGTCTTTCCATTAGAACGCAATGCTACCTGGCTTCAGAATTCTTCCTCTCTTTTGTCAGGTACTTAATTCACTGCAGTACCGCAAAGGGATCCTTCTAATAGATTGCTCCTTTGGAAGTGCATCAGTAAAATGGAGGACAGTGTTCTTTCTTTTCTACTTGAGCCAGGCTTCCTCATTTTTCCTCTCAAGACATATGGGACAAATTGAAGGAAACCAGAATTTAATGGGATTTGCATATATTAATAACACTTTTGCTGCATACACATCCAAAAAACGAAACTTACAGAGTCCTCTGAGTTGATAGAATAGAGCTTGTTCATTTTTAATTCATTTAAAATGTTCATTTTCAATTAAGCATTGTGCATTTCATTATTCCATAAAACACCAATAGCCTGAAAAAGACAGAATAGGTCTATTTTTCCATTCTGTAAAACCGTTTATGTAGATGGATCTTGTTGAGACATGTGCAAAATTTGATTTGAGCATTAGAAACTGAAATTTTAGAGTAAAATAATCCACTTGTGTGTGTTTCTTCTATATTTCTGGAAACCTGGAGAGTTACCCTGCAAGATATTTTAAAATGTATAAATACAGAGAAAAAAAAATACCGAGAAGGTTTGTTGATCATTGAACTTTTTCATAAGTAGCAACAGAGAATGGAGGTCAAGAGAATGGAAAAATGTTGTACTGGGTGAGATCCAACCAAACACCTGAAAGTGGTGTGGCCATCCTCCATATTATATAACATGGAGAGTGGCAGAGTCCTCCAGCCGGAAGGACCTTAGACCATACCGAGGGCCCCACTAGAAGGGATGCAAAGGTGCACGTAGGTCAAGGTCATGTATCCAACTTCCTTCATTAAATGCTTATGAATTTGCCTTCCCTGAACTCATGTTGGAAACCCTTCTTGAACTTATGGTCCTTTCTCCTATACGACATTTGAATTTCTTTTTATAAGCTTCAATTCAAATCAGCATAGCGCATAGTTATTTGAGTATATGTCTCCTTCTCCGTAGGATTCCTTAGACTATTTATAATCAACTTTAATCTCCTTCCAGTACCTAGCATGAGGCCTGGGACATTGGGGGTTCTAAGTATGTAATGTGGATGGCAGGACCTACAACCATTAGTTCTACAACTCCATTCTAAGATTTTGAGGGTGATCCCTCATTCCAGGAATCTGAGAGATGGTGAACAGAATCAGATCCACTGTATCACTGTCCTTCATGTTCCTATATTTTTTGTTTGTTTGTCCTTAATTTTTTTTCTTGCCACTGTCTTTTTTTTCCCACTTAAAAATTATGGCAAAATAACATAAAATTTACCATATTAACCGTTTTTATGTGTATAATTTAGCATCACTAAGTATACTCACACTGTCGTGCAACCGTCTCCACCATCCACATCTAGAACTTTTTCATCTTCCCCAGCTGAAACTCTATACCCATTAGACAATAACCCCACTTCAGCCTTCCCTCCCCTGTCTGGTAACCACCATTCTCCTTTCTGTCTCTATAAATCTGACTGTCCTAGGTACCTCACATAAATGGAGTCCTACAGTATTTGCTTTTGTGTGATTGGCCTCACTCACTTAGCCTGTGTTTTGTGGTTCATCCATGTTGTAGCATGTGTCAGAATTTCCTTCTTTTTGATGCCATCCATTGTCTGTGAAGACTCAAGAGTCTCAGTGTTTTTAGTTTTTGTAGCCAGAGGTAGATTTTTCTTCCAGACCTATGCTTGGCCTTTTCGTGAGAGGAAATTTCCAAAGGCATGCCCTGACTTCCTGAGTGGTGCTCTTTGGCGGAGCTGAGTAGCAAAACTGAGGTAGTTCGTGTCGGTGTAACACGGGAGCACCTGCTTCATGTCAAGGGCTCTGCCTGTGGTCTGTCGGTAGCAGCAGAACTCAAACGAGACTTTCATTAACAGTATAAACTTATACTTTGAAGAACAAAGCTGAGGTGGCCTCAAAAACCATCATCAGCATGGCCATCTGAGCCTATGTAAATAGTCCATAAAGAACGTGGCTCTTCATGAAGCTCACCAGGAAAAGACATAGTCCCTGCCTGTATGCAGTTTATATTCTAAGTTGTGAAATGTCAGCCATGACTCTGGAGAGTTAGAAAAAATGAATTTAGTTAGTACTCTTAAAGAGTGATCATGTAAGGAGGGCCCCGAACTTTCAAAGACAGAAAGGGAAAACATTACTTGGTGCAAGTATTGAAAGAAAATACCCAGGAGTCATTAGTTGACTAACAGCTGATTGGGAAAAAAGTGCTGAAATATACTAAAAATAATACAAGTTTCAAGGCAAATAACCCTTTTGCTAACCTTTGCATTAGTCAGTTCCTTATTAGAGTATTTTTTCCTGTTTTAGTCACTCTTTAGAAGAGTGTGTATAAATATAGAAGTTGAAGAGAAGTGTGATAAAAATAATTGAAGATGTAGAACATGGGTTTTAAAAGAAAAGGTTAGAGAAATTTGGGGATTAGAATGGCTGACTCTGTTATCTTAATATAAAAAAAAATCAGAAGACTATTTATGGGTGAGCCATTGCAAATGATACCAAGAAGTTTAAAACAGACTCTCTCTCCTGTTGCGGTATTCATCAGTCTACTGTCCAGGCTTTCATTGTGCAGTTGATCAGGTTTTTTTTTTCTTTTTTCTTTTTTCCATTTCCCGAGAGCACTGAGTGGAAGGAAATGCATGTGAAGTTGTGGGAGATATTTCAAATGATCCTCAGAGCCTAGCAGAGCGCCTTCTAACTACCCACTGGGAGATGAGTTTCGTTCCTGGCGGTCAAGAGGGCTGAGCAGGAGAGCTTCCTGAAGGAATGCGGACTGACTGATGTCGATTATGTAATTCCTTTTCATTTTAAGATTGGAAGGAAACTTTAGGAAGAGATAGGTAATTGCCCGGTGAGTATAAGAGTCCACACTTAAAATATGTGTATATTTCTAAGGTTTTGAAAATAAAAAAAGAAAAGCTATCTTGGTCACTCCAGAGTATTTTCAGGTCCTCCTCCTGTTGTTTTTAATCCGACTCTTTGTTCCTTTCTTAGCAGTTATTACAACTTGCAGATATTTTGTCTGTTTATTTTTTATTTTGTCTGCCTCACCATCACAAGGTAGGCACCATGAGAACGGGGACTGTGTTTAGTTCTTTATTGTATTTCTGGCGTTAAGCAGAATGTTGACACACAGTAGGTACTCAAGAGACACTGGTTTAATGAAGGAACCGTTGTTCAAGAGTGGGGGGGGGGCGGAACAAGTGCTAGGAAGTGGATGTTGACCACCTCGAAGGGACAGTAGCCTTCGAGTTAAACAGGGAAGGAAGAGAGGCAGAGAGCAGGAGAAGTGGAAGGGGAGTGAACTCACAGGCCTTTTTTCTATTGTTGTTGTAGGTACATTAGGTAAGAATGTGCTAAAAATGGTAGACATAGAATGTCCTATAAAAAATGGGAGGCAGTGTGGGCTGGTGCCCAAACACACCAGCTCTGGGAAACAGTTCACGAGGACTTGCCACTGGGTGAAGTTGGTTTGTTTTCTAAAACAGCCAAAGGCTCTCTGAAAGCCAAGTTTTCCTGGTGCATAAATCAGTTGGAGGTTTTAGTGGCGGTGGTCGTGGTGGTGGTGGTGGTGGTGGTGGTGGTGGTGTGTGTGTGTGTGTGTGTGTGTGTGTGTGTTTTAAGCATCTGACTCCTTTATTTATATTCTCTGCCCTGGCCTTCCATGTTTTTTGAGCAGTTTTAGATTAGATTATCCGCATTGGGATAATGGAGCAATTTTGCAGTGAATTGCCTCTGTGCTTTGGACTAGTTGATTCTCCTTGGCGTGACTAGCCAAAAAAAAAAAAAAAAAAAAAATCTTGATTTAGTCTGGTCTGGTCTGTTATAGTCTGACTTAAGGACATGAAGTCCCAGACCTTAGGATGATTAACTTAAAACATGAGCCTATTCACAAAAGGGTAAAACAAAGTTTCAAAGGAAAATCACCTCTTCCCAAACGACCAGTCCTCTCCAAATAATTCCACCTTCCAAACTGTCCCATGCCGATGGAGCTTTTGAGGGAAATTTGTTTGAACCTCGTACCTTGAATATTCTCAGGGGAAGCCTGGAGCAGAGCTAAGACCCCTCTAACCCACCAAACTCTCGCCATCTCTATACACCTCATCAAGAGAAGGCAGGCTGGGAGTCCGTCCAGCTGCTGCTGTTGAAGTGCTTTTAATACCCTGGAAGCACAGGGGTAAATGAAAGCAAGAGCCTTGAACCTCTGGACTTTTCCAGAATAGTTTTGAGGGACATACTGTCATGGTGGGAGTCCCACCCCCTCAGCTTCCATGGTTTTATAAATCTTTGGAGGACCTCTTTGGGACAGGGATGATAAGAAGCACATGTTCCTTCTGCTGATGTCTCTTTGTCTGAGCTCTTGATGTCCTCAGACCCCACATTCACGTTGGTGAAAGGAATGGAAATAACAGGGCCTTTCATTTATAAAGCAGCTTTTAAAATATTTGCTTTTGTTATCTCGTTCCATCCTGATAATAACCGTGTGAGAAAAGCAGGGTGCGTTCTTACTGTCCTTGTGTGCACGCAGAGAAACTGATGCACAAAGTGTTTCGTGAAAGGGCAGAGCAGGGACCGAACGCTGTGTCTTCTCACTGGGAAAGCAAGCCCAAGTGCAGAATCGTCTCTCTGCGAAGCAGCCCTGAGGAAGAATCAAAGACGGGGGAGCCTGATGGGGTGCACTTCAAATTTTTAAATTTTTCCTTGGTAAAATAGTGAATCAGCACTCTGAGCCTCTGGGGTGGAGAACCTTCCTTACCCTCGAGACTTCATCGAGAGGCACTGAGTGCCCTAGGGACCCCAAGTTCTTACCCTCGAGGCTTCATCGAGAGGCACTGAGTGCCCTAGGGACCCCAAGTTCAAGTGCTACAGAGATAGTAGGGCCAACCAGACTTTTGAGAGCAGGACAGATCAGAGACTAAGTCTTAAGTGTTAACTGAGCACAAAGGAATTCTGAAATTGACAGGTGGAGAGTCCCCGCACGGCTTGCTTCTGGCAGGCCCTGGCTTCTTCCAGGCCCGGTTCCAGAATGATGGCTTCCATAGCGGTATCTGTCTGCTTTCTGATGGGGCATATAATTTACCTTTCGAGTTCTATAAATGGAATCAGGGTGAAGCCTTGACTTTGTGGACGGAGGGCCTGCAAGTTGGTTTCTCAAGTGGGTTTCTCTGCTCCACAGTGAACACTTTGTACAGTCAGGTAGACCTTTCCGCCAGAGGACCAACTCTTGGGTGTTTGGAAAGGAAGACAAACCTGTATTTTGTAGAAAGGGCCTATTGTTCCCAGGGAGTGGTTGTAGCCAACTTCTCGGGCTCCTTGGCTGACTCTGAAGAAGGAATTGAAGTCAGAATGCTAATCACTGACTTGCACAGCATCAACAATCAAACCTCAGGGAACTCATACGAAAGTAAACAGAAGTGCTCCATTTCAGATTCTAGAAGAAGAGCAGTTGTGTAAAACAGGCTCAAGATGAAAAAAATGTGCTGGTGAGGGGGAAAAAAATTCTCATTCCCTGCTTGTCAGACGGGTAGTCTTAAAAATAAAGAAATCCTGAGGCGTGGGCTTATTTGCCATTACCAGCCTTGCGTGGCTGGCAGCCTTGTTCTGGTAGAGGTGGTCTCCGGAGCGGGGAGCCGGAGCAGGCCGGTGAGGACCACGCCCTGACCAAATCTCGCAGGATTTCTCTATGTGAGCTGGACATAGACTTTTGTATTCGGGTTGTGCCCTGCATTTCCATTGATCCATTTCATATTCTCGCTTGTTCGCTCTCATGCCAAACAGCAGGCTGCTGTCGAGAATATTGTTATCAGGAAGGAGCAGTTTCTTCTGAATGTGAGAGATTTTGGAATTGTTGGAACCAATGTGTGGTGGTGGGTCCACGGAAATGTTCTCAGTTTGGTTTAGTCCCTGAGGATTTGTAAGGAGAGAATTATTTCCACCCCCAATTACTGCTCTCCAGTGTCCTTCATGTAGATTTATGTCTTCTAATCTGGGCCTTTCTTTGATTTAGTGCCAGCTTATCCAAATTCCAAGTCATGGATGTGGCAGGTGGGTAAACTGATCTGTCCTAGAATGCGTGGTGGAAACGGCATTGGCCGTGGCACGGGGAGACCTGCTTCTACTTCTGCCAGTGACCTGCCTGTGACCCGAAGTGTCACTGAGCTGGTCGTGTCACCTTACAGGGCCCTATTCACCTGTTATTGATGAGGCTGGGCTAGAACATGGTTACAGTAATTCTAATCTCAGCCTTCTCTCCTTCTAGATTAGAGCTTATAAAATGACTTTTTAATAGGAGCCGTTTATATGCTATTTGAAGTCTATCCATTCTTCTCCCAGTAGTTGTATTTATGATTCTCCCAGCCTTATTCCATGAACTTTGGCAAGTAGAGAAGTTATCCCACCCATGACTCCATTAGCCTCAGCTCTGTAGTGCGCGTACAGGAAAAGCTATACTTACTCCCCAGGTTAACCTTTGTTTCCACTGAGAGAATGCTCTCACACACAGCCTTGATCTCACGTAACCGAAATTGGAATAAGTCAGAGCTGGGGTGCATGGGACAAATGGGGACATCTCAAGTTTAGGGTTGAGGAGTCCTGATGAGAAAAATGAACAGTGTGGATAAGGGTTCAAAGACCCATAAAGCTCTCCTCACTGTTGGCCATTTGGGGAGTCCTGTTGTCTTCCGAGCTATTGTCTGGCCCGGCCCGGAAGCTTGCTGAAGGACTAGCAATTTTCCAGAAGTGCCATACGCCATCCTGCATTCTCTGAAGGAGCTGTGGGGCTGAGGGATCACATCCCTAGACGGTGCTTCCCACCGGCTGCCCACAGTCTGCACATCACAGATGACTGAGATTGTCACCTGTCTGCTGTGCGTCCCCTCTACAAGCCTTGCTGTGTTGTCCTTATGAGCCTGGGGACTGTTTATAGAACCGCACCAAGTGGGATGGGCATTGTTTCCGTCCAGGCATGTAGAAATCGGACCTGTGAACCTGCCTGGCTTCTCACCTCTCAGGCCCCCTTTTGGAGTCCTTCAGGCCTTTGGTGGCACCAAAACCCGGGGCTGCTCAAGCAACTTGGCTTTCTTGCTGGTGTCTTTTTGTTACCTTTGCCCCCACCCACCTTGTTTTTTAGCCATCAGTGAGTTTATTTTTATTCTTTCAAGTTACTCAGGGACTTAAAATCCACTTGAAAACGGAAGGCATAAGTATGTGAAAAGTCATGTTAGCGGTATTGGCTCATGGGCGGAGTGACGATATGATCAGGGAAGGAGAGATTTCTATTCAGGAGTGATCGGGGGAGGCTGTATTGAGGTAGTGGTCTCACTCCATGGCCTGAAAGCTTGATTTTCTCCCTTTTATTTTATATGTAATATCTGAGGTATTTTATATGTAACATCAGATATTACATATAAAATATATATATATATATATAAGAAAGTATGTGAGTTACAAAGTATGACAATAAAATGAAGAGCCCTGAACTTACCAGCTAACTTAGGAACTAGAACATTACCAATACTACGGCCCTGTCTGTGTGCACCTCTCCCATTCCACCCCTGCCTTCCCACCCAGGTTAGCCACTGTCTCGAATCTCATGAGGTTTATTCCCTTGCTTTTGTGTTTTTCTTTTTTGAAAGTCTTTGTAGAACTCCTGTGTCTTCTTTGGAGAGCTCATAATCTTCCGTGATATGGGGTCTCTGAAGGCAAAACACCTGGGGGCGTACGTGACGGTCAATTTTACGTACAGGTTCCCCCGCTATCCCAAAGTAGAGTGTTCCTGCAAAAACCTTCTTAAGCTGAAATGGTGTAGCGCGAAGGGGTAGTTACCATTAATTTATATGGAAAAAGTTTTGAGTATTCCCAAACCCAAAAAAGAACGTCCCTTGGGCTTTGCTGATGTGTTAGGACACAGGCACATTTGCTAACTGACCCCGGAAAGAAACAGATCAAGCGCAGATGCTCACAGACACAGTTCAAAGCTCTGGCAGCTTGAGGCTGAGATGCTGAGTGTGGCTGCTGGGGAAGGAGCTGGTGGGGCCCCTCTCGTTGCTTGGGAGGCCCTGTGCACCTGTAAGGGCTCACTGCAGAGAAAACACTGAATGCTAGTTTCCACGTCTCTCCTTTTTTCGTAAAAGGAAAAATCCTCTTCAGATTTCATCTGGTTAGTGGAAACAGGTCTTAACAGAGGTCTTTTGTAAAAGTGAAGTGGTGTAAGGCAACGTTTTGACAAGTGGGGGATACCTGTATCTACTTGGCTGGGCCACGGTGCTCCGCCGTGTAGTCAGATATTCTTTTGGCTGTTTCGGTGAAGGTGTTTGTGGATGAGATTAACATTACAATTAATAGACTTGGAGTAAAGCAGGTTGTCCTTCATCATGTGGGTGGGTCTTATCCAATCAGTTGAAGGCCTGAATAGAACAACAGATAGACACCTCTCCCTCTCTGCTGCGCCCCCCCTCCCCCCACCCTTTGCCCTGAGCAAGAGGCGGCCAACAGCCTTCAGACCTGAACTGTAGCATTGCCTCCTGCCTGGCTTCCCAGCCTGCCAGCCCACCCTGCAGATTTTGTACTTAATCAGCATCTGTGTTATGAGCCCATTCTTTAAAATAAATCTCTGCATGCACACACACACACACACACACACACACACACACACGTACACGCACACATCGTATTGGTTGTGTTTCTCTGGAAAACCCTGACCGATACAGCACATCAGTTATCTGCATGCCATGTGGGTAGCATTACAGACTGGATTTGCAGAGTATTCTTTTGTGAGGAGATCAGCAGTATATTAGTCACATGCTAGGAGAGCATTTGGCTGATTCTGGCCTAGGCCGTGGAAGGGAAATCCTGATTTTTCTGTAGAAGCAAAGCCTATCCTGTCTTTTTGGGGTACTCTTCTCTCCTCGGTAGTGCCCTATCCCCTTCCAAAGCCCTGTTGCTTTTGCTGGTCACTCAGAGACCCACTCCCACCACCCGTCCACCCCAGTCCACCCATCCCTTCTCAACAGCATGTGCACAAGCGTATCTGTGCATGTGTTTCTGTACCTTCTGTCTGGAGCCTAGCTCTCCTCGTTACCAGGAAAGACCTTTCACCTCTCTGAGCCCCTGTCCCCGTCTCTGCCCCAGTGTTGGGGGGAGTCGTCAATCTGCATTTATTGTGTGTTGCCATGTTCCAGATACTGATCGTAGTGCCTCACCTGTTTTTTCCATGTCCCTCCTTGTAACAAGCCCGGGTGCTAGCTCTCATGATGACTTGCAGTGAGAAACCGGCAAGAAAGTTACAGAAATGGGATTTGAATCCAGGCAGTGTGACCCCCAGAGCCCCTGCTCCTAACACCTTTGCAAACATACTATAAACCGAAAAGTACTCTGCAAATATAAGATACAGCTATTATTAAAATACTCTATTTGCCTTGGGGCCCTCTGCTCTGCTAGTTGATAGCTAGGGCATTTGAGGCGCTGATCCAAGCTAATGAGGTCACTGGTAGGAATGTATTGCCCTTCCTGGAAAGCTCTGGTTCTTTGACAGAAGCCTGGCAGTCACAGTTCCTGAGCACCAAGGAGAAGTTCTAGAGGGGCCCCTTAGGACGTGACAGTTAGTGGCGAGTTGGGTCACGAGCCTCCCCTCAGGTCACACCAAGAAAACCACCACCCCCTTGGCATTTCAGTAGGTCCTGGAGACTACAGTGTAGACTAGAGTGTAGAGTCAGAGGCCTCAGCCAGGCGTGACAGATCTTTGGGACTCCTTTGCCAATCCAGGACCATGGCAAATGTTGTTAAGTAATCATAGCGCTGTGCAGAATAACCACTGCTAACCGATCGAGTTGCGCAGATAGCATGGAAGGTCTTTGGCCATTCTTGCAGAGATCTGGATTTCCCCCAAGAACCCAGCCTGGCTTTACTCTTGCCTCTCCTGTGTCTCTTCTGTTTTCCCCACTCATAGTTCTCCAGGATTTCAACACTGACTCTGCCGGCTCGTCTTGTTTGCCTCAGTGTTTTTAACTCCTTTTCCTGTCTGGTCACGGAGCAAAACGGTACCACACATCTCAGTTTCCAGAGCTGATTCTCAAGGAATGAGAGTCATTCCCTCTTCTCATGGAGACAGTTCAGTTTTTTGGGTAAGGGCGGTGCAGGGAGAGGGTCACACCACACACCGACACTCCTGGGAGTGTCTCCACCTGTGAGGTTCATTTCTCGCTGCTGTGGAAGGAGCAGAAGTTATTCCATTGAAGTGTGGAAACTTGCTTTTTTAAAAAGTCCTCACTTCCTTTTTCTTCATAGATCCTGCTTCCCCCTCTCCTGTACTCTCACATAGACGCTGGTGTGTAGAGATCGTTTCTGGTCCCAAGTTCCTTTTTGAAGGAATGAGACTGTGTATGCCATTGTTTTCTGGGGGGAGAGCCATGCTCTTCCCTCTGCTTTCCAAATATTTTTCCCAAAAGCATTTTCAAAATGTCAGTCATGCAAGGGAACAATGGTTTCTGGGTTGTTCCGGGGGCACCTTCTTAATGACTCAGAAACGAATAAAACGTAGAGGAATACTCCTCTCAAGTCGTGATTTAGACGTCATTTCCTTGCTTTCTTCAACACCCTTATTTTTGAACCAGTCAGTATTTTGATCAACGTTTTTTGGGGGAAGAATTGTGTGGTATTTCCCAACGTTCTCCCGTGGGTGGACCGGCATCACTGAATTACTTTTCTGTATTTTTTTTCCGCTTTCTGTCTCCCGTTTTGTCAAGGCTCCAGCAAGTTCCAGCCTTTTCTCGGCGTTTTTTAGTCCTGGAATTTTCGCGTGGCATCTGTGGTTGTGTTAATTTCCCATGATTATTTTCCAGCCCATCAAGGAAGCCTCATAAAAACAAAGCATTTTGTTTGATTCTCAGGTGGAAGTTTGAACCCTGGCACACATGGGCCCTTCTGAGCGGTCCCAGAAGTCGGAGGAATGGTGGTCTCATCAACTGTTGGCAGAATGAAACACATTCCTGTTGTCTGCCTTTGTGCTCTTTCCCCTTTCATCCATCCAGTCTGTTAAGGGCTAGAAGTGCTGTTAGAAACATTCCTTGGGTGGTTAGATTTTTAGCATTGTCACCTCTTCTGAGACTTAGGATGCTATGCCAGCCCTGAGAGAGGCCCTCCGTGGAGCGAAGGACCCGGAAGCCAGTCTAGTCCCATCCCTTCCTGGAAGTGTGACCCCCTCAGAGCTGTGTCACCTCAGCATGGCTGGGGGTGATAGTACTGCGGGGGGGGCTGTCTGTATCAGTCAGGTTCTCCAGAGGAACAGAACCAGTCGTGTGTGTGTGTGTGTGTGTAAGTGTGCACGGAAGCTTATTTTAAGGAATTGACCACACCGTTGTGGAGGCTGGTAAGTCCAAAATCTGGAGGGCAGGCCTGCAGGTCAGCAGGGCAGAGACCCAGGGAAGAGCTGATGTTGCAGCTTGACGCCAAAGGCAGGCTGGAATAGAATTTCCTCTTCCTCAGGGGACCTCAGTCTGTTTTCTCTTCAGGCCTTCAACTGATTGATTGCACGAGGCCCACCCACATTATGGAGGGCAGTCTGCTTTACTCAAAGTCTTCAGATTTAAATGTTCATCTCATCTAAAAATGACCTTCACGGCAGCATCTAGACTGGCATGTGACCAGATATCTGGGTTCTGTGGCCCAGCTGTGTTGACACGTGAAATTAACCCTCACGCCATCTCTCAGGGCTTTTCCGAGGCTCGGCTGTGAAGAGTCAGGAGCTGAAGGCACGTATGGGGGAGGCAACTGTCCTTGAGCGCTTCTCTTGTTTTTTTCCTTCTCTCTGCCTCTTTTACTTCCTGAATTTTCTTTTTCTTCCCTCCCTTTTACCCTTTGCCTCCTTCTTCTGACATGTACCCTCCCGCTCCCACCCACTCCGCCTGAGATGGGGGCCACATGCGAAGTGAGAATAAGGGGGAACAACCCATGGGTGATTAATGTGTAATGGAAAGAGAACAGATCTTGATGTTATTCCGACTGGAGTTAATCTTGCCCTTTTATGGTCACGGACAAGTGGATGTACCTCTCTGAGCCTTCTAAAATGAGGATAATGAGATTTATCTGGTACAGTTCTTATAATGATTAAATGATTTAACATAATCATGTGCATTTCCCTTGCTTCCAGATGTTTCCTCGAATCAGGGTGTTTTTTAAGTTTAAAGCATTACTCATTTTGAACTCCTTCAGGCTTTTGGTACCTAGACTTCCCATTAAGATCAGATTAACTATTATGCTATGATTGTGAACCATCGTTTCAATAAAGTCTCCTAGTGAATGTTCTTGTGTCTTAGTCTCTCTTGCTGTTTCTCAGCCGTTCCAAGCACACTTCTACTTCAGGGCCTTTGCATGTGCTGTTCTGTCTATATAGAGCTCTTCCCCCAGATAACTGCATGGCTAATTTCTGCACATCTTTCAGGTATCTGCTCAAATGTCACCACCTCAGAGGGGCCTTCCCTGATTAACTTGTATAAAATAACATACTCTCTCACTCTGTGTTGCACTTACTTTGCTTTATTTTTCTTCATAGTGTTCATTTGAAATATATATTTATTTTCTATCCATACCTCCCACTAGAATAGTGGTTCTCAACCTTGAATGTTTGTTGTGATCACCCTGGGAGCTTTTAAAAATCCTCCTACTACTCCAGAACAATTAAATCAAACTCTGGGGGAGAAACCCAAGGCATCAGTATTTTATAAACCTTTCCAGGGGATTCCTGTGTGCGGCCAGGGTTGAGAACGAGTGCTCTAGTCTAGAACCCACCCATGAGAACGTGGTCGTGTGCGGGTAGCACCAGCACCATCCGGGAGCTCAGTAGAAATACAGGTGCTTGGCCCCACCCCAGGCCCCCTGAGTCTGATTCTACTGTTTTGGCAAGATCCCCAGATGAGTCAGATGACCCCGAAGTTTGAGGTGCGCTGCACTAGAATGTAAACTCGTGGCATTGTTCCGCTTTGTTCTTAGTGGCGGAAGAGTGCCTAGCACATAGTAAATGCTCACTAAATAGTTAACGAGTGATGAATTAGTGTTGGAGATAAGAGGAAGGAGGTGATGAGGGAAAGAGGACAGAGAAAGAAGGAGAAGGGAAGACAGAGGAAAACAGCTTTGCCCTGCCCATGTTCCCTGGGCACAGGCATAAGCAGGGCTGCTGCTGCTCCCCGTGAAAACGTAACCAGCGAGTCCGAAATCTCAGAGGCTCCCTCCGGCTATTGTGCCTTCCAAGGTGATTGCTGAGTAATCAAAGATACTGTGATAATGAATTGCCTAAATACCCAGGCCAACTTCTTCCCTCCGAGCATAGATTTTATTAGGGGCCTGCTGAAACCAATTAGCCAATTAAGTAATAATTTAGTAAGGCTTTATGGACTGCCTACTACATGCATGGCTTCACATGGCTCGAGAGGCGAAGAACCCAAGATGGAAAAGATACAGCTTAGAGTCCAGCAGTAGAGACAGTCGCGGAGGTGGGTGATTATAACTGGAGGCAAGAAGTGATGGGGCCAGGAGACACGCAGGCAGGGCGCTGTGGAAGGTCACAGTAGACTTCCTGGTGGGGAGGGCAGGGGCATTTGTGTTGGGCTGGAACACAGGGCAGGTGACTCGTGCTCAGGAGTGGAGGGAAGGCAGGTGGGGGGCAGTGGGGGGGGCACAGAGGGTGACTGACAGCTGTGCAAGGTGGATTGGAGAAGGGAGACCATGGGTGCATGAGAACCAGTTTGCAGATGATTACAGATCTTATCCTAGTTAGTTCACAAGGCCCTGATCTTGGGCAGTGTGGCAGGAGGGTGTGAGATGTGGGGGCGGTTTCGAGGAGATTCCATCTCCTTTAATCCTTACAACAATGCTGAGAAGTAGGTGATGGGATTTCCGTTTTCTTTAATTTTTAAATTTTTAAAAATTGCGATAGAGTCGACATGTAACAGTGTATTCGTTTTAGATATACAGCGTGGTGGTTTGCTGTGTGTGCACCCTGGGAGATGGGTATCACAGTAAATTCAGTTAAGATCCATCACTGCACATAGTCAGAAACTTTTCCTCTTGTGATGAGGACTTTTAAGATGTTGTCTCTTAGCAACATTCAGATATACAGTACAGCACGGTGAACTGTAGTTACCATGCTGTACGTTACATCCCTAGAACCCATTTATTTTATAACTGAGCATTTGTACCTCTTGACCCCCCCCCCCACCTCCCCCCTGCCTCTGGCAACCACCAGCCTGTTCTCTGTGAGTTCATTTTTTTTTTCTTTCTTTCTTTCTTTCTTTCTTTCTTTCTTTCTTTCTTTCTTTCTTTCTTCTTTCTTTCTTCCTTTCTTTTTTAAAGATTCATGTATACGTGTGATCCTGCACTATTTGTCTTTCTCTGACTTGTTCCACGTACTTATTTTCATTTTAACAACGAGAGAACCAAGACTCACAAGATAAGCACCTCACCCAAGGTCAGACGGCTAGTAGTAAGTGCCGTATGTGGGCTGCGAACACAGGTCCGTCCCATGTCAGCAGTGGTCCTCACTGCTGTGCCTGGCTCTCTCCCGAATCAGCACTTCCTCTCGCTGCTGACAATGAGCAGACCTTATAAAGGAAGATCTGGCATTGCTTGCCTTATTTTTGAGCCATTTTGTTTTCTACGGTGATCATAAATTGGGGATTTGTGGCAGCTGATTTCTCTCTGTGACTTTGGTCATAATGACACAATATGGCCTTTGGAAGTAAAGGCTTTGAGTTCCCTAAAAAAATTTTTTTTAGATTATAAGAGGCGTTAGAAGAAAACTAACCCAAATCAGAGAATTTCTGTCAGATCTCTTTCTTAGGTTTCTTATAATAATCAAGAAATATTCAGCAATTATTTCTCCACATAACTAGAGGAGTCAGGGAAGAATGGTGACTTTTGACCTAGCTGTATCAAGCCTGTGATCTTGATAAAGGGAGTTTGCTGAGCGCTCTGGGTCTGATACTGAAGAGTTGAAGGAAGGAACACCTTGCGTATGACCCTTGCGTTGAAGACCATTTGGACCCGCCGAGATGGAGAATCAGGGCTGTGATCTGGTGAATTGGGACTGACTTCTGCCACCCCATTGACCTAAATGAGTGGAATCCATTCAAACTGCTTCAGTTTCTAGACTGGCATTTGTATTACTATCTGGTGGAAGTTGGTCACATTTTGGCTGAAGTGGGGGCTTGTGGGCAGAGTGGAACTGGTTTCTCTCTTTCATCCTTTGCTCTAGGAATGCTCTGAGGTAGGTCAGCAAGACTCACGACTCAGACCAGCAATTAACCACCTAAGACGTCTCCATTCCTCTATCTGAAATAAGGGACCCAGTAGGAAGACCACCGATCCTACTTCCAGCTCCAGAGTTTTATGATTTTTCTTTTACACAGTGCCTGAAATAGCCATTGAGCTGCTGCGTTAAGCGTTGCTTACTTTTTTTCCCCAGATCTGTGTATTTGACTACATGTTCGTGTCATCGGGTTTTAACAACACCTTAGTGGCGTCCAGACAGCTGTCCACAGCCCATCGGCTGCTCAGCCACTTATCCCCGGCTATGAGTAGATGTGGATTCCTCATCTCTCAGACCTAAATAATTGGATTTTGTTCCTGGGAGTGAAGGGGCCAGCGTGGTAAGCAGCAAGCACTCATCCAAGCACGGGTGGATGGCTTCCCCTGAGCCTCAGGGGGAACCTTTTTTTTGCCTGTCGCTGACCTTCCTGCACCATGGACGGTAATGTCATTCTTCCGCCCCAAACACAGCAGCGTCTGCTTAGCTCCATTTTCTTCCTTTTGCCAAGAAGCAGGCAAACAGCTCTGCCTTCCCAAGAGAGAACAGACCTGGAGCCAAGGGTGCCACGTTTTCAGCTTTGATGGCAATTGCTTTGGTTCCCTTGTTTCGTCACCGATTAGGACGCGCAGGCAGTGCTGTGTGACACAGAGCCCGTAAAGCGTATCTGCTTCCTGCCGATTTCATGGTTCTGGAGGGGAGGCCGTGCACGGGGATTAGGAGAGACTAGAGGATCAAGCGGGGTGCTCTGGGCCATTTACTTATCCTCAAGAGAATAACTGTCCTTTTGAAGGGAACACAGCTGCCTTTCCCCGTAGTATAGCACTGTACTGCTGTGTGTGTGTGTGTGTGCGCACGCGCGTGTGTACGTGTGCGCGTGTGTGTGTATGCATGCGCTCTGAAGAGTAAGGAGTGTCCATCCATCTCTGACTGTCATGTCTGAGAACATGAATGAAAGGCTCAGCTATTGAGACATGTCTCTGTCTTCTGGCTCTCGTTGAATCACTAGGGCCATTCTGTAGTTTGCTGTTGTTGAGAGTCATTGGGAGGTTTGCGCCCGGACAGACTCCAGCCCGTGAGTGGCCCTGCTCTTTCCCACTAGGGTCCTGATTGTGGTGTCTGACCCGGTGTGGGTGCCGCAGCAGCCCGTTCATAGCTGACGGAGCCTGGACTTACAGCAGAGAGTGAACAGCCTGGAAGTGGAGTTCTCTCCATCTCAGCAACGTTCATCTCATGCAAATTTCTCTCAAGCTGAAAAGAAAAGAACAAACAAATAGAATGCCAACTTTTAAAACAAGCTTGGGAAACATTGGGAAAAAGTCAGACTATGTATAAATCAGAGCGAGAAAATGAGGCCCATAATCAAAGATCTGAGATAGATTTGGGGAGTTTCCCAAAAATAGGGCTCCCAAGTGAGCAATACTTGGTGTACATATTTGAGAAGCTGTTTCTGATGCTGCCATCCCGTTGGCAGTGTCGCCCCATTCTGGGCACCTTGTGCCCCCCTGTTGTCTGACCAGTGCCCTCCTCTCAAGGGAGTGGTCAGCCTTCTGTGCCTCACCCCTGCCAGCCCAGAGCCTCACACCCTGCTTGACCACACCCTGCTTCTATTGGCACAGCTTCTCAGACTTACTGGAGTGACTCTTTGATGGGATTGAAAGTGCTTGGCAGGACCTCCTACATCATTTGTGGGGCCCCAGTGCAAGATGAAAACGCAAGTTCCCTCGTTCAGAAATTATGAAAAATTTCGGGACGGCCATGGGAGAGCGTGAAAGCACGAGCACGGTCACACATACGCACACACAAAGCCAGCCTGACATCAATACCGTATTTCGGAATAAGCAGGTGTTGGTTTTAGGGCCCCCTGACCCTCAAGCCCAGTCTCCGCGAGGGCCTGTGGCGGATCCCTGACCTGTGTTTCACAAAGTCATTCAGACAGGAGCTGCCCGGGGTCTGGGTTCTGTCTCTTTCCCGAAGTCGCTGAGGCGGTGTGGAATGTGTGTAGTGTTTTGTGCAGTCAGTTAGGGTAATCATTTGGGGCAGTCAGGTTTTCTGGAAGCTCCAGAAGTAGAAGCAGACCAGATTCAGTGAAGGATATAGAAGCTTCCCAAGGACCAGCCAGGCTGCCACCCCATCCGCGAGCCCACGGGGAGGGGAGACAGAAGGCCGGGCCATGGGGAGCCACGTTCCTGGAGTCTGGGATCCGTCTGCTCCAGGCAGGAGGCCTGCATCTCAAGTTAGGCGGCACTGCCACACTGTCCAGCGTCATATCGATGTTGTCTGACGAAGAAATAATGGTCTTTGCCTCAAATTATTTTATAATCTCTCTGGACAATGTAACTCTTATTAAAATAATGCCAGCACACTTGAGACCCGTAAAATATACTGGTCTTTGAGGTCCGCAGTGTGATGGCGACATCAGGTGCCGTGGGTCGGGGAATGAAGAGACTTTTCTTTCCTGAAGGACAAGCTTCTGTAGTGTTTCCTGCACCAGGGACGGCTGACAAATAAGAAAGCAAACCCATCTGTAATGCCACTGAAGAACGATGACTCTATCTCTCATCAGCACTGAGAAGGCCTTGGTGTTTCTTTCAGTGAGAGACTCCAGGTGCCCTGGCTTCTTTGGGGGTGCTGGGGCAGAGTCTCAGGGAGCTGCCTTGCCAGTGAGGCTGGGGGGGAGGAGAAAGGCAAGTTCAGACACTAAAATCCCACAATGGTGGGGCTGGAGAAAGGGACAGGAGCAGGAATAGGAACCGACTAGTAACAGGCCTCTTCCGCCTTTCTTCCTTCTGCCTTCACCCTGGACCACCTCGCTACTTCCCTCCCCGGAGTGGGAAGCGGTCGTGCGGTGGCATCCAGGGCCTGGGCTCCTGCTGCACAGACAGGCTGGCACGCTGGCTGGCCCTGACTCATCTGGGAAGTGAAGCCGTCTTTTACAAGCTCCTCGCCCACCGAGGCCTCAGGCTTCTGCCATACAGGAAATGTCTGGTCTCCCACTAATCAGAAGCTATGAACAACTAGTGGCCATTTGTACAGATTTGGCAAAGGGGTGGAAGCAGGTGGTTGTTTGTATTAGAGCCGATAGAAGGGGAGAGAGTACATAGGTGAAGATACTGTGAGGTGGTTCTGAGCACGTTCAGATACGGCCTTTACTCTTTCAAAGTCAGAAAGAGGAGGGGCGCCTGGGTGGCTCAGTTGGTTAAGAGTTTGCCTTCGTCTCAGGTTGTGATCCTGGGATCGAGCCCCGAGTTGGGCTCCCTGCTCAGTGGGGAGCCTGCTTCTCCCTCTCCCTCTGCTCCTCCCCCTGCTTGTGTGCTCATGTTCTCTCTCTTTCTCTAAAATAAGTAGTAAAAAATCTTAAAACAAAAATCAGAACAGTGAGCACAGCCATCCACCAAACGAGCCTTGAGAGCATTGTCATAAAGAGAGTTCTAGGTCAAGTGAGAAATCTTACTGAATGGTGGGGTGCCATGAGCATAGGTTTTGGGGTGGGGGTGGGGGAAGACACCTCTACATTCATATCTTAGCTCTGGTACTTGAGAACTCTGGGACTTAAATTCTCTAAACCTGTTTCTCTATAAAATCAGGATGAAAATTTCTTGCCAAGTTGTTTTAGGAGTAAGCAAGATAATGGTTAGAAGATGTCCAGCAGATGGTCTGGCACCCTAGACTAGTAGGTACCTATTTCATGTTAGAGTTTTGTCTTTGTTTATGAGACTAAAGATGTCATGGGAAGTGGCAGTGGTGGGGAAAGTCCATTATTAAAATTAAGATGGGGTCCGAAGAGCTGTGATGGATTGAAGCCTTTTCACCTGTGATCAAAATTGTCCATGACCGTGGCATTTTTGAGGGGCTTAATTTAAGGTAAGAAGATACCATAGGTTACCTCGGTAGAAATTCCAGAATTTGAACGTAAAGCATCTGTTGACTCGTAGACGGGCTAACGCTGGTCCAGTTAGACTGGCCTGACAGTGTCTGATAATTAGGGGCAGGGAGAACATTGAAAATTGGAGCCCATGGATAATCCCAGTATCTCATTTTAGCCAATAACAATTTTTCTCCCACCAAGTCTTTACCAGAACCGCTAACAAGGAGAAAAATTGACTGGTTTGAGTTTCCTCACCTTTTATTCTCCCCTGCTTATCCTCAGTAGAGGTGCTAATGAACAGTGAAGTGGCCAAGGGGTGAGTGGCTCCAGGGAGAAGCGGCAGGCTTAGAGAAGCCACCAACTGAATAACCGGTTTGAATAATTGGGCTAACTTAGCCGAAAGAACAGACACATCCACCTGCTATGTATTGTTAGAGGCCAAATTAACACTGAGAGCAAAGCTTTCCTCTTCAGCCTTCTTTTTCATCTAGGGATAGGTATTTTGGGGCACTGCAGCCTCTTAAGTCCGCTAGCTGATGTGGGGATGCTATGAAGGAGTTAAACCACCGTAAGAATATTCAACGATTCTTACCTGCTCCTAGCCTTCTTCCATCAAAGTATAGATACAGTCAGAGAAGCCAAATAGGCTTCTCTGAAAATAAAGGAAATTGAATTTGCTCTCCCAAGCCCCAGTGCTAGGCCACTCCCTAAACAGAGAATGGATGAGCCAGGTATTTTGACCTTTGCCCATTGCCAGGCAAGGCTGCTCCCCTCCCCATGAGAGGGAGAGGTATTTTATTATCTGTCTTAATTGAGCCACTGTATGGAGAAGCCCTGTGCTATAATTAATTCTTCGGTGCTCAGACTGTTCATCAGAATTACCTGGAGGGCTTTTCAAAACAGTTTGCTGGGCCCTTCCCCTGGAGTCTTTGATTTAGTAGGACTGGGCAGGGAGAGAATTTGCACATCTGAAAGTTTCTGGGTTCTAAGGACCGAACCTTGGGAGCCACCCGCATAAGGGGTAAGAAGGTGAACTCCGAAATCAGACTACCTGGGTCTGAATCCCAGATCTCACACCTGACAGTTGTGTGACTGGGTAGTAAAAGCTGACTTAGTCTCTTGGTACCCAAGTGTTCTCACTTGTAAAATGAAAATACTAATATCTTAGAAGGTTGTAAGCATTAAATTAATAAATCAGAAGCCTATAGAATATTGTGTGTTGTATCACAAGCGTGCAGTATAGACGAGTGTGACACAGTGATGGGCCCCCCATAACAATGAAGAGAATGAGCCCTTTACGAGGATCGGCACTTTTAATACCTGCAACCCTCTCTCCCTCTCTCTTGCTTCCTCCCTTACTTCTCCCTTCCTTTTTCTTCTTTGCTTCCCTTCCCACATCCCTCTCATCTGTCTTGCTCTTCATAAACAATATGGTAACAAAATCGGTAAAATTCTAAATAAAAAAGAAAATACACGTTGGTTGGTTGGTTGTCATAAAGTGTGACCTTTGAGAGTGTGAAGGTCTTCTGTCCTTGGTATCCCAGTATGGTACCAGCCATACAGTAGGAGTTGGGTGGACATTTATTGCATGAAACCAGTCATCCTTACAAGTCAAACCGGATTCATCCATCAGGGTTCCCTTCCGGTTCTTCATCCTGTCCTGGTTTCTTCTTGACTAATACATTCATGAGTTTCGCCTCTGCTCTTTCTTCCTCCAGCTGCAACACACACGTGCCAAGGCAAGGTGGAATCACCATCTGTCGACAAAGCTTTTGTTTCACTGGCTGCTACCTGGACTGCTTGTCACCATTTTAAAAACAGGAGCCCAAGGGCACTTGGGTGGCTCGGTTGAGCAATTGACTCTTGGTTTCTGCTCAGGTCATGATCTCAGGGTCCTGGGATTGAGCCCCGTGGTGGGCTCTGCGCTCCTTGGGGTGTCTGCTTGGGATTCTGTCCCTCTCCCTCTGCTGCTCCCCCTCCTTCTCTCTCTGTCCCTCTCTTCCCCTTTCTCTCTCAAATAAACGAATCTTAAACAAACAAATAAGAGCCCCCAGGAAGCTCTAAGTCAGAGCCCCCATGAAGTGCCTGACCCTGGGCTCCTTGGAGGGAGACCAGGCCATCTGAAGCCACCCCGTGCTCCCTGACCCAAGGAATTGTCACCGCCTGCAACATCTCCCTCCCAGCCCAGCCTGCAACACAAGGGATGCCAGTGTCAGCTCGCCTGACTCTCGGTCTTGTAGGGAAGTTGGTTGTCAGGTATTGCCCAGTTACAGTTGGTTTAAACTCACAACTAACCAGTACTGCCTCCAGATCGCAAGCAGGTCAGCTGCCCGAGTCTCTGGTTACTCTCGAAGCTCAGGTTTCCCTCCGGCAGGTCCTGATAGGGTTAGTTTTGCGCAGTTGATGCGGCCAGGTCTTACGGCAAGGTTTAAGATTTCCGTATACAGCCGTCCTAGCAGGCAGCAGCTAGAGAGGGAGTGTGTTCTGGGGGTTTGGAACGAAGTTTCTTTCCATGCAAAGCATGTTCCTTGATCCTTTGGAGCTAGTCATGTGGAGTGGATCTGTGCCAGTCAGCACCAGCAGAATTTCTTCGAAGGGGAGAGTCTGTAGACCCTGTGACATTTCGAGGGTCTGTGTTTTCACTGTTTCTCATTGCTTGCCCCATGACTGGCTATTACCTAAACATTGACTGAGCGCCTACTGCATGCCAGCTAACTCACAAGGATGGGGAGTAGGATACAAAGATGGAACCTTTATTTCTGCTTTGTGTAACAGTGAAGAGTTGAGTTAGTGACAAGAATAAAGAGTTAGGGGAGGGGGAACTGAGAAATAACCATAAGCCTTCAAGAAGTAGGAACAAAAGTGTTAACTTGGAAAATTTTTTAGAGAGTTTATTGAGGTATTTGTAGTAGATACGTATCTAGATACGGGGCTGGTCTGGCTGTGTGGCTGTGTAGGGTAGATCTCTCTTATTGTATTACACCAAGGTTTCGGGTAGAGCTGCTCCGGTATCCACACAGATAATTCTTATCCCCCTGCCTCTGAGTCCTCCAGCCTCCCATTTGGGGAGACTGGAGTTTTATGACCCTGTATTTCTTCTATCATGAACTGGCTACGACCCCCTTCTCTGCCTGTTTTCCCTGTCAAGTTCACCCTGGGTCACATCTTTCCTCTAGGATCCATTCCTCGCCAGGAATCGACAGGGACCTTTTATGGCTTACATTTCTTCTTCTTTTTTTTCTTTTCCCCATTCAACACCTAGTCTGGTGCTAAATACTTAGATGCTATGCTGTGAATATGTGTGTGAATGAATTGGTCAGCATTCCAAATTTTAGTTGCAGGAAAATTCTTTTGTTTTGCATTGTGCATGGCTTACCATGAGGAAAGGTACTGACAAGGACTTGGCAATCCTGAGATTTTCTTTGGAATGACATTTGCCTTAACAAGTGTTGACCTATTTTGTAACAGACCAGGATAATGGGGTTTCCTTTTTGCCTACTATTTCAACAAAGTTCACTGCATTGAAGGTCTATCTCAAAGGCAATATATAGTTTTAAAATTTCAGAGTAGTGTTCCTAGGCTGAATTATGACTTCCTCTGGTACACTCTATTATTTTGAGTATCTGTTATGTTCCCACCTGACTCCTTCCAGTTGCCTCAAGGATGGGCAAGAAACATGTCTTACCATTTCTGTGTCCAAGTATGGATTCCCAGTGCCTGTCATTGGCACACAGTAAGTATGTACCCAGGAAATGTTTATGTGCTCAAGAAGTGTTCTCAAGAGAAATGTACTCAAGAAGCGATCAAATGAATAGATAGCTTGGGTTATGAAAGTTCTTAAGGGCATTCCAAATAGAGGGATATGTCTGGAAGAGGGAGCATGAGGGAGCATAAGGAGCCCAAGGGACAGAAGGGAGATTGGCTGTATCCAGAACTCACAGTAGTTTCCTCAGGAAACACTACCAGATATTATTGGATGTGGGGGAAATGACCCACTTGCTCAATATCCTAGACGACAGTTGGCACACTGGGTACTCACTTGTGCACAGCTAACACAGTGGATAGGCAGAATTAAAATGACGTGATTCTTCACAGCCTAGGTGGGGAGATAATATATATGCACAAAATAATTAAAAAGTACCAATCAGTTCAGGATTAAGTATAGGAGTCTATAGGCTAGGGAGAGGAAGAACCAAACCTCCAGTGTGCCAACTCCTGTATAATACAGCGGTAGGAGCCGTAGACACACACAAACATGACTTCATTCAGCTGCACAGCCTTTCAAGATCGGTGTCTTTATCTCCAGTTGACAGGCAAGGAAACTGGGATTTAGGGGCTAGGTCACTTGTGCAAAATCACACAGCTAGTAAATGTCAGTGCCAAGATTTGAATCTGTGGTCAGGGAAGAGACCTAATCTGTATTATGGAGGGTAAGTAAACTATGGGTGGGCAGAGGGAGGAGGATACCAATTTGCAGAGGCCCCGTCTTGTAGCTCTGAAGGGGTAGCCTGCCACCCCCCCCCACCATGTACACATACACACACCCTGGATGACAGGCTGTTGAATGCAGAGTTTACCTGACTCTCCCATCAGAGAGAGAGGCATGGAAGAAATCTTCCATAACACACTCATGCCCACATCCCATGGGCTACGGAGGCTGTTTGTACTCATGCACCAGCCAGCTGCATGCCTCATAGAACTAGCTGTTGTGACACGGTCCCCACAGAGAAAACCATCTTTTAGGGCCCTCTCCCTCACAGGGGCCGTGTACCTGGGAGCTTCCTGTAAATTGTGGCAACCGTGTTCCCTTCAGTCATTTTCCATTGCTTTGTTCCTCATCTCCCTCACCCCTGTCATTTATGAAATCCCTTGAAAGGGATAATCGTGCTGAAAAAAGACTCAGAGAATAAAAAATAAGAAAAAACTAAGAAAATACAGCCTCAGGCCTACTTGGAGCTGGTTTTCCAGTTAAGAGGCTTGATGAAAAGTGTGGGGACTGAATCTGATCTTTATATCGCTATGGAAAGTGAAGAAAGCATTATGGCGCATGTCCATCACATGTATGGGGAAGAGGCCCGAGGGCTTGCTGGTCCCCTAGTGTTCACAGGGTGCTTGCACCAAGAACCCCTCAATGGCTCCACAGGAGCGAATGGTGGCAGGGGAAAGCTCTGTCTCCGAGGATAAGACTTGGTGATCCGTACTTTGGTGAAGGGAGCTTAGATCAAAGCTTCTGTTGGCCTGCCCATTCCTCTTTCCAGCTGGATATTCGTTCAGCACAGTGGAGTAAGTTAGGGGTGGATTACACACGAGTAAGCACTAGTTTGCCGCACAAGAGAAGAGTCCACACCTTAAAAATTAGACTCTATTTACTCTCCAGTGATAGAAGCGATGGGGCTGGCCTTGAAGCTCCTTGGAGATCCCCTTCAGAGTTAAGATTTATGATGCTGGTTTTACTGTCGAATTGGGTCATAGACAGTTATGATTACAGGAAATTATTTAAACTTATTTATTGTTTATTAAATGTTTAAACCACTTAAAAGATTTATAAAATTGAGCCTCTTTGCATAGTAACCAACGACCTTTACCTGAGTTCTTCAAGTCTTAAGCCACCGTTCCCATAGCTATTGGATAGTTGTCTTCGATGTTTCATTACAATTTCAGTTCCTACTTTTAGCATTATTTAGTGTCGAAATAATAATATGTAATATTGTATGTTGGGCTTTATAGTTTACGAAACACCCTGACAGACCTGATCTCTGTTATTTTTGATAGCTCCGTGACATTCCACAGAACTGATCTGCAACAGCTGAAGGTTCTGTTTCTTTTTATTTTGTGTTTTACTTGATTTTTATTATTATTTTTTTTAAGGTTCTGTTTCTCAACTGAGTTCTGCTCAAGTGTGAGAAACCATAGCAGTGAACATGAACTAGTTTTAGCCTTATCACCATTTCCTGTTTAGGCAGGTAAGATCTGCTGAAGGAAAGAACAGTTGCCAAACGACCAGGTGTGCTAGTTCACGGCCTAGAAGGGGCAGCTGTCTGTTGGACTTTGCCCATGTTTTCAGGATTTTATCTGATCTTCTGGTGTACTCATGAGTGCACTCCTGTGGGTGGAAGCATCAGGATCAGAGACGTGTTGAAAGGCTGTGTACCTTTAACTGAAGAACCTTTCCGAATGTCCTTACCGCTGTTAGGCAGCTCTCTGGGAACGGGTGGAGGTCAGGCTGTGGAGCAGTAGGTGTGGGTTCATGGGTAATAAGTGGACTCTCCTGGGATCTGAGAGGGTGGCTCCCTGGGTCAGCTCTTGTACTATGAATGGAAAAGGAGATATGACAGGAAGAGCCTGTTTCCAGTCCTATTTGGGGTGACTGCTGGCTATTTGATGATTTCCTCCTTGATCTTGAGGCCCTCTCCATATGAATGACTTGTACCGTGGGGAAGATAGTGGTCTTTGAACTTTTGGTTGATACAGTCTTGACCTTGGTTAGATACCATCTTGACTTCTGGAAAGAACTGTGTCCTAGACTACTATTTTATTGATTCTCCTCTCCACAAAAATAAGTGGTGTCTTTTGAGATCTTTTTTTTTTTTTCCCTTACTTTACATGCTTGAAGTTGGAGGTCATCTCCTTTGTTGTGAAAAAATAACCATTTTCCCAGTGGTGTGTGCCAGATGTGTGGGTTAAAGCAGGAAGACTAGCTGTCCTGGGTTCTATCCCTAGGTTTTTAGCTGATTCACGGAGGCATTTAATTTCTCTCTACCACTTTTTCTAGCTCTGCAAAATAAGAGAGGGGAGTTCATGAACATTTATGTGCTACTGGGGGATTTTTCTGTGCAAGTGAAAATTATTATTGATGCAACCACAGGACTTGCTGCCAGCTTCAAGGGGTGCATTTTACTTTCTCTGGAAAGAGGCCAGCAGTAATGATGGAAACACAGCACATTTGACTTTGACCTTACTTTTGACAACTGTTCCCTCGCAGTCCTTAAAAACACGTTCCACCATTTAAGAGAACAGCAGCAGGCCTTCAGGGAAGCCTATGGCCTATGCATGCCTTGATAGGTCTTTGGGATCATGGTGAGAAAACCCTATTCCTCACTTGCTTCCTGGTAGCTTGGCATTTTAGAGGCATCTGGAAAGAAAGGTGGCAGAAAAGCAACATAACCAGCTTGACAAGTCTTGTATAAACAGAGGAAGTCCAGTAAGGCTCCTGGTCTGGGATTGCCAAGCTCAAAGAAGCCAATTGTAGTGTGCACAAAGGCACAAGTCACTAAGGCCCAGAGAGCTCCCAGGAGGCCTGCACGTAGGCAGGACCTGAGGTTCTTAGCAAAGACTGAAGGTCCATCGCAGCCCAGGGAGCTAAGCTGAGTTCAGTGGCTGTGGACTCTTTGGTGAGATGGCATTGTTGTTTGAACTGGCCATGTAGTTGGGTGGACAGTTGCTCCAGCCCTGCTCTCCCATGACCCTGTTTTCTCGATCCTTTAGACTCACCCTACAGGTGCAGATGGTGGTGGCGGCTGCTGTCTCCATTGCAGAATGTGGGTGAAATGAGCTTGATTTGATTTCCCCCTTTTGCTTGGGATGGTTCAACAACCAGCCCATTAAAGTGGAAGTGGAAGGAGAGAAAGCCTCTCCCACGGGCCCCTGGCCCCTCAGAGGGCTGCTCTTTCCCCTTCCGTAGAACGTTTATCTTGTGCACGTCATGCTTCTAGGATGTCAGAGGAGGTGGGAGAATTTGCCTGTCCCAAATATGCGTCCAGGAAGGTTTCAGCTGTTCTTGTGAGTAGAGGAACCTGTTGACATGCTCCCCAGAGGTAACCCCCTCCTTGGCTCACATCCTTTCTGCCCTCTGTAGGCCGAGTGCCTCCACTGTGTTTGGTGACCCAGAAAAGGTGACAGTGAGACAGCCTTCTGTGGCACTGCTGTTAGGGAATGGGAGGAAATATTTGGGTGTCAAGGTTTATGTTAGGGTGGCTCTCCTCCACTGTGACGAGGACAGTCAGGAATAAGTCCAGAAAGGCAGTTTTTGATCTTTAGGATACTGTGCTAGATAAAATAAAAATACATTCTCCCCATTCAGCACCTGGCACAGTGTTTAACAACAACACTTTTATTTTTTTAAAGATTTTATTTATCTAAGAGAGAGAGTGTGCATGAGGAGGGGGAGGGGCAGAGAGAGAGGGAGAAGCAGGCTCCCCACTGAGCAAGAAGCCCTATGCGGGGCTTGATCCCAAGACTCTGGAATCATGACCTGAGCCAAAGGCAGATGCTTAACCGACTGAGCCACCCAGGCACCCCACAACAACACATTTTTGATTGAAAATATCACTAGATGGCTGAATGAATGGGTGCTACTTAAGTGCGAGAATTGATCTTTTCTGATCAGATGGTTTTCTGCTTACCTCAAATTACATGTCACAAGAATTTAGGATGCTTACAGCGAAAAATGAGTGCTGTTTGTTTCTCCATGATATTTCTATATGAAAGCAAGTACTTGCTGAACTTTAGAAGCCTTTGGAGGTTCTTGAAATTCCCCACCGTTATTCTTAAGAAGAGAAGAGAGAACAATTTTTTTTTTCTACCCTCTTGGCCGATAAGGAAAAGCGAATTTCAGAAAAACATGGGACGGAACAGGAAGTGTTCAGAGGTTTAGTCATACTTGTTAGGTATGAAAAAGCCCCACTGCATTCTCATATTGTTTCTTTTATGGACTTAACACTTCCTACTTTGAGAATACCTTCCTCCCCAAGGGCTCAAAGCCCTTTATAGTCATTAATCTTCATCCTGCTTCTTTTCTTAAAAACTTGAAACGTTAGCGACCATTTTGCAGGTGTCGTACCAGCTACAACTTCCAGCTAAATGCATTTTATCTGTCCGGGTCCATTAGCTCGGTTGAGAATGTGGCCCTACGGCAGGCAGTAGGGAGACCCGTTTGTCTGGGTTTCTGTGGGACTTTCCTCGTTTCAGCACCCAAACCCCACATCCCAGCAGCCCCCTCAGCCCCAGGGAAACCAGGATGGTTGGTCATTCAAGAAGGCAAACCGTGCGGGTAGCCCTGAATGAAGAGAAATCCTTCCACCCCGCCATCCTTACCTTCAACCTTGGCCAGCGGCCTGAGAAATGACCCAGACAAGAGTCCGTGAATGACACAGCCCAGACCTTTCATGCCACTTGGTGGAAGAGGATTCAAAGCCCATTGCCATGGAATTAGGGAAATTCGAGATGAGTAGGGATAGCTTTGTGTCTACGAGGTAAAATTTCTGGTTTCTTGGGGTTTTTTTGGGGTTTTGTTTTTTTTCTGTTTTTGGTCTACCCTTTCGCTCCTTGCTACAGTACATGGTGAAAAGCGAAAACAAGAACTGATAACTACCTAATTTCTGAAACAAGAAGTGTGATTTCAGATACTTCTGTCGGTCTCAGATTTTTCATCTGAAAAATGAGGATGCTGGTCTTGATGTCTAGGGCCCCTTTCTGCTCAAACTTACAATGAGGAAAGAAGCAGGAAGTAGGAAGCAGGAGGGGGAAGCAAGAAAATGGACTCCATCCCCTTTCATAAGCTCTACTCACCATAAGCTCTGCTCACTGGGAGGACATTTTCCTTTAAGGATGAATCTTTCGACATACTTTGGGCGTTTCCACCTGTCATGTCCCACCTCGTCTTTTTCTACCATCTTACGCCGTGTTGTTTGAATGCACTGCTTTGTCCAAGCGGGGGAGGGAGTGGGCGGCTGCCATGGTTCTCCAGGTGCACCCGATACACAGACAGCCTTTCCTTTTCTGCCTTTAGAGGACCTAGAACAACCCTTGCTCTTAGGACACTCTGGCAGCAGGTCTAAGAACCTTACCCCAGATGTCAGAATATGCCCTCTTCTATTTAAATTGTCCAACTCCAGGTATACAGTCATCTCGTGAAACACTAGAACTTGCAAACACTTTCCAATATATTTTTTACTGTCTTTCATGAGCCCATCGTGCCACTTGCCTTCACTCCCCTTCTTGGGGAGGAAATGTAGAGGGATCACAGCTTTCAAATCCAACGTACCTTGGTTCAAATTCTAGCACCGTTGATCGTGTGGTATTGGCAAGCATGGTCTTTAAGCTTGTTGCGGCTGGATTTCTTCATTTATAAAACCAAAAGGTATCCTATCTTAGTGTTGGTACATAGATGGTGCTGAATATATTTTAATGACCTCTTAGCCCTTTTTTTTCTCTTAGCCCTTCCCTCTGTACCACGTTCTCTGACGTGTCACCTTGTTTTCGTTCTTTGCCCCCTGTTAATTTCAGAGATTACAGGAAAGGTGTTCCAGGTAAAGGAGAGTAAGTACACAGTGAGCGGGTGCTAATTGAATAATTATACCAGGCTGCTCCTCCTGACAACTTGTACTAGGCCACGCTGCCCCTGAATGCTGATGGAACCAACTGGGGAAAAGATGTCGTTTGCAAAGAACCAGTCCCCTCAGTGTAAGAAATGAAATGTGTGCATTATCGGGCACCTTGCGCACCACGACTCCCATGCCCGATGATACTGAAAAGTTGACCTATAAATGCAGGTAAAGCTGACAACTGATGATTGTGGCAGACAGCGGGAAAACCTCCCTTCACCAGATCCCTGGGTGTTTCACCTGTTGTCACTAACATGTTCATCAAAGAGAATCAAATGCATTGGGGCGCCTGGGTGGCTCAGTCGGTCAGGCATCTGCCTTCAGCTCAGATCATGATCCCAGCGTCCGGGGATCGAGCCCAGCATCAGGGTCCTTGCTCAGCAGGGAGCCTGCTTCTCCCTCTCCCTCTATTCACTCCTCCTGCTTGTGCACACTGTCTGTCTCTCTCAACTAAGTAAATGAATTCTTAAAAAAAAAAAAAAGAATCAAATGCATGTTTTCCCTTTGAGTAGAGCACAGAAAATAGTGTTACGGGAATTATCTAAAATCTCTCTCTGGGACCGTCTCCCAAATCCAGGTCGATGGATGACCTGATCACGCTAGGACATGCAGACCTGGCGGTGGACACTTCTGTTGCAGCATCTTTATAGCAATGGACTCTTTTGATTTCCATTTTCCTGTTGTTTTTTCCCCCTGTTGTTTTCCTTGCTTAGAAACAGGTGATTTGCAAAGGCACTTGAAAATGACTTAAATCCTATAATAGATAATCATTTTACAGGAGCACTGTATCTTTTATCATACAGTCCTTGATGTAATTATGTGATAATTAAGTGTAATGATGTGATATCGTGAGCCTACCACAGATGGAGCCACCAAGCCGTCTCAGAAATGACCGTATCTGTACGGGTGTATGTCTGCACGTCTTTAAGATTTGGCACATGTACACTTGTCATTGATATTTATTACGCTTTTTATATGCTAGGTCCTATGCTAAGTTCTAGGGTATTATGTGCTTCAATCCTCACGGCCTTTTGAGGTAGAGCCAGTGTTATTATTACCCCATTTTGTAGGTGAAGCAGCTGAGGCTTGTAGAGTTTAAATAACTTGCACAAAGTTGTACAAAGTCGTGCAGTAAGTGCCAGAGCCAAGACTGAAAACATACCTGTGTGCTTCCACGCCATAGCTCTTAACTACCACTCTGTACAGGAAAAAGTGTAGAACTGAATGAAGAAATCTAAGGAAGAGAAAACATGATACCTAGAGTCTAATGTCTTTTGTGATAACCATGTGAAACTTTTGTCTCTTTAAAATGTCATCCAGGGGCGCCTGGATGGCTCAGACATTTGAGCATCCAACTCTTGATTTCAGCTCAGATTATGATCTCGGAGTCGTGAGATCGAGCCTTGTGTCAGGCTCTGCGCTCAGCACAGAGTCTGCTTGAGATTCTCTTCCTCTCCCTCTGCCCCTCAAATAAATAAATAAATCTTTTTTTAAAAAAGCCATTAAAATAAAACTTAAAAGCTCCATTCTTCATCTTCTACTTCATAAGAATGGGCAAAAAGTCCAGGTAATTCATGGCATGTGGCCCCTTTTTGAGATACTGTCTCGTTTCCAAGCCTTCTTTTTCCTTCCAGTTCCGTAGGTTCTGGTGTTTCTCTGGTGCTTAATCCACCTGCTCTTCTGTAGGTGTTTGTGGGTCTACCAGCATTCACATGGCAACTTCTGCTGAAGTACCTTAGCCCCAACATCAGCACAGGGTGGGGGTCATGGACCTCTGAGTGGCTTCTTGATGCCCGTGGAAGAAGGCTAAGAGAGCTGGTCTTTGGAGGGCTTACCTCTTAGTGAAATCAGAATTGGTGCGTCACCTAATGTGATTTCTAGAGCAGTAGGGGTAAGGCTAAAAATGGGATACTTGTACCAGCAGTCAAATATCCACATACGTGTTGTCTCCTTTAGAGTTTCAAAGTAGTCCCTTAAAATATAAAACGTTTACTTGAATTGTGCACTCCTTGCTTGTTGTCATGGAAGAAAGACCCTCAGTTCATAGGCTCTGGGTTCAAAGACTGGTTTATCACTTATTAACATTAGGCAGTTTATGTAACATTGTTGAATCCCAATTTTTTAGTCTTTAAAATGGGAATTAAAATGTCACACTTAATTGGATTGCTGGGAAATTTAAATGAAATAATATATGTGCCTGCTATGTAAGAGCTGACAATAAATATTTTTCCTTAAGTTTTTTTTTTTTCCTCCTCTAGACTTTAAGCTCTTTAAAGAAAATAAAGATTGTTTTTCTTACTCATCTCCATGTTCTCAACACCTAGCTGGGCCAGGCATGTATTCATTGAATAAAAAATCTTTTAGGAAGGTCTTCAGATCATTCACTCACTCCTTCATTCGTTGCATACGTACGGTGTGTCAGGCTTTGCTAGGGATAGTAGAGTCACCAGCACAAACATAGTCTGCCGCCACTTTCTTAAGTCTTTGTGAGAGAGAACCATTATATAGATAATAGAGTAATAAACAACTTTGGTCCTTGAGGAGGGATTTCAATTTTGGAAATAGCCAAAATTACTTGGCCTCAAGTCTGATGAGTACTTGAAGCTGTGTTTGGTCAGATACAAAGAATAGCAATAAATCATTATAATTTGGTTCTGAAAGTCCTAAAGGAGGTATTTCTAAAGTATTTCTTGGGCAGGAGGGTGTCACTGGAATAATTATCACCACATTAAAAAGGTCTGTCTCACAAGGCATCAGAATTGATGTGACGGGATCATAGTATATAGGTAAGGTGTTCCAGGAACTTGGAGCCACCTGGAATAAGGCCTAAAAACAAGTCAGATAGCTGGATGAGTGGGCAGGGAACATGCCTCCTGGAGAGAAGTAAGAGGAGATGAGGCAGTGTTGACAGATCCTCGCAAGATTCTTATGTAACAGTTGGACTTAAAACTTTATCAATCAGTCACTAGGTAGCCCTAGGGGAAAACACAAGACAAAAGACGAGTTTGTGTTGGCACCAAGAAATGCTCTTGGTGAGATTATCTACTGAGGCTCATTCAATCCATCCATCCATCCGTCCATCCATTCATCCACCCATCCAACAATGAGTGTCTAGTGCCAGCCAAGAGGCAGGACTCTAGATGCCATGGCAACAGAACAGGCAAGTCCCTGCTCACCTGGAGTTTTCTGCTAATGACAGCCTTCCCTCCTGGGTGAGTGGGAGGGTCTGGGTCTCTAGTGTGCTGTCGGGGGGGGGGGTCTAAGAAGCAGGTGAAGGTGAGGTAGGCCCCCAATATGGATGTAGACACAGGAAAATGGAAGTCCAAGCTCCCGCAAGCCATCAACCTGGAAACAAACTGTGAAGACAAGACGTAGATCCACAGTCAAGGGCAGGCGTGCACAGACTGGGGGGCTTGGCCTGAGACAGGAGGAGAGACAGGACAGGAAGCCCTGAATGGGCAGTTGAGCCCATGGAGGGGAACGAGCTTCTTAAAACCCTGAGTTGGGATGATAGAGCTAAAACCCTATACTCGAATATAAGAAGTTGTCTTAGCATCTTTATTGAACTAGAAAGTGATCGACAGTGGATTTGAAATAACTGCTTTTTTATTTAGGTGTTAAGACACTCCGGGGCGTGTGAACTTTTCACCTTACCCCTTTGTCCTGCATTTGAGGTGTAACACACTCAAGGCCGGCCTCTGATTTGAGGCTGATTTCTTTTTCCGGTCTCAACCGAGGAGAACACTGCCTGCTCGTCTCTTCCCAGTGATCTATTGTGCACACATAAAATGCGACAAGACTTATGCATTTTTTGTTAGTTCTTGATGAAAGTTGTGGACCGGGGAGGCAGCAGTAGTCTTCGAACCTAAGTCTGAAAGTAGTGGAAACCACTGCATGAGGAGAACGTGACATGGTTTGCGTGGCCTTTTTCATATTTTAACTCAGTGGATTTACTCAAAACCTCGGCAGTCAGTCAGCACAGTTGTCTCCATTTTGTAGCTGAGGAAATGGAGACGCAAGTCTGCCCTGCCTTCTTCTTGTAGTTTTTGTCGTTTTAATGGGAAGAATTAGTGTGCGGGGAATATTGAGCGTGTGTTGCCTGAACAAAGTGTATGCCTTTACACTTGTGTTGTTCTTCAGGCTTGTGAGGAAGGGAAGGCACATACAGATGGCTAGAATCAGTAGGGGGGAAATGTGAGTTGCATTACAACTGTAGGGTTAGACTTAGTAAGAGATGGAGTATATGGGGGGAGGGACGCAAGGATGTCCTTCTGGGAGAGCATCAGTCCCAGGCCATGACACCTGTGTTTCTTTTCAGCAGCTGCTCCAGTGAGCGCGGGTCCGACCCCGACTTGCTCTCAAGAAACTTAGAATCGTATCATTTACTCTGTAGAGGGCTTTACTTTCACTCTAGTTCTGTTTTCTCCTGACTAGATACATCGTTCTTCTGATGAGGGCACAGTGTCTTCTGTGAAATTGAAACCTCTGTTTTATGGTTCAGAGTTGTAGATGGGAGACATCGTTAGTATTAAACAGAGTGCCCAAAGCTTTAGGAGCTGCAGGTGGGTTCTGTTTCTAGGCAGCGCCTAAGGACGGTTGTGGCCAAGTTCAAGAACATCCCAGTGAGGGAAGGTTGCAATGCACAGTGATCATTTGTATTGGGGAGGAGAGCGGAAGCTGCAAAGTGGCGTCCTGAACGGACTTGTTTTTCAGCTCCCAGGGAAATTTGTTAGGTAATTAAAAAGAGCGAGCGAGCGAGAGACAGAGGAAGATAGATATTGATAAGAAGAAGAAAGTAAAAGACTTCTCTTGATGGAGTCCAAACTCCTCTGTGTTCTGCTGAGTGCTGAGAGGCTCATCGTTACCGAGGAGAGGGGCAGGAAGTACCTCTGTCCCCTTTGTCCTTCTCTGTAAATGGCTTCCGGTTTAGAGGACTCTGATGACTGACCACTGCAATTGGAGAAATGCAAGAAGAGGAACATGGGCCATCTGTAGTCATTGTCTACTCAGAGTTCATGATGTTTCAGAAAGGATGTGGGATAACATCACACCTTGTGACCTCCACTCATTCCTGTGGGGTGTGCACCGTCCCAGTGTCTAACCCATAATACGCAGTAGCTATATATGGAAATGGCTAGTGCAACAGAAAAGCTGAATTCTTAACTTATTTCATTTTAATTAATTTCAATTTTAGAATTTACTTGATTTTTATTAAAAATCTTTTAAAGTGTGTTTGGAACAGCTTGGGTATGGGAATTTACCTTTTCAACTATAAATTGTGTGAACTCTAAATACAGATTGAGTATTTCCAGTGAAAATTTGGTGTCTGATTTGAGCTGTAACGTAAACTACACACTAGATTCCAAAGACCTACTATGAAAAAAAAAGAACATATCTGAATAAATTTATTGATTTGTGTTTCAAAAGAATATTTTGGATACATTGGGTTAAATGTAATGTATTATTTAAATTAATTTTACCTGTCCCTTTTTTTCATGTGCCTAGTGGAAAATGTTAAATGATACGCGTAGCTCGCGCTGTATTTCTGCTGGACAGCATTGGTCTAGATAATGCCCTAGGGGACCCACTGGAAGTATTATTAGGACTTTTTTAAGAGAAAGTTGCTATAAGTTAATTGAGAGGATAGCTCTGCTTGTGCTAATCAGAATGATTTTCAAATGCATTTTTACCCCACACGGAAGCCACTGATTCTCATGCAGAGAACTAGTTAGTGCTTTGTCATTTGTGTTTCTTCAGACCCTGCTCCTTTTCTTCAGGCAGAAACCTTGGTGATCGTCAGCATAGATTTGATTTGCTTGTGGCGAGGAAAATAAAGAAATCCAACTCGAGGGGAATTCCATAGCAGTATAGGACATAGCAGCCCTTTGCTAGCTCCTGTTTGGACCCTTCTAGCTCCAAGTGGTTTTCAGAGTCCCTATTTCAACTTTCTGGTTCAACTTTCCAGATCTTCCTATTTATAGACTTTCGGTTGTTGGCAGCTCCGTGTTGGAGCTGTTGTTGACACCACTGGTGAGGCCTGACTGGCGGTGATACTGCAATGTGCTTTCACAGCTTGGTTTGCAAGTTGCTTTCTAAAGATGCGATGAGAATTACCATCCGCTGTAGTAGTTTCAACACCTGAGTGGATTTCAGATGCTAAAGTCACATTCTTGCCATGATTCTATCGCTGTTTCAGAATTGTATTTTACTTAAAGGAAGAGGAGATAAAATACGAATAACATCAAGATGGCTTTTAAACTTGAAAATTTTGTTTTAGAGGAAGAACTTAAGTTTTCAGTGGCTTCCCTCCCCCCAGAGGTTTTGTTTTGTTCGTTTTTGTTTTTATCAAGGAACGAATAAATAACTCAGCTGGGCTCTTCAGTAAGCCACCCTTCCCCTTATGGGCCACTTTATACCCAGATTTTATCTTGAGTTTAAAAACATTCTAGGCAGGAGGTAACTGTGTAGAAAGATGACGTCTTTGAATTTAGGGCCACTAGCTTCAAACAGAGCAGTTATACGACTCCTTCAAGAACCTTGTTAACCCTTCAGCCTCAATTCCTACATCTGTCAACTAGGTTTTGTATTAGTTGCGGTGACATGACTCTTAGGGGTGTTAGGAGGATAGAACAGCCTGTAATTGAAGGGCTTTTGGTAACTGAAGGGTATCTTGGTAAAGAGCATTTGCAGGCTCAAGATTTCTACTAGTTTAGGGTTCTAAGATTTTATCAAGAAGTCGGCTGCTCAAGCTATTTCTTCAAATTATAGTGGGTCGATAGTTCATGTGCAAAAATAAAGATCTAACCACTAGTAGCAAGGTTACTCTGGGGGCACGTGGGGCCCACGCACCCCTTTAGAATGGCACAAATGCAGCCATGGCCGCCATCATGGGGACCATGCCCCTCACCTGGGGAAAAGAGGCTCCCTAGTCTCCAAGCTATTTGATGGGGATTCATTCTTGAGCATGAAGGGAGTCCGGGGTCTGGGCATGTGAAGACAGACAGACCCTTCTGGGTGTGAGAAGGGGAAGGGAGGGCAGGCCAGAAGTGGAACAGGTTTTCATTCCTTCTTGCTTTTCCTTCATTAACCTTGTCTTGCTCCTGCTACACACGTCAAGTGCAGTCAGTGCTGAGAACACAGGCTCTGCGTGGAGCCCCAGAAAGTGAGGCAGAACAGGCTTCCTGCTGGTGGGTTTGGGGGAAACTCCAGAGGCAGTTGGGAGGGAAGAGGAACCAATGCAGGCACACCTGTCTGGGGCCCTTGTTCCTATGTAGGTCAGGTAGTCATCCGTCAGGAACTTCCTGAATTGTGCTGATAATCTCCATTTTATGGTAATGGCAGAACAGGAGCAACTTAGGAGGGAAGGACAGTTAACAGATTGGTTACTAAGGCTTCTCTCTTTTTTTAAGATTTTATTTATTTATTTGCGAGAGAGAGAAAACAAACAGGTGAGAGAGGCGGAAGGAGACTCCTCACTGAGCAGGGAGCCCAATGTGGGACTCGATCCCAGGACCCCGGGATCATGACCTGAGCTGAAGACAGACGCTTAACCAACTGAGACACCCAGGCACCTGGTTAATAACATTTCTAAAACACTGTTGTGAAAGATAATCAGTTAATGTGTCTTGATTCACAGTATTTATTTGTGTCTTGATTCTGAGCCTTACCCCTCTGCCTATTGGAATCGCATGGGGAGGTTTAAAGATACTGATACCTGGCTGATTTACTTGGATACTGGAATTTTTTTTGTTCTCTTTTCTTTTTTTTTTTTTCAAGATTTTATTTATTTATTCGACAGAGATAGAGACAGCCAGCGAGAGAGGGAACACAAGCAGGGGGAGTGGGAGAGGAAGAAGCAGGCTCACAGCAGAGGAGCCTGATGTGGGGCTCGATCCCATAACGCTGGGATCACGCCCTGAGCCGAAGACAGACGCTCAACCGCTGCGCCACCCAGGCACCCCCTCTTTTCTTTTTTTTTAAGATTTTTATTTATTTTTTTATTTGTTTGAGAGACAGAGTGAGAGAGGGAGCACAGAGAGAGAGGGAGAGGCAGACTCCCTGCTGAGCAGAGAGCCTGACATGGAGCTTGATCCCAGGACCCTGGGTTCGTGACCTGAGCTGAAGGTAGACACTTAGCTGACTGAGCCACCGAGGTGCCCCAGAATTTTTTTTCTTCTTAGAGTTTCTCCAGATGATTCTCTTGTGCAGCCAAGATTCGGAATGCATGATGTAGAATGTGTGTTTCCTTGATTGTTAACTGATCCTGAATCCCTGGAGTATATGGAAATTCAAGCATATTTTTCATGTACTGTGGAGCCGTAATCGTTTTAATGAAGGCATGGATCTTATTAAAATAAATTGTTAGTCTTAACAACAGGGCTCCAAGAGTGTAGCACAGGCATTTCCTTATTTCAAGCTGTTTAATATTCTGATAATTACTGCTGTCATCTCTGACACACAGAAATCCATTGTCAAAAACAAAACTCCTTGGTCTTTGTAACCATGACCACAGCAAAGGAGAAGATGCCTTTTCTGAGTTCTTTTCAGGAGTCTCGTGTCTAAGAATCAGGGAATTCCTGGGATTTTTGATAAGCATAGGCAGTAGAGGTAGAAGATACTTGCCATGATGGTTATTACTTCTGGAAAAGTTTTTCTGAAAGAGGAAACGCGGGTGTGTGACACTGGTGATCAGTATTCCAGGTTGTTTATATGTTACTTTTTAAAGGTGTTGTAGAGGCTGGAGTGGGAGGGGGGATGAGAGTTCAATTCGGCCCTAATTCCTGTCAGTTATAGAGTGAGGTCATGTCAGTCTTGTCTTGGTTTTAATTAAGTTCTCGTGTTACAACATAAAGACAGGTTGAATTCTTAGAGCATACACAAAAAGTAGTGCTTTATTTGGGACTTCTACATTCCCTGTCATAATAAAGCCTTGCATTTATGGAGAGACTTTGTTTGAAGAAACTCATAATATTTTACAAGCTTCATCTCATTTATCTTTCAAATAATGTTCTGTGACAGTAAAGGCTGGGTACGGGTATGCCAGTCTCTCAAGACGGCAACGCTGAAGAGAGGTTGACTTCTTTCTCTTATGCTGCTTTTTAAGTATGGTGCTCTTACGTCATTCTGTTGAAAGTATTTTGGTGGTAAACATTTTCCAGAGATATAAATCTTTTCCAGATCTAATTTGCGCTTGTTACTCTAGGTATAGTTTGCAGGGCTTTTTCTATTTATATTTATTTCTCCGCGGCCTGAGGCAGCCCAGGAGTGATCTGATCTATGGAGAGCGAGGGTATTTGTTCAGTCTGACCATGGTAGGGGCCTTTCCCCAGCCTTCTGCCTTACAGACTGGTGTACCCCATATGGTGGGGTGGGGGTGTTTCCTGGTTCACTAGAAAGGGACCGAATCCAGTGAGGAAGTTGTAGGACTTCATGCAGACAGCTTCCTTGGGGCCGCTGTTTTTAGACTTTATTCGGTTTTATTCAGTGTTTCTCTGGATTACTGTCATTTGAATGAGAATGTAAATCTTGCTCTGGTATCAAATCTTGAAAACCTGCTATTTCTTAGGATTAAAAAAGGCTTCTTCATTTTAAGGGAGGTCTGAGTTGCCTCCCCTGCAGCCACCACCCCAGCAGACAGCTGGGGTTGTGGGTTCAGGCCGTAGCTTCTCTTTCTCTCTCTCTTCCTTTTACGAGACTTCCAGGATACAGCCGGTCAAGAAAGAAGTGAAGATGAGCAAAGCCCAGAGTGGTGTAACACGGGAGAAAGCTGCATGGGGGAAGGGTGAAGGGTTTAGGAGCCTCGAGGCAGCTGGTGGAAGCGGAGGAGGGACAAATGGTTAATGCTCTGCGCAAGTCTGACCTGCGTTCTCGGCCGGGTCGTAAGGTCCCACCACCCCAGGGGACTTGGCTCCCACCACAGGGGCACTGTGAGGGCTCTAGGAGAGCGGTCACGTGGCAGGTGGAACATGCCTGGAAGGTGTCTCTCCTCTGGGGGGAGAAATTGAGAAGCGCTCTCTAATGGCGCCCTTGATACAACTAAATAGCAACTCTCTCAGTTCATTACTCGTTAGCCCCAGGCAGGGACACCGCATCCTGGCTAATTGTAATGGCCAGATCATTAAGGGGAATGGCATTAATGGAGGAGAAAGCAGCTAATCAAGAGCCGAACTTGGCCACTTTGTTGTGCCCAGGATATAAGCTGCTGTGAATTTAAGTGCGTATTTCTTTTGCTATTAGAATTAGTTAGGAAGAAAGGATTTAGTGACCCTCTTTTCAAAAGGTTGATCCAAAGCTCTGGGGCATTTATGGATAAAGCCAACAATTTGGATTTGAGGCTTGATTTTTCGCAGAGATAACACCTGCAGATTGCGTATAAAGTCACACCACCTTTCTTACACTGCAGCGACCCACTGTCAGTAGGACATGCCCTTTCGTGGGGTTTCCAGGAGCAATGAGGTACGTTGGTGAGCTCACCTAATCTCCGCTCAGAGCGAAAGCAGTCCTCTCCATCATGGCAGGGATTAGGGGGTGGTTGGGGCCACGGAACGCAGGCATTTAATTTTCCCATCCAGGTCGAAAGCCTGTGACCTCACCTGTGTTAGCACTGGGTTCCAGCCAAGTGAGCTGAGCGTCCTTCAAGAATAGACCTCCCTGGAAACCACAACCTGGCATGCAGAGGAATCACAGCTTGAGATTCTGCTTACGATTCATGTCAGAAATACTTAAGAAATTCAGGAAAAAAAAAAAAAGGAAAGAAATTCATACCATCTCAGGGTTGGAAAGGATTTTAATTAAAATCTTTTAAATTGGAACAATAAAGAAATCTATTTGAGGTGTTTTTTGTTTTTGTTTTTTTGCTTTGGTGCTTGTCTTAAAGGGTTAGCTCCTAGTTCTAGACACTTGTGCTGTTTCTAATAATATTTGGTAGAACAACTGCATTCTGTGAGGGGACTTGGGGAGTTCTGATGGAGAGAGGAGGGGACGGTGGTGGCGAGGCTTTGTTTACATCTGTTCTGCCCGCATTGTAATAAGCTCTGACTTGCCAGGGGATATAAGATCATATAAGACAGCATCTTGGAGTCCTGAGGCATCTTCAGGTTCTACTTGAGTTCCTTCCCCATGTAGGAACCCCTCGTAGAGTCACCTTCTAGCGTCAGCTTCAACTGGCTTGAGGGGGAGCAATATGCCACATACATATTTCTAGCACGTGGGTATATGCAGCTGGCCCTGTCCTCTGAGGTGCCGTGGGGAAGCCTTATCTCTGCCTTACACTTGTCCTTCCCATATTTGAAGACCTCTAGAAGGATCCTTTAAATCTTTTCTTCCCCACGGGCCACCTGTATCCTTAGCGCCTTTATCGATTCCTCATCTGAGAGAATGGAGTCTGCCTCTAAAGACTGTTGGAGAAGCATCATGGGACAGTGGCCACTCGGTTTCTGGAGGCAGACTCAGCTCCTTCTTGGCAGACAGATGTTCTCACTCTAGGCATGAATGAATGTTGACAGGGCCTTTCCTCCTCACCGCTCCTGCGTGTCTCTCCTGTACATTGAGATTTGCTGCTCACTAGATAAATGGAAAGTAGTTGAGTAAGGGAAATGTGTTTTGTTGTTGTTAAAATCTTAGAGATAAAAGTAACATATTTTTACTCAAAAATTACCTCAGATGAGATTTCTGTACCAGGTGAAGTCATCATATGCACAAGTAATCTGCAAAGGCCCTGGCGGCTCTGCGTGTTGTGTCCCACAGGTAATACCTGGATGAATCCTAATGGCTACCTCTGCTCAGAGGTCATGGCAGGAGAGCTTCTCTCATGTGTCATGTTTAGTCCCTTCCTCAGCTAAATGCATTTACTCTCTTCATCTCTACTCCCAATAGGATAAGCAACAGGCTGCGGAAAGTCAGCACCCTGGCTTAGGCGGCTCTGTGGAGTGACTCTCAGGAACCCCACACAATTCTGTGAGGAGTGGGGGCACAAAGCAATGGAATATCCCAGAGCTGCAATGATTCTGACAAGCTTGGACTTCTCTCTGGGAATTCCCCATAAGTTGTGAAGCCACTGCCGATGGGCTGGTGCTACTTACATGTAGTATCTTATTTCTCCTCTTCAGACCAGCCATACCATCTCATGAGCTGGAGACGTCAACAGGATTGCTTAACCCCTGCAATCTTTAGGTCAGGTTCCTCCTTTGGAATGGAGACAGTCATGCCTTCCTTGCAGGGTTATTGTGAGTCTAAAATAAAGGCTTCATGGCAAGCACATTCCAAGTGCTCCCCGAATGCTAGCTCCCCTTCCTGATTGTTGCAGTGACTGTATTATCCAACTAACATATCCACATATGTTCCGAAGGATGTAAGTATTTATTATGAGGGCCCGTGTGTGTGTGCACGCGCATGTGTGTGTGTATGTAGAGTGATACAGGATTTTAAATATTGGGACCATCGTGGAAATTTGAGAACTTGATGGTGGCAGAATTTATAATGCCTAGTCCAGGCATTGGCTCCTAGTGGACGCTTGATGAATGCTGAAGTATCTCATAACAATGATAGGGGAAAAAATACCCTCGTGACCTTTTACAGCAATGTTGGACTATGGGGCCCATTGCTCACACTTCTTTTTTATTCACTTTGCTGTGCACAGATAACATAGTTCTGGGCAAAAGGAAGGCTTAAGATGCTGTAACGAATTGTGACTGATTGATAGACAAGATATACTATCTTCTGATTTTGGAAGGTGAGGAAGGGGGTTATTTCAGTTGTAAGTATACAGGAATCTGCATATTTCAGGTCCTGAACCCATCTGCTCAAGTGTCTAAAGCAAGAGAATCCTTCTTAGATGAGTTAGCCGGGCTACTAGGAAGATCTCCCCATCGGTGTGTGTGTGGTATCTCGGATGCATGCTCCCACACCCCCTTCCAAGGGCTGAATGGGCATCTGGGCGACAAGGACAGAAGCCACAGGGATCAGGAGTGTAGTTCCACCTCTTCTAACTTGCACAGGGTATCCCTATTTTTCCCCTGAAATCACTGCAAGCACGTTAAAAGCCAAAGACCGATCGGGCTGTACAAATCCAGTGGCTCAGCACTCAGAGGGATGTTTCTCTCAGGACAGGAGCTGGACGCTAAGAGAAGGGCCTGCTTGGGCCTCTGGGATAGATGTCTCCCAAGCCCCTAGGGGATGGAAAGCTAGCATCACAACTTCACTCCTGGGATTTGATGGAGCTGGTTTTCTACTTCACAGTTCCTGTTGGAATACCGCAGACCCCCAGGTATATCGCAGATCCTAAGGCGTACAGCTTCCTTCTGGGGAAATGCCAAAGCCGCTGTGGCCTGTGGCCCTGGGTACAGTGTGTATTTAGAAAAGCAGACTGGTGTTTGCATCTTTTCCCAAGTTCTCCAAGTTGATCTTGCCACCTTTGGGGGTGAGCAAAATATTCAGTGTAGTTTTTCAAGTGAAAGGATTTGGCATTCGAGAGTGTGTTAGTTCAGGTTCTCGTGCATGTCTGTTTGCATCCCTGCGCCAAAAACCTCGAAAACCATGCCGCTCCAGCTTCTGTCTTGCTCAGTTTTTGGGTGACGTACGGATGTTGCTGGTTAATGAAAGCTTATTTAATGAAAGCTCCAGCCACCACCTTGTATCATTTAGCAGCCAGAAGAGTGGACTTAAATAATTGCGCATTCTGGCTTCAGTTTAGTGACTCTCGGTAAATCACTGCCTATAGGCGACATGTCTTCTCTTCGGTCTGTAGAAGACAAACTGTAAGCACGAGCATCGGCTTTCCCAGGCAGCTTTCCTTAAAATCCTGCAGGGTGAGAAAGAGCTCCTTCCCTCCAGAGCTTGAGTATTCCCAGCGTGCCCACTGTACCTTGGGCCCTGGAGGTGGGCCGTCTTGGCTGAGATGTCAGTTTCAGCGCAGTGCAGCACGATGAAAGGGCACCTGTACAATTTTTACTATAGTTCCCTGAGAAATGGTCACCCCTCTGTTTCGTGGCACTCTTCCTCCTCAGGACTGTACACAGGCTTCAGAAACCATCCTTGGGGTCATCTGGCATTCACAGTGGGGCTGGGGGCTGTTTTGGGAAAACAGTTCCTGAATCCGGATGTCTCCACTTTAGAGGAATCTTTAAAGTGACCTGTAAACCATCTTTTTGCAAGTACAAACAAACTTTGCTTCTCTTTTTCTCAGTTCCAGAAATGCTTTGTATTTCCAGAAAGTTAATATTTAATTAGCAACAGGCTCTAAGTGTCTGAACCCTTCAGCCTCTTTAAAGAACTAATGGTGTAAAAACAAATGTGTAAATGCACCAGGGGGATCCCGATGATTTATAGAAGCTCTATATTGAATAATTTTGAAAAGGGAAGACGTTTTTGGTAATAAGAATATTCATTTTTTGACTTCTGTTCTGTGATATGCAGCCATGGGGAGGAGGGGAGAGGAAAATACCATTCTCCTACGGAGCATAAAATCTTTAAGCAGATTTTATGTGATAGTCACAGGTTCCTAAGCACTTGATTTAAAAATGAGCAGAGTCCAGTGGGTACCCTTCATTGGCCCTTCATGGTTTTGGGGAGGAAGGAGGACAGGGAATAGACCTCATTTTGGTTAGGGTAGTTAAATGCTTGCAGCAACCCTACTCCATATTCCATTTAAATTAAAAAAAAAGAAAAGAAAAGCTTTCTATAATGGTTAGTGAAATTTACATTTCATCCCTTGCCTAAAACTATTTTTAGCCTTATTTTCTCTTTTCAGAGCTTTGTGCTGCTCCCCCCCCCCAAGGTATTACAATTGGTCTTAGAAATGGCGGTGCTTCCCTTTTGTTCTGCACATTGGTTTGATAGGTTGTGTCTGCAAATTTGAGAGCAGCGCGTTTTGTTATTTTTTTTTAGCATCTAAACAATCATGTAACCACATCACGGCCTTTTCAGTCACATCATTGACCTCCACCGGCAGTTTATCCCCCTACAACACTTGAGTGCATTAATATCACTGTCTGTAGCATTTTAATTTAATTAGAGCAGTGGTTATAATCCTCTCGGGAAAATCGTTATCCCCTCTGTACTGTTAAAATAAAACACCTCTGGTTTTCATCCGACTGACAATTTGCTTTGGAGGTGAATGAGCTGTGAGCAGGCACTCCCCTTCCCTTTGTTGGGGTCGGACCACAGAAGCAGTTGTGAGGATAAAGAGGTTTCCTTGATTTGAGAAACTGGATGTTGGTCTCCTTAAGCCTGTCCGTCTAGATGTCTCCATCTGAGAGAGTGTGTATTTCCTATTTCTAATTTCTGATAGTCTGGAAGTTGTGCCTTGGAGATGTTACGTGCCTGGTTATAGGAACTGATGAAAACACATGAACCATGTGAGTCGCCCTAGAAATTAACAAAAAGAGAGACAAAGGGAGATAAGCCTGCGGTGTGGGATTCCCAGGTGTGTGTTTTGTTCCATTTAGGAAAGGAGCCCACGTACTGGGTGGTGTCCTTTCTGGGGTCCCCCGAGTGTTCTCATGGCTGCAGAATCCAGGGTCAGGGTAGGTGTGTAATGGGTGCTAGCAAATTGCTCAAGGTCCTAGAAGTGCATTTTGCTTTAACCCCTCTTGGTCAAGGTACCCTCTCTTCTGCTACTACTGACAAATCTCTTCATGGAACCTTTTAAAAAGAGCTTTTTCCCGCCCCAAGCTTATGGTGTTGCATGGAATATTGCTCAGTTGAAACCGTCATCTGGAATGAGAATCTAGAATCTTTCTCTGTCTAGAATTGTTTGGACATGGGGGGTGGTATAAAATGCCAGGGCAGACATTGAAGTGTGGCATTTCAGTAGAGCAGGAAGGACAGACAACCACGCAGAAGTGCGTGCATACCGGGGGTGGGGAGGTACCTCCTGAGAAAGGACAGTGAAATGAAGGGACAGCGTGATAATTTAGCAAGTCAGAATGTATACATTTTAAAGGTGATACCTAGCTTGACTCTTATCAGTAGGCTAGAGGTAGATTTCCCAGGAAACAAAGTAAAAGCGGTTTTGGGGGCTGGGTTTCTTCCATTTTTGTCCTTGATGGACTTGGTGAGGGGCGAGGGAGCTAGAATGACGTGGCCTGTCACAGGCACCAGTTGCAGGATCTGGTGAGTCTCTCCTTGCTTTAGGAGACAGTCATCATATTATGAAATGCCATCTTCTTTTTTTCTCACACTCGTGCCATGCCATTTGAAAACTCTTTGGCTGCTCTGTGTTTTCTTCATCAACAGTTTCACTTCTGCAAAAACCCTAACAAAACAAAGCTATTTCTGGGAATAAAGTTAACGGCAGATAAGATATCTAGACATATATTGGGACTGGGTTTTTTTTTTTTTTTTCGAGGGTTGAAGTGTGTGGAGAATTTGTTAAACTAGAAAAACAGACTGTGTTTAAAATGCTTAAAAAGCCCATCTCACTTTGAAAAACCCCTAAACAGATTTTGTATGTTTCCCATAGGTGTGTTGATGTCTTTGCCTCTTTCACCCCAAAAACCCCGAACCAAACACCAAAAAGTATAACTCCTCCTTAAGCTAGAGTTACTCAAAATATGTGTGATGTTTGGTAAAGTTTAAGAAAAGTGAAGTTGAAGCTTTTGCCCCTGGGTGACCTTTCACCGGACATCTCGATTGATACAGAAATGAAATCTAGGATGTTTGTGCCTGCCTTTAATAAAGAAATTCGTGAGGAAAGTTTAGGATGTGTGTTTAAAAGGAAAAATTCCAAATGCCCTAGTTGCTGGTAAAGGATGCCTCAGGGAAGGTATAGCGATTCCATTCGGAAATTACAGAAATATGTATATATTCATTTAAAATCGAAACTTCCTACCACAACCACCAAACTTTCCAGGCTCTGAGCAGAAGAGAAGCTTTAATTTGGTTATAGAGCCAGGGGGACTCCCCTGCTTCCCTTTGCACATTTGATGAAATATAAAATGTTAGAGAACTGTCTTTCCAAAACATAAACACCCCCTTTGCTTTATTTTCATCTGTGATTTTTCTTTTGCTCCTGATTTTTGTTTTCATAATGGCATCTTACTGATCTTTTTCCCCCAACTAATTTTTGGACCTTGTATGTCCCACTTTACTTTGCCCAGTTGAACCACAGAAACGAGTGGAAGTTATGTTTATTTATGTATGGACTTTAAGTCAAAGTAGTTGATCTCAGATGCAAATTGCACTGCTCTTCTGGCTGAACATAATAGTTGGTTCCTTGCCATTATTTGCTGTGTTTTAACTTAAAGCCTAGTAATAATCCTTCCCATCCCATCCAGTTGTTTTAATTGATCTAACAAACACTGTCTGTTTGAATTTAAACAGTGCATCTGCAGAAGTCCCCCTCCCCCCTTCCCTTGTCAGTTGAGTAAGTATCTTCAATTAAACAGTACTTGCCTTAAATGCGACAGTTCTTGAATGAGCTCTGAAATATTTCAGAAGGAAAGGAAGTATCGATTCTGAGTTGGAGAATGAAGGGACAAGGAGATGTCATTAATGTCGTAGATAATTCCCTGCTATGAAGGAAAAAAATTAAGCAGTAGATATTTTTGGCTTATAACGAGATAGGTGGACCATAGAATAATCTTGCTTGTAGATTTATTAACTAAATCTAGAACTTACAAGCCATCACTTTGAGCTCATCTCTCATTGGATCTGAGTACAGAATCATATTTGTGTTAGAAGCTGGGGATGTTGCCAGAGAAGAGGAAACATGGTTTTAATGTATGGGTGACATTCATTATGGGACTTGAAGAAGTAATTTTTGAGAGACTACTCTTTAAAGCCATCCTCTTGGACATGCTGCTTCATTTCCTCCGCCTGGTCTCCCCTTTTCACTTGAACAAACCAATGGTGCAGAGAGGGGGAAATGGACACCTACTGACCCGGGTCTAAAGGAGAAGCCCTATGTCCAGTCTTTCCAGAGCCTTGTTCTAAATCCCAAATGCTGGAGATCTGAAAGACAAACTAAGTGTCTGGAGTGTCTGGAGAGGGGGCGAGGGGGATTGCTCTGAAGCCTGATCCGCCAGCGCTCAAATGCCCCCCTCTCCCTTTTGCTCCGCACCCCTCTCCCTGATTTCACACCCAAGTCAGTTCCAAGCCTTCATTGTCTTCTTCCCCCTCCCCTCTTCCTGCCCTTCTTTTTAACAGCAGGAACGAATTTCATATACACCTCCCGAGAGCCCGGTGCCAAGTTACGCTTCCTCGACTCCACTTCATGTCCCAGTGCCCCGAGCGCTCAGGATGGAGGACGACTCGATCCGCCTGCCCGCGCACCTGCGTGAGTGTTCGCGTGTGCGCGCGGGGGTGGGAGGGAGCACGCACCCCACCACTGCCAGAAGGACAGACGGACTGAGAGGGGAATGACTGACTATGCAGGGGAGGGGGTGCGGGGGGGGGCGGCGCTTCGGGCTGGAGAGGGGCAAGCTCTGAAATTGTTGCTCGGTGTCCACTTTGCGAAGCTGGTTTGCAGTACCCCCCCCCCAAGAATGGCATTGAAAAGCTTGAGACTCCTGTCCCTTGTTGCCATGTTACCCCGACGTCTGGAAATGTGCACTACATGGCAGAGTCCACTAAATCTCCTAAGAGGCAAAGTGAACTTTTTTGAAAAGTTTGCCCGTCTCCCTAAGTTCACACTTAACTCCTCTTTTTAGTATTTTCATAGGCCCTAAATTTTGGGCAGTTTCTGAGTCAGACTCCCTCCCCGCTTTGCTTTAAGGGTATGTCTTCTTCCTTTCTTTACAGAGCCTCCCCTCCTTTAAAAAAAATTTTTTTTAAATGCATGCTGGCTGCTTTTCTTCCCTTCATTTTACTGCCGAGATATGGCCTCCCATCCCGTCCTTTCTTCTCCTACCCTCTCCTGTTCTCCGATGCCTGCGTTGCCTCTGCCGCTCCGGTCAGTTTGCAGTCTTTCCGCCTTTCTCTCTCAGATCGTGTCTGTCCCTTGCCTCTCCCAGCTCCCTGTCTGAGTCCTCAACTTCAGCTTGGCAGAGCATCGGGGCTAACACACTTGTGCTCTTGGGGCCAGCCTCCAAAGCAGCCGACACCTGTCATTTCCTTTTTGTCTTTCTTTCCTGTGCTGCCGCCCAGCCTAGATGATACAGCATGATGGGGCAGCTGGGGAGAATGAGTCACCTGATTCCCACCCTGATCACTGTGGCCAAGAAAACGCCAGGCTTTCTGGCTTGAATATTGTCCCGAGGGTGCAGGTCCAGGTTGTAGAAGACATGGGGGGTCACCTTGGCTCTTCCCTGGCTGATTCTGAATACTACGGCAGTGGCACGGTTGTGCTTGCCGTGTCTTTCTGGCATGGTAACGCTCCCCAGGATGCTCGCCTCCTCTTATTCCATCCCTCCTCAGAAGCCAGAAGGTTGCTTGCTGAAAGTGGAGAACAAAAAGAGATCAAGGATGTAGGCTTCTCTTCGCTTGCCGTGTGAGAATTCAGGGAATCAGGTGACTGTGTTGCTGGGAGGTCCTAGGGGAATATTGCTGGTTTATCCCTTCTCCTCCAGTGAGGAGGATTGCGGGGATTATGGGGAGGGGCTGAGGGCCAGGAGAACCTTTTCTTCCCTCCTCCAGCTTGCTGCAGCCTTCCCTCGGTATTTACAAAGTTGCTACAAGTGGCAGTCAGCACATTCCAGCTTCACTTGGGCAAGGAGGTAAAGGGCAGAACTCCACTCTCCCATCTTCTCCACAGTGAACTTTTAAAGATGCGACTGGACCGGTGGCCGTGCCATGCCAGGATCATGACTGCGGGCACTGCTGTCCTTGGTAGACTGGAGTGTTGAGGCACCAGTGGAGTAGACAGGACTGGAAAAGAAATTGGAGTCAGCTAATAGCATCTTTTCCTCCAAAAGCTGTCCTGTGACCAGTATATTCGCTTCAGGAATAGTCACTTCCAGATCGAACTCGCTCATGCCATGCAGGCAACTATCCTACTATCTAATCTCATTCATTCATTTATTCCACAAATAGTTATTGATTATCTGTGCTGCACCAGACGCTCTTCTGGATGCTGGGGATACCGAAACGAACAGAGCAGACCAAACTCCTTGTCCTTACAGAGTTTAAAGACGAGTACAGAGAAAAAAAAAATGTATGAACACTTGTCCCAAACAGAGATTTCTGTCATAGCTTTTTATCCCTTTGTTTTGAGACATCCCCCCACCCCCCGCCCCAAGGAGGCCCTAACTCTTGGTTCGCCTCTGGATGCCTTTATTTTTGGAAGCCCTTTTACCACAGGACTGCCTCCCCATAAGTAGTTACCATGGCAGAAGAAACAAAGAAACACACCAAACTAGCCAGTTAGAAGATCTTCATTCTTAATTAGTTCTGCTGTTAAACTAGCTGGTTGACTGTGAGTCAGTCATCTTAATACCCCTTTTCCTACCATGCAATATTGTGACGGGACAAGAGAACGTTTAACGGCCCTCTTCACTTTAAACTATCATGATCTTACTCAGGGAGTCCTTCTCCGTACTTGGAACCGTCTCTTCTATACCAACAGTTTCTGGAGTAGACAGTTTCCTCATGGGCCTCAGCTGGGCTGCCTCCCACTGCTCTGCAGGCCCTGCCATGCACCTAGCACACAACCGTATTAGCCAGTATTTGTTGTGGTAGTGCCCTGGTCCAGGCACTGTGTGGAGTGCTCTATGTAAATTATTTTATTTAATTCTCCCAGCAGTACCTGTAAGGTAGATGTTCTTTTAATATTCATGCCACACATAAGGAATTTAAGGCTTAGAGAATTTAAGGAACCTGCCAAGGTCACACAGTTAGTAAGGGGTAGAGTCAGGATGAAAACTAAGTTCTGTCTGACTCCACAGCCTAGGCTCTTGTCTTACACCACTGTGTAAGTGTGTTTAATAAATACTTTTTGGGTAGGTGGATGAATTCAGGCTTGACACTCAGCCATATTCACCGATGTGGCTATAGTGGCTGAAATGGTTTATGGCTGGAATCTTCTAACTGGTCAATGAACTGTGGAATAATTTGCTTATGTCCCTCGGATGGTGAGATGCATGGATGAATGGATCCCCACATATATAGTGATCAGATATAGGATTGTAACGTCTTACTGCCGATCTTAGAATATAATCAGGTGTTAGAGTATGGATTCAGGTCAGGGCAATGCCTTTTGCTGGCAGCCTGACTTTAGAGACCGGCCGGGTAATCTGCATGAGCCCTGTTATCCTGACGTGGACTGAATCCTCTGAAAATGGAGGCTTCCAGGTTCTTGCTCTTTGTCCTCAGCTGGGGCTTTCCACATGAGGCTGAGCTGCCCTCCTCCCTCTCCTGTTCCAGGATTCAGCTGCCCATCGAGCTGTTTGAGAAACATCTCATGTAGTCCCTAGGATGGTTGAGGCTGTGCCATATACTTGAAGATGCATCCCAGCTGGGTTTTCAAACCTAAAAGAAAATAAATATTCTAACAAGGGAATTGGGTTATTGCTGTTTTAATCTGGGATTCCAGACAATTCCCAATGGAATGCTCATGGAAAGTACGGGGAAGAATCTGGAAGCCAAGACAGCAGCAGGACATTTATGGTATTGCTAGGTTGAAAGCATTTTTAGCTGCTTGTTTTAAAGAGATACACACCAGACTGGTGTGCCTCAAAGTCGTCTTCTTTTTAAACCATTTGTCTGCATTGATCTCCAGATAAACCTTCTCACTTAACTCTTTTTTCTCTTTTCATTCTTAAGTCAAAATATATCCTTTCCTGGTTGGAAGGAAGGCAGGGCTCATAATAGTGAAGATTCTCATACTGAGGGTTTCTCACCATTTTGTTCTGCAAATGCCAGCATTACCCAGTCTGAAGACACAGTGTGACAAATTAGCAAGCTATTGAGAAGTAGAAACTCATGCCTTTCCTTCTACTTGCCTGTGATTAAAACAAAGTGATAAATGGAGCAAAGTGTTAAGTGGTGATTATGGAGGACTTGCCAGGGCCACGAGGGGTAGTCTGGGCCTAGGAAAGGAGGAGAGCCAAGGGGAGAAGGGCCAGCCCCGCGCCATCCTGGCCTGGCCTCCTCGCTGCCCACAAGTGCAGGCCAGGCCTGTTAGCAGTCCTGCAGCAGGTTTCTGGAACCTGTCTGTTTTAGTAGGAGAGCAGACACAAGTATGTTTACTGAGAAGATAGGAAGGGCTTCTCCTTCTACAAAGGGTACTGACTTATTTTTAAGCTTGAGGGTAGAAGAGCTGAAGTACAACAATTATAGCAGGTAGGTTAAGGACACAAAGTTCTAGTCCTTAATGGGAACTACGCCTCTCATTGTACCTTGAAAACACTTAAAGGGCCAAAGACCCCTCAGAGTACCTAGAGGAGCTCACTGTTGGTTCTCCAACCAGTGAAGGCCATTGCTTCATTCTCACTAGGGCCCTCATGATGTGAGGGGGAGATTCCTTCTTCCTTCCTTTCTTCCTCCCTCTCTCCCTCCCTCTCTCCCTCTCTCCCCTTCCTTCCTTCCTTCCTTCCTTCCTTCCTTCCTTCCTTCCTTCCTTCCTTCCAAGATTTTTCATTTATTTATTTGAGAGGGAGAGAGAAAGAGAAGAGTGTGAGCACAAGCAGAGAGAGGGGCAGAGGGAGAAGCCGATCCCCGCTGAGCAGGGAGCCTGATGTGGGACTCAGTCCCAGGACCCTGGGATCATGACCTGAGCTGAAGGTGGATGCTTAACTGACTGAGCCACCCAGGCTCCCCTGGGTGGGGGGAGACTTTTTCTAATTTTTCTGCCCAAACACCACCTTCTTTTAAATTCCTGTGGGAGGTGTGTATGGTGAGGGGGCAGTCATAGGTGCCTCTTGAGGCAGTGCCAACCGTCAGCCTCTAACAGTGCTGCTCGGGGCTGCCCATCTGACTGTAGTAAATATACGTCACGCTTATCAGGCAGAGTTTAAATCACTAAATGCCTTTTCTTTATATTAAATTCCTTTTCACATGATCATTTCGGATTGAGCTGATAGAATCACATCTAATCACAGGTTGACGTTACGTCTTTGCCCAGAGACCCTGCATTTTGCAGTGCCGGTTGGGCCTTCTAAAACCCCGGTGAATTGGTATTTAAAAATCAGAACCTAGGACTCATTCATCATTTTTAATAGGGTTACGGTTTACGATGTTGTGGGTTAATAAATAGCCATAATAGCCGCTCAGAGTTTTCTAGAATCGGAACACCAGAAATAGTCCCTTGGCTCTACTTCCTTTCCTTGTGAATCTTTCAAAATTCTTACATTACTACTCCTACTTGTGTGTGTTTAATAATTTAATTTAATGCCTTCCTTTGGAAACGTTACCTCGCGGCTCACCCACTTGGTGATTTTGCCTTCTCAGCAGAGTAACTGAGTTGAAGACAGTCACGTGGCAAGCAAGGCTATATTGGAACCAGGATAGTGAAAAGAGATGCAGTGCCTCGCTTTCCTAATTAGCTAGAGCAACCCACAATTTTATATACTTGCAAGTTAATTTTGTTCCCTAAGAAGAGGCAAAAATGGGAATTAAATATAATCGTATTTCGTATTTTATATTGTTACAAGCAACAGATGTGCTCCTATATATTATCTCATTTAATCATGCAACAGTCCTTGAAGTAGGTGTTACTAAGTCTGTTTTATTGATGAGGTGACTGGCACCAATAGGTCCACCAAATTGTTGAGATTCACCCGAGCCTGTGAAGAGCTGAATGTGGTGTCTACTTTGGAAGTCACCATTGAGGCTTCTTGGGAGAACACATAATGACAGAATCTTGTGGCCTTGGAAGTAACAACAGCACTGACTTTGGGGTCTGGGTGGCCATGGGTGCAGGGACTGGGAGCACCTTGGCTCTGGTCATGCACTTGACCATTAATTTGAGCTGAACCTCAACACGTTGGCTTCCACCAGGAACTAGAGGCGGTTACTGTGGATAATTCACTCTGGTCTTGCCCACCCGTCTCTACTGTTCCTCTCTCTTTACTCTCTCATGAGCCCAGGTTGACGTTCAGTTTTCGTCTGCAACCAGAGGAACAGAGCTGGCCATGAAGGCCTCAGAGGGCCAGCTCCAGGAGTGGAGCTCAATCATGTCCCCACATTCCCTGGCATTTCACCAGGGATGACCTGGGAACAGGTCTCACTGCTTTTTTGGTGTTTCTACATGAAAAGGCCTGGTGGTAGAAAGGACTTGGATTTAGACAGACCTGAGCGGGCTTGCATTCCAGGGCTGCCTTTCTCTGTTGGAGAGATGATTTAACTTCTCTAAAACTCATGTGGCTAATACACTTACTCGCGAGGGTTCCCCATAAGCATCAGAGCTAACTTATGGGTAGCACCTCGCACAGTGTCCAGCAAACAGTGGCCAGCAACTCACTAGAGCTCTTTCAGTTTCCAAAGCTGATGAATAGCCTGTGTAGGGGCTGTCTTCCTCATTTTTAAGGGCCAAGAGAAGCATTTATGTCCCTGTTTGCTTTACTAAAGAAAGGGCATAGAGTTCTGTCCTCCTCATAGCATTGAGACTGATTTCCCTAAGTCACACTGGAAAGGAGCTTTATTCTCTAACGATGCCACCATTTCTGGGAGCTCAGTTCTCCTCTCAGGCCCTTTCCTACCCGCACACTCTCTGTACCTCTGTCTGGCATAGTTTTCTTCACTGGCCTTGCCCAAATCTGTAAGTCTCCTTCCTCAGCCTTCCCCACTGTTCTTCTAAAACCTAGCAAGTCCTCCCCTGTCCTCTGCCGTTATCAGTGTTCCAAAAATGGCCTCTCCTCGCACAGCTGCCTGTGACGTGGCGTGACGTCACCAGCAGAGTTGAGGCGAGGACATGGGGAAGATTTAATTCTCAGTCAGCGTCTGGCTAAGCAGTAAGGACTTCTAACAAAGATGGCTGGCCACACGCGTTTTCGATCTTGTTTCCCTTAAGCCTTCCTTTGGGTGCCTCCACTTTTCACACTCAGATGCTTGAAGGCTTTCTGCTTTTCCAGCAGCACACGCGGCCGTACCAGGGCCCGGCTTCGCTGCTTCAAACAGCTTGAAGAGAAAAAACAGCCCGCCACAGAACAGCCAGGATGCTTTGGAAGGGAAATTTCCTTTTTGGGCTTGCAGTCTGAAAGAATTTCCGATGCAGGCAGACGTTAATTCCTAGCTCCATGCTTCCTGATAAGGAAGCAGCTTCAATAAATGCAGCTATTTATAGATGTCTTTTTTTTTTTTAAATATATAACCAGAGGTCTATTGACCTTTTCTTTCACTTTGCATTTCATGCCGTGCGCTCCGTGTACATTTAAGGCAGTTCCTCTGGCAGAAGCTCTGACAGAGCGCCTGTGATCCTGGGGGGATGGGGAAGGGAGGGCTCTCCGTGTCCTTGGAATTCTGAAGTCGACATTTGGAAGCTTTTGGCAATTGGTGGTCCCTACCTGGTGCTGTGGGAGATTGAGGTGAGCCCAGAGACATCCCGCGCTCTTCTAGACCCAATATTGAGAGGTGATGACGGAGTAAGCCAGACAGCCATTTACAAGTAAGAGCCCATGAGAACCAGTCAGTCCTCTGAGTAGAGCCTTGCACTTCAGGAGATACAGGATATTCCCATTTCTTCTGTCTCCTCTCAACTGTCTCCCGTCAGACTTCCCAACCAGCAGGACCTCTGTGGTCTTTCTCTTGGCATATTAGGGCCCCTGTCCATGAGTTCCATGACAACTTCATGTATAACTAACTACACGATCCTTGCGGACAGGCATGCTGAAGATTGAGTGTGATGTTGGCTTGAAATGGCTTTCCTAGGTTACTCTTCACGTCCTCCTCATTATGACAAAGCGTTGACTGGGCTGAGTCTATACAAATAGGATAAAGTTTCCATTCTCAAATGACAGATGTTTTCTCCCATTTTGCTTCACGCCTAAGTTAAATCTTATCAGTAGCTCAGACTCTTGGAATTTCTGACAGGAATGACTTTGACCACCTCATCTTCATGTGTTTCTGGAGGTAAAAGTTGCCACGGACCTTTGGATGTTAACTGATTTCACCGTTGCCATAGGAGGATTCTGGGTCAGTTGCCTGAACCGTCCATGTGTGTTTTGGGGCTTCTCCCTTCTGGTGCCTTCTGAAGCAAGGTAGAGCAGGATTTGAGAAATAGAAACTGCCCCTGGCTGTGGCCACATGCTGCCTGTAAATTCCCAAGAATAATTAGTTACCCTGCCCTGATAGTTCCTGCTTCCATCTTGGGTAGGTGGATTAAACTCCATTCCTTTGAAATTAGACTCTATTTCTGTTTCCTCTAGATCATGGATAGAAATAGCCTCAAATGGAGCTCCAAGATTTCAGTAATGGAAATGCAGATTGCAGATCTAGGTACTGGATAAAGAGCTGCAGACGCGCGGTGTTTGCAGATTAGGTGCCTGGAAGCGAGGGAGCGTCTAACCCAGGCGGGGCGTGTCCGGAACCCTTGATTCAGCAGTTCGCTGGGGCTGGGTTCTCTACACTGGGTTGGGAGCAGTAGCGTAAGTGGTTCATTGAGGAGGGTGAAGGTTTGTAACAATCACTAGGAAAAAAAAAAAGGCACCTAGGTGAGTCTCGAAGGGTGTGGAATAGTAATATCTTAAGAAAAATGACAGGAGTAGCAGGCAATCTATCTAGCTCCACCTTAGAAGTCACAATATTAGGATTTAATTACCCATTTGTTTTCTAGGAGTGGCTTATCTTTGCCAATGATTTTCTTTTTCTGTTGTCCTACCCCGCTTGCCAGTTTGCCAGAACTCTGCTTCCCCTTATGAGCCAGTCTGAGGCCAACTATGTATAAGATACCACTGTCAAGAAATTTCTGTGGCAGTAACGTGTGGAATAAGGGATCATTGTCACTTCCGTTCATTGAGCACTTCCTATTTGCCAGGACCTTCATGTATATTATTCTGAATGATCCCCAACACTGCAAGGTAGATATTGTATCTGTATCTGTATCTGTATCCGAGCTCAGAGTGGTAAATCACTTGCCAGAGGTCACACAGAGAGAAGGTGAAGGAGCCATGATTTGAATCCAGATCGAACCTCAAAGCTTAGGTTTTTGTCACTTCACTTTGTTGCTTTTTCATTAGGAACTGATAGAAGTCGTGGTTAGAAGCTGTTGGTTAGAAGGAGAAAATCCAAGCTACCAGCTTGATTTTTTTTTTTTTTAATTTAAGAGAAATTTTTATGAACTACCAACAAGGAGGGCCAAAGGGAGGAAATAAGTGACATAAACTAAATTACGTTGTGAAGTAGTGGAAGAAAAATTTTCAAATTCAGTCCTCTATGCAGACTGTTATTTGTAGTGTATTTTCAGGTACCTCTATAAGTTCTGGAATGTTAGAAACAGAATCAAATGGAAAAGAGATGATCCACCTCCCAGATGATTATAGAACAGCATGAACGATGATGTGCTCAAATGGAGATTATATTGATGAGTTTGCGAAATAAAGCTTTCCACTTCCTAATACTTTCTGTTAGTCTGACATGCTTCAGAAAAATTATATGACGTCTCAGTGCCTCAGTTTACCAACATGGCATATGTTCTAGGAAATTCTACCACAGGGTAATAGAGCAGGGAGTGCACTCATCTGGGGTTGGTTCTCTGCACGTTGGCCTAGCATGCTCATTAGCGGGGGGTCATCCCAAACAATCTGTTCTTTCTCCCGGGGTTGCAGTTTCTTCATACGTAGTCTGATTCGCCTGGTCCTTCACAGCTCAAACATTTTATTTGTTCTCTAATTACAGAAGAGAAGTGCGAGGGATATTAGCAGTGGAGCATTGTCTATAAATGCTGAGTATCATGATCATTCATTTGACTTCTGTCATTCAACATCAGATTTTAGTTCATATGGTGGTATTTTAGTGACACAGGAAATTGTCCTCTACTTTAGCTGTGATTGTCTTGTGAGGATGCCCTCTTGCAAGGAACTATGGAAAGTCTCAACACCTGATACCGTTGGACACTTCCCTACACTGCCCGTGGTCGAGATCAGGTACGGAAGCAGTTCCTCAGCCTTGCAAGTTTTCTGAAGGCCGTCGTGGCCGCTAGCCCCTTACACGGGGTCCCGGGAACCTTCCCTCTGATCTCAGGCCTGTTCCCTATTTCTCGTAGCCCTGAGAACTGTCTGTGAGTTGGCTCTTTGCCCGGTGCATTATGCACAGGTGTGGCTTCTGGTAACTACCTACTTGACCCCAACTGCACCATTTGTGGGAATCCCCTCTGCAACTTGAGGCACGTTTGCCTTTCCTGTAACCTGTAAAAATGGCAATCTGCATTTTGCTCCCTCTGTAGATGCCCACTGGGTTTCCGGCTTGCCAAAGCCAGCTGATCTGCATGGATAGGGCCACGCTATCCTCTTCCTTCAGCCAGCCTCGTAGCACATGTACAATTAATACTGCATTAATTAATTATGGGGGGGGGAAGCACAGTTGGCAAGGGAATGAAGGCTTTCAGCTTCTTAAGTGATGGCTTTGATGCTGAGCTTTAAAGTACATTTCCATCCGCCCCAGCCAGCAAAGAGAATCTGTGACACTTACACTATCCCATGGGCATGAAAACTCACACCCAAAAAACTATTTCTAAATAGGGGCCCTGAACTAGTTACTCAAATCATCTGCTTGTTGCCCCAGGCTATGAAAAAGGGGTGTAGGACCTGGGAGAAAAGAATTGCTCAAAGCAGTAGTGATTCGTGAGCAAAGCTGATGAGTGGTTTTATTTTGCCTCCTTAAGGAGCTCTCGGGTCACCAACATCAGGAACTCATTGTCGAGAAATAAATATAAGCAGATGACTTGGTGCCAGCCCTCTTGAGGAAATAAAATTACTCTTTCTTCTTCCTCCTCCTGCGTTACTTGAGGAAGTAGCCCAAAGGCAGTGCAAGTTCACAAACCTGTTATTCCGATGGGTGGGAAGATTCCTTTGTCTTGGGCAGATTTTCCTACTACAAATGAACAAAGTGGGGGAGAAAACGCTTTCTTTTCTTTTTCATTCTGATTTCTTCCACACCAGCGTTCTCATAGTTCTGACTCCCACACTTACTCTTTTCACTTCTTGTGCGAGGTGGTGGTGAAGCCGCCTCACGAAATCCCCGCCCTAGACGGATAGTTCTCGTTCCCCTATTTACAGCTCTGCGTCAGGCATTTTGTGTGGTGCTCTGGCTGCCTCTAACACTTGGCCATGAATCAAATATTCACCCAGATATTTGGGATTTTATTTAAAGGTCTTTTAGAAACACAAAAGCAGAAATTCCCTGAGAGAGATATTCCTCACTTGAGAGCCATGGGTTATAAATGTCCTTTTAAAACTACACTTTAGTTCTCTGATCACGCCGAGAGGAACTTCAGAGGCCCACAGAAATCTAAACAGATGTAAAATTTGTTTGGACCTTGTAAAAGGAAAAATTTTTTTTCTTTCGATTTTTAGGCAAAGAAAAATTTTACTTCAGATGAATTCAGATGAGTCTGTGTTATACAGTTTCATAGCTGTGTCTCTGGATATTGGCTTCCCAGAGCTTCTAAGGTGATTGCTGGTACTCAGATTGATCCTGGGAAAGAACTTGAAGAAATACGACTGAACTCTGTAGCACTGGCCTTGTATACCTAGCTGTGAGTCAGTCTCCTCCTGTCTTGTACTTTTTTGCTTGCTAAAGGAGTATTGAGATTCAGAGCGTGGCTGGCTTCTAAACTTTTACTGGCCCGATGACACTACTGTGGATCTGGGACAGAGAATTTATAGTTGTGCACCAGGCCAGTGTGAATGCTTTGGCAGGGTATGTGGTCACCCAGTTGCAGTGATTTAAGAGGGCCCTGAACTTAAATATCTCCTACCATGATGTCTGAAGCCCACTGTTAAGATACATTCCTTTTGGATTGGGCATTATCTCTACCAAGCTCTATTTTTTAACAGTAAGTTGGTAGGATAACAGCTAGTACCTTGGAGAGTGATAATTAATTCCTTAAGTCCCTGATGCCTTAATGAAAATTAGTTTATCAAATCTCTTGAATCTTTTGAAATAGAAGAACCACGGCCAAGGGAGGGAGGAGAGTTGGGAAAAACTCCATAATTTTGCTTGGGGCTGGCCTTCTCCATGGAGAAGACTGATGTAAAATTGGATGGAAAATCCAGGCCCCTTGATTTAGACAAAACATGTGAACCTGGACCCTCTGAGACCAAGATGAGTAATCTGATATTTACCATGTCCGGCTGTTGGTCTCAAGACATTGCCAGCGTCAGTATTGACTGGACAAAGTTGGACCTCCTTCGGCACACGGTCGGCTTGACAACATGCGAGTCGTCTTCATTGCCTTGGGAGGAGGAGAGAATTTCAAATCTGAATCCTTAAGCCTTTCAGCCATTCTTAACCAAAATGTCTTTGCCTCTGAAGTGACGAAGTGTTTGATTGTAACGCCAAGACCATGCTGCTATTATAAGGGACCTGTTAATCCGAGTCTCAAGTTGAAGTGCTCAGGAAAATCTTGACTTGCGGAGAATTTCAAGGAGCTAGCCAGACGTGAGTGTGGCTTATTTGAGGAGTGGGCGTGTGGAATTCGTGAGGAAGATCCTTCGTAGCTCTCTGTATGGAGTAATAACCACCATTTATTGAGTGCTTATGGAAGGCACTTTTCACATGTAGTTTATCATTTAATCCTCATGACAGCCCTACAGGCGAGTTTTATTATCCCCACTTCACTGATGAAAAGTCAGGTTGAAAGAGGTCAAGGAACTTGGCCTGAGTCACAGAGCTGGTAGTTGGCAGAGCAGGTTTCCTCAGACTCCACTCCACACTCTCCCTCCGAAATACAAGCCAAAGGCCTATTCTCTCGACCATTCTCTTTGAGGACATGAAAAATAACATTGGGTGCCCCTATGAGATTCAACTGTGGTTAAAACCTCATAAATTTTGGAAAAATAGAATAACTCACTAAAATAAAATTATAAATCCACTCCACAGAAAATATCTACCACAACCCCACAACCTTAGGGTTAATATATTCAGATTTCAGTGAGCTATATGATTCTCACCAGTCCCTTAAATATCTCTCTGTTTCCTGGTAAACAACATCCCTTGCAGAGTCCTGGCACAGGAATAGTGTAATAAGAGCGGATTCTATCGCCCCACCATTCTAGTGCAATCGAATCACAGGGTGAAAATCTAGGCTGCCTCACTCCCTCATCTGTCTGTGTCTCTCTTTGTCCCACTGCCTGCTCTACAGTTCGAAGTTCAATGCCACTCCCTTTTTTTGTGCTTTAGGTCTCTGTGTTGTTTCCTTTACACACACACATTTTTTATTTTTTTTAATGAAGTGATTTGAAATGGAAAATTAAAAACTTAACTATGCGTCTGGCAGTTTCCTGCTAATACGCCTCTCTGCTAAGAAGCTACAGAAAATACTATATATTATTATTCACTTCACAGCTGCTCCGGGCGCTCACCCACTTAGTCATTCACAATATGTCTGAGAGATTAGTTTTACAAGGCTGTGGTTTGAGATATTTTTCCCGTCCATGTTTTCCTTAAAATCGTCACTGGGGGAAATTCGTGCAGAAAAAAAAATCCGCCACCCTTGATAAAAGGGAATTTGGTAACATACGTGCTTTAGAAGCTCTAGCAGGCTCTTTTATTTTCTTGCACCCTCTTCATTTGAAATACTGCAGTCTTTCGGTGACAGGTCTTAAGTCAGTGTGTGGGACCGAGAGCGAACAAGAGTAAGTGTTTTGCTCCAGTGTGGTTGTAAACCTCCTATTTTGGTGTCAGATGTGTGAGAGAAATCACTGCTTTGATTTCAGGCAAAGGTGGTAAATTATGCCATAATAATACTGCTTCATCTCGATGGCCAGATCTGATTTTTTTGTTTTGTTTTATTTTTTTACTATTTAAACTCCAGGAAGGCAGGGATTTTTTACCTGTTTTATTTACTGTTTTCTCCCAGGTACCAAGAACAGTACCTGGCACATAGTAGGCCCACAAGGGAAAATCATTTGGTCCTTTGTTTAGTAAGAACAGCTGTGGAAATGCAGTTTGGGGCCCTCTTTGTGTAAGCATTCATGATAGCAAATGCGACTTAGGAAAAAAACTGGGAAGATGTGGGAAACATAAAAATAAAATGCTTAGAGTAAGACCAGAGTCCCTCGCTCCACGACCCCTCCCCACCCCTGCACACAAACGAAGTTGTCCTGATGTTCTGAGTCTGTTAAAATTAAGAAAATTTTAACTGAAAAAAGAGAAGGGGCGCTTTTGTGTGGCCGTGCCCCTGGGTGACTGTGGGGTGCCTGTTTATGGGCGTGTTTGTGTGTGCTATGGAGGTCAGTCTACAGATGGGCCCATTTCTTGGTGAAAAGTGTAGGCACCGAATCCCTCTTGGAGAGCTAGAGCTATCACTGGTACACAGGATGGGGGGGGGGGGCAAGGGCACAGGAGAATGAAGAAGAGGGAGGAAGGGGTGGGCCAGGGCCAGTTTCAGGGGGGTCCCCACCCCCAGGGTGAGAGCCGAACTGTTTATCCCGACATCCCAGCAGCAGCAGAAAGCCAGGGGTGTTTTCAGGACTCAGCTGCCAAAGTTTCTTGAAACAGCTCTGCTCAAAGGCATATGCTGGGCTCACTTCTGAGGGAAATTTCCTTTTTGGGGAAGTTGAAGCAAAGGAATTTCCTGTGTGGGCAGACAGAGCTTCCTGACTTGAAGGCTTCTTGGAAGGGAAACAGTTTCATAATGAAATGACAAATTAAAGACATACCAGCCGGGTTCACTTCAAAACAGCTATTGAGAGTACAGGCAAAGCCCTATTATACTCCCTCACAGAACAAAAATAAACCCCATCCTGACAGGTTTCTGTATGCTGGATTATATCCGTCCCCCCGCACCTTCCTTCACAGCCTTCTTCCTCTCCCTTCCTCCCACCCCCGCCATTAGCTGCCACCATCTCTATCTTTAACCGCTCCCGGGAGCAGCCGGCGAGGAGGTTTGGAGCATCTCTTGCCGCCTCACTTTGTGGCTTCGCCCATCCCTGACCTACATGGAGGCCTTACAGGTTATGTCACAGCGCCATGCTGCTAAGACTCACAGAAATGACCTCTTTCCTTCCCCCTCTGACACAAACAATGATTGAAGATGTCTTTAGCAATGGGGTAAAAAAAAAAAATGGAGCCATTTCCTTGGGCTGGCCTTTAAAATCTTGTACGCGGTACATGTCAGTGCTATTCTGGTCTGGGGAGCTGGGTCTGAGGTCTTTGCCTTGTGGAAGGAAATAAGGGGCTGTGTTGGCACCGAGGATGTCTTTATACCTGAACATGTCGTTCTCTGCATTTCAGTCAGCCTGCATTTTTTAAATTGACACGAAGATGCCTTATGAAGTAACTTTCTTTTTTCAGTGGAACAGACTAGGAGAAAGAATGATGGCCGTATGATTTGTGGGTCAGAATTCATTAGTCTGAGGCTAACAAAGGGAAACCACACAGTTTTAGAACCAGGTCTCTGAGTTCAAGTGCCAGCTCTAGCAGTATACGACTAGCAGTGTAACCTTGGACAAGTCACTTAACTTCTGGCCTCAGTTTCCTTATCTCTGAAATGGGTACAGCAAAACCCTTTTCACACCGTTGCGAGGAAATTAGATTATGATTTCGAAAACACTCTGTAAACTCCTCCAAAGCCTTTGCCAAAGGGCACTTGTTATTTAGCCATGATTGGGGTCTTTGGGGATTGAAATACAATATTAGGTTGAAAGAGCAAAACTGTGGAATTTGTCGATCGATTTGGCAAGTATTTCTTACAGATTTTTCTGTGAGTACAGCATGCTTGGGCTCTGTGGGGAGAAATACACAAAGGGTGAAATTTTGAGTGGCCACAGAAAGAATCTCGAACTTGGGGCCAGGAGGCCAGGGTTCAATCCTGGCTGTCATTCAGTAGCTCTGTGGCTTGGGGTGAACTATTTAACCACGATGAGCCTCAGTTGCTTATTTGTAAAACTGAGGGAAATCAGACTCTATGACTTTAGTAAGTTCTACCAAGTTCTGCCATTGGATAAGCGATTTTAAGAGGTTTCGGCCTTTGGCAGTTGTTTATAGGATTTATTCTAAAGAGCAAGGAAGACCAATTCACTGTATAACAGCCTGTCTGGTGAAGAAACTTGCATTAAAAAGCTAGATATTTTTTTTATTAGACCTGATAAAAACAGGAAAAAATGAGCGCATGCTATGTCATTTGTAACAATTGGGTTTTGGGTGTTTCTGAGTGAATGCCAGCTTAAAAGTAACTAGGATCCTGGGTTGAACATGGCGATTTCCTCAAGAGAACTTGTCTCAGGATTTTGATTTACCTTCTCTCAGCTGCTTCAGGGGATGCTCAGCATGTTTCCAAATGGTGGTTCATTGAAGCCATTCCCATTGTGGGTATCCTTGTCCAAATAGGCTTCTAGGAGAGAGGCCACGGTGTTGACTGGTCCTGCCGGTCAGGTTTTAGTATGTGCTGAGCTGTAATTTAAGGACTGACACATTATTCTTCCTCCAGTTTCAGTTGGTATGAGTAAAGGACTCTTAGTGGCTTTGCCTTGAAGCATGTTTTCTCAGCATTTTGATTTGAGAAAACTGAGGTATTAGAAAAATTTGATACCATGTATAAAATCACAGTTGCACAAGGGTGACAAGCCAAGCATTGTGTAAACAGCTGTCACTTACTGGGTGTGTGCTCTGTGTTCCTAATGCTCTAATAAATTGTCTCATTAATTTTATTCTCCCAACGAGTCTGAGAGGTAGGTGATATTATCTTCACTTCACAGATACAGAAACTAGGGCTTTGAAATGTTAAGTAATTTGCTCAAGGCCACAGAACTGGTTGGTGGTTGAGCCAGAATTTGAACCCAGGCCGATCTGCTCCAGAACCTATGCTCTTTATCCCTTCTTGGAGGCCCATCTGTGTTGTCAGCCGTTTTAAGTTGACCTCAGTGCTTAGAAGCGAAGTCAAACCTGTCCCGGGCGCCTAAAAAGAAATGGCACTAACCCTGTAGTCTTGCAATGGCAGACTCTTGTAATGGTAGAAAAGCCTGTGGAAAATAATATACGTGGGCAATAAATTGAGCAAACATAACCGTGCCCTTTGCCTCTGGAAGAGCGCCCCATTCTGGTTCATCCTAGGGCCAAGTTGGCCTGGAGCCTCACTGGCCAGTTCTGGCCACACCTTTTCAATTAGGACAGAAATGGCCATGCTTGTCATGTTTCAGATAGGTAAGGAAAGTGCCTGGTGCCAGGTTGCATCCTTTTCCTTGTGAAATTCCTTGGAAATACCATGTGTAGCTGCCTGGCATTGTTCTGAAGAAAATTCAAATCTTGTTCTACTCAACAAGCATCGATTGAAGACTGCTCAGCGCTAGGGATACAAGGATGAGTAAGGTAGGGACTCAGTCTTAGAAAGCAGAAACTTGGATAATCGTTCAACAAAACCAGTCTTTATTGAGACTCGCCTGTGCCCAGTAGAGTAGTAATTACAAGAAATAAATATCTCAAAAATTTATAAGAATATGTTTTAAATCTCCACAGAAAGTATGGGTTTTTTTTCTTGATTTCTGTTTGATTTTATTAACTTGACTCTGTACAGTAAGTTTATAGTGTGTGTCCTCTTGTTTAAGTCCAAAGTTTTATAATTTGTCACTTACTTGACTACACTATAAATAGTTCCAGAATTTCTCCTCCTCGTTCCATTGTTAATCTCATTTTTCTTCCCCAGAGAATATAGATTTTCTTTAAAAGGTTTATTTCTTTCTTTGAGAGAGAGAGGGCACGCCAGTGGGGAAGGGGGCAGAGGGAGAGAATATCCAAGCAGACTCCCGCTGAGTGTGGAGCCCGTCACGGGATTCCGCAAGCCATGAGATCAGGACCTGAGCCAAAACCAAGAGTCGGATGCCGAACCGACTGAGCCACCCAGGCACTGAGGAATATAGATTTTTAAAATTATTTTTCAATAAAAGCCAAAATATTTTTAAGATTCACTTATATTTAAAACACAGATAACATTCAGGAGAAAATCTGAGGGAAAAAATGGGATTTTGATAGTACTTAATAATAAAAGATTCAAAGTACTAAGTTATTCTTTGGCATATATAGCGAAAGCACTATGTTGGTGGTGTTTTGAGCTCAGAGTAAGGGGAGAAATAGGGTCATTCCTCCTGTAGAATAATGTAATCTCTGATTTCAATTTTTCATTTGGCCTCCAACAGCCAGTGGGGTCTTTTGAAAAAATTCTTTTTCTTCATTACTCAATATATTCCCCATTAGGGCTTAAAGTGGAAAAAAAAAAAAAAAAAGAAAGTACTACTGAAATGTTATGACCAAATCTACACTTTAACATGTTCCTTCACTCCTCTGGTGAGGAAGTGGGGGCAACTTGGAAGACATTGATTGTTATTGATTTTGTTTGGAAGTGAGAAGAAGTGGGGGGAGGGTTGGAAGAAGAGCGGGCATGCACTCTCCTGGCATCCCAGCCTGTGATCTCCTGACATTTCTCTTACCTGGCGCTCTCAGGCAGCATTGTAAGGAGGGAGGGAATACGTGAGGAGGAAGATCGTATTAGCAGAGGAGTTGCAGGAGCTGAAGAGGTGCCAAAGGGAGCAAGGTGACTGACAGGTAGATGAAATTCAATATCCTTTCCACTCACATTTTTCAAAAGAGAAATTGCTAATTAGTAAGTTTGAGCTATATCTTCTTTTTTAATATTTCCTACTCCTTAGACAGAGGTGCTGATGATACGCTAAATGTAAGCGAGCACATGTGGGGAAACAGAACAAAGCCCACTGAGCCTTGAGATCGCTAAGACCCCCAGGTCTTGGATGTTGGGGCTTGACACTGTCTTCCCATGCGCTGTAGCATCGAGACCCCTGGTGACTGAGGCAGTGGCCCAGCTTCAACTCTGGCCATGAAGCTCCGCCTTCTTAGTCCACTTCGTACTTGTTGGAAGCTGGGGTTGCCTCTGCCCATCTTACGGGAAACGGAAGAACTCTCGGGCTCTATGTGATCCTGGCCCAGCCCAGCGCCTGAGGCTTCTGAACGTAAGCACAGTAGTTCCAGCCTTCCTCCCATGACTCCTGGGAATTCCTAACATGGAAAGCCTTACCTAGTCACCGTCAACCTAATGGTAGATCAGAGTTCCTCCTCCTTCCACCTGCCCTGTAACAATCTTAAGATCTAGGGTAAATTAAAATAGCCTTTCTTCTAGACAGATACGAAGGCTTCACTTACGAATGTAGCTTTGATGCTAGAGAAAGAAAGCCTTTTTGACTTCTGTGAATAAGGAATAAGTCATGGCTACGTTGCACCTCCTGGATGGTCTAGTGGATTTGCATGAGACCCAGAGTGACACTGACATGCTTTAACTGATGCCCAACATCAAGTCTGTTTGTCCCATTAGAGATTGATTGTGACAGCATTGCCATAGACCTGCCACATATAGGAACTCCAGTTTCTGAAAATGTAGCAGGGCTTTGTAGGGATTAACACCAAGTAATGCTTTAACATTTCACAGCTTACAGCAATGAGCTGGATACTTGTGTAAACAGTGCATTGCAGATGATCAATAAGTGTTAAGTAGTAGTTCCCATGGTGTCCCCCCTCCATACTTTACTTTCGGTTCTCTGTCGAATAATATAATAACTGAGTCCATAACTCAAACATAGGGAGCAATTGCTACATGTGATCTTGGTTGCTTTAAAATCTCGAGATACCTCTTCCCTTACCTCCTTCCTTGTCAATGAGCATTTATATTTTTAATGACATTTAAAAGTCAATCTCCAAACACTTTAGAGCTAAATCCTAGCAGAGACAAACTTTAAACTGGTGGGGTGTAGAGCAATCCTTCTGGGAGTCAGAATGAGATACTTGTGTATCTGGACTGGTGGCAGGTTTGTATGTTACCAGAGTGATCTCCATGGTAACAGATCAACATGGTGCCAGTGACAGCTCTATACTCCAAGCTTTAGGTTCCCATGAGAAAGTGGATTCTTACAGCAACTAGAGAGGAAGGAATCAAGGAATATGGATATACACTCCCCTTCCTGGTGGAGTTCTGGTCATGAAGTTTCCATTCATATAACCAATGACATGCCCTATTTAACCACTTGAGTTCCTCTGTAAATCAAGACTCTTCAGATAATGCGCGTTGTTCTCTTGAATTTCAACTGACCTCATACCAACTTTCAACAGGCTTTTACAGCAAAGAACTGTATTACAGTGGAACAAGAACGTGACTGGCCATCAAGAGACCTGGCCTTCAGACCCAGCTCTTACACTGCCTTGAAAGTCCTTACTTTCCAGATTCTTTGATTCTCACCAGTTCTGACAGTCAATCATCCAATCATACTGAAAGCCCCTAGTATGATACATTGGCAGTAAAAATGGTAGCCGATTGAATAGAGTATAGTGTGCCATTGCTATCACCTTCCAAGCTGTGGTCATGTGCGTGCAGACTTTCAGACAGCTAAAAAGTAGAAGGTAGGAGTCATCTCTATTAAAGATTAATCTGTGAATGTAACAACCAAAATCTGGAGGCTGGGCAGCCAGCAGAAGAGTTCATTTTTCTGGAGTGTTGGTTACAAAAGGTTATTAATTTGGAGAATCAGCACTCGTTTATCTTAAACCACAAGAGAACATTTGTGAATTCAGAAGAACGATTATGTAATTTGGTAATTTCATGAGCCTCTTCCCTGGGGAATCTTATGACTCAACCATCAAAGGTGTCAGAGTAGAGAAGACGGCTTTCCGCAATCAGGTCTGTGCCCATGTCTGGGCTTAGGTACACTTGGGAGTGAGATTCTTTGTAACCAAGCCTTCAGAGTGATTGGTGCTGGGTGATTTGGGTAATGGTTTCTGTTGTACACGTTTAAAGGGGACCAATCTCTTCCCCAAAGGGAAGTTTCTTTTCTAAGGAATTTATTCCTAGGGTTGTGGGGGAGTTAAACCCACTGTGCGTCAAGGAAGTAACTGATTGCACATTTCCTATAAAAGGCAACTATGAACTTGATATTGACTAAAGCAAACCAGCAGCTTCTTTCTACCACCTCCTTAGAATATTTCTCTACCATACTTCGCAAGAACAAAAAGAACACCTAATAACAATAGTGCTCATTTGAAGCCTCAAGTCTTGCAATTCTTTGTGGTGTATCTTTAATCAACAAAAGTCTAAAAAGATTTTTATTTTAGAATCATCATGTTGGAAAATCTTTAGATTGCCAACATCATAACACTGCTTCTAAGATTGGTTTTAGGAAGGTCCCTGATCAAGATTTCAGTACGAAAAATCTTGGTCTGATTTCCTTTGTCATTTCTTTGCCTTAAGTTTACTTAGTTGACATAGAAAGAATTTTTGTTTAGCTCAGCAAGAGTCAGAAGGGCAACATATATATATATATATTTTTTAATTTTTTTAGTAAAGATCTTTTTGCCTGAGAATCAACAGTGTTGGGACTATTTCAGTGGAAGATGGAAACATTCTTGAAGTGATAGCATAATGAACAGGACAGAGAGTTCGAATTTTAAGAGCTTGGTTTCCTTACTGTGAAGTTCCAGTTCTAGAACATTAGCAGTGTCTGTGTTCAGGTGTAAACATACATTGTCTTGTTGCTATCTGCTAGTTTAAGTTTTGATTTGACTTGTAACGAAGAGATAATTGATAGCTATGAATGCCTTTAAAGGAGACTAAATGTGGCCGAGTCCTGTTAAGCCGATATTCAAAGCACTTTTCTTATGCTTTGGCTTGTAGGGCTTTCAGAAGGAAGGTTTTAGTAGAAAAAGGAGGGCATTTGAGGAAAAAAGCTTATTTATAAAAAGAGCATGCTTCATTCCCTTCAAAACACAAATACATAAACTGAAAAAACCCGCAAACAAACCAACCAACGAACCCGAATCCGGGGAGTGGGAAGGAAAGCCATCCGTGGGAGGCTTCTCTGGGGAGCCGACCCATAGCCCGCGTGGCAAACATCACCGTTGCTGGGGAAGGTCGGGGAAAGGGAACATGGCCCGCTGCTGTGATTGTGGGTGACCTGTTGCAGCTGCTGGTGCTGCCCCAGAGAAACGGGAGACAGCATGAAGAGAACGGGGACCCACAGATGTGTCACAGGGATGAGGGCAGAGCTGGAGCCCGGACAGAGGAGGGGAAGGGCTGATGGAGCGGGACCCAGCCCCAAGGCCGATGGAAGAAGAAGTTGGCTGATCTCAGAAAGGAGAGCTGTTTTGTGTGTTTTGGTTTTGCTTTTAATGAAATGGGGAGGGTTGGATGAGGAAGGAGGGTGGGAAGTATCAGGGCAGTTCCATGTCCAGGGTTGAGAGAAGTTCTTTCTAGCAGCAAAATGCCTGGGTTTCATTTTGGCCAGAAGTATGTGGCCCACCGCCTGGGGAACTCCGTAAGATCCTGCGTTTTAGCCTCCCCCACCTCCGCCAAGAGAGGTTTACAAGTGGGACATGGGGGTTCGTGCAGGCAGACCTCCAAGAGTCAAGGGCAGGGTTTGGGGCCAGCTTACGGACTCCGCTCCTTCATATCACTGCAGTGTCCTGCACACCTGCTCGCTGTAGGCCCTGCGGGGATGTGAAATTGTAGGGTCAATCTGCATCTTAGAATGTGTGTCCCCAAATGGTGTTAGTACTCGGAGCATGTTTTTCCCTTCACGATGAGTAAATAAATATAAACAAATGGTGTTCACATGTCCACTTAGCTCACAAACGCCCCTCTGTCACTCCTAATCTGTCTGACACATAGGACTTGCTGATGGACCTGTTTCAACTAACCACCTTTTCCAGCCTAATAATTTATCCAGCAAAATACACGGAGATTCCAACTGTGGTTCACCAAGGAGGAGCACATCATAACCACTGCCGTGCCCCTCGAAGGAACTTGGGGGAAAACGAACAACTAGTAGCTTGTTAGCTAGCCTCTGAGTGAGGGAGGGTGTTGGTTTGGACAGCCCCTAGGAATTCTGAACGATACAGGAGAGGACTGTGGCCCCGTAGGGGCAGGCTGGGGAATCATCAATCTGTCTTCCCTAGAGTGGGTCACTATGGAGTCTAATCAGGAGCTTTGGCTATAAAAACGTGATCTCTGCAGACGTGGGCATGGCTAGATGCCTTCATTATCTGCTGTATCTTTAATTCCTATCCACGTGCTGTCTCGACCTTGCATGACACCTTGTACCCAAGGGCAGTTTGTTTTCTCTCATCAATGCTATGGTTTGAGAATTTGGCTGTTAATGATTGAGAGTACAGGAAAACGTGGGGGTCCAGAAGGGTAAGGCTCATGTTCCCAGGACCATGAACTTGAGACTGTGAGCTGTGGATGGTGGAGGCAGGGAGGCTGATAGTGGGTGGCAGTCTCCTTCACTCGGCTTCTAATCCTGGAAAGTTAACTGTGGGAGAAAACTTAGCTATTCACAACAAACATTTACCAGACTTATTTTGTGGCAGGCCCCGTGATGAGTGCTGGGGTTATACGCTGAATAAAATGCAGACACTCCTCTTTATTACTTATTAAAATGTCTTTATGTAAGTTTGTGTTCACTTCTTTAGCAAATATTAACTGAGCGCCCATCCTGTGCCAGGCAGAGGCTAGGCGCTGTGGAAACCGTGCTGTGCTGAACAGGGGCAGACATTGGCCCTGTTGGTTTGTAGAATTTACAACCCAAACGGGGACTCGATCACCGCCCCCTGCCCCATCAGCTCTGTACAGAAGGCGCCATCACTGCCCTAGTTCGGAGTTTTTGCTCAGGTCACTCCCTGAGTTGAGTCTTTCCATATTTATAAATACCCCTGTTGTGGGAGCCACTAGGACAGAAGAACCTGATAAAGCAGGCAGGCCTAGCACCCAAGACACGGTTCGTGAGCAGTTAGTGGGGCACCGGGAGCGTCTCTGCGCTGAGCGGGTTGCTCTTCTGTGTGTACGTCAGCGTGCTACAGACGCTTCATCATGCCGGTCTGGTTTTCTGGCCTGTAGTCCTCCAGATCCGTCTAAGCTGGGATGATCTATCTTCCGCTGATGTTTCTGGAGTTCTAGGGAACTGTTGAATCTACTTTCTGCCATAGCACCGGGTGCCACGCCTACTAACTAACCATGCTTGATGGCGATGCCCAAAGATGATGATGATTACCGGCTCTGGCTTTGTAAACCAGTCAGCCCGTGATGCAGGCAACTGTCTGGGCTCAGCCAGGGAGCTCGTTGTCATCGTCGTGCGGAAGGAGGAGCTCAGGACCACGTCTAGGAAATTGATTTCATATATTAAAGTGATTCCGCAGTGAGGTGAAGACAAGCCTGTCGGGACAAAGCCTTACGGCATAGCAGCACTGAGAAGTCCCAGTGTGGGGACCTGACTTCTACTTTAGACTGGGCATTAAAATGAACTCGCCAAAGAATAAATAACAGTATACCCTCGAAGTAAGAACGTACCAGATTTTTTCTTAACTGGCAGGTTTTTTTGAATGTTAAGTCTCAGTGCAGATTGAGTTTGTGTGTGGGGGGAGGCAGGCACATGTGTGTAAGTGTGCAGCAGCTTGCACAAGAGGCACATCTGTGTAAGTGAGATAAAGAAAGGCCAGCAGCAACCTGAGAACAAAAAAACAGTTCACAGAGCATCCCCTCTGTAGAAACACTAAGGCATGTGTGGGGAAAGACCCTTGAAACAGTTGAACACATTGGCTCCGTAATCTCTTCTCTAACAGTCCATCGCTAGGAAACATCGCAGTTGCTGATGAAGGATTCGTACGCACGCCTGTGCGGATCAGGGGAGCCAGCCACAAGGAGTCGGTTAAATGAATGAGGGCAGGCGGGTCATAATGCTGGGATATTATGCAGCCTTTAAAAATCATGTTTTTGAAGTGTTCATTGAATAGAATTGAAGAGAAAGGATACCAGTCTCTCCTCTCAAAATAATCCCATTTAAAAAAATCCATTAAAAGAGACCAGAAGGCAGTGCAGGAAAGTAGTTCTGGTGGTTATCTCCAGGTGAAAGGATGAGGGGTAGAGTTTTTTCCTCTTTCTCTAGCATTTTTTCTAGCATTGTGTAGGATTATTTTTGTTTTAGGAAATCGTGATCACATCTGTCCCCAGCTGGCCACTTGGCACCTGGATTTATTGTGTTGAAATGTAAATGGGGCCTGTGTTTTCCATTGTCCCCTTCCCCCTACCCTTCAAACCCCTCAGGACCTTCCCACTGGACAGAGGACAAGTGCAGTAGCCCACAAGGTCCTGCCGGCTCCGGGTCCCACTCACCTCTGCAGCTTTCTTGTACACTCAGCTCTTTGCTCTCTGTTTTCCCGGCGTCCTGGGCCTTTTTCAGTTTCCTGTAGAGATCGCATTCTCTCCTCTTCCTTCTGCTTGCAACACTCTTCTCTATATTGAGCCCTTCCCCCTGTTCTACCACCTACCCCCTGATGTAGCCCAATACATTCAGTACAATTCCAGTGCATCTGTTAGACCTCAGACCTCAGCCGAAGTCACTTATGCCTGAGGACTCACCGGCGCCCCCAGTGTGCTTCCAACCCGCTCTCAACTTCGCTTCTTACAACATGCGTTCCCAGTCCTTAAGACTGAACTGCAGCTTTCAGAAGGGCTGGGACTGTTCCGTGTTGATCACCGCTGCCTTTGCCCGGAGTGTAGCACAGGGTTGAGCTCACCATAGATGGCTCCTAAGTACTGATGAAATGAGTGAATCTCATTTAATTGGACTGAAACGTCTGTTCTCAGGGCAGGCTGTGTCCAGTAGTAGAAAATGCATAGGCTCAGTGATTCATCAGTCTTATATAATCCCCAGTGTTCTACCTCTGAAACTAATAATACACTATATGTCAAATAGTTGAATTTAAATTTAAAATGTTTAAAATAAATAAATAAATAAATAATAATTTAAAAAAATAAATAAAAATCTAGTTGTTGGGTTAAAAAAATGAAAAAGAAAATGCATAGGCTTTGGAGCCCTGCATACCTGAATGTCTCAGTGTCTCCTCATTTTCGTGACTCCCAATTTCCTAAAGGAGGCTCACCATACCTATCATATACACTTCTTGTGAGGTTACATGAGTTGTTGCTTACGAAGTGCCTAGTTGCGAGTCTGGCACGAGGCAAGTACTCAGTAAAGGATGCTTTCTTCCTGGGTAGCCCTCAGTGCCTGCCTATGCAGCCAGGCCTGGCATACACCTGTTTTTTAATATGACCTTGCTGCTGTAAGTCACTTGAGACATTTGCCCAGAAGAAACTTTTTTTTTTCCCCTGGAAAATGAGGTCTGTTCGTACTCATCATAAACTCCAAAGCAGTGTTAGATTTCTGGGGCCCAGCACAGTGCCAAACACTCGATGTGTTGAGTATGTGTGCTGAACTGAATGGACCAGAATCAGGCTGAGGCACTGAGTGACCGCTTATATGCTGCCTTCTCCTTGTGGATGCAAATCGTTCTGAACTCCGCCTGACATTGTTTGACACCTGGTTGGAAAAAGAGGAAGAGAACTTCCCTGACGGGTCAAAGGGTTCTTATTTTTGCTTTCTAAAACCCACTGTTCTTTCAGACACTGTTGAACTAGCCCAGTTATGTACTCTGGGCTTGAATTGTGTGGTTGTTAAAGCCAAGTGCTTTCTTTGAGGTTGGAGCCCTATACGTGGGTGATCTCAGGTAAAAGGTCTCAGAGATTCAGACACGTCATTCTTTTATATAACATTATTCAAGCACTCCCGCCCTGGGACTATCCCCTTATTGTAGCTTTTCGAACATTGTCACATTTGTCAGACTTGGGCTGGTGGTTATTTATCTCCCAAACAACCAAAACCAGATTTATTTTGGAAGCAGACGTTAGTGTGGCTGTTGTTCTTCCTATATCTGGGCCCTGAATAGTTCAAAACTAGATTCAGTACTTTGCTGGGTATTTTCATAGGTTTGGGCTTCAAGCAAACACGAAAATTGGGCCCACTGACTTCCGTCTGCATGTCTACACACACCCATCTCTGTGTTTATGTGTGTGTGCTTTCCGGAATAAGACCTCCTTTAAAACGGAACCTTTCATCATTTGAGAACTGATTTGCAGTTTTATAGCTTGTACTTTTTATGGTTCTTGGAGAATCACTGCAGCAAATATATTTGGCAGGAAGTTAGCACACAAGCCCTTCCCCAGAACTTGGTATCAAATTTGCTGAGTTCCCATCTTAAAAATCTGAAATTCCTCTAACTTTTTCCTGTAATGTGCTCATTTTTGATATAAAACTGTAGTTGAAAGCTAGTCTTGGTAATCATTCACATCAAGAAAGGAATGAATTTCTGAAAAAAGAAGGCAGGTGCTAAAAATAACCTCCCCACTAAGACCCACTTACATTTTCTACCTGGGGAATCAAGATAGAAACATTTCTAGGAGAGAAATGGTGATAGTTCAAGTGATGCAACCATTTAGCTGCCTACTATTTTTTTCTTTTCTGCCAGAAGGAAAATATACAATATAATGTAGAAAAATTTCCCCAGAGTTGTTAGAATAAGCACTGCGATCACCTTTGGTGCTTAGTATGATGCCCCGAAAACTTGGATCTTTAGAGCACTTCATTTCTAAGGTTTTCCAGGTAGCCAGGTTTGTACTCAAAAATTGGTTGGTACAGCAATTCCTGCTGTTACAATGGAGTACATTACGAGAACCCTTTGTGGAGGTAAAAAGTGTGAAGAGAATTGCTGAGAAGCGACCAGTGACTCCCCTCTGTGCTTGCGTAGTGTGCCGTGTAATTAAACGAGTGGCTAAAGTCTGTATGGAGTAAAGTATTCTGCAATAGCAAATGAACAACGTGACTTTTAAGAAGGTTTTGCACGTATTTATTTTTTCTGTGCCTCTAACATTACAGATGTCCTACCCTTAGCCTTCCCTGCTTTTAGTTACATAGCTGCCCAAAAAATCCCCAAAAGGGTTAATTGGGAGTCATTCCTTTTTTTCTCTTCCTGGCACAGAGGAGGCTTTCAATAATATGTGCTGAATGAATGAACCAGTCGGTGAGTCATCATTTATCACACAGTTGATTAATAGAAGTATAATTGTTATCTCCTCTCTAGTTTAATAGATGTAGCAGATTTTTTTAAAGTTGAGATTATCTCTATTGCTGGGATGCCAGCTTTTTTTTTTTTTAAAGATTTTATTTATTTATATACTTTAGAGAGAGAGAGAGAGAGCCCGAGAGTGGGGGGGGAGCTGAAGGAGAGGGACAAGCAGACTCCCCACTTAGCATGGAGCCTGACGCGAGGCTCAATCCCACAACCCTGAGATCATGACCTGAGGTGAAACCAAGAGGCGGACGCCCAGGGATGCCAGCTTTTTAGAAGAACAAACGCCTTGGGTTTATATTAGGAGCAGGTTTTAGGTTCAGTAGCCTGTATCCTTTTTTACTACGTTGGGACAAGAGCAGATATTCACCCCAACTCATTCTGTGATGTAATGCTGTCAGAAGTGCGCGAGTTCTTGCTTGCAAAACACAACAACAAAAGTTATGTATAACTTAGGAAAAGGTCTCAATGGAAAGATATTAGGTAATTCATTGCCTCAATTAAAAAAAAAAAAGAAAAGCAGGCGCCGAGGCACGCTCAGCAGCCAGAGCTCGGCCAAGATCATGCCACAGGGACAGTGCTCTTAGAATGCCACCATAGTGTGGCTGCCAGTGGACATACAACTTAAGGGGGTGGCATCACTGCTGTGAATAATAACCCACCATCCCTGGGGAAGCGTCACTCCCTTCAGGTTCAGAAACCAGGGCAGGTGCATCTGATGGGCCCTGGTTCCGATCTGGGGAACAGGTGAGAAAGCCCTGCCCATCTTGGGGTTCCCCTGCAGAAGGGCCGTGTGGATGCTGAGCAGACAAAAATCTGGAAGTCTAGCGCAAGATTGTAAATTATCGCACAGCACTGTGTTTCATTTTGTTTTCAATGTCCTGGGGAATCTTTCTTCATGGCAAAGCGAAGTGGTTCCACACTGGCGTTCCCCAGGTCAGCACACAGAAGGTCCGTGGATTGTCTCCCTTTGCTCCACTTTCACGGATGAGGCTTTAGCAGCTTGTGCCAGGGAGTTTTGTTTCCAAATTCTGTTAGCATGCTAAGAAGCCCGCCTATGCCATGAAACAGTGGCCACGCCCTACTCCAAGAAAATGGTGGGCCTGGCTTTTTAACGTGGGCAGCATCCAGCTCTTTGGAAGTACGTACTTTTTAAAAAAATTGCTCTTAATAATATCTGATACATATCAGTGAGTCTAAGAGCTGTAAAGGACCTCAGAGGTGATATTTTTCGACTTGTCACCCAAGTCACGAATGTCTCAACAGCATCCCAGATGCAGCAGGACATTGAACTTGGATATGCAGTGAGGAGCACGTCACTGACCCCTTTCCATCCCATTCTTGGATGTCTCCAGATGTGATAAGACTCCTCTGAAATTCATTCATTGTCACGTTTCTCTTTGGTTCTGGTTTTGTCATGTGGGACCAAATGGGACATGTTCCTTCTGCATTCATTCTAGAGACAAACAAAACTTTGGAATCAGGTATGGACTCCCACCATTGCCGTTTACCAGCCGGTTGAATTTTCGAGTCATTGTATCATCTTTTTTGAACTGCTCTTCCTTGTTGGTAAAATGAGAAATAATAGCAACTTGGTAGGATTAAGATACAATGGAGAGTACCTTATACTGTGCCTGGCCAATAGTGTAGATCCGTAATACACGCTAACCGTCCTCCTCGTTATTAGTCAACACATTCAAAGGTGACGATCTTGTCCCTTCAGTCTTCTGTTTTCCATGTTAAGCCTCTGCTCACCTGAGACAAACCCTTCTGGGCAATTTGCCATTCTGGTCTTCCTCCTGAGCCCCTCCTGTCCCTGTTCTTCCAGTTTTATTAATGTTGGTGTGAAAATGTGGTCTGCACACTGATGGGGCTGAGGGGAATGGGACTGTGACTTCCAGTAGATGCAAAACTAATTGCTGAATGAATAAATAGGCAATTATTTCATCAATGCGACGTATGGGTTATGTTAGCATTTCAGTATCGATGTTATACTCATGTTGACCATTTCTCCTTGGACTATTGCCAAAGTCAGAATTCTCCTCCCTTATACTCTTGTGGGTTTTTTTTTTTTTTAAGTCAAATAGATGCCTTTACATTGAATCCTATTACATTTCATTTAAATTGGCTGAGGCAATTTGATCTTATGTTCATTCCTCTTGAGAATCTCTTCTACTTTATGTCACTTTAGATGAGTATTCCCTAGAGGCCTTTACGTTAATTATTTGGAAGAAAAAGATTGAGTGGGATAGAACCAGTGAAAGAGCCCTGTGGCATACTACTAGGAACTGTGTTCCAGGTAGGTATAGACCGATATTTATAATTTATAAGTATGTTGTGTTTACGTAGTGTTTTATGACATATACATCTCTTTTTATATGTCATGTATTATGTATGCCGTAAATGACACATCACCATTTTTGCAAATGTGCACAATGGTACTACATTTCAATTTAACCCATAAGAAAATGTCAAGATAAACTGTCACATTATTTGCTGAAATCCAGATGTATTCCTTGGCTCTCCTGAAAAAAACCTTTACCAGCTACACTCTTTCACTTTGATTATCTGCTCACGATGAACCTGAAACCTTACAGTTATTAGGCTTTTTGGAAAAAGTCATCTTGGATCAGTGGTGGTAAGCAGATGGTTAATCAATTTATATACTCTCAGTGCTTTCAAAAGAGAGAAAGGAGAATGGTAGTTTTGCCTGAAAGGAGTTTTTAACCTGGAAAAACAGCTAAAATATATCTGAAAGCTACCGAGTGGGAGAGAGTATCCTTTATTGTTTGACTATAACAGTATGTATATGTGTATATTTGTGTGTTTTCTCCCAGTGAACAGTTATGATAATGGCTTTTTATATTTTGTTTTCATTTTAAAACAGACTCTGTACAATGTTCACTAATGTAATAGAAAGACAGAGGGATTTGGGGATCGCTGGGAAATGCTTGGACTCAATCCATTATAGGATGTTCACGGTAACGAGTTCAGAAGCTTTTCTTGCTTATGTGCTCTTCCTCTCGAAATACTTTTCAGAAAATTCTCAAAAAATAACTTACAACTATAACATCAAAAGAATATGCCGCCTTGGTTTGTATGTGTATGAAATTGTATATAAGTTAGCCTCAAGTGTGTTGACCCAAGAAAGGCAATTAAATTATTTCTGTGTGTAAGAAAAATAGGACAGGTCTACATCAATGTAGAACAATAACTACAAATCTGTGACTGGCCGAAGAAGGAAGTTGGAGCTAGTTTTTGAGGGGCTTAGGGCACGTCGTATTAAGGAGTTTAGATTTGACCCTGAAAATTGTAGGGTGACTCGGGGATTTCAGTAGGAGGGCGAAGCGATCAGATTTATGTTTAAAAGCTTTCCTGGATAGCCACACGGAGGATGAGATGAGGTAAAAAGCTGTTGCATTGATCCAGGGGAGAAAAAATAGTGCCAGTCCCAAACCAGGGCAGCGGCAGTGGGGCTGGAGTGAATGGGAAATACCCAGGTGATAGTAAGTGGATTCAGTGGGCAAGGCTGAGTCACAGATCAGAAGAGGAGGGTAAGGAAAAGCAGCAGAGAAGAGTGCCCATTATCTAGGGTGGCAAGATGAGAGGAAGAGCTTCTAATGAAGCACCCTGGGAAGAGGGAGGGAAATCCTGGAGAGACCGGAGAAAGCGAATTTCAGGAAGGAGAGAATGATCCTGGACAGCCTGGTGCTGCAAGAAGTCAGGTGAGATGAGGACTGCGGATGTCCTTGGATTTTACAAGGAAGGAAGTCATCAGTGACAATTTCTGAGGTGGGCAGAGGCTGGTGGAAACCTGATTGCTGTGAGCTGGCAGGTGGAGAAAAGTGATGGTAGGTGTCTCTTTGATTGGCTGTGGATTGGGATAGATAAGAGAGCAGCTGGGGGCAACCGTGGTAAAGGGAGGGTTTTGTGTGTTCACTGGCAGGTATTTGGCCGTGAAGAATTGCCCGTTAGAGTTGAGAGCTGAATGTAGAGAAGTAAGGGGTGACTGATGGAGCTGGGTCTTGCAGAAGTAGGAGAAAATGAGATACAAAATAAAAATGAGGTTGTTCTTTTGTGATCAGTAGGAGGAGGATGGGTTCATTACATTGAAACTGGAAGAAAGGCGTGTATAAATATGGCTGTAGGAGGGCAGGCTGAATGTGATGGGCATTCTTCGTGGAATTCCATCTTTCCCCTCAGAGAGGCCACACGTAGAAGGGGCGGCAGGAAAGGAAATGGGAGTGTGGCTGATGAAGCCAGAGACGGGTTGCTTGGCAAGTTGGGGCCTGGCATTGCCTCCCAGCAGGAGACAGGGCATCTGTGTCCGTCCAAGTCTGTCTGTGCGCTTTTCCCCTGTGCTGGCCAACACCATGGTGTAGTCGGGGAGAAAGGAGACGGCCAGGATCATTCTTTCAGTAAATATTGAGTACCTGCTGTATGCTAGGTTCATTCTGTATCATTGAGAGGCAGCGGCTAACAAAATAGAGAAGTGGATTAGCAAGCTGTGTGGCTGTCTGTGTTAAATGTATTCCAAGCACGGAGAGCAGCGGAGGCCTTGAGGAGGGAATGTGTGCGATATACTACAAAGGCACAGCGAGGAAACAGGTGTGTTGAAGTGATGTCTGGCAGGTAAGGGACACTTGGGTTTGGAAGGAGGGGTGGGAGCAGGAGGATTTGGGAGGACCCTGTAGTCCGTTTAAAGAGTTTGGCTTTTAATTTGCCAATGAGAATTTTAAGCAGAGGATCGACACAGTCCGACTTTGATTTTTAAAGGATCACTCTGGCTGCTGGAGGGAAAAGAGGAGGGAGAGTGTGGAGAGGGAGGGAGGAACCTGAAGGCAGAGAGGCCGGCTAGGAACCTGTAAACAGTAAGTCTGGCAAGACATGATGGAAGTTTAGACCACACACGTTCCTGCCTCAGGGCCTTTGCACTTCCTGTTCTCTAGGTCTGGGATGCTCTTCTTCCAGATATTCCCATGGCCCACATTCTCACCTCAAGTAGATGTCTGCTTAAATGTGAGGCCTTCGTAGCAGCCCTTAGCCCCTCACCAGCATACCCTTTCCATGACATTTTTTTCTCTCCATAAAACTTGCCACCATTTGACATAGTATACGTTCTACTTGTTTATTTCTTTATTGTCTATCTTTCCTGACTAGAATGAGAGCTTCTTAAGGATGGAATTTTCATGCTGTTTTGTTCACGGCTGTGTGCCTGCTAGCTAGAGCAATGCCTTCCCTGACGAGGTGCTCAATAAACATTTGTTGACTCGATTAAGGAATGAAGTTCTTCTATCTCCATTATCACCAAGGCTACCTCTGCCATTACAATTAGTTGAGAATAATGGCAGCGCTAATATTATATTTCCTTCCTGTGTCTCCCTTTTTGTGAAGATGCGATACATCAGGCTTCATCTTTCTTCCTCTGCAGAGTAGAAGTATGTCACTAAGCCATGGAGTCAATTTCTTGGCTCCCAGTGCAGCAAGCAGCCTTGCATTTGGTTTGTGTCAGTCTTTGCATCTGTGTTTAGTCACGTCGCTCACGCGCTTCAGAATCCTCTAGCTTAAACTCTTGAGTAATTCTGGACAGTGGAGTTAGCTGGGAACTTGAGAACCAGATGAAGGATTCTGCCAATAGCATGCCTTATGTGCTTGGCATCTAATTTTGGCACTTGTTTTAGCAGGTTTGATTGCATAATTCAGCCATTGGCTACAAAAAGTGACCATATATCCAGTGAGGGGAGGAGGATTTGGAGACAGAAGATGGAAGTTGTTCTAAGGATTCAAAGGATGGGCTAGGGTTCTTGTTTTTAAAAATACACCTGCATTTCCAATGCTCTTGGGATTATTCCAGGCCTTATGCACCCACCATCATGGTGTATTACTTCCTTGGGGGAGTGTAGGGTGATGCTCTCGATTGTGGTCCTTTCATAGCAGGTCTCTGTGTTATTATATTTTTTATGCCTGAATCCCATGTTTTGCAATATTTTCTCTCCTACAAAATCTGTATCAATTAAGTACATCTTAATTTGTTTTCCCACTTTTCCCTAATTAAAGACATGTATCTATAGACTACTATCAGAACTTCCAAGTATGAAGTAACCACAAATAGCATATGTAATTGACATGATTCCGGAATAAAAGCAAAGAATGTGTAGATTTCGTCTCCGCACCCTCATTGTGGATCAGTAGGGTTCCTGATATTTTTGAATGGACAGATATGATGCCTTTTCAGAACCCTTGGTTTGTCTCTAGAGGAGAGACTTTATAGGGCTTTGTTTTGTTTTCGGTGTGTGGGATTTTCAGTTGTAAGTGAAAGTGCTCTCTGCGTCAAGAGTCAGGTCAGTCGATCTGTCCCTCCACAGGCAGGTGACCATGGCAAGTCATTTGGAGGAGAGAGAGACGCATGAGAGTTTTGAACCAGGTGACTTCTAAAGGCTCTTCCACTAGGAAAGTACAGTAATTTTTCACACAGGTCCATGCCTGTTGTCTCTTTTTGCAGCCTTCAGGGTTAATCAGAGCTCTCGGGAACACTGTGACCTTAGAGGGAACTGGCTGACGTCAACAGAGCAGATGCTGGCCCCCTCTAGTACTCTCCTGGGCACATGACCCGCTCTCTATTTGAAACCCTGAATCTTTCTGTCACTGGTCCATGCCTGTATAATTGATGCTGTTGCCAGTGATCAAACACTGAAATTACCGACTGATGGAGCTGGAAGAGCCCTAAGGTATTATCTAGCCCAACTATGGCCCCACACCTGTGTCTGAAAAGAGAAATGGGGGAGGGGTCCATGAGTCAGCTTTAGTATTCCAACCCCCCCATGGCAATTCTATATTTGAGGATAATATTGTAAGTTTAATCGATCTAAGGAAGCATGAGTTTCCTCTGCTTTTGGCAGGAGTTATCAATATGTGAATAAATCAGTTATTCCTAGAAACTGCTCTTGGAGAAGCAAAAGCTTTCAAAAACCAAATGCCTGTAGCCGTGATGTCCGGCACAATTAGCCACTGGCCACGTGCTGAGCGCCTGAAACAGCTAACCCCCTCTGAGCTATGCCGTCAGTGTAAAATGTACACCAGACTTGAACAACTTCGCAGGAAAATGTGAGGTGTCTAATTTTTATATCGGTTACATGTTTGAATGATAATATTTTAGATACATCGGGTTAAATAAAATATTTAATTAAAAGTAATATAAACCATTTCCTTCTACTTCTTTTTGCTGTGGGGACTAAAACATTTTAAATCCCTCATATGGCTCACATTGTACTTCTATTAGAAGTGCTGGTCTCTTGTGAGAGATTTCTGGGTGGTGAAAAGGCTGGGACTCGTTCTTCGTTTTGTAGACCGGCAAAGTAAGATCAGAGGGGTTAGGCCACTTGTTCAAGATCACACAGCGAGTTGGTAGTGGAACCAGGATTAGGCCAGTATGCTCTCCATAACTGAAAACAGCCTGAGGATCACCGTGATTTGTCTTACTAAGGTTCTGTAAAATTGCTTCTTTGCGTAAATGCCAATGTTCTTGTGTAGATCATCAGCAGTTGTATCCCTCCAGCATCAAATCCAACCAAAAACAAAGAGAAAAGAAGAAGGAAGCACAGGAGAGAGAAAAGGCCTTCTCTTAAAGGACCCAGTGAGAAATCCCAGTTTTCATTCTTGAGCAGATTTCCTTTACCCCCGCACCCTGGAACATTAATTGCTGAAGAAAACCACAATAAGAAAACATTGACAAGGAGTCCAGCCCTCATTCATCATGCTTTTCCCTTCAGCACAGCAAGAATCCCTCATTAAGAGATTAAGGCTGACCAAAAATAAATTGTTTCTTGGTCCCCAGGCAGTTCATTTGACATCACTTCCACGGGATTAGGGACCCCAGCGGTATGTGTTTAGCATGGGGCTATGTAAATACTACATAGTATTATTCTCGAGGACTTTAAAATAGATTTTTTTTTGAGTATTGAACTAATAAGACTTTAATGTGACTACTAACCGTAATATTTTGCCCGCCAATGGGGACTTCTCTCCCCCTCTGCAGTGTGTGACCAGACCCAACAATTCTACCTTAGAAAAATTGTAAAAAGCAGACTATGAAGTGTGGCAATGTCATGATCACTTGCGGAATTGTATAATCGAACGGAATGGAAATTTAGCCTCTAGTGCACGTGGTCCTTGGCCCCTTCTCCTCTGAGCCATCGTTTCTCCTCTGATAAACTTTATGTGATTTTTATGGTTATGCATATTGTTACTTATGGAGTTTAAAGGAGCTAAAATCCCCCTCCCCCCCCCCCGTGTCCCCACTCTTGATTTCCTGCTCGCTGGAGGCAACCACTTTCATATCTTTTAGCTGATTCTTTGTCATTTACCTCCAATTCTTAAATCACACACTCATGTTGCTGTTTCTTTCTTTTCCACTTCTAGACATTATCTCTTCTTATCCCACTGTGGCACTCGACAGTCTGTCCCTTTTGCCCCCTGCCCCGGCCCTGCCATAGAAGCATCCCAGTCGCCATAATTTTGGACAGGTCAATATTTAGTGTTTACGTACTACGATTATATAAATGCTATTACATCTGACTCATGTGCTCTGTTAAGATTGCTTTTCCTTTCCTGTAACTTCTAGTTTTCCCTGAAGTTAATAAGGGTGGTGTTTTTCCCATGTACTTACAGTTTTAGTGTACTTTCTATGTAGTTTTTTACATACTCATTGCTAATTCACCTTTCTCAGATGCCGTAGGTGTTACAAATCCTGGAGCAAGGTCTCAGAGCCTTCCACCTGCTCCGGTCTTGGCTTTAGCTTGGTGCTTAGCTGCCATCTGGACTTTTCTTCACTTTACCTCGTCTTTGAGTTTGATTCCATTTCCCGAGTTCCAGGCTTTTTCTTGTTTTAGTTTATTTTCTGGCTTTAATGGAGGACAACTTCCAGTAGCTTCCTAGGAATGGGGGTGGGGCGGCGTTAGAGGGGAAGTAAAATTTGTGAGAACTTGCATGTCTGAAAATATCTTTATTCTCTCCCCATACTTGATAATTTGACTTAATAAGTTGCCTAAGTATATAATTCTAGGCAGGAAATACTTTTTCCCCAGAATTTTGAAGGCAGTGCTCCATTGTCTTTCAGGGCTGCTGTGGCGAAGACCATGCCTTTCTGATTCTTCATCCTTTGTGTGTGTAACTTTTTTGGTTTGCTTGTTTGTCCTCTGGGAATATTTTTATCCTCCGGGTTCTAAATTCACTGTCACGTGCCTTGGCATGGGTCTGTGTTCATCCATTCAGGCCACTCCAGTCTGGACATTCATTTTCTTTAGTTCTGGGGAATTTTCTCCCGTTTTCTTGGTTCTTTCCCTGAAACTCCCATTATTAGGATGTTGGTCCTACGATTTTCTTATCTTTTCTAGTTATTTTCTACCTGCTTATACTTTGAGCTCCTCTTTGGGAGAGTCCTTAACTTTATTTTCTACTCCTTCTATTGAGTTTTTATTCCTGAGATCATACTTTCTTTTTCTTTTTTTTTTTTTAAGAGAAGGAGTGTAGGAGGGGCAGAGGGAGGGACTCTTAAGCAGGCTCCAAGCCCAGCATGGAGCCAGACGCTCGGCTCGTTCTCAGAACCCTGAGATCACGACTTGAACCAGAATCAAGAGGCGGGCACTTAACCGACTAAGCCACCAGGTGCCCCGAGATCATACCTTTAATATGCAAGTGGGGTTTTTTTGTTTTTGTTCTGGACACGCTCCTCATTATAGCATCTTGTTCTCATTTCACAGTTGCAACATCTTCTCTTATGTCTGGAAGGATAATAATAATTATTATTACTTATTTTCCCTACATGGTCTGTTTTCTCCACAATGCCTTTTTCTGGTTGTGGTTTGGTTTGGTTTTGTATGCTTGTTTTTGGCTGGGTGGTGTTTTGTTTTGCTCTCTGCCTTTTCTCTTTTATATTCGAATATCTAGTGATCTCTGCTTGTCTGCTCATAGGAGAGGGGATGGAATGCGGATTAGAAGTTCGATGTGCGTGGGTGGGCTTGTCCACGAGGGTGACAGGTCTGGGTATTTCCTTTGGATACCTTTGTCGTGACTATCCCTGAGTCTTTTATCCTTGGCTACTCCCCTTCCCCCAGAGATGGATGTTCTTCAGGTAGCTGCCAGCCTTCTAGAAGAGCAGGACGGGGAGATGGGCTGGGGCGGGGGGTGGGGGGGTGGGGAGTCTCAGCAGCGGTCACGTACACATCCTTTTACTCCTCCATATATAAATTTTCAGTTAATTCCACCTTGCCATTTTGGTTTCATTTCTTTCTCAAGCCACTAACTTTTATTGTCTCCAGCGCATAATCTTCTGCCATGGGAGGGGACTCAATGGTCCAGATTTTCAGATGTAACGAGAGCTCCCAGTTTTCCAAGCCTTTCAGGGTTCCTGCCCTGTGACTCTGTATGTTTCACAGCTTTCCTTACTATGAGCCTAGCATTCCACTTTCTTGGGTCTGCTAAGTAAATTACTGTCGGTTCATCTGCTTTCAAGTTTCTGGTTTGTTTTTCTTTTCTTCTTCCCCTTGTGTTCCTCTCTCTCCCCCTTCTCCTTGCTCTTATCTCCTCTCCTGGTGTTTTAGTCTTTGTGCTTTCTTAAAAATCTTTTTTGCTGTTATTTTAGAGGAGTTTAGGGAAAGAGAGCAGAGCTAAAATTAACTTTCTCAAAGACTGATGAATTTTGACAGTCTCTCTGCCATAGGGAGATTGTCCAAAGTATATGTGGTTTGTGTCTATCAAACTAGAGCTTCTCAGGAAGATGTTTTTGATAATTCACATTATTATTACTAGTGATCATTGTTTTACCCTTAGACAGGTACAGCTTGGGTCACAGTTGTTGCCTGCATAGAAGCCTTGTAAGGCACTACTTAAAGGACAGGTAGTTTTATTTTTGTATTCCTATGCCGTCTTGAGGGAAACAAATTTTTATGTCTCCTTTGTTATAAGAAGTAAGTGAACAGATCTCGATAAAACCCAGTTAGGTTTTTATTTTGTTTTTACACCAACACCCTTTAACTTAGTAAAGAAATCAAGACTAATAAACTAAATAATAAACTAGTCAATATACATAAAGCTCTTAGAATCATGGCTGGCACACAGCACTATGTATGTGTTCATTGTTACTGTTATTATTATATGCTGTTGTCTTGATAGAGCTTCCAAACCTTCCAAGAGTTATAGCCAATGGTTCTCAAACCCAGCTGCACAATAGAGTCACCTGATGATCTTTTAAAAAAGATTACGTTTCCCACCCCATATCGACTGAATCAGAATCTTCAGGGGTGGGTTCCAAGCACACAACAAAATACAGCTCCAGTTTTCTGGGGAAAAGATAAGTGAGATGTTTCGAGAACCACTGTGGGGGGGGCGGGTGTTGTCACATCACTGATGGAAATTATGTGGATGATAGTTTAAGAAGACTGCAAAGGAGCCAGCTCTGGGAGCTGAGACGAAAGCGAAGTATATATACACAGCAAATAAATAAGTGTAAGTGTGTGTGTATATATATGCATATATTTGATATGAAAACACACAATAGATAGACACACAATAAATAAAGTATATATACACACCAAATAAGTAAGTACACACACACACAGGGCCAGAAGCCAAGGCATTGTGGGGCACCTGGGGGGCTCTGTTGGTTAAGCGTCCACCTTCAGCTCAGGTCATGGTCCCAGGGTTCTGGGATCAAGCCCCACATCAGGCTCCTCGCTCAGTGGGGAAACTGCTCCTCTCTCTCCCTCTGCTGCTCCCCTGCTTGTGTTCTCTCTCTCTGTCAAATAAATAAATAAAATCTTAAAAAAAAAAAAAAAAAGTAGAAACCAAGGCTTTGTGCCTGGCCTTCCTTCTGTGCTGAACATTTAGGCAGTGTGTTACCCTGTTTCCTTATGCTGTTTTGCTCTTTTCTTTAGATCAGATTTTACCTGGATAGAAGAATTATTAAAAGAGGTTCGTGTGGATGGATGTGCGTTTATTCCTGCTCTCCCAATGGCAGACATTTGTGAGGTGTTGGCCAGTGTCAGCTAAGCATTTACTTTAGACAAGATCCACACTCCTAAGTGCGACTCATACAGTCTTGAGATGGATTACATTTACATGAATTCTTGCTCGGACTCAGATCTCATCTGCTAATAGGGTTCGGTATTCATCCATCTACTGTAAAACCAAACAACCCTTATTTGCAGCTGAGGGAGAGGAAAGAGAGGAAATAAAAAAAAGCATTACATTTTATTTCCATGTAAGTGACTTGAAAGGTTCTAAATGGGTATTTTATTTGAGAATTAATAGCAACCTTTGTTTAACTAAAACAGTGGTATTAGAAGAATAATTTATAGAAAAAGAGAATTCTAGAATTCTATGTTATGTAATTATATAATAATTAATAGAAATCACACTTAGGGGGCTGGGGGTGGGTGATGAAAAATGCAAAATTGCAGAATGACCAGATTCATACCCACTAATATTTTACCTTATCCAAATTTTAATGCTTGATTTTTCAGGACCATTCCTTTATAATTTATAAAACATTTATCTTCAGATTCTCTCTATACTCAGTGTTGGAACAATGGAGAATAATGAGAGCTTTCTGTTGGGAAGGTAACAATAGTAGCCCTTACTCCATGCAGACTGGGTGCCAAGCACTGTCCTAAGCACTTTCACATCTGCTAGCTAATTTAATCCTCATCAAGGCCGTGGAGAAGGTTCTGTTAAGATGAAGAAAGTGAGAGCAGAGGAGGCTAGCTTGCTGGGAAGTGGTGAAGCTCCCCTGTTCGCTTAACCACTTGGCTCTCCTGCTTTGGGTTGCTCACCACAGGTACCTGGCCCAGAGGACGTTATGCTCCGGACTGGAGCAGCCATGGCTGCAGAAGGTGTTTTAAACATAAGCCAAAGGAAGCTAGTACATGCCTCCTCTTCCTTCCACATATTGCCTCAATTCAAAACCAACAGTAACTCTCTTAAGGGACTAATAGGTGAGGTGAGACTCTGAGAACTCAAATAAATTACTCAAGATCACACACGTGGACAGTGACAGCCAGAATCCAGTCCAAGTTAGATTCCAAAGCCAGTGGAATACCTCTCTTCTGCTCTTAATATTACCTTTTGCTCTGCTTTGCCTCGGGGCGGGGGGGGGTGTGGGTGGGAAAGAAAGCTGGGGGTGAATAGGTGCCTCCACTCACAATTACCTTGTGTAGCGCTGTGTGACTCCTAAGTCTGTTTCCCAGGCATAAACCTGGCCGAATGGCAAATAAAGCCCAGGGAGGGAGGAAGGCAGCCTGTCCCCTTTTATGCCTGGAAGAAATAACACTCTTCTGCATTGGCACCAGAGAACTGTGCCAACCAACTCTGGGTTTTTTTCTTCTCCTTCCCCCCACCCCCCTTCATCAAAAAGATATGAATGCTGAGATCATCCCAGAGAAATCTAGAATAAATACCATGAGAAAATGGTCCCTCTGGAAGGCATCTTGTTCTCCTGCTGTTTGTAATTGTGAAAAGCTCAGCAACTGGGCAGCTGGATGGGTATAAATATAGCCCAGAGCACTGACGCCCGCTGAATCCTGCTTTCTTAGAAGCACAATGGGAACCCACGGAAATCAGGGAAGGAGCAGTAAAGCCCAGTCAATCAATCAGCCTCCCTGCCTCCCTCCCTCTCCATCTGAGACCTCGGTGTGGGTGTGAGCATAGAAGCAGCTTTAAGAGTGCACTTAAAATAGCTCTGGGAACTGGACACTGGCTAAGCTCAAAGTCAGAGAAGATGCTACCCATAGATCCGGCCCCTGTCTGACCTGTAAGCCCAGGACTATTTTGACTCTTCTGGGGGGGGGGGGGAATCTCAGGAGCACATTCATTCTCAGCCCAGCTGCTTGGGCACAAGCAACTTTTCTAGTGTGAGCTCCAGGCGTTTGGTGCCTCACTGCTGCCTCCATATTCAGAGATCTTATTCTAACCAGACTCAGCTGCCTAAAGCCTGGGGATTAAAAATAGCCTCCCAGTGCTAGCGGTGGAATTGAAGGAGAGATACTCAGTGAGCAGAGAGGTCAGCCTTACTCCAGGCACCTGATTCTCATACCTGTGGGTTTCATTGCCTCTAAGTCTTTAATCCCTTTAGGTTATTCTAGTTTTATGCTATACCATCGCCCATTTTGCATGGCTGTATAAGATAAAACAGTCCCCCTAGATTTGTGGGCATCGGTATCATTAGGAGTCTGGATTTTGGCAGGAGAAAGCCATTATTTTGCTTGGTGGTTCCCAGAAACAAATTGTGTCTAGTTATCTTTCCATGCAGACATCAGTGGTATTTGCTATTGATGCATACATTTATTGGTTTTTTTCTTTCCCATTTGGCAGTAAATGCTTCAAAGAAAAGGACCATGTCCTGTACGCTCATTGTAACTGTCCACAAAGCTTAATAAATGGTCTTACAGAACTTACCGTGTTTTGTGACTATTGAACTGACCCAAACAACTTTTCTTTAATGTCCAGAGCGCTCTTCTAGAAGATGGCAGAAATACCGTGTCATCTGCATAACATTCCAGTGTTTAAGGTTCCTTGTTCGCCAGTGGTCTAAGGGTAATCATTGTGTATATGTGTTCTTAATTGTTTCGTTGGATGTGGGCTACATCTATGCTTTTTTTTTTTTTTCCATTTCTAAGATTGCTTCCTCCAAATTGAACCTCAGAGTGTAATATTTGTAAAAATAAGGCAGGAGCAGTTAAAGCAGTATATATTTAAAATGTAAATTTAAACATGGATAAATTGGAGAAGCCCCAACGATGAAGAGTAGGAGCTCTGTCCGCTCACTGGTGGCCAGAGCGCCCCAGCACAGGACCTTCCTCCCAAAACATCCTGCTTCCAATTGTCTGTCCTTGGAACCGGGGCCATGTTAGCAAAGGAACCCCAGCTGTTCTGGCCTTGGTAGTGACTCCAAGGAAGTCAGGCCACCACATGGAGACTTCATAGAGCCAAAGTGAACATCTCGAGTTACAATCGGGAGTCTTTGCAGGTTATACAGAGCTTTAATGACGGGTAGCCTAAAAACCATTCCCTTAGCATAGTAAGGACCCACTAGGTGGGAGCTAACAAGCAAAGAAGCTTCCACCCTTATCTGTTAGCTCAACTTCAAAAAGCCTAGAAAAATAACACACTGAATTTGATCGGCATGGCCACAGCAAGTGCACTCCCTCAACTGATGACGATCAAATGGCCTCAGCCACATTCTTTAGATTTTTCCCTTTGCCTCCGAATAAAGACTCCACTTCAGATAAAATGCAAACACCTCAGCCTCCAGTCCAGGTACTATCCTTTAAAGAAGGAAAGTCCATTGTGTATGAAACTCCTATGAAAAAGACTAGTTAGGATACATTCGAGACAAGAGGACAGATTGAGTTGTAGGCTTTTATGCACATACCAGAAAGGAAAAGAGAAAAATACATTGCACTCGATCATCTTCTGGTCCTTGGCCAAGATTCACATTCACCTGTTAGGTGCCATATTCATCTTTGCCCCATTGTGCACCAGCCCGGTGACATTTATCATTGCCTTTAGCCCTCCCAACACCCACAGGCTGGGTGGTGTTAGCCACAGTCCACAGGTGAGGAAACTGAGACTCTGGAGTGAGGGGACTTGTCCAGGGGCATCAAGCAAGTAAGTAACAGAGGAAGGATTCGAGCCAGACCTTCTGGTTCCCAGCTCAGTGACGTAGGAATAAACTGGAAACAGCTGTCCAACCGTCCCAGAGTGTTCTCGGGCATTAAAAGTGCTGACCGTCCCAGAGGTGGTACTAATTCTTCTCCATCACTACCACTGAAACCAGAGCTGTCCTGTGTTTTGTCCATGCCAGAACCCTCAAGGCATTGAGGCGGTGCCCTGACGGGTCTCCTCTCTACAAACTTTCTTTTTCTCTTTCTTTGGTTTTAAGAAATCGAATAGCACTGAGGGTTAATTTCTTGAAATAGGGCTTGATCTCTCGAGAAGACTTGAGAGGAATTTAGATCTCCTTTCTTCGATGAAAGATGCTTTCTCTCCTGTAAGAACCTAGAAATAGTTTGTTGGTCTTCTGCCATGATGTTCCTAACAAATCCAAGTCATGCCATAAAGCTCCACTTTTGAGAGGGCATTCATTCTTCAAGCACAGGTATTTTTCTTCATATGGTGTGTTTAACACCAGCCCAGGCACTGGGAACAGAGAAATGAAAGGATCTTCTCTTTAAGGAATGCGTAGTTCTCAAACCTCGGCTGTGCCCATAGAGTGGGGGCAGTTAGGGAATTTTCAGTAGCAGATAATGGGAGGAAGACCAGGACCAGTTTTTGATGAGTGTGGTAGGGAGGCAAGCTGCTGGTAGTTGGGGGTGGGAGGTGTCTCACATGAATTCTGGAAGTGGGAGCTTAAGGAGCGGAGAACAGAAACCCAGCCACAGAAACTGGGATTCAGTCATAGGACTTGTGTTATGGAGAAAGACTGGAAGATAGAGCTGGGTGGGAAACCCCAATAAGGGACCCCATTACACCAAAAACTTTCTTCCGGGTGACCGAGCAAGGCCCAGAAAAGCCAGCAGTCGTGGTGACTCATTACTGATTCCCTGAACTACTGGTCCCTAGCTTCCTCTTGATAAAGGAGAGGATTGGGCCTGGAGTCTGGGTGGAGCTGGACTTACAGAAAGGGGCTTAAGCAAATCCAGCTGGGAAGGTTATAGGGCCATAGAGGCAGCCGGCCAAGTATCTCACTGCTGCTAACACCCATGTAAAATCAGTAGGACTAATGTTATGCACAGATCACTCATAGAGCAGAGAGTGGACATTCCAAGTTGGCATAATTTACAGGAAGGATTTCAGCTCTGTGGGTCTTGCTAGAATGTTCATGATACAAGACAGTTTTGTGTGACCTCTTTATTTAGACTGGGAACAAAAGAACATTCCCATCATTTTTACCACACAAAGGTTTCAGAGGATTCACTTTTTAACAAATACCTATCAACTATCTACTGTGATTCCAAAGACAAATAAGATAGTAAAATAGTTCTTGCCCTCAAGGAACTTGTCCTCTCTTGGAGAAGACAGATAACTAACCAGCAAATTAGAACATAAGATGATTGTGGTTACAGTTCATGTCATTGGCCCACAGAGGAGAAGCAATTGACTTAGGAAAGGAGAAAGTGTTTAAGCTGGGTTGTGAGGGACTCCCTCAAATAAATAAAATCTTTAAAAAGGGGGGGCACCTGGTTGACTCAGTCGGTTAGACGTCTGCCTTCAGTTCAGGTCATGATCTCAGGGTCCTAGGACTGAGCCCTGCATCGGGCTCCCTGCTCAATGGGGAGTCTGCTTCTCCCTCTCCCTCTGCCCCTAACCCCACTCATGCTCTCTCTCTTTCTCAAATAAATAAAATCTTAAAAAAAAAAAAAAGCTGGGTACGAAGGAAAGTAAAAGTAAAGAAGAGTCTGAGGAAGGCAAAGTGATGTGAAGATGCATGGTTGGTTCTAGAAACAACCAGCAGCTGGTAGCTGGAGTGAAGAGGAGTTGATAGGAAATAAAACTGGAAAGATAGGCCTCCTGTGCTAAGCTGAAGAATTCAATTTCACCCCCAAATCTGTGGGCAGCCATTGAAGTGTTTTAGGCAGGGAAAGGATGTATTCCTCTTTGTGGTTAGGAAGAATACTTTGGGCACTGTGTGAAGGGTGGATTATAAGATAGGCGTCAGAAAGGCCAGTTAGGAAGGAAAATGCTTAAGTACTCGCGTTTTTTTCCTGTCACCTATTGTAGTTTCCAAAAGTACAGACTCCGCTGCAGAGAAGCCACACAATGTGGAATATCAGCCCGCGAGGCCCTCAGGAAGGGGTATGCTGGTGTCAGACGTTGAAAGGATTCTGCAGTGAGGAAATAAGTACAGTAGGGCACATGTCTAAGGAAAGTGCAGGAAAGTTTAAAATCTAAATCACATTGTGGCCATGATGCCGATAAGAACCAAAATTTCACTGAGTAGAATTGACAGAATGCTTTGAAGTTGCTCCCCCCCATCACCGCCAAAAAAAAAGCCTACATAGCTTCACTCTTGAGTTGCAATTAAAATCGAAATGTTGCATAGCTGTATGTGTGAGTGGTATTTACATTCTCACACATTTCAGATCTCTCGAGTCCTTTCTGGTAGTATTTGTTTTCCTTTGAGATGGGAGTTAATTCAGTCACACTTTCTTCTCCTGACAATAACTGCATTTTTTTTTTCCTGAGGTAGCTCTCCCTCCAACCGTTTCTTGTTGTTCTTACCCAAGACCCAGTATCTGCCAAAACAAATGTATGTGAGTGATAAACGCTGCGAGGAATGTCTGTTGGACCACAGGAAATTTCCTGTTCAGGAAGAGATCTTGGGAACTTCCTGTGGAGCAGTGCATTGTGGGACTTTTGGCTGCAGGCCCTTGACCACAGCTGCAATTAACTAAGGGCATGGGGGGAGGGGAGAGGAAGAAGAGGAGACAGCTACCCACAGACATTTTTATCCATGTAGCCTGAGCAGAAAATGGGCTAATACAGGTTAAAATTTTCCAAGTGAACTAAATGTCTGATGCACAACAAGGTCACTGGTGCCCAGTCTCCTTTATGGCCACCCATCATCCTTCACGGCAGCCCAGATGCTTCCTTAGGGTTCCTAAAAACAAGCACTGTCGCCTTATCTCTGGGTGCCCTCCCATGCTTCCATCCCTGGTAAGCCTTCGGGAAGTGTCCACCTCGTCTTGAGCTGTACCGGCTGGTTACAGTGCCCTGAATAGCCTCAGGACCACTCATGGCTACTGGTGTCCAGGCCTTGGAGTTGGTGTTTTTTTTCCATCCCGACTGAGGTGTGGAAGAGAGAAGAAGAGAAATCTTGGCTCTTTGGCTTACCTCCGTTTGACTCAGAAAACATTAAAGAAATGTTACTGAATTATCGGGAAGGATTGGGTTAATAAATCCAGTTCATAAGCACAATCAAAACCAGCCAGAGAACCTTGCATTCTTGTTCTTCAGTGCCATTCGGGAATAAAGTCCTGATTAACGCCCCATAGCTAGACTTCTCTGTGGCTGCATGGCAGAGCCGGATCCTAGTCCGCAGGGAAGTTTCTGGGGCACTGTGGTATTCAGGTAACACCTCAAGACTCAGAGCTTCAAGGCTGTGTCTAGCTGTGTAATCCCTAGCTGCATAGAGGGCAAATTATTTTATCCCTCTGCATTTCAGCTTCTCTATCTAACCTGGGGAATAAAAAAAAATTCCCCTCTCTCCTGACTGGTGTGAAGATTAAATCAAATAACGTGTAGAAAAGTGCCTAACCCAAAGCAGACGCTGAGAGTTTTACATACATTTTCCTTTGAGTCTATCATCATTACAGACTGGAAATTACTTAGGTGTGGTTCTGGCTAGAGTCAGAGGAAAGGCTTCGAGGGGCCTTTCACCCTCCACTTCTGCGATTTGTACTTAAGGAAGTTTTTTCTAGAGCTTTTACTTTGCATCCAAGTGCACGTTACTCCCTTACAGCCCCCTCTCACCGCTTTATGGAGTCCTCTCTGAAGAGCAGGGCCTAGGTTTAAGTTCCAGGATCAGTCACAGCTCGGTGGCAGCTTGTGCCTGACTATGGATTAGTCCTTGGGGATCTCCATCAGGGGTGACCCACGCCATTCTCTGGGTCATGAGGAGGTTGCCTGCCCTCTCTGCACTGCCTGTTTTGCTGTCCATCCTTCTCGCTCTGCCCTAACACACGCAGCCCCCATCATACGCAGGGCTGATTGCTAAGCGTGAATTTATTGCTGTATCATACTTATTTGTGTGTCCGCATCACCTGTTAGGGAATGACTCCTTGAGGACAGTGGCCTTGTCTTCTACATGGTATGTGCTTAACAGAGGCTCGGGAAATTGAATCCACTTGATTTTAGGGGAAGGGTCCCAGGGAGGCCTTTAATGTGGGAGTTAAAAGACATTCATGATATTGTGTTGTAAAATACCATACCAATCAATTCGAATGTTCTGTTATTAAAAATATGTATCTGTGTGCGCTGCCAACTGTATGTATGTGATGTGGTCCCCTGTCGCTTGGCCTACATGCTCCACGGTCACAGGCTTTAGTTTCCATCTTCATGACTCCCATTTCTTCAGAAATTGTGGGGGGTTTTCTTTTTATTTATTTTTTGGTTTGCCTCTTTTCTATTCTGGAAGCTTGAAACATAGGCCTGTTTTCACAACAGGCCTGGTATCAAAAGGCAATGGTATTGACCTTTGATAACGTGAGCCCCCAGAATCATCTTGAAGATGGGGTTCAGATTTTAAAATGTTCCTCAAGAGTAGGTGATCAGGCGCTCATCAGAAAGAATTAAAAACCAAAAGTATTTTGTGGCAGACATTGTCCGAGCGTATAGTCTGCCCTCCGAAGCAGCACAGTTATGTCATGGTTTGAAAGATAAAAGCAAAAATATGGGTGAAGTAAAAGTGAGCTGTATTCATAGAAAAGTTGTCCTCACTCATCCCATTCGATTTTCTTTTACGTTTTTTCTGAGGAGACTCCCCACATTAGAATGGCAAATATGCGATCAGAGAAACATAAATTAACTAGAAGAGAACAAAATAGACCTCTTAACTGACCTTTCTTTTTAAAACTCTGACCTTGGTCTTTAGAAGAAAAAGGCAAAAAAAAAAATAATTTTTTTTTTTTTTTTTTAGGTATCTGGTTTAGTTCAGGACAACTCTATGGTTAAGGCTTAATTAAGCCAGTTTCCTACATTTTGAAAATGTTTCTAGGGTTGGAAAAATAAAAGCTTGTTTAATGAATCTTGATATAGCCAAAAAAATTCAGGTAATCAGAATGCTCCATTTCCACAGCTGGTGCTCTCTTCAATTCAGATTGCGTTGACAAAGACTGGGAAATTGAATGGTCCTCCCAGGGAGAGACCTCACTGTTCTGTAGATAGCCTACTACCCACCAGGCATTTGCTAGACTGAAAATATTGCTAAGGTTAAACTAGGTAGTACTACCTTCTATTTGTATGAAATCTCACAGTTTACTAATGTTCGTGTCTATGTTAATCTGTCTTGTTTAATCATCACAATGCCCCATGTGGTACAGAGGGGAAGTAGATTCAGAGAGGCTAGCTAGGGGATGAGGTCGACCAGCAGAACCTGCACTCACATTTGGTCTTCTCTCTCCAAGTTCAGGGTGGCTGGGGTGAAGCTCCTGGCCAAGAGGTGAACGCCAACATGTGCCAGTTAGTTAGCAGTTTTCTGACAAATCCAAGGCCAAAGGAAGTGAAATAACTTCTTTGTTCCCCTCCATCTCTTCACATGCTGTCCACCCCTCAACCCCTGCTGCCTTCCACCCCTATTCACACCCACCCTTTCTGCCCACACTGCCTCAGCCGCCTCTGCAGTTTCTGTGGGGGAGCTAAGGAACTCTTTGTTTGTGCAGTCAGGGCTTCCTCACAGGAAATTTCCTGTGATGGAAACTCTGGGGAAACTTCCTGTTGGTTAGGACACTGCAGGGGGCTGATAACATGAACCACTTAAACCTCCAAACCTCAGCTGCCGAGAAGGATGGGATGGTCCTTCCCTACTTTCTCAGAGTCTAAGAGGGTAAGAAACTCCAAGTGTGTATACAGAAGCCTCAAGAGCCTCACTTGGGCAGCATTTTCCAGAAGGTAGAAGCTACATCTGTCATCAGCAAGTTCTAGAAGATCAGCCTTCAAGGTTCAGTGGACTGCTTAGGTTTCTAATGAGACTGGTACCTTCAGGGACGTTCTGCCTAGAAGCATTAAGAGGACTCTGGAAGGTGTCTCAAGGTTCTGGATTTGATTCTTTCTATACCACTTTAAAACATGGTTGTGTTACTCCTCAGTGTTACATGTTTATGAGTCCTACAAACATCTATTTTCAGCTATCACTTAAGGACTGAGAATTTTAATTAATCCTTGTCATTGGCAGACACAGTTGACTGCGTTACATGATGTGGTTTGCTTAACACCAAGGATAAGTCATCTGGAGTGTATACCGCAGGATGACCAATCTTGAGCCGTAGCACAAAATTATCCAGTGAGCTTTATGTTCATTTGACTTACTCTGGACCTCTAGTGGATTGTTTTGTTGTTTGCTGACATTGGAGCAAAGGTAATCATTCCTCAGTCATCTCTTGGAGTTGAACTTAGCTTTGAATATCTCCAGTGTTGGGAATTCTGTAGGTTCCCTTCACAGCTCTTATAGCCCAAACTCAAGTTTGGTCTTCTCATTAGCCTGAAGTTTCCCTGGTGACCTGTAGACCCATTATTACTTGTCCTGGCCTTGTTGTACAATGAAAATAACTGACCCCTGTCTTCTTTTTGTTTTCATATTGGCAGACAGTTACTTGAAAGATGTCTCTTAATCATTGGATTTGCCCCAACTCAAGTCTATGTCTCTACAAGTTTCCTAATAGGTGTTGTTTTCCTGGTTTAGGTGCTAATGTGGCCTTCATTTCTAAAGTATACTGGATTCAGTGGAAGTTTCTACCAGTCTCACCTTCCCAAACGTCTACCACAAGCTGGTGTTCTTTCTTGCTTTCTTTGTAGGAAATGATCATTCCAACATCAGAGTAAACCAGTGAACTGAGCGTACTTTCAGGGGGTATTATGGTATATTCTTGGTCCACATTGCAAATTAGGGAAGCATGAAAGAAATTACAGTTAACCAGGAAGAAGTTTGCTGGCTGATAAGCCTCCCTCCTAGAATCCTAGAAGACACAGACCATTGCTCATCTTTGTATACACAATATTTTACAATTTTTTGGCATATAGTCTCAATACATGTTTGTTGAATGAATGACACCTACAAGTCAAAAGGGAGCAGGTTTTTAGATTTATTTTGTTTCTAGAATGTGCAAGACTTGCAGATTTTTGCAGTTTATTTGTGAAGATAAGCTGTCCTCATGAACTGGGTATTGATCTTCAAAATGATGAATTACCATTAATGAATGATGCTGCCTGTAATATACTTAGAAAAGCTAGGGAAGATATCTTTGTAACAATGCCTCGGAAGAAGCTTTAAATATGGAAATGCAACCCAGTGATTTAGTTTGGGACACTGAGAAGAAGAATAGGGGCTGTTTAAGTGTTTTGCAATATGACTTACTTTTGATTTTATATTTGATTTTATATTATAGAATGGGATTAACTGGAGTATGTTATAAACAGAGAGAGACTGTCATTATAAACACTAATTAGCACCATTTTCAATCCGTTCTTTAAAAATAGATCACAGTGATGTTGTAATACCTGTAGACTGAACCAAGATGATGATATCAGTAGAACAACATCACAATCTTCATCAGAATTGTATTAAACTACTGTAAGACTCTCTGCTAGATATCCTTCTCTTTTTTGGAAGTCTGGTTAGTGTACCAGCAGGACCAGGGGCTTTGGAATCTTATAACTAGTATCTAGTTCTACTTTTGCTCTTCTCTTCATTCTTTCAACAGATAATTTATTGCATGACTGCGATATACTGAGAGGTCCTAAGTATCTATCAGTGACCAAGGTGGATATGCCCCTGCCTTCATGTTGCTTACAACGTACTAGGGGAGACTGAGGCTTAGCAGGATTGAACACCAGCCGTCCTACACAGCAAGGAGAGGAGTCTGCTGTGAAACAGAAATCACTGTGTCATTTCGCTGCTATAAAACCTTCAGTGGCTCCCAGTCACATTTAGAAATATTCTGAGTTCTCAGGATGAACCACCCTGCCCTGTGTGATCCAGGCTCTGGAAACTTCTCTAACCTCATTCTGTATTACCTTTTGTTCTGTTCATTCCTCTTTAGCCACACCGGTCTTCTTGCTATTCTTAGAATTCTCTGAGCGATGCTTCTGCCTCGGTCCTCTGCACTTACTGTCTTTCTGCCTATAAGACTGTTCCCCCCAGATATTCCCATGGCACAGTTTCTCACCTTATCCTGGTCTCTGCTCAAATATCACCTCCTCAGAGAAGCTTTCCCGATAGCTCTTTCCAAAATGGCACCCGCCCTCATTCCCCTTCCCCTTTACCTTCAGAGCACTTTTCACCACTCAACTTGTGATTTTTAAAAAAATTGGACGGTGGCTCTTAGGTGTTTATTCAAAAAGGCAGTTGGCAGTCCTGTGTGCACAAGTGGGGCTTGGTGCTTGGCGACTCCAACTATGGTGGTTATTTGGCTATCTCATGGGAGACTCCAGAAGTCTTTTGAGAAAGTGAGATTGCCCCCAAAAGAAATCCTGTGGTCTCCTGCTTGTAAGGAGCGGAGCTGGGAAGGGGCTTGAGCTTTTATCATCCATTATGCAGATTTCCACCAAATTCCCTTGTGTTCTCCTAATCCTTGATCTTGCTGGGCCTGGTGCTCTCTGACTCAACCTGATTCAAGCAAGCAGATGTTCTGTCATCTACCAGGAGTGGCAGCCGCTGAGCAGGGGGAGAGTGAAACGCGGTCATGCCTTTTATCGGTAGCCTCTCCTGCTCTCCTCCTGCCTTCCTGAGGAACTTGGAGCCTCTGTTTCCGAGGTTTTTTGAGATTCTGTCAGGAAAACCAGCTTGTTTCTTATTGGAGTCTCCCCCTGCAGGCAGGTCAGGTTCAGCTGTTCCACTCTGCCAAATCAGATACCAACTGCCCGTCTGCTTTCCATCCTCGAACGTTTCGTGTACCTCTCTCAGCTGCCCTTGTTTCTTCTCGCATTCTACCTCCTTATGGGTTTGTACCTTTTTCATTGCTCTGCTGTGGTTTGGTGGCACCTGGGACAGGAGCTGGGTTAGACACAGACATGACTCATTTATATAGTTACCCTCGAGGGTAAGTGCATTGATGCGGCACTGCAGGCTGTTTTGAAAGCATAAAGCACAGGAACTTGGTCTAGTCTATGGTATACATTTAAGAGGAGACTTAAAAGCTGAGTAGGAGTTAATTGGGGGAAGAAGAGGTAAGATTATCTCTGGGAAGGGGAAAACAGGGTGCATGAAAGCCCTGAGACTCGAGGATTGGGTCCTCAAAGAATGGAAAGGCCAGCCAACTGACATTTGGTGAATTTGCTGTGGAAAACTAGAGCGGCACATTGCGGAACTGCAAGGGGTAAAGATGGCGCGGTAGAGGGAGGCACCATCATGTTGGGGATTTGGGCCTCTATCCTAAGAGCAATGAGCAGCCGTGACTGTTCCCCGCACCACCTTGGACCTCCCAGCATCCTGGTTCTTCTTTTGTAAACCAGGCACATCATCTCGACGTCGTTGAGCAGTACGTATTAAATGACACCACGAATTAAAATCGTCGTCCTTGTTCGCTGAATTTGATCTTTCGGGATATGACAAATCGCGGTAGCCCCTCAGTAGACCAGTGTAATCAAAATGTCAAGTTGAGGAATAATCTTTGACATCAAGGAAGTGAAAGAAAGTAACGAGTGGTATTGTTCTGGGTCCCAAAAGTCCAGTAACAGAGGAGTTTCAATTATCTATGCTTCAGACTAAGGTAGACTTGCAAGATGGTCAAAGGGTAAAAGGGAGGAACTTGAGAGTATTCCAGCTGTGCTGCAGGAAGGTTGGTAAAGAAGCTCACCCATTGGTAGCTAGAGACTGTCGACGAAGCAGGCCGCAGAGAAAGGTGGTGCATAGCACGACACACCTTGTCCCATGCCCTATGAGTTGATAATGAAGCCGTTATCTTACGGTTTCGTGTAAAAAGGGTTCTCGTGCTTGCCAATGTGCTAGACGCTATAGATAACAGGCAATAAAACATGTCCTCAAGGAACTTTTAAGCTTTAGTACATTTTTACATGAGTTGTAATACATTTGTGATTTTGAAGAATTGGCCAGAGAGTTACACCTTCAATGCAGGGATGAGTGAACCAGTTTCAGGACTCTAACTTAACACACGTACCTGGTGTTCCTCCTGCCCATGGCCAGCGAGCACCAGAGAAGCTGAGGAGCTCAACCCTGCGAGCTCACCCTTTGAGCCCGAGAATCAGCCTTATCTTGTGACCTGACCTTGCTGAACACACTGAACATTTCTTAAAGGATTAAAGCACTGATGTATAATAGTCACTTGATGGTATCCCACCCGTCAAATCAATAAGCAGAATTGTCCCCTTGGCAAATGGTCTTAAGTTTCTAGAAGTCATTCTGGGTCTTAATGATGCAGGCAGATTCTGAAGCCCAGCAATTTGGGATGGCCAGGTCAGTTTAGGCTCTAACGTTATCTACAAATAGGCCGTGTGGTTCACACGCGGCTGATGGAGTTGATGTCATTGTGTTGCCTTTTACAGCTCAGTAGAAACGACTTGCAGTTAGACATTGTAGTAGTAGCAGGCATCTACTTAGCTTAGATCTGAGAGGATTTCAAAGGAAATAAATACACACTAGAGAGTAGGTGGATTCTGATAGCTTATTTCAAACATTGCTTTTTAGTAAGCCCATGCAGAAACGTGTAGTAGTAGAGAAAATGGGTAGAGTGAAGGAAAGTACAGACAGATTCGCATGGGCTTTCAATGAACATGTGCGTGGTTGGGCTTCCGGTTAGGAAACAGTGGCTCAGGGTGGGGCCTGTACATTTGCAGGGCTCATTAGGCAGGAGCAGGAGAAGCTCCGGGCTAGGAGGTTGACAGCTATACCTCGAAACCTCGGAAATGAAAGGTTTTCCATTTCCGAGCCTGTTGGAAGGTGGATGAGAAGGGACAGGATAGTCACATAATAAAATAATATGTAAAGACTAACCAAATAACCCACATTAGTTTTTACTCACTGTCAGGCAGGAACATATCATATTTTAAAAAGAGGGTATCTTTACCTAAGTGTGCCTATGTAAACTAACTACCTTCCCAGTGAAGCAGAGTGCACCTGTCTAGAGGGATCTTTGTTACTAGAGCAATGGATGTTTTATTGGGCTGACAAATTTTATTTCCTTTTTAGAAAAAATAATGGAAGGTGGTATCAAATCACCTTTTCTCTTCCACCAAGAAGTTTTGCAAAAATAGGAATTACTCCTTAAGCTTGAGAAACCAGTTATTTGACCTACATATTTTTGGTACCTCAGCACATTCTTCTGAAGTAAGAAGAGCATCTATTTTTCCCTTTCGTACCCTGCAGCCCCATTCCCCAATTATCATCAGTGATATGCCCACCCATAAATCAATGAGAGGATCAGGAAAGAGAAACATAAAATTCACTTGAAAAAGAATACCTATAAGGCACTTCTAGAATTTTCAGGATAAATCGCTTTTTGGCAGCAAAGTTAATTGTTCTCAAACATTTGATAACAAGGATGGTGTACATAGTGCGGTCCCAAATCTCATCTATGTGACAGGTGCAGGGGGAACAGAATTGGGCCCCACAGACCACTGTTGCCATACGAGTAGCTACAGCTTTAACATGAAGTTTATATTTTTCTCCACAGTTGCCATCATACCTCCTCCACCCTCCACCACCCATTTCCCCCAAAGGATACCATTAGAAGAGAAAAGGACCTGACAAAGTACTAGAAAGCTCCACTGAAGAGGATAATAGCAGGCAGTAATGTACTAAGAGGAAATCATAGAAGAGAGGAGGTGTGATGTTGTGATTTATAATAAGAAATATATATCTGGTCTTTGTCCCCATTTCTGGCATAGAACTGAAACCCTTGGAATTTCGTAAATGATGAGAGCAATGGTTTCTTTTGTTAGATGAATGAGGTGACTTTTGGAAGCACAGAAGGATGGGAGCTGATTGCCAGTGGAGCCAACCATGTGATTAGAGGGTTGGAACTTTTAGTTCTTCCCCCGACCCTGTTGAGATCAGTCACTAGTGGCCAGAGATTTAATCAACCATGCCTGTGTAATAAAGCCTCTATAAAAACCTGGAAGAAGAGGGTTCAGAGAGCTTCCGGGTTGGTGAACACAGGAGGTGCTGAGAGAGTGGTACTCCTGGAGAGGCCGTGGGAGCTCCACACCCCTTCCCTGTACTGTGTCCTGTGCATTTCCTCCAACTGGCTGTTCCTGAGTTATGTCCTTTTATAATAAACCAGTGATCTAGTAAGTAAAATGTTTTCCTGAGTTCTGTGACCCGCTCTAGCAAATTAATCGAACCAAGGAAGGAGGGGGTTGTGGGAACCTGTGATTTGTAGCCAGTTGGTCGGAAACACAGGTAATAATGTAAACTGGTGACTCGCATCGGGAAGTGAGGTTAGGGGGCAGTCTTGTAGGAATGAGCCCTCAACCTGTGGAGTCTGATGCTGCCTTTGGATAAACAGTGCCAGGATTGAGTTGAATTCTCGAACACCCTGCTGGAGAATCGCTTGGTGTTGGGTAAGAAGTGCTTCCCCCCACCCCACCCCACCAACACACGGGTTGGAGTTGGGTCAAGGAACCCAAAAGAGCAGGGTACCCACAAAAAATTAAGGAGTGCTTAGAAGAGGAAGGATGAGTAGAGAAATGTGACTTCTAGGAATCACTGATAGCTAGATGATCTATTTAAAAATGACGGGAAGTGGGTGAAAGAGAGGCTGTAGGTAAAGGGATAATAGAATGTGTAACGGTCAGCAAGGAGGAAAGAGAAGACACGAAGGAAGAAAACAGTACAGTAGAATGAGAACGAAAGACACCAAATGAACGTAGGGAAGATACTGAAGAGATGTGAAGGAAAAAGGCGAAGATGTGGGAGGGGAGGAATGAAAATAAACAAGTAAAATAGGAATTAATTTGTCTCAAGTGGAAAACCCTTACCCCAAAGTCCATGAAGAAGACCCAGCTCTACTTCAGAAGGCACACAGCAGACCTGGAATACAATGTGTTTTTGAAGGCCTAGAAAGAGCTGGGGGACTTAGGGATGAAGGCTCCATGTATGAGGAGCCACATTTTTATCAGGACTGTACAGCTCAGAACCAAGCCTCTGTGTGCCACAACCCATGGTTTCTGAATGTCCCAGAGGGAGAGTGTAAGTATGAATTAGATGAGACAAGCCACACTAAAACAGAAATACCTGTTGTGTCTTGAGATTCTAATTGGCAGGATCCAACCTAAAACATATACAACTATCACCATTAGAAAGATCCACACATCGGACGTTCCTTTCTCTTTCTGATTAGGATTCACCTGGAAAGCTGGAAATCCATCTTTAATAATAACCTATACCTTCTAGAAGATTAAAAGTTAGTATTTTGTCTTTCCTTTGATGCTGCTTTCATAGACATGTAAGTGGTACTCCTGCAGTTAGATGGACATTCCAGGCCATCCGGTCTACCCCCACCGGGTGTGGACATTCTACCTGGGGCCTCGCTGAGTGACAGCCATACCCCTCTGCCCCAGACACTTCTGCGGATGTGACCTCACTCTTTCTCAGACCATCTTGCCACCTTTCAACAATACCAATTGTCAGAAAGTTCTTTAAACTATTAGATGCATGACATTTATTGAAACATCCATTGCTATGAGACCCCAAATAATTGGTACCCTATATTTTTTCTTCTCCAGCTCTGATCATTGCCCAGGCATTGTTTATAAGAGGAGCGCAACCTCAGCCAGTCTTTCTGCTTTTCCTTCATGCTCCGGCTGTATCTAGATTACGGGACTCATTTAGAATCTAACTGAAAATGAGAAATCCTCTGTTTCGACAAATATGAAGTGTGCAATCAGTAGGAAAAGGAAAGGTGGTTTAGCAGAGACTGATGATCATTCCAAGAAGCAGTGTCTTTTGGAACATTCCATGGTGACCTCACCACTGGAGTTATCTGCTTATCAGTCTGGCTTCAGAATTTTCAGAAAAGACTTGCTGCCTTCAGAGTACTTCTGGGCCCTTCCTTTTGGTGCTTGGATTTTTACCCTTAGCAGTTTATTCCTTCAGCATGGATTTTTGTAAAAAAAAAAAAAAAAAAAAAAAAGCCCATGGTCCAGGGAGATGGCTCATTAAGGTCTGAGTGGTCCTTGCACTTACACCTTAGTCATTTTCATATCTCTTCCTAGAAGTGTGATTTAACGGCTTCGCAGTGGTGGTGGGGGTACCAAGAGGAAACGGGGATGTGTAGATCACTAGGCACAGGTTTTTGGGTGGAAAAAAGAAAAGAAGGGTAACATTTTGGAGTGCTTGCTGAAGACCCAGCGCTTTCACGTGTTTAATTTTCACAATCCCTGTGAGTTGAGATCTGCCTTTTATGGATGAGGAAGTGAAGACAGGAGACCAAGTGGCCCACCCGGGTCCTATGCTAGTCAGGGATAGGACTGGGATTTACACCCGAGCTGCCTAACCCAAAACCTGTGCTTTCTTATTATTCTGTGACACCTGTGCCATCATCAAAGGGAAGCATACAGAGAGCTGGGATGCTGAGATGAAATTTGCCTACTTGAGAATTTTGCACAAGGCTAACCCTGTCTAAAAGCATTGCTTTGAAATCATACACGTGTGGCAGTAAAATGTCCTGCTGCCAACGAATTTTAAGCCTTGGACTTACTTGACCTAAAACTTATAAAAAACCTGTAAAGTAAAATATTTTGTAATGAGATATTTGTTTATAAGGAAGTTTTCTCTCCTTGTTCAGAATACTTTTTATTATTTCCTTATTCACTATCATACATTTACCGCTTTTTGGAGAAGTGGGCTGTGTGAATCTGGCCCCAGTCTCGTGTTATCACCAGAAAGCTGGTGAAGATCAGCTCTGAGCTCCCTTCCACCTCTAATTCCTTGCAGCATTTTGGCCTCATGCTATTATGCTAGATCACAGGTCCCCTTAGGGAATGACACAGGTATAATTTTCAGCTATCCCTGCACTCTGGTCACAACAGCCAATGCAGCAAAGCCCCTTGAACCCCCTTCTCTCATTGCTACTCACTCACTCAAACACATGTAATGATTGTCCAGGATTATTTCCTGCCTCTCATTCTGGTACTTTCGGAAGAGCTTTGGGGGTGCACAGCCTTCGGGTGAATTTTGCCATCATCAGGAGAGAATCTTCTGGGAGGCAGGTCTGTTCTCCCCCACTCGGTATTCTCTCACAGCAACCGCAAAACCACACTTTCTCTATTAAGTACACATTCCTGGGACTATAACAAAAGGCTTCTGTGAGCTTGAAAGCAGCAGGGGAGGTTACAACGTGAAGGACTGAAGATTTAAAGGGTTTCATTTCTTCCTTGCTGGAGACTGTATTGTGTTTGCATGCGGTTTGGAATCTGCTTTTCTCCCACAAGGGGAAAGAGAAATCTGCCCTAAAGCTGCACAGGGACCCCGACTGGTCTTTATCCTCCCAGCTTTGTGAATTCCTGCCACCCGAGCGAGCAGGCGAGTGAGCAAGCAAGCACTGGGGCTCCCTGACATTCAGGGGGCCCCAGGAAGTCCGGCTGGGAGCACATGGGGACTGGGCTCTGAGCCCACGCCCTCAATTCACCGCTGTGAACGTCTTCCCTTTGCCGAGCGACTCCTCAGCCAGGCAGTTCTCTCCAGCCGGAGCCTACAGCCACAGCCAACCTGCCCTCCCGGGATGGTGGGATTCATTGTTCTAGGAGTGGTGCAAGGAATCAGAATTTTCCATCCTTCCCAATTGAGGAGAATTGAGTTCTACAAAGAAAGCAACAAGCATTGAAAAGAAAGTCCCCTTCCCTCCCTTCCTCTTTGAGCCCACCCCCCGAGGACACCCGGTCCTGCTCTCCTGCCATTGGAGGGAAACCTGCTTCCCTGCTGGATAGTGCCAGGCACTGTGAACAGTGGGCTTGGCTGCACTGCCAGAGCTCTTGCTTTCTCCGTAGCAGAGTTAATGTGGCCATGACTCAGAATTATGGGACCCCAGATGCTAAGGAAGTGAACTAACTTCTTTTCAGCTCACAGTGGACTCATAGTCAACAGAATAGGTTTCATGTTCTAATGAAACAGCACAGAAACTCTGTCCTTGGTGGCTAAGTGGTGTGTGGTGTGACTCTGACTCCCTCCCTCTCCCTTCCTCTCTCCTTCATTGCCCCTTCTTTTTTTCTTTCTTCAAGTTAGAGCTGAGAACTATAATTCCAGCCCAAATTCCTTTAAGCAAAGGTCCTCCTGAACGTGACCTTGAAAAGATTTCATCTTGTAATATGCCCATCCAGAGTTGCATGTTGTTCCTTGGACTTAGGAAAAGCTGGAGAAATCTTCCACTCCATTTAAGGAGAAGCCTGTATGGTTAGTGGATAGGGCCTCAGGCACAGGATTACAACAACAACAATCACGCAAAGAAATACACCTGTGAAATAAAAAACTTAATAATGAAGAACTACCGAGGCTATAGCACCTGTTAAAAAATTCATCTGAGTAAATTTAAAGATTAAATTGGCTTTATTCAGTGATTCTTGAGTTGGACAGCATCCCATCTAATGCACAGAAAGGAGCTCCAAGGAGCTGTACCAAATGGAAGGCTTTTATAGCCAGAAGGGGGCAGAAAAGGAAGTTTCTAACAGATTGGGGTATTTCAGCAAGATTACCTTCCTTTGGGGCAAGGCTGGGGGTCTGTCAAGCAGATTACTTCACTGGTGCTGACCAAGTTGTTCCAGATGGGCTGGTTAAAAGTCACAGTCCAACGAGAGACTGAAATTGCATTTAAGTCCTGGTTTGCTGTCAAGGGGGCAAATGATTCTACTGGGACCCTGTTGTTCCTTTTTTTTTTTTTTAAACCGTTTCCCCACTTTTGATCAGACTCTCAGCCTGAGAGATGTGATCAAAATTTAGGGCATTAGCGCCCCTCTAGCTACCTCTCTGTAGTTCTTGCAGCTTTTACTGATCCCCTGTGTGACCTTCACAGTCAGGATGTTTTTTGTTAAATCTCTGTGATATTCACAGGTCACAGGTTCAGGTTTAGATTCTTTGAGTCAGTCATTCTCTTCGTTGCTTTGACTTTCCAGTCAGATGGAGATCATTTGCTTGGTGGGTTAGCGGCTGCAAACATGCATTTAAAGCATTTGAGAGAATACAGACCACAGTGATTATTATAAGCTGGATACCTCACGGTGTTTGGAGTACACCTCCGAGCCGTGGTTGCTGAGACCCAAACTGATCTAAATCAAGTAAGTCCAAGAAAGACCCTATTGAAGGAGTTACCCCTTACAGCCACGTGGCTTGCTCAGTGATCTTATGTAATTGAGTTTCAACTTCCCCAGAAGTATTGATTTAGATATAGCAGGTGGTGGTGGCCACAGCACAGACACCTCCTTGCTCTACTAAAAAATAATCAAGGTCTATCTTATTATCGAGAACAACTTTGGCCAGAAAGTCTAAGGATTTGGGAGGGCAGGACCAGCTGCTGTCTTAGCAGTGGACTCTGAAATATTTTCAAGAGTTAGGGAAGGTTCCCAATCATCTTCTCATTGACGTTTACTCCTAACCAGGGAAGTAGGGACCTGCCAAAGGAAGCAAACTCTGAATCTTGAAAGCCTCCGAAAGGTCCTTTCTAACTCAACGATGTAAATTCAGGGGAGTTGACCAGTGAGATATCCTAGTTCATTTGTGAACAGTTAGATAACCCCAAGAGGCATTGCCCACTAATGCACCATCTAGGTATTCATAGGCCCAAGGGGAATGATAAACCCACAGACAGGGTTAAACCCTATTGGGGCCAAAACTATCCCCGTTAAGGTGGTATTGTTTATGGATTCACTCATAAAGATTGTTGCATTTGCCCATTCAAGCCAGGGGTCAGTTAGGTTTTCCGTACATTCGGGTAATAAATCTCCTCGCCTGAAATAAAGAGTTCTTCTCAGTGTCTTACAAAGATGGATGCTGTTGATGAGCTCTTTTCATGATCAGGGGTAGGTCTGATTTAGATAATCATGAGAAAGCGGGAGTATAAATATGAGATTTGTATAAATATGTGTGTCTAATTGGATAAATACAGTTTAATTGGAGAAAGGTAAAAAAATAGGCACTGGATTTCTGGCCTTAAAAGTTGAATTCCATAAGAGACTCTTAGGGTGGGGGGTCAATTATAGCTGGTGGTAACATTGGGAATAGAAATTCACAGGGAGGACTAGGGGGTCTCTAGCATTCTAGATAGTTTGGAATCTTGGATGACAAATCCAGAAGTCTGAAAAGTTACTGCCCTTATCTATGTCCTGGGAAATACAGATGGTGGCCTTGTCTTTCCAAGCCAGTGCCAAAATAAAGGAAAGAAAGAGAAGAAGGAGGAGTTTGATGCTTAGTTAAGGTATGAAGTCTTGATTGGTACTGGGTGGAAGCAGTCTCCCCTGATGTGAGCTACTTCGGGGGCTCCAGTGTCTATGCAGGACCAGATATCAGGTGGAACCTTCATTAGCTGTGAGATGTAGACCCTAGATTCAGTGCCTTCTCGTGTCATGGCAGTGTCATTGGTCAGGAGTACTTGGTAAGGTTCCTTCCAACTGGGTTCAAGAACTCTCTTCTGCCGATGGTGTTTCCAGAATATCCAGTCGCCAGGCTCCATCCAGACTGTGACCATCAGGATCCTTTGAATTAGATCCGGGAAAGCTTCTTTAACCTGTTGATGATAAGCTTTAGCATGACACATTCAAGACACAGTAACTAGTTATGCTAGCATGAGACAAAAAGGGACAACAAGCTGAAGGTTGTATACCAATAAACATTGGGATACCCATGACTGTTTCACATGGGGTGAGTTCATGTTTCCCGAAGTGGATATGCAGTCAGCAAGGCCAGAGGCAATTCCTGTGGCCAGGGGAGTCCAATGGTTTTAGCAAATTTAGAGATTTTAAGAGATTTTAAGTTTGAGGACCCATTAGTTCTCTCGACCTTGTCTGATAATTGAGGGTGATAGGGACAGTGATAATTCCAAGAAGTTTGTAAGGTTTTCATGATTGATTTCACCCAGTGAAGTGAGGCCTGGATCACTGGAGATTGTGGAAGGTGTACCCCAAGTGGGAAACACATTTTCTAACAATTTCTTTGCCACTCTGAGGGCATCACCCTTGCAGCAGGGGAAGGCTCAGCCCACCTGGGAAACACACATACAATAACAAGGACACGTTGATAACCCATAGTAAGTGGTAGTTGAGTTCAGTCCCCTGCAGATAGATACTCAGTGGGTCCAGGGGGAGGAAGTTTGGAACCTGGCAACAAAAACAGTTTTCCCAGGATTATGGGCCTGATGGTCGGGCACTGGTGGTAAGCTGTTTTCACATTTTTAGAAGCCTCCCCACGAGTGTTTATTTGTCATTGGGAGTCATCTTGATCTCTCCACGGTGGGTGAGAGAATGCAAAAAAAAAGAAAAATGGGGTTTGCCAGGGAGCTGGGAAGAACCAAGCGGCCATCTCGGGTTTCCCATAGCCCCGACTATTCGGTCTACAACCACTGTTCATCCATCGTGATTTCTCTGATTCAGTAGCGGACCTGCCATGTTGCAAGGACATCAGGACGGCTAGAGTCTGGCAACAAAGAGTCATTCTTTGTGGCAACAGAATAGACTTCACCCGCATGTGCCACAGTCTTTCCAGACTCTGTTGCTGCTGCCTTTGCATACAAGTCAGCGACACCGTTTTCTGATACTCCGGTCCAGTCTTTTTAGTATGAGCCTTAATTTTGATGACAGCAGTTTCAGACGGTAAGAGACTAGCAGCAAGAAGGTCGTTTACTTACTGTCCATTTTTTATTGGAGTCCCTCTAGATACAAGGACAAGCCGTTTGTTTCCATAACATCCCCAAGTCATGGACAACCCCGAAGGCATATAGCCATCAGTGTGAATGTTGACAGTCAGTCCTTCTGGTAAGCGACATGCTCTGGTAAGGGCACGGAGCTCTGCTTTTGGACTGACGAAGCTTATGGGAGCGCACCCCTCTCCAGTAGTTCATGCTGGGTAGTAATAGCATAACCAGTCTGGAAAATCCCTTTCTCATTTTTACAGTACAAACCATCAGGAAGCAAAATTAGATCAGGATTAGTCAAAGGGATATCTCGTAAATCAGGACGTGGTGTCCCCAAATGGGACATTATTACCTCAAAATCATCGGGTTCACCTTTGTTAAGTAGAGGTAGTAACATAGGAGGGTGAAGAATGTTGTAGCATGTAAGATGGAGATTAAGTGGTGAAAGCAGAAGGATCTCCTAGGAGGTTAGTCTGCTTGCAGAGAAATGTTGCGTCGATTCAGAGGTCAGAAGACTTTGGACAGCGAGCAGGGTTTGCAAATAAATGTCATTTCCTGGAGTTCAAGATGCTGGGGCTTCTAAATTTGCAGCAGCAGCCGTAGCCTAAGGCAGCCGGGTTAGGCACAAGCAACTGAGTCCAGTCGAATGCTGTAATAGGCAGTTGGCGTGTGCTCACTGCCCTGTTTCTTGCATGAGCGTTCCCAGGGCTCCGTTATCTCCGAGGTGCACAAAGAAGGGGAAAGGCTTTGAATAGGTAGGTAGCCCTAGGACAGATGGTTCTTGTAGCACTTGTTTTTGTCTTAGAAAGGCCTGCTCCAGTTTATCCTCCCAAGGAAAGGGCTCAAGGACTGAAGTTTTAGTAAGCTCTTGAGTGGGGAAGCTAATAGAGAAAAGTGAGGAACCCATAGTCTAATAACCAGCGAGGCCTAGAAATCCATGAAGCTGTTGCTGGCTGTGGGCCTACAGAATTCTTGAATTAGCTTAATTCTTTTTGGAAATAGCTAGATTTCTTCAGCCTTTAGATCATGACCTAGGTAATGAACAGAGATCATTGTAATTTTTCCTTAGAGACTTCATGTCCCCTTTCTGCTTACTGCTGTAGCAAATATATGGAACTCTGTATGGACGCTTCTTTGGTAACAACATAGCAAGAGATTGTCTACATATTGTAAAAGGGTCAATGTCCCGGGGGATCTGGATGGTCCTTGAGTCTCGGTGACGTCCTGGGGAGAAGTAAGAAAGGGCCTCAGTGAACCCTTGAGACAAAATGGTCCAGGCATATTGTTGATTGTTCCAAGGAAAGGCAAATATTGGCTATTGGGATCTGTAGGGATGCTGGAAAAGGCTGAACCAAGCTCTGCTGGCACTTGTGACAAAAGGGCGTTGGGGTTTGGAGCAGCTGGGAAACCAGGAACGACTATCTTGTTAATAGCTCTCGAGCCCTGGACAAATCGCCGTCCCCGTCCATTAGGTTTCTGGGCTGGCAGGAGCCGAACATTCTGGAGGCTGGTATAAGGAATGATTAGCCCCTGGCCGATTAGGTCTTTTGCTGTTGCTGTGAGGCCTCAGATGCCCTCAAGCTTTAATGGTTATTGAGGCAATTTGGGAAGAGGTTTAGTTATACGCTCTGCACTTTTTATTCTCCCGATGTCAGTATTAGAAGTAGCCCACAGATTTTTGGGCACCTTGATTAAATTGGAGACTTCTGTTGAAATTCTTCCTCTTCTATGTCAAGGACAGACTGTAAGGAACAGGAAAGATCGGTTCAGGTTGGCCAGGGAACTCTAAGGTGAACTTTCCATAGGAAGCAAAACATACCAGCCCTTTTAGCTCAGAAAGGAGATCTACCTAATAGATGAACTGGAGCCAGATCACATAGCAAAAAAGGGATGTTTCTCACGGAAGGTCCCAGAGTCATTCGTACCGGTTGAGATAGAGATTCTCTCTGAATTTGGTTAGGTACCGCCGCTATGGAAACTTCTTTTTCACTCTGAGGGATTTGTTGTCCTATAACAGTGGGGTTTAAAGTAGAAAGCCTATCATTGGTGTCTGCCAGAATTGGCAAAGGTTTCCCATTATTTTTTTTCTTTTTATTTGAATATAGTTGACACACAATGTTACATTAGTTTCAAGTGTACAAGTTAGTGATTTGACAGGTTTATGCATTATGCTGTGTTTACCGCAAATATAGCTACCATCTGTCCCCTTACATCACTATTACAATACCATTGACTATATTCTTTATGCCCTGCTTTTTATTCCTGTGACTTACTCAGTCCATAACTGGAGGCCTGTGTCTTCCACTCCCCTTCATCCATTTTGCCCAACCTTCCCACCCCCTTCTGGCAACCATCAGTTTGTTCTCTGTATTTATAGGGGGTGTGTGTGTGTGTGTGTGTGTGTGTGTGTGTGTGTGTGTGTGTGTGTTTTAAAGATCTTACTTATTTTTGAGAGAGAGAGAGAGAGTGCACAAGATGGGGGGAGGGGAAAAGGGAGAAGCAGACTTTCTACTGAGCAGGGAGCCCAATGCAGGACTCAATCCCAGGACCCTGGGATCATGACCTGAGCTGAAGGCAGACGCTAAACCGACTAAGCCACCCAGGCGCCCTGTATTTATAGTTCTGATTCTGCTTTTTGCTTATTCATTTTTTTAGATTCCATTTAGGAGAGGAATCATATAGTATTTTGTCTTTCTCAGTCTGATTTATTTCACTCAGCATAATACCCTCCAGGTCCAACCATGTTGTTTCAAATGGCATGATTTCATCCTTTTTTAAGGCTGTGTAATATTCCAGTGTGTATATACACCGCATTTTCCTTTATCCGTTTGTCTTTTCATGGACACTTTGGTTGTTTCCATGTCTTGGCTCTTGTAAATAATGCTGAAGTAAATCTAGGGGTGCATATATTTTTTCATATTAGTGTTTTCATTTTCCCTGGATAAATACCCAGTAGTGGAACTATTAGATCATATGGTATTTCTATTTTTAATTTCTTAAGGAAACTCCATATGGTTTTCCACAGCAGCAGTACCAACTTACCTTCCCACCAACGGTGCTTGAGGGTTCCCTTCTCTCCACACCCTCGCCAACACTTGTTATTTCTTGTCTTCTTGATTTTAGTCATCCTGGCAGGTGTCAGGTGATATCTCACTGTGGTTTTGATTTGCATTTCCCTGATGATGAGTGATGTTGAGCATCTTTTCATGAGTCTGTTGGCCATTTGTATGTCTTCTTTGGGAAAATATCTATTTAGGTCCTCCACCCATTTTTCAATTGGATTGTTTGGTTTTATGGTGTTGAATTGTATGAGTTCTTTATAGATTTTGGGTATTAACCCCTTATTGGATATGTCATTTGCAACCCCCAATTAGTAGGTTGTCTTTTTGTTTTGTTGATGGTTTCTATTGCTATGCAAAAGCTTTTTTTATTTTGCTGTAGTCCCAGTAGTTTATTTTTGCTTTTGTTTGCCTTGCCTTAGGAGATGTATCTAGAAAAAGGTTGCTATGGCTGCTGTGAAATACTGCCTGTGTTCTCGTCTAGGATTCTTAACAGTTTCACATTTCATGTTTAGGTCTTTAATGCATTTTAAGTTTGTTTTTGTGTGTGGTGTTAGAAAATAGTCCGGCTTCATTATTTTGCATGTTAGTAGCTGTCCTGTTTTCCCAACTCCATTTATTGAAAACACTGTCTTTTCCCCATTGTATATTTTTGCCTCCTTTGTCATAGATTAATTGGCCATATATATGTGCGTTTTTTTCTGGGCTGTCTATCCTGTTCCATTTATCTATGTGTCTGTTTTTGTGCCAGTACCATACTGTTTTGATTACTACAACTTTGTAGTATATCTTGGAATCTGGAATTGTGATTTAAATTTTAGTTTCCCTTAGGCTGTTTAAGGGGATTCTTGGTGTAATCTATAGGGATTACCCTTGGAATCCTATCAACTGTGGGAGGGACCCATGTAGGGCAGATATGGGGGTATTTGAGTTGATGTGGGAAAATCTGTAGAGGACTTTTGAGGACAACCTCTTTTTCTAGTATCCCAGTTAATTAGAATTGAGGCATCGATTTTCGGGTCTGTGTTTTGATAATGGACCCCTGGGAGGTTGCAGTGGGCAGGGGAGGCAGGTATTATTTTATGTTTCTGACCTTGGAGCTGTTGTAGATGTAAGGCCAAGAGCTGGGCAGACTTTTTTTTTTAATGGTCTTGCTCTAAAGTCCTTCCAAAATGCTCAGCTATGGTCACAAGTTCAGTCTGACCGGTGACCTCCCATCCTCTTATCAATCCATTAATCTCAGGAGATAACCCATTTACAAATAGTGCAGCTGTAGCCAATTGGGTGACTGTGTTTATTGGATTATACCCAGAATGCCGTAGGAAGAGAGTTTCCAGGCGGGCTCTAAGTCTGCCACAGGTTAGTCTTTCTTTTGTTCATATGTTTAAATAACAGACCAGTCAATGCGGCCAAGGAAGACTCTAGGAATGGCTTTTAAAAGATCTGTTGCTAGGAGCGCCTGGGTGGTGAAGTCGGCTACAGGTCCGACTCTTGGTTTCGGCTCAGGTCATGATGTTAGGGTCCTGGGATTGAACCCCACGTTGAGCTCCATGTCAGGCTCTGTGCTTAGTGTGGAGTCTGCTTGCGATTCTCTCTCCCTCACCTTCTGCCCCTCCCGCTCAGGCTGTCTCTGCCTCGCTCTAACATAAATAAATAAATCTTTAAAAAAATAAAAGGTCTCTTGCTATCTTGTGAAGTTCTTCTGGTCCAGGAGGGGACCATGTTGGAGATGAAGGATCCCAAATATCATCCTTGGTGTTCTGGTATTTTGCTTCCTACATCCATTTTGGGGCTTCACCAGGTCCTACCAAGATGTGCACAAGCTGATCAAGATCTGGCAGCCTGGGGTCTTAGGCCCCAATAATGATGCTAAATTCTTACAAAAACCTTCGGAGGATCCTCCCTAGGTTTGGGAAGTACTTTAATGATGGGTCCTAGTCCAGCCTTTGACCAACCAGTGAGAAATATCTAATGAGGATCACCTGCAACGTCAGGTGGTTTTATCTTAAAAGGTAACTGTCTCAAGTCTTCAGAGTGGAAAGGCAGTTCAGATGGAGAATTAGGAGACCATGAGAACTCAGGGAAATGAGGGGGAAGGGAGCAGTAGGAGTCGCGTCAGTCTTATTATCTTTTGTTTTAGGTACCTCTTGTGTCTTCTATTTTTCATTAGCCTTTTGCAGTACGTTTTTTAATGAAGCAATTTTGGAATCTTGAAGCTTTTTCGATGCTTCTGCATACCAATTAAAATAGGTATCCCATTCTGTTTGTTTAATTCAGGAGCCTTTTTTTTTTTTCAACTGTGCTTCTTAAATGAACAATCTTGTCTAATTGGAACATTCGCCATAATGGCCACTGTCGTTCTAGGTTATTTTTAGTGTGATTTTGCCATTTCTGTAGATACGTACAGCTTATGTCCAGGAACTATAGTTTCTGGACATAAAATCAATAGGTGTGCCAGAAAGTGGCATGCCCATCTTTTTAGAATTTAAAGATCGCCTTTCTTTTTTTTTTTTGCTAAGCCTTTGGGTCTTTCAGAGCTAAGTTAATACCTAAAAGGTATGTGCCTCTGGGCTGGAGACTGTGTGGTGTTTTACAGTGTATCGCATTGCACGGAAATTTTTTTGAGGTTGGCAGATGACCTACTGTCAATCTGACTCGTTCGATGACTAACTTATCCTGACATGGAAGTCTTTGGGTTAGGTGGCAAGCATTCTTAACAGCTTTTAAGTGTTAGACCCCTGCCCATCAATTTTTTGCCTTTTTGGCTTCCGAGATCCCCATCCCCATAAATAGCCTTTATTTGCACAAAACAAGACAAACACACTTGTGCACCTTAACATGCCAGCAGTGACCACGAGATGTTACCATGGCCTGGCCCAGAGAAGGCCCTGCATGCACCACCAGCAATTCCCAACCTAGAACTGGGGAAAGTGGGGGAAAAGCCTGAACAAGCAAACCCCAAAAATGAAGACTGTGGATTGGATTGGGTTTCCTAAAAGGGGAATTACAGACTAGAAAGCCAGTTAGATCAGGGGCTTGACCCAAGGAGAGGGTTGGTCAGAAAGGAGAGGAACTTATCTACGGCCCTTGGAAATGGTGAGAAAGACAGAACCCAGCAGGGTTTGTGGGTCCCACACCTGTGTTTCTTACTATCCCCAAAGCTGTCGGAAACCTCCTTCAATCCCACCACTGCCACCAAATCTGTTAAAATGCAAAATTCAAGAGGGTAAATGTAAAGATCAGACTGGCTATTCATCAATTCATGAGTTGGACAGCATCCCGTCTAGTGGGTAGAAAGGAGCTCCAAGGAGCTGTACCAAATGGAAGGCTTTTATAGCCAGAAGAGCAGAAAGAGGAAGTTTCTAACAAAGAGTGGGGTTGTTCAGCAAGGTTACCTTCCTCTGGGAAAAGGCTGGGGGTCTGTGAAGCAGATTACCTCACTGGTGCTGACCAGGTAGTTCCAGAAGGGCTGGTTAAAGGTCACAGTCCTGGGAGAGGCTGAAACTGCGATTAAGTCCTAGTTTGCTGTTGGGGGGCAAGTGATTCCCCTGGGGCCCTGGTGTCCCCCCCCTTTTTTTAAACACACTTTCTTCCAGGGAGTACCAAGCACTTCCTTGTAAGTTCTGCCCTGTTCTCACAGAGCATGAATTATTTCCTAGAAATGACTTAGGCTCCTTTGGAAAAATGCATCGATTCTTTTAACCATCATGATCTTGTTACAGTAAAACGTCTATTATCTGATTTTCTGTGAATTTGTAAAGCCGTTATTAACTGGCGCATTATGTATGTCACCAGTACCATGACAGCTGATGTTTGTAATGGTGACCCCGAACTTCTATAAGATCCTGAATGACCCACTCAAGAACCAAAGAAGGAGTAAATTGTATTTAAAAGAGAGTTGTATGTCTTGTCTATTTTATTATATTCAAATCCTTTTTAGTGGAGTCCAAGTGTACGTCCACTGTGATTTTCCAGGATAGTACCAATTTAAAATATTTTATCCTTTCTTGGCATCGTTAATCAAACCTTGTAAAAATAAAATAACTTCAATATTTTGGGTCTAAACTACAGGTGGTTAAATCTGTAATTAAACCTCTAAGGGAAGCAAAGTTTCTTTTTCAGAGCCAGTGTGGCAAATATGAAATACCCTAAACATGGTCACCAAAGTCTGGGACAGATCAACCCAGACACTCCCTGCTGTTACTCTTTAAGATTTTAGTCCAATTTCGCGAGGTGTTCAGAGTTGCGCCAGGGGTTGACATCGTCATCCAGAAGAGATGGACAATAGTTTGGCCTCTGCATGATAATGGCTTGGGTCAATGGTCCTCTTTCTTGAGCTGTGCAACTCTCTCTCTCTCAGGTTTTGTGAGATGGGGTTTCTGTCATTTTCCTTGAAGGAAACCTGATGTAGAAAAATAAGTGTGATAAACAATGTGGAGACTTTAACCAAGAAATCAGTTCTACAAGCATGGAGGGAAGGGGTGACTAAGGACAAAATGCACCACAGGGGAAGAGATGAGGGCAAAACACCCCCTCCCCCTGCTGCCTCTGCCTTGCGTCAAGCAGGAAGCTAACTGCCATCCAGGGTAGCCCTGGAAGGGGGGCAGCGTCCTCGGCCCTGCTTCTACAGGTTCGGCTCTGAAAGTCGAGAGCTAGAGCCCAGTGAGAGCTAAAGAAGGAAACAGAGAACCTAAAACAGCAGAAGAGAGTGCACCCCTCTCTCCTGTGGTCCTTCAGGTCACCATCTTGGCTGGAGAAGTCAGAATATATTTATCGTTTAATGCTGATGCCTAAGAGCCTTCCTTTCCCTTGCCTCATTCCCTTGCCTTCCTTTCCCTTGCCTCATTGCCCAACCCTGTGAGGTGGGCAAGATAGAAATAGTGACTTCCACTTTATAGATGTGAACACAGGCTCAAAGCCAGTACTAAAGCACAAGGCTTCTAATTCCTTGTCCGTGGTTCCCTGATGCCTGTAATTCCCTGATGGAGTATGGTCACCCTTTGAGGTGAATGGTCCCCCAGTGCCTGGTTGTAAACAGGCAGATGAGCATGGAGAGGACCTTTGAGGACACTGACCCGTGGAGCCACCTTGACTTTTGGAGCTCAGTGTATTAGACAAACGCTGGACCGAGAGCCAGAAGACTAGTCGGGCAACTTTGAGCAAGCCAGTTAGCCTCCTTCCCTTCTGGTTGCTCATCTGGAAATAAGAACAGTAATATGTGTTCTGACCCACCTGGTTATTAGGAGAGCCAAATGAGATAAAGTGCTTGAAAGCCCTTTGTTGTCAGGTATGAGGTCATGTGTCCACGTCCCATGATTCAGCTCAGAGAAGAAGGATATCCAGGCGAAGGGCTTGGTAGGAGTGATGACTTAGTCTTAGGGATATTGTGGACCAGATGAAACAAATGAATTCATGTGACTAGGGGCAGAGAAAACTATGCCGGATATAGTAGAAATGCCTGGAATCCGTAATTGTCGTTGAGTTTGAAACTCAAAAATGATGCAATGGACATTTCTGTTAGAGTTTCTTCCCCCTCCTCACCCCTGCCCACTCTTCGCCGCTTCTGAGAATGACACGTCCCGGCCTTTCTGGGGTGATACATCATTTAAAAGGGTGACCCCCGTGAAATCTTAGTACATTTTGAAGTGTGCATGGTTCACCAGGCAGAAAACAGAAGTGGCCCAAGCCCAGCAGAGGGGGTGGTCTGTGCAAAGTCCAAAGAACACGGTACCTCTGGGGATTGCAAGCATGCCCATGTGGCTGGAGCTAGGTCAGCCAGAGGGCAGCATGGCAAGTTAAGCAGGAGCTTAGAAAGGCCCTGGGAAGCTTCTGGAAATGTTTAAGCAAAGCGGTGATACAGTCAGCTTCCTGTTTTGGAAAGATCGCTGCCTCCAACTTGGTGCTCAGCTACCTGACCCTTTCACTTTTTATTGGAGAGAGGAGAGATCTCTAGATATGCAGAGACTAATGAGCAGGGGGAAAGGAGCTTTCCTGGCTTTCCTGTCCCCCTCCCTCTGTGTGCCTCAGTCAGCCCTCTTTCTCTGTCTCAGCCAAAGGATGGTGGGGTGCCACACAGCTGGGGGCTGAATTAGAAAGGGTAGGAGGTGTCGGCGAAAGGGTCCATGCTGCACCTGACAATTTGATAGCATTAAGTCACTCCAGTCGAGTTGTCTCCTGCTTTTCCCTTGATATTTCTCTGTAGCCAATGGGAGCTTTAACCAGATGCCACTTTCTTTCCATCCTTCCATTGACCTCACAGCCCACATAGAATCGAGATGTTCCAAGTCCCAAGTCAGAGAGAGCATGTAGCATGACCATCCTCAGGGTGGAGGGGCTGTGCTCTGTGGCCTTTCGGACCATCTGGTGGTATGCTCTGACACTGCAAAGCTGGGGGACCTGAGCTTTGGAGTCAGCCCCGCTGGGCTATGAGTCTTGCTTCCGCCATGCATTGGACTCGGGATCTTCATAAATCATTTAACCCCTCTGTCCACGCTTGCATGTTCTCCTCTGTAAAAGGACAGCAGTAATGTCCACCTTCCAGAGCTGGTATGAGGGTCAAACAGATAGTATCTCCAAAGCACCAGGTATATGGTAAAATCTCAATTTATGTGTTTCCTTTAAATGCCAGGTGTGAATACTCTTTCAATAATTATCCTCTTACAAGCAAACAAGAGATCCTGCATGTGCGATGCTCCCGTGGCTGCCGTATGGTACGATGAAGTTGTAGAAATAGGAGTTAATGACGAAGTATATCAGAAAGGAAAAATGGCTTTAAGGTGCCAAGCAAGGAAAACTTAGGAAGGAAGGGGAGCTAATAAATCAGATGATTAGGGATCAAAATGTGCTCTACTGGCCTAATATTAGAACTCCAAGGACTAATTTCCGCTGATGAGCTCAATGCCTGATACTCAACCAGTAATATGCTTTTCTAGCCAGAAAGACACACGTATAGGATCTATTTAGTTTTAAGACACAAATCTTGATTACCTGTGGAGAAGTCTTCTTGCTCTTTCCCTGGCTGCAAATGGCACATGGAGGCCCGCCACCATGCCAGCTCAAGTACACAAGCATCTACCAGGGTGGGTTTCCTGAGGGGCACCGAGTCAAACACAAATAGGCTCGCCTTTGGAGCTTATTGCCTAGTGAGCAAAAAGACATAAGCACAGATAAATCCAATTTAACACAGCTTCTGGAAATTCTATATACAGCTTCAGAGTGCTCTGGAAGCAAAAAGACAGGAGGAAAGACATTTTTGGAAGAAGACTTCATGAAAAGAGTGACTTTCCTCCCAGGCATTAAAGGAGGGGTCAGTTTCAGCAGGCCAGGGTGCGGGGAATGTGGACTCCAGAAGAAGCAAGTCCGTGTGCTAAGGCACCCTGGGGAGAGCCTGGACCAAGACAGCTGTAAGGGGGTGTCAGGCAAAGGGTGTTGGGAGGGGAAGGGGGTAGATTAAGGTGTTGAATGCATCTTTAAAGAGAGTGATTTTATTCTATATGCCAGTGGGGAGTCTTGAGGGTTTTTAACCAAAGAAGCAACGGGAATGGTTCTTAAGGAAGATTTCTCTGAGAACACTGTATATTCTGTCTGAATAATTTTGTGGTTTGGGTTTTACACCAGTTACAACGTGGAGCTTGGCATCTCCAAGCCTCCTACGGTCTACATTTCCAGAAGAGAAGGGGTCGGCTTCTCTTTGTTCATTGTTCATCCCTCATGTCTCTCACATGGACACTGCTCTGCAGGCCTTCGAGTGCCCCTCATAAGCGCTCTCATGTTCCCTGAGGCTGGTATCACTGCTGAGAGCCATGTTTGCTAACCTGCAATCCCACCCGTCTCCCACCAGTCAGCACGCCTCAGCCCTCCCCTCCACCCTTAGCTTATCTGCCTGCAGGCCTGAGCTTCCGGTTGCTCCAGTCAAGGCACCAGGACCTTCCTAATGTCTTCCTGCTCCTTTCCCCTGAGCGCAGGCTCCTCTGTCCCAGCCCCAGTCAGTTACCCTCTCCCTCCTCCATACTTTATCTCAGTTGGCTCGAGTTCCTTCCATCTTCAGAGAAACATGCCTGGATTCTAAATCTCTCTTCATTACCACCCTGTCTCTTTTTTTCCTTCACAGCCAAGATTTTGAAAGTTATCCACACCTACCCCTCATTTCCTCATCTCCTGTGAACCACTCAGCCCACTCTGACCTGGTCTCCATCCCCATTACACCTCTGCTCTGGCTAGACTCACCAGAGGCCCTGGCCACTGCCCATGCCTTGCTGCTCCTTATCTCGACTCTGTGGCTCGTGACGTGTCAGACTGCTTCCTGCGACTCACTCCGTCTTGGCTGGCAAGATACACTCTCCTCTGCTTTGTCTCTTGCTGCCCCATCCTTTGAGGGTACACCTGTTTAACGTGCTTTGCTGCTTCAATGTTTTCCTTCAATCTCATCTACTCCAGTGGCTTCAATAATCACTGGTATGATGTCTCCTAAATCTCTTTTCTATCTAGCCTAGATCTTTCCCTTAAGTACCAGATACATGTAGACAACTGTCCACTGGGCCTCTCACCTGGCTGCCCCATGGCTCATAGTCAACAAAAATGAATATATTTTCTCCCCCTCAGTCCTCCGTGGGCAGGGGTGGACGGGCACTGCTCTCCAGTTAGGGGAATCAGAAGCCTGGATTTTGTCATGGTCTGCTTTCTCCACAGAGTTAGCCTCCAAATTCGGTCAGTTCTACCTCCCTAATAGCCTGAGCCCATCCTTTCTCTGTTCCTTCTGCTTTAATTCAGGCTAACAATGTCTGTCACCTCCATTCCTACAACAGCCTCTAACTGATCTCCTCGTACCAGTCTTGCTTTGTCCGAATTCATCTTCCACTTCGCAGCTGGAGTGATCTTTCGAAAACAATATCTGATTATGTTACTCCCTTGTTTAAAATCCTTCAATGACTCTAAGTAGCCTGAGGATAATGTCTAAAGTCCTTAGTACAGCAGACAAGGCCCTTCCTAATAATGGCTAACATTTATCAGGTGCTTGCTCTGTGCCAGGCACTATTCTGAGCGTAACAGACATGCTGCTCACAGCTCTCCGATGTAGTTCCCGTTTCTATCCCACTTTTAAAACTGAGGAAACCAAGGCACAGAAGGGTAAGTCCCTGGCCCAACATCACACAGCTAGTAAGTCGGGAGCCCAGATTCCAACCCAGGAAGCCTGGCTCTAGGGCCACACTCCTACACACTATGTTATACCGTCTCTCCTTCTCAGGGCATGGCTTCTCATTCATTCAGAAATACTTATTGAATACCCGCCGTGTGCCAGAAACTGCTTGAAGCATCAGAGAAAGAACAGTCATCAAAACAGTTCCTTCACTGCTGTCATGGCTTTTTGTAACTAATTACAATAAAGATCAAAATATATGTAATCAGGAGTCTACCTGTGGAGTCATAACAAAGGCTTTTTGAAAGCATATTCAGAGACTGGATGTCAAGATAAAATAACTTTAATGATGGTAATATTTGCTTCATTTAAATAGTTTTCCAGAGAATGAGATTGCATTTAAAAATTTTTATAGACATATCCTTTGATCTGGTGAACACCAAAAATAAGCAAATAACAAAACAGGTGGGGGGAAAACCTGTTTATATTCTAGTGAAGAAAATGAAAAATGAACAAGACTATATAGATTAGATAGTAAAAATAAAGCAAGAAAGAAAATAAAGAGGAGTCTGAGAACAGATGTGTAGTTTTATGTGAAATATCTAGGGAAGACTTGAAGGAAGTAACGATAGCTGGGAGACCACTCCAGCCAAAGGAACAGCAAGTACAAAGGCCCTGAGGTAGGAATGTGCCTGGCATGTTTGAAGAACAGCAAAGAGGTCAGTGTGGCTGGAGCAGAATGAAGGAGGGAAAGGAAGGAAGGAGATGGGTCTAGACCGAGGTCAGATCATGTGGGGCCCTAAAGGTCATCTTAAGGACTTGGACATTAACTCTGAGTGACATGGGAAGCCACTGGTTCTGAGTGGATTTTGAGTGGAGGAATGACATCATGTAAATTCTGAGCAGAGGAGTGACCTGTTTTAGATGGATCCCTCTGGCCTGTATGTTGAGAATAGACTCTAGGGGAAACAGACTGCAGCTGGAAGCTGGGAGACCGGTGAGGGAGCTGTACCGGAAGCACAGATGGGAGATGATGGTGGCGAGGACTACAGTGGTAGCAGCAGACATGGTGAAAGTGGTCAGATTCTGGATACATTATGAAGGCAGAGCCCACAGCATTTGCCAGTGAATGAGATGGCTGCAAGGTGTGGGGCCCTGGCATCTGGGAGGCTGGACTTGGTGTTCTCTGTCATGGGAAAGACCTGGAACAGTGGTTGGACAGGTGATAGCACGAGGGCATCTGGGGGGACAGATCCAGTCTGCTGTGCCCATAAAGCATCGCCCCTCCCCTGCTGTAAACGCATGTTCCCCTGCCTTTCTGAGTTCTGTCCTACTGGAACCACTCAGTTTCCCACACCGGTTTTGCTCTCTCGTGTGTCCGGGGCTTTGTATCTGCTGTTCCCTCTGCCAGCAAAGTTGTGACCCCATCCTTGAATTCAGAAAGTCATCCCTGGCCTTGCTGTAATGCACTGGCCTGTCAGGGTCTCTTTAGGGTCCTTGTTCGCCATCAGACTTGAAAACCCAGTGTCCCTCCTGCACCTTGTACAAGATGCAATCCATAATGGGTGCCTGATTGGTCGGGTAGGTGGGCGAGTGGGTGGAGGGATGGAGAGATGGACAGATGAGCTCTCAGCACCGTGAGACCAAGCTGTGTTTTGATGGCAATGATGGGAATTCCCCTGGAACACTGCCAGGTGAGATGATCACCCCAGACCGAAATGAAAGAAACGGCAGATGTCAGGAAGTTTTCGTGTTCATCCTGGCGTGTGCATTAGAACACTCCGGCGCAGCACCCCCACCTTCCCCGCTTCCCGCACACTCTCCCCACCTTCCTACCCCAGTTCTGGCTCCTGGCCGTGTTAATCTGTAGCACCAGTGAACGTATACCCTCTATTCCACACATCCAGGTCTGTAGGGGAAGTTTTGGTTGTAAAACCGGAAGAGTGTTTAACCCAGTGACGTGCTGCGAGCTTGCCTTCCGCGGGCCTCCAGGTCTGCCAAAACCATCAGGCCTCATTATGTAGGAAGCTGCCTCAGCCAGGCATTACTAATTTGGGCATTACTAATTCGGATGCCTATTCAGGCAAATGAGCAATGAATGTAAAGTGCTTTTGTCAGTGAATTGCAAGTGAAGACTGGGGGCGGGGGGGGGGGGGGCGGCGAGTAAAGGGAAGGTGATAGAATGTTTTGAGTTTTTGCTTCATTTCCAGAAAGGACAGTCACTGCTTCCTGGAAGCGGCACTTGGCAATGAACATGGGGAATAGGAAAGATTTATTTCCCTTTGCCAGAGCTCAATAATTCAGCTTGAGTATTTCAAATCGATCCATTTCTTGCAAAGTTTCCAAGGGCTGCATTAAAAAAAGCCACTTTGAAAAATGCTCACCGTGTGGCAGCATCCTTTGATGAGACCGGGGTGTCAGGGATGAGCCGGGTCTTCCAAACAGACACGACTCTCCTGAGAAAGGAGGCTTTTAGAAGCAGGAAAGGCGGGTTCGAGCTGACAGCAAGACCAGCAGCACGTGTAGAGGCTCTGGAGCTGTAGGCATCATTGCTCTGGGGGCTCTTCCTGAGATGAGCGGCAGACTCGCTCCTCCTCGGGCTTGTGTGGGGAATCTGCGACTAACACACGACTCCCTATTTCCTCGAGCTGCAGTTTGTCACTGAGCATGGGTTGGGGGGGCTTACCTGGGGAGATCGTCGCCATGATCTAGGAGTACTGAGATGTGCAGTCACATTTTTGTGCATTTTTTTTTAATTCCATAGTTCTGACATGTGTCAGTCTTGACTTTTTGTGGGAGGTGTGGAAGGACGGTTGTGAAAGGTTGGGTGTCCTTTTGCTGTTGTCGCGGCTGTTTTAGTCTCCATTAGAAGTTTCTTCCATTTGGAAGTTTTGTGTTCACTAGAATAGTTCTTCAGTCCTTTCGGTGGAAGAAGCCATGCTCGGGTCATGGTCTTGGGGTCATCAGATTAAGCTCCGCATCAGGCTCCACAATTGGCAAGGAGTCTACTCGGGATTCTCTCTCTCCCTCTTTCTCTGCACCTCCTCCCCAAATAGATAAATTAATTTACAAAAAAGAAAGAAAGGAAGAAGCCATATATTCTGTCCCTTTCCATTGCCCATGGAGGCTATAGTCATTTGATCGCGTCTTCGCTCCGAATCCTTTTTTTTTTTTTTTTAAGATTTTATTTATTTATTTGACACAGAGAGAGACACAGCCAGTGAGAGAGGGAACACAAGCAAGGGGAGTGGGAGAGGAAGAAGCAGGCTCCCAGCAGAGGAGCCTGATGTGGGGCTCGATCCCAGGACCCTGGATCACACACTGGGCCAAAGGCAGACGCTTAATGACTGAGCCACCCAGGCGCCCCCTGAATCCTCTCTCTCTCTTTTTTTTTTTTTATTTTAAGATTTTATTTATTTATGTGACAGAGAGACAGCCAGCGAGAGAGGGAACACAGCAGGGGGAGTGGGAGAGGAAGAAGCAGGCTCCCAGCGGAGGAGCCCGATGTGGGACTCGATCCCGGAACACCGGGATCACGCCCTGAGCCAAAGGCAGACGCTTAACGACTGCGCTACCCAGGCGCCCCGAATCCTCTTTCTTTGGGCTGTGACTCCCTTTGGTGTGGCCAGAAACCCCTCAGAGTAATGACCACACTTCTTTCACTTACTGCCACGAAACCCGGCAAGGGTTCATCCAGAGACATAAGAAAACAGGTGCTCTCTTTTATGAGATACCAGAGGGATGCTGTCCTTGCAAACCTGAAGCATTCTTGGACAGTCTGGGAAGATGGCATGGGAGCCATGTCAGAGTCAAACGCTCGGAACTCACAGGCAAGAGCAGAGCAACTCCAGAGCACAGCCAAAGCCCGTGGACCTGAGCGGAACTGCTGACACGCTAGCCCCATGATCCAGTGGGGCTTTGACGGACATTACAACAGGAAAAGCCCAGAGCAGCCAAGAGGTGCTCACTGGGAATCGTGGAGGGCCATCTTGAGAGGAACAGCTGAACGTGAGGATCATTTCACTGAATCCAAGAACAATGCTTGCACATGGCCTGGGGCGAGGCCTACAGGGTCTAGAGCGTTCTAGTCTCTGTGAACTCAGGAACTCACCAGCCAGGTCCTCCTTCCAGGACCACCCCCACGCTGTGGGAGTGCGAGCAAGTTGAATAGGAGAGGGACAACAGAGACAGGAAAAAAGGTCCCCGAAAGGAGACAGAAGAAGGAAATTTCCACCAACCAGCTGCCGTATATTTGAACACGCAGCAACACAACAGAAGAGAGAGCTTTGTCAAGTTGGAACACGCCTTGTTCTAAAAGGTCAGGAACGCTCATTTCACATGAAAACGAGCAACAGAGAAGTAGTGAGGTCAAATCCCACACAAGGTTTTTATCAGATGAAAGTTAAGAAGCAGAATAGGACTCCTGAAGAGAGCATGTCAAAGAGCCATGCTTCAGAACCATCCGGAGCTGTAACCCGCCATCCAGATGAGCTGAAATTTGTTAAGAAAATGACATAGGGGCGCCTGGGTGGCACAGCGGTTAAGTGTCTGCCTTCGGCTCAGGGCGTGATCCTGGCGTTGTGGGATCGAGCCCCACATCAGGCTCTTCCGCTATGAGCCTGCTTCTTCCTCTCCCACTCCCCCTGCTTGTGTTCCCTCTCTCGCTGGCTGTCTCTATCTCTGTCAAATAAATAAATAAAATCTTTTAAAAAAAAGAAAAAAAGAAAAGAAAATGACATAAAATATGGGGGGGAGGGGAACAATATGAATTAGAATTAGGAAAACTTAGAAATGAAATGCCAGAACTCAGGAAACTAAATGAAAAAAAAGTTAAAATGAAAGAAATTAAAAACGAAAGAAAAATCACTTCAGAAATGAAGAGCAAACTAGTAGGAATAAGATATACAAAAGGCAATGTTTAAGAGAAACAGAAGGTGGAAAACCGGAAAGTTTTTTAAGAGCCAAAAGAAATAAGAGTGATTTTTGAGAATTCAAGAGGAAGTGACAAATATTGAAGAGAGACAGGGAAATCTCAGCATGTGGGTATTAGGAGCTTGTGAGGAAGGAAACCAAACAGACTCCTGTCTGTATCACTCCAGGCTCTGCCTCTGTGTTCACACGGCCTTCTCTTCTGTGCCCCCCCCCTCGCCCCCATGTTCTCTCATAATGACACTTGTCATTAGACTTAGGTCCCACCCGAATAATCCAGGATGATCTCATCTCGAGATCCTTAACTCAATGATATCTGCAAAGATCTTTTTAAAAATAAGGTCACATTGGCAGGTTCCAGGGATTATGACATGGACATACCTTTTGGGGGGACACCACCGAACCCCCTACAGTTGCTGTGCCCGTGGGCAACAGACACAGGATTTGAATTTTATTTTATAATAAAGGAGCTAAAGGCAAATTGTAACGTTTCCAGCAAATGAGCAGTTCTTGCCAAGACACAGAAGTAGACGGCATGCTTTCTAAGTAGCAGGACAATAGGAGGTCAGCGTGCCCCCCCACTGCAGGCCTCACCGGCTCACGCTCTGCCCGGCCTCGGCGGAGCGTCCGTGCGCTGTGTGAATGAACAGTACTTGGGCCATCAGGGATGCACCGCTCATTCCGCTCAGCTGTTTTGCTCGAGCCAAAGTTAACAGACGCAGCCGTGTCAGCAGAAGTCAGGGCGCTCACATCTGTCTGTGTTGTAAACGCTCACCCCTTTCCCAGCGCAGCAGTGGAAGTCCCTCTGAAAGTCATACCTCATAAACATCGGTAGGTGGAAGTGAACAAAATCTCCTTCCCTTCGGAGCCTCTACCGTTCTGCCTCCTGGCTGCTCCAGACCCCCACTGTCCTTCAGACGCGAGGGTCCTCTCGCTCATGCTCTGATGGCCTCCTCTGACTGCCCAGCCGAGCCCAGGTGTAAACGGGTTATATTGAGATAGGGTATTCCCTCCACCAGCCTCCCCTTCCTCTTCATGCCTTCATCCAAAGAAGGGAGTAATCCACAACTGCGGACAAGACAGACGACTGAGCCAAAGAGAAGGATATGTGGCAGCAGGAGAGAGACTCCCTTTGGCCACGGAGCGTGTCTGCTGTTCTGGACGGCGGCGTGGGGTTGCTTTTGCTGTGTTTTTTCATTTTCCTGACTCCCCAGTGACCATGGTAAGCCCTGAAAACCAGGGGATTAGTAACCTTCACAACTCAGGTACCAGGGAATTTAGCTGGTGAGAAGAAAGATTACTGCTTTTTTAATGGATCAGTGTGCAACAGCCATTTCCCTGCGTCGGTCCTCAGCACAGAAGCAACAAGGGGAGGAGAAGTGGGGAGGAGGCTGTGACACGCATGTACACACACACACACTCACGGACACGCACACAAACGCTACACCGTTCTCTTTAAATAGAAGCGGCTTTCCCAAGTTTGATTTTTGTCGTTTCCCGAGGTGCCCGCAATGCAGTTGACATGATTTCCTCCTGCCTCTGTTGCCCTGTCAGGCTGCCCCTCCTCATGCCCTTTCAGCTTCGGCTCAGGCAGCCTGGTGAAGGAGAGCTGATGGGGCCCCAAAAGGCAGCCAGTGGGGCCTGTGAAACACTCCGAATCACTCTCCAAAGTGTCAGGGAAGAGGCAAAGGAAGAAAGGGGGGAGGGGGAGGGAGAGGGAGAGTTCCCCTTAAAAGAGGACATTTTCCAGAAAAGCTTTGTCTTACAAGTGCGTTAGGTGGCTTGAACCCTGGTCACATCTGCCTTTTGGGCGGAGGATGTGTTTTCTGAGGCCTGTGGAGTGAGTGTTGTTAAAGTTAAACACTTCTTTCAGGCTCCCCTTTCCTGGCTCCTCCCCTCCCCTGGCCCCCTCCCTCCCAGCCTCCTGTTCACCCCACAGGACTCAGGGATAATAGGGACTGTCTCCATCCTGAGAAAAGGCAGCCTGCTTGTTTAAGTTTCCTTGGAATAAAGAGAACCCGGGCGGGAAGGGACCAGGCGCAGCTGACCGCACAAAGGAAAGCCTCTCCCATGCCAGTGATGGGGCAGATCAGGCCCTGTCCGGAATGAGAATGAGTTCTGCTCTTGTTACACTTTGCAAAGGAATGCTCTGTGGACTGTGGCCTGCACAAGAGATGATCCTGTGTGGTTTAGAAGAGCAGGAGCGGGAGAGAAAGGATATGCATTCTTCTTTATTCAGACACCCGCAGTAGGTCATCTGTGCTGTGTGGGTCATGCAAATCCAACGAGGTCCTTCTGTTCTCCGCACGCCCCCGTTTCCACTGCCGAGGAGAAGGCCTTCTTGCACCAGCTTTTCCCGGCAGTTCCAGTCTGCCCCCAAATCTATTTGAGGAGCACTTCAACTCTTAATATCTATGTTCTCACATTTTTTCCTCTTAAAAATAGACTCAGGTACATAAATATCAGCAAAATTGAAAATAAAGTGTATCTTTCTGCCCGGCAGTGTGAGGAATGCTGCCCTTAATTGTCTCTTTCCTGCAGAAATCCTTCTTTCAATCACATCTCTTCTTCAATAGAGTCTCTGCTATCCCAGGTGCCTCACTGTTCATAAATTAAGATAATTCGCAATGATTACTCTTCACCAGTATGCATAAAAACTTGCAGTATGTTAGCAATAGTTTCTAAAATACCTGAGGAGGGGCGCCTGGGTGGCACAGCGGTTAAGCGTCTGCCTTCAGCTCAGGGCGTGATCCCAGCGTTCTGGGATCGAGCCCCACATCAGGCTCCTGCGCTATGAGCCTGCTTCTTCCTCTCCCACTCCCCCTGCTTGTGTTCCCTCTCTCGCTGGCTGTCTCTATCTCTGTCTAATAAATAAATAAAATCTTTTAAAAAAATTAAAATAAAATAAAATACCTGAGGAAGGGGCATTCCATATTCAAGGTCAGGCGTGTGCATTTCGTAAGGAAGTGACCCCCCCCCCAGAGTTGCCTTTCCTCATTCCATTGCCCCCCCCCCACACACACACACACTTCGGAGTGAGACCAGGGCATCCTTCCTGCCTCTCTTCTCTTTCCTCCCCAAGATATCAGGAGCGATGTATGTGTGTTTCTCTTCTCACACCTAAATTGGTTCTTACCTGAATTGCCAGTACCTATCGTCAGGCCCGTTTGCACACGCGAGGCTGAAAAATACTAACCCGATTCTCCAAGGGTCCCTAGATAAACTTGAGGTAGTCTATAAATTTCAAAATTGCGGGCAAATATTTGGGTGCATGTGCCTGTGCATTTCGAAAGAGGGTCTGTAGCTCTCACTGAACTCTCAGAGGGGTCCGTTATCTCTGAAACGTAAGAAGTATGGCTCTAATCTGTGCCCCCTCTCCATTGTCACTACCCACTCAGTCATCTCTCTTTTCAATAGACCTTTAGTTAAAATGTTGATATTTTGTTCATCGTGGATTTTTTGCATTCATTCTGATTTTTTCAATAATGCATTCAAATATTATTATTTACCCCAAAATCTATGTTATTATTTTTCATACTTACTAAGTTTGGGGGACTGCCTTAAATTCTGCACCTGAAGTGAGTGCTTCACTTGCTTCACCCTAGTCCAGGACCTAAGTGGGCCCCTAATCTCACCTTTCTTCTCCAGTCTCTCATCTGTTCCAGTCCCTCCTCTACATCTCTTCCCAAGCCATTTTCCCAACCTGCGATGCACACTGATGATGCCGGTCCCCTCCTTGAAGCTCTGTGCTGGCCCCACAGCTCCTGCCATAGCCTTCACACAGCCTGCGAGAACCCTTGCTGTAGTTTCTGAAGCCCCGGTGAGCTGCAGAAAATACTTCAGTCTCCTGGAGTGGTGTGGCAAAGTACAGCTAATCTATCCAGTCTCGGTCCTACCCAGCCCCCCAGCATGCACTGAGCCCTTTCCGTGTACCAGACCAGTCTTTATATGGATTATCTCGTTTCATACTCAGATTTGTCCAAGGAGATGAATACTGTTCTTGGCCTCATTTCACTTCTGGGGAAACAGGTTCAGAGATGTAACTTACCCAAAACCATTGAGCTACTAGGTGGAGGACCAGTATTTGAATGTAGGACTGAGTCCAAAACCCAAGTTTTTATCCAAAATATTCCATGCCTCTCACCATGTTGGGCTTGCTGCCCAAAAGCAGAAAGGGCAAGGCCTCTTAAGTCATGTTTGTGAGGATGAGTGGGGCTCTGGGCCAGTTTTGCCGTCAACAGGTTTGCTGATAACCTCTTTTGTGGATAAAACTGAGTGAAAGCCAAAAAAACTCCACAAAATGAAGTCTATGAGAAAAAATGTTCAAGGGAATCAAATATGACTTTGGATCTAAACATGAACGTATAGTATTCTTGCTCTTGGGATTTGGGCCAAAAGACGTTAAGTAGAACCTTCTAACCTCTACTCGAATACTCAGTGCTGAGAAACAGGGTAACCTTGAGGACAAAAATAGTAAATGTTTTGGAACTTCTAATTCCCTAGTGACAGAATTTGTGTGCTGAAAGCAGTTTTGGTCAAATAGCAACTCCAAGGTGAAAGGCAGACCCAGAGAAATGAGGATGTCGGGCTTGTCAGAATTACCTCCAAGATCAAGACCAGTTTGGGAGCCTGGAGGACTGGCCGTCAGGGAGGGAGGGGAGTCAGAAAAGGCTCCTGGAAAGTGCTCTGGGAAGCAGCTTGGAGGGCTGTGATGATTCTTGGTTTTACTTTGGAGGGTTTATTCTAAGGTAAACCCTGCCTGCCACAACTGCCTTTGCAGAGGGCAGAGGGGGCCCTCTGGGCACTGCTCGAAGTTCTGGATCTACAGCTAAATCAAACCTGCCATGAGAAGTTGAGGTTTTGATTAATTATCCCTAATGCCCTTGCATTGTTACTGTGCATTGCAGAGCGCAAGGGATTTTTATATCCATTATTACATCTTTTGACCCAGACGAAGTTCACTGGACTGATACAGAAACCCTGGGGCTGGACTTCTGGTCCTACGCCCATTGTGACCTTGAGAAAGTCCCTCTATGTCTCTGAGCTTCCATCTGTCAGCAGGTGCACTTGTGCCAGGCGTAACTCCCGCATAGAATAGTTGTGGGATGCCACGGATGTGGCAGCGTATGGCGATAGCAAGGAACTGTACAAAGCTGACGTCGCCGACCTGATGAGAATGGTGGCGGGTGGGAGAGGGGTGGCAGTTGCAGGCTCCAGAGCTGGCCTACAGGTGGATTGGGGATCTTTGTGCAGTCTGCCGTCACTGGGGAACCGTTGCGTGCCAAGCGTGATGTGAGAAGCACTGAGCAATCCCCATCAGCTCCATGCATGCATGTTTTAATTCTTAACAGATGCACCTAACAATTAGCAGTTTTATCTCTCAGAAGGTGGAAGAAACAATGAGGGGCGCTATGAATCTGGCCTCAGGTCTGACGAACAAAGAATCGTTTGGCAGAGTAGAAATGATGGAAACTTCTGGTGAGAATGAAAACATCATCCCAGTGTTGGAAAAGGAAATGCAAGACATGATCAGGTGTGTTTTCAGACATTCAGAGGAGAAGTACCTGTGGTCTCCTGATCCACAGTGCTCACATGCAAGTCAGAAGAGTCAGGGTGCTTTTGAAAGTGAACTTCTGGGGGCGCCTATGTGACTCAGTCGGTTCTGGTTCTGAGCCTGGGTGGCTCAGTGGCGAAGCGTCTGACTCTTGATTTCGGCTCAGGTCGTGATCTCACATCATGTCACATCAGGCTCTATGCTCAGTGGGGAGTCTGCTTGAAATTCTCTCTCTGCCTCTCCCTCTGCTCTCTCTCAAATAAATCAATCTTGAAAAAAAGAGAAAGAAAAAGAAAATGAACTTCTGACATATGAGCTGCACAGGGCACTTACTGGGACAAGAGGGGAGGAAGGCAACTGAAGAAGTTGATGAGGCTGTATTGGAGACATTCTCGGGGAACTCAAATTTTAAATAGGTTTTTTTAAAATATAAAATTAATGTGTGCTTAATATAAAGAATTGGGAAATAAAAAGTAAAAAGGAGACAGTAAGCATCACCTGTAATTCCACAGAGTGACAGTTGGCTACTAATATTTTTATGTTTCCTGGGGCGCTTAGGTGGCTCAGTCGGTTAAACGTCTGCCTTCGGCTCAGGTCATGACCCCAGGGTCCTGGGATCGAGCCCCATGTCGGGCTCCCTGCTCAGCGGGGAGTCTGCTTCTCCGTCTCACTCTGCGTTTCCCCCCTGCTCGTGTTCTCTCTCATGCTCTGCTCTCTCTCTCTCTCAAATAAATAAATAAAATCTTAAAAAAAAATAATATCTTTATGTTTCCTGGTGATATTTTTCTGTGCATTGTTTGAGATTATCATACATACATGCACATGCTATTGGTGTTCTTGCATAGGAATAGGTACTCTTTATAAATATTTTGTGATGGGCTGCATAATTTTCTATCAGAGATATTGTCCATGGTTTGCTTAAGTAGTCCTTTTTATTTTATTTAAGTAAAAATAACACTGCAATGAACATCTTTGTGCATGAACGATTTCTCTAAATCCTAAGTTGCTTTTTTAAGGTAGATTCTCAGAAGTTAACATTTACAGGGCTCTTAAATTACCACCAAGTTGTTTGCTAGAAAGATCATGCCAGTTTATCTGCCCGCCTAATAAGCTCAAATTTTAAGAAGATGTGTATTGTAGATGGAAGAAAAACTTAATGAAAAGAAAAATGTACAAGAGCCACATTTAGACCTAGAAGGCTAATAACTAAGTGAGCTGAAAATTCACTGTGGAAGCTGCTTGAGGAAACAGTGAGTGTCGTAGGTGGTTTAGGAATAAGGACAGTATCAGGGCTCCTGGGTGGCTCAGTCCATTAAGGATCCGACTCTTGGTTTTGGCTCAGGTCATGATCTCAGGGTCATGGGATTGAGCCCCACATTGGGCTCTGTGCTCAGCAGGGAGCCTACTTGAGATTCTCTCTCTTCCTCTGCCCTTCCCCCCCATTCTCTCTCACTCTCTCTCTCAAATAAATAAATCTTTAAAAGAAAAGAATAAGCACAGTATCAGCACGCTGATTGGGGCGGATGGAGTGACATTGACAAGTGGCAAAGAGAAAACCAAACTATTCCACTTCTCCCTTTCTTCTCTCTCTTGCATCAAGGAGGATGATTGTCAGACTGAAACAAGTATTGCAAACACTGACATAAGGGAATTAAAGCCCAAGATGGGAGAATTGATGTAAAAGTGAATCTGAGTGGTTCTAAATAAATTCAAGGCCCTTGGCCCAGACAAACAACATGGGAGAATGCAGAACTTACAAGGGTGAGCTCACTGCAGGCCACTACGGCGATCCCTGAGGGTCGTAGGAACTGGAAGAGGTACCGAAAGAAAGAATGTGAACCACTGTTCACCTGATCATTCAGAATCGAAAAGGAAAAGAGAGTGTAGGCACAGACTAAAAACAGCGAGCGGGATCCGACTTCCAGATGAAATTCAGGACAGATTTTGAAACATACATGTTGTGAGCACTTAGGAGCGAGTTGTCCCTTCAGAGCCAAGCACCCGCTCCTTGTCTTCTCCCTCTAGCCTCCTCAGTAAGGCTGTAGTTACATATTTATGGACATGGAGAAAGCATTTCATTGAATTTTAGATGGGTGTCTTTTCGGCAGAGCTTGAAAAATGTAATCCAACTACCAGAGTATTTACATGGGTTGATCTTTGAACACTTGTGCCCAAAAGGTGCCAATAACTTGATCAGCACCCATCTGCAAGGAGGTGGCTGGTAGGTCGCCGGAGTGCTCCCATCCCAGCCCTCACCTCATCAGCATTTTGTCAGGAACCCGTTGAGGGTGAAGAATGCTTATCAAAGCTGCAAATGACATGACGCTGTAAAGTATGGTTGTTACTAGAAATAGAACCCAGTCTGGAGAGACTGCAGGGCGCTGGAATGATGATAAAAAATAACAAGATGAAATCTAATATTGATTGACATGCATCCGTATGGTTGGGTTCCAAACACCAGCTATGTATGTGCCAGGAAGGGCAAGTAAAAATGACAACAGTAGAAAGAGTAGCTAATATTTATTAGATACTAGTTATGGCCTCTTCACATCTGATGAGCACATCATCCGGGTTTCAGTGATACTTACTCATGGGTTGAAAATTGTCCCCATTTTTCGGTTGAGGCAAGTGAGATACAGAGAGGTTGAGTAACTTGTCTGAGGTCACACAGCTGGGAAATAATATGCCGGTGCTCAGTGCCTGCATATCCACTGTGGAAATTCACACAACCACTGAAACGGTTCCCTCGCTCTTTTTTAAATCAGGACTTTAATTTGATATCCTGCCAAAACACTGGGTAAGCTTAGACAGAGAGGTAGGTGGTTAGTAATATGGACTTTGAGCCAAGCCAGCTGGCTTGTCCGTTTCCTGGCTGTGTGACTTTGGCCGAGTCAGTTCACATCCCTGTGTTCCAGTTTTCTCCTTTGTAAGTTGAGCTAGTGATTGTTTCTGTCGTATAGTATTGCTCTAGGGATTCCGTGAGTTCTGTGCAGAGAGCACTGGGAACAGTGCCTGGCACACAGTAAGCTCTTGTAAGGATTTGCTGTTACTATGAGGTACTTGAGAAGGAGTGTGGCAGCGTTTTAAGAGTTGGGACTGTGGAGCCAGACCATCTGGGTTTGAATCCTAGCGCCACCATGTCCGGTTATGTGTGCCGCAGTTTTTGCTCATCTATAAAATGAGAATAAGAATCTTTGTAGAAAATATTCAGTCTAAGTGCCCGGTGATTGTTAGCTGCTGTTATCAGTAGACGTGTATTGTCCAGAGGAAGAAAGGTTCTGGTCCTGCCCCCGGTACTATGTTTAGGGATGGGAGCTGACTCTGCTCTCTGGAGGAGGTGGGCGGGTTGGTGAGGGTCTAAAAACTGCAGCAGAGAAGTTCTGTTTGGACCAGTTTAGGACATTTAATCTGAAGGCAGGATGACTAAGCAAGGAAGTGATAACTTTCCTCATTCATGTCAAGGGTTGCAGAAGTGTTCTGTGTCATTGAGTCAAGTTATGACACCGCATGGGAGGCTGGAAACAAGGAACCTGGGCCAGCTTCATCGTGGTTCAGCCTCTTGACTTGTCCCGGCTTCAGTTTCCTAATGAGTAAAGATGGGTGGGAGTTGGCCTAGATCATCTCTGGGGTGTCTTCTTCTCTTTTACAATGCTATCCTGTAAGCCGCAGAATCTGCATCAAAATCCCATTTACACAGAGAGTTTGGGACAAAGGGTGTTTTGATGAATGTATATTGTAGCAAAAGACCTTGAACTGAGTATCGTTCAAACCAGTGCCATCATCTCGTGACTCCGAGCCCCCGTTTCCTCCTTGTTAAACTGAAATGAGAACATGATGGATTTCACGGAGCTTTTGAGAGAATCACGTGAGGTCATCTATGTGAAAGCACCTAGTCAAAATGTCGTGTTTATTATTGCTTTAGCCGGTTTATAACTTTTCCAAGAATCAGAATAGACGAAAACCCTCTTAAGCACCGCACTCTACTTAAAATAACTTAATCTGTTTTCCGAGACTCAGAAGATCATCCAGGAAGTTACAAAATCTCAGGGTCATCATCGTGAGCAGGGAGTAGTTCGGTAGAAAAAAGGTCCTGGCTGTTTGTATTCTTTGATTTTTCGGATTCAGATGAAGTGGGAGGATGTTGACTATGTTAAACCCAGAAAGGAATAGAGATCACGTACTCTAAGCCCCTCATTTTACAGAGGAAGCCACTGAGCCAGAGAGAAACTGCCTCAAATCAGCTGTTAACTAATGGGAGCTGTGGGGGTTAAATCCAGGTTCCTGACTCCTAGTGCGCTTGTCATCACTAATCCAAACATAACTCAGAAAGCTTGAAATCAGGCTAAGAATGTACTGATGAAAGTGGCTGCTGCTTTGACCATGGAATGGAAGAAATATTAGAAGGAAATTTAGGGCCTGGGTGTGTCATTGAGGGGTATGACACCATGAATTTCACTTGACCCACTTGGAAAAAAAAAACACAGTAGAATTCTTAGGAATTTTTCTTAATCACAGCAGTTCATTTCTTCTGTATAAAATTCTTCTCCAATATGCTTTGAAATGAATTGACATTAAAAATGCAGGTCTTAGTATGGCTCTCGTGGGTTTATGATGTGCACGGGGAGTAGTGTAACAGAGGTGCAGAACAATGGTCTCTCTCTTCCTTTTACTAATGATTAGTAATATCTGTATTATCCAGCTTTGCTGAGTTAAAGTCACGGGATATAACTGTAAAGGCGGTTCTGTTTGATACCTTCTCCCTCATCTTGCCCGTGCGGCTTCTGTTACACTAGCAGCTGTGAGCCACGTCAAGTGTCAAGGCCAGAGCCCGTGAGCAGTGAGTAGCCAGTGAGGGCGGCACTTTATTCCTGGATGTGTTCAAAGCAGAGGGCCACCTACACCTCCCTTCTCTTCCCATTTATAAATCTACTTCTCCAGGGATATACAGATTTTTTTGCCGTATTTTTAGTCTGTTGATAACTTGAGAAAGCCTCCAAGGATCAAAGTCTGGGATGGGGAGGATTCAGGTCACTCAGTCTTTTCTGAATCCCTAATAGATGCTGAAAGTCAATCTGAATTCTGACTCTGGGTGGGAAATGTGTGCATAAGCATAGCATGAGGGATAAGAGCACAGACTCTGAAACCGGCCTGCCTGGGTTTGCATCTCAGCCCCTCTTGTTACCCTGGCCATATGACCTTGGGCAAATCCCTTCGATGCACCGAGCCCGAGTTCCCTGATCTCATGGGATTGTTGTGAGCATGCGGTTAAATGAACTTATATTTATAAAGTGCTTACAGGAGTGCTGGATGATAGATATGCTTAATAAATGACTATTAAGCAAATTAAATGGTCCTAATTAGACTTGCCTCTGGGTCCAAGGCTCTATTCCATTTAGATGCTGTAACTCCCAGGCCTTAAGGCTGTTAGGTTCGAGGAAGGGGGGCTTCCTTTTCCTCAGTCGTTCTAGTGAATTAAAGAGGAAACAGCAGCAGGACTTGACTTTGAGTGCTGTAGTTTCTCAAGCCTCTTTCCAGAAGCTCGGTGAATGTGTCTACCTTCTCTTTATGCTAAGGGAAGAGTAGTGTCTCTGTCCTGGGTGGCCTCAAGCGGGCAGCTTGGTCTGCTGGGGTCACTTTGGTAAACCTGCTAGGATTATCATGGTATCCCCTGGACTGCCCGTGACTCGATGGGTCCCTTTTGCACACAGCCCAGAGCACTCCTGTTGGTTCCCCGGGAGGGGGTTTCCACAGTGGCTCCGCTTGGCTTCGGGGACGGGGCTGTGGGAGACATTAATGGGAAGTGAAAAGAGAAACTGTCGCCCTTCACCAGCAGGGCTGTTGGGAGTGTGTGACTCTTCTTGTATTTAGGGAAAAGATTACTCATGAGTATTTTCTTCCATAGAATATAAAGAACCTCAAATTACTGCTTGTGTCCCCCACCCCCTTCTCACCCGCCTCCCTCCGGTTCAGTGAGTCCTCTGTGTTTTACTCTCATTGCCCCTGCCGAGTGGGACTCGGTTCTGTGTTTGCTCCGGCACTCACACCTCCAATAAGCTCCCCCGTTGTTTTTCCTGTTTCTGCCTGAGCATCTTCTCGTGGTCCACCTACGACCACGGCTTCTTCCTAGGCCAAGCTTGACCGGAACCTCGCACTTGGCCCCCAGTGTCTGGTTGTTCCCACGCCGTTCGTGTGAGGGAGAGGAAGGGGAAAGGGCCTAGTAGCAAGTCACTAATCACCGTGCTGTTCCTGTGCGAAGGTGACACCACTGACGATAGGAAGGAAACGTTAAGGTTTTTTACCGGTTCAAAAGTGGAGATTTTGAAGTGCAGAGCCATCCTTACTACCACTCCCATTTCGTTGGGATTCCAGAAATGTGTTTTCAAGGTCGTTGGAAAGAGTGGGGGCACCTTCTGTACCCAAGGACCGTTTTTAATAGGCATTACTTCTTGGCACATGTAAGAGTCGGAAACAGAACTTTGAGCTGTGTTTTATTCTCAAGATCGTAGAACAGTAGCATACTACACATCCTTATTTTGTGATGCCACTTTTTTTTCCATGTAAAATTATTGAACATACAAAACAAGAAAAAGAACTCTTAAATGCCCATCTCTGATTAGGCCAGCCTACTGATGCCCCACACGACAGCCTACTTTAGAAAGGACTTCCCCAGAGCTCAAGGAAGCCAGCTACCATCCTTCAGAGCTAGACTTTGCAAAGGAGCCACCTGGAAGACAGAGCCAGTAGTCATGCCCAGAGGCCCTGGACCTTCTCCAAGGGATTGAGCTGTTCATTCCCTGGTCCACTAGGGAGGAAAAGCAGCCCATCCAAGTAGACCAGACAGTTCTTTGTGATGCTTAAGGATGAAGAGGTGACTCTTTCCATGATGAAGCTGAAGCGCACTTTTATAGCACACCCGAGTCTCCTTAGCAAGTTTAAGTAACTTACTGGAGGAACTTACTGAAGCTCCTCGTAGCAAACCCTGATTCCATTATGCTTGAACTATTACTTCCTGCAATATAGTTTTAGAGAATGAAGCTCTGTGAAGCATCTAGCTTCTTGCAACCCATCCATTCTCATTTTGGTCTCAGGATTGCTTTCAGCTCTTAAGAATTATCGAAGACCCCAAAGACCTTCACTCATATGAATTATATCTATCTATATTTACCATATTGGAATTAAAACTGAGAATTTAAAAAAATACTTACTGAAAAATAGTAAGCTAAGCTTATATTAGCAAAAGTATATATTTATGAATATATCTTCCAAAACAAAAAAAAGTTAATGGGATAAGTGTCCTTGTGTTATATTTTTGCAAGTCCCTTTAATATGTGGCATCATAGAAGATGGCTGAGTTCTCATATCTGCTGCAATATCACATATGCAGCTTCTAGAAAATTCCACTATATACTCATGAATGAATGAGAGTGAAAAAAGGTCAATAACCTCTTAATATTGTTAGGAAAACAGTTTTGACTTCGTAGACACCCTGAAAAGTTCTTGTGATCCCCAGATCACACCTTGAGAACCACTGTTCTAAACCACTTAAATGATAATATCAAAGATTTCCCATAACAGCAAAATGAAATAAAAATATAGACTCACAGTCAGGCATCCAGAAAGATCCAGCTTGAGCTACCCTCTTAACCTAAGCTGCAGCCCTCCCTTTGGCCCACTTCTGGTCCTACGCAGAGTCCAAGTACCACCCCCGCCAGGAAGTTCTAACATCAAAAAAGTAGAATAAAAAGGCAAAAGACCTTTTATCCTTACTTTGCCCTCTCATTCCCAGAGGCTAGCCTGATAGTTTCCCAGAGGCTGAGTGCATTGTTCTTCCTGGAAGAAGTTTCAGGGAACACTTCATTATTTGGCAGCTCTCGAAGGTCAAGCCCAGCTCTGGAACATTCTCACTTCAAAAGGACAGTGGGTGACAGTCGGCTCAGCTGTGATTCTCAGGTCCCCTCCAAAGCACGTTGACATCTGCCATGACTCTGAGTCCCTTGGGCGTTTCAGGCCACTGAAGAGCCTCAGCTTTAGCGCATACCTGGAATCAAGACAGCCTAGGCAGCTGGGCAAGGAAGGGCAGGGCACTAAGACCTAGGGTCCACTGAAGACACAAGAAAGGATTTGTCTTCTCATTTTACCTCTAAGTAAATAGTTCATTGGATACCACACTTTGGCACTTAACAAATCTTGAGCTTTAACTTGACATTCAGAGTTGAACATAAGGGCTCTTCAGACGCGGAGACTCAATTTTATTAACCATTTGGAAAGCTTTTCCCTTTATTCCAACTGTCTAACTGACAAGACCTTCTTTTTTTCTCTTTCTCTCTCTCTCTTTCTGCCTCGCTCTCTCTCCAACAGGCTTGCAGCCAGTTTACTGGAGCAGGGATGACGTAGCCCAGTGGCTCAAGTGGGCTGAAAACGAGTTTTCTTTAAGGCCAATTGACAGCAACACGTTTGAAATGAATGGCAAAGCTCTCCTGCTGCTGACCAAAGAGGACTTTCGCTATCGATCTCCTCATTCAGGTGAGAGTCTGGACCCCTGACACGTGCTCAGCTGGGACAATCTGTTAGCCGTTGGTTGGTCTTTGCCAGCAGTCATCATGCCCAAGAAATCCCCACAGTAGGCCACCAGGAGCACAAAGACAATGACCTAAGCTTAAGAGAGGAAAGATCTTGCTGACATAAGTCAGTTTGAGGGGAAAAGAGGAAGAGTTTCCAGGTGAAGGGGAAACTTTGAAGGTTGGGAGAAGGAACCCACTTAGGACCTACAGACACTGGAGCTTAAGGGATCTCGCTGTGGCCATGAAATCAAGAAGAAAATGCATTCCAGCTCTTTCACTCTGCCTTGCTCCTGATTCTGAAACGTTTGAAAGATGCTTAGGAGTGAGTACAGGTGGTGAACTGCTCAGTGAAAACCAAAGACAGAAGAGGAAGGGGCATGAGTCCTGCTAAGGTAGCTGGAGTGGGAAGAAGAGACTTGAGGGAGCAGGAGGTAAGGAGGGGAAGAGGTGGAGATCCCAGGGGCTAAGGCAAGCTTAGAAATAAACTCAGAGGGCTTCAGGTGATCCCCTTGCAGTACTGAATTGTGAAGTATTGCATCTTGTAGCTTATAGAGATCCTGAAAAGTACACATGGAAAACTTCTCGGGTTCATCTAACTAGGCAGTTTTGTCAAAATAAGGGCTCCTAAGACTCCATGGGAAGATTCGATTCGGTAAAGAGCTTTAGTACCTGCAGAGTGTGTTGCTGACCTTAGGTAAGACTTCAATTATACTTTCTAATTTCATTTCTTAAACATTATGGATATTTAGCAGATAGTTATTTGGGAACTCCATATGTGAAAGGGGACCTTCAGTCTGGGGTTTATGCCTCTTGAGGGGCCAGTTAATTCAAATACCAACAGGCCATCCTTCTCTCGAGTCTCATTGTGGCCAATTTTAATGTGACTTGTCCGGGAGAGACTCTCTTTGTCTTGACAAAGGGCAAAGATCCTGCATAAGGTCTTGGCATGGTTCCAGCGACGTTCAACCCTTATTTACTCCTGGAGGCCTGCCAGAAGTTAATAAACTAACCGTCATGAGGAAACATCACCGTCACAGGGGGTGAGATAAGGATATAGAACAGTATCTCCCCTGCTTTTCCCAATTGCAGCAGACCGTTTATATGAGGAAATGATAAAGGGAAGTTTCCCCCAGAAGCAGAGATGTTATTGAAACTTGAAAATTTATTATCTTTGAAAAACAGATCATTTTTAAGGTTCTACAAAAGAATGGAGCCAGACACACCTGAAACATTTTGTCTCAAATCGTTGACACTTTCTGTAGTCTCAGAATAAGAAAACTAGAGCAACCATATATGTAAATGAAACTAACCTAAAAGGAAACTAAATAGTTCCTTTTAACTTAATGCAGAAATACTTACCTTGTCTGTTCTCGTGAAAGCACAAAGGTGTACTCAAAGGGGCAAAGTCACCTCTCTGGAGGAAAGGAGCTCTTCACTTTTTAGTGTGTTCCAGAAAAACCAGTCATGTCAGGCAAACAAGGGAAGACACAGTGATGTGTTTTGGTGGGATTTGACTTAGCCCTTAGCCCGGCTTTCCTCTGTGAGTCTATAAGCAACCCCCTTGTCATATCTCAGGTACTCCTTTTTGTTGCTGATTTATTTTTCTCCCTAGTGACCTCTGTCCACTTTACTTAGAAACCAGATTCTCTCTGCTCAAGGCTGGAAGCAAAGATAGGCAGCGGCTTCCCAGTCGTCCAGGTCGCTGCCAGAATGGGCCATGTGGAAGATGCACAGGATCCCGTGGTCCTGTTAGAGAGAGACGATTGCATTGAACCTAAGGGCAAAATGAAGCTGGAGAGGAGAGAGGACAGGGTAGAATGGGGTTTATGAAAGAAGGAGTAGAGTTGGTGTGGGGCACAAAGGATGGGATGTGGAACTGAGAAGAACATTCCAGGTCACTGGAGCAACATTAGCTTAGTACATTTGGATGATGGTGAAATAGCCCATCTGATGAAGGGAAGAGGCAGGAGGTGGGAGGCTAGATGAAGCCAGTGCACTGGGCTGGTCATGAGGTGCTTAGACCCCCGTTAAGTAGCAGTAGAAATTCGTTCGGTGAGTATTTACCGAGCCGCTCCATGCTCGAGGTACAGAAGTATGGGCTAGGGAGGTTCAGGGATAGCAGGGGTGATTTCTGGCTGGATTGTCAAACAGAAGCTCCAGGGTATGGTCATGGAGCCAGATTTTGAAAGCTTGGAAAGGCAACCAAGGCGGAGGAAGGAAAGGTGCTAAAGAGGAACTGTAGATCAATTGGTGTGGAGATGGAGTTCCCAGATAAGGCCATGCAAATTCGATCCTCTGTTTGAAACCCTGTCCATCCTCACCCATCACCCCTGCCCGACTTGTCTGATTGCCTTTTCATATTTGAAGGTCTACTGACCTTTTTCAGGAAAGCTTTCCCTGAGTCCCATCCCTGCTTCCCTAACTTTGCCCTGCCTTCCTCTCCTCCACCTCTTCCCACCTCAGCCTGGGCTAGATGCTGTTCCGGGCTAGATGCTGTTCCTCTTTTATCACAGAGCATACCCTAATTCTGACGTGGCTACACACACACACACACACACACACACACACACACACACACACACCATGTTATATGTGATAGGAAGCTCCTTTGGGCAAGGGGCTATGTCTTGTTAGGCTGACTTGTCTCCAGCATGGCATCCAGTTGGCACTCAACAAATATTGATTGACTTGTGACCCAACACGTGAGTCCCTTAAAGCCCAGGTTAGGAAGTTTGGATTTTATTTTGCAGGTAGTGGGCAACCACTGACAGGTTTTGATCAGGAGAAGAACAGAATTGGAGCTCTCCCTTTGGAGCAGACCTTGGCCATCGGTGCCAGAGGGTGGACTCATAGGGTCCCTAAAAACAGGAGACCTCGTTAGAATGTTCTTGCTACAGTCCTCATTGGAGACATTGAAATCCAGAACGCGATCAATGAGAGTAAAATCATAGTACTTCAGGCCCAGAATGGTGAGCCGAGATGAGGAGCTCGTGTATAGGACGCACTAAGACTCATTTTGGCCAAGTGACACCACCACATCCCAAAAGACGTGTCCTATTCTGCAGCTGGAATTCTGAGGCCGGAGCCAGGCCAGAGCTAGCAACAGTAGATGGGAGCATTATCCCCCTTACATTGAGCTGGCAATAAAGAGAAATGTATCTTGTGGGTGATTTAATTAAGGCATCAACCAGAAAGCCGTGGCCAGAATTTCAAAGTGCTACCTGCTAGTAGGGGCTGCAAGAAAACTTGCCACAAAACAGAGGGGTGTTGTCAGAGGGTTTGGAAACAGAGCTAAGAAGGCGTTAGGAAGACATTCTCATTAGGAAAAAGGTCGGTAGAACTACGTGCTACCCCACCCACGTAGCAGGGTAATGAAGGCACGATCTACCTGCCGGCCTTCTCCTTAGGTCAATACAAGGTATGGATAGAAAATCTTCCTTAGCTCTCAAATGTCACATTTGCCAGTGTTTCTCCTGACATGGGCATTCTGGGTTAGCATTTGATGTAGTAGCTCTCCCAAGGCCCGGGTTCTCTGCATGACTCCTCCGCAGGTCACAGTACTTCATTGGCCCCTATTTTCCTCCTCCATAAAATGGGATTTTTACCATGTGGATCCTGAGCTCCTTTCCACTCTTAACAGTTCAGCTCTACTTCAAGCATGAAACAGTGTTCAGCATGAACCTCCTACCCCATAGGCAATGAGTAAATACTCTGGTCCCCTTCAACCTCTATGCCTTGTAAAACTCATACTTTACCCAATTTTTTTCTGTCTTTCTTTGAATCTTTTTGGCTGCCGAAGATGAATCAGCAGCAGCTTCGCAGTAGTCATGGGGCTGCTGGAATAAAACAAAAGTATCTGGTTGCCCCGTCACCATGAATGGATGTTTATAGCTTCCTCCCAGCCTTGTTTCCTGCCTGGCCTCACCCAGAATTATGCTCTCTGTATATGGAAATAACATTCTGCTCAACACAACTCACTTCAAATGTAGAGAGGCGGGAACGGGACCCAGTGAATTATAATTACCTGAAATGTTAATGTGTCTTAAGTCCAAATATGGTAGCCTCTCTGAACTCCACATTCTTTGGCCAATTTGACAAACTGCACTTATCTCGTCCATTTCCAGAACAAGACTTGTCCATTTTTAACTACTAGAATAGAGCAGGGAACATGCACGATGTGCTTTACGTAATTATATTATCTCCAAACGGAAGATTTTAAGGCCGAAGATAAATGGGATATTTTCTTCGGAATATCCTCCCAGTTAGAGGATATAAGATAGTGCATTTATAACATTTGCAAAGCTAAAGAGTAAGTGTAAAGGAACTGTAACTTTATAAAATTGTACCTGTACAGGATAATTTTACCTACTCTTGGAGCTACTAGACAGTTGCTGCCTTAAATAGTCTAGGATGATTTAAAGTCAAAGGGGTGTTTGATTATTTGACCACTCTGAGACTTGAGAAAACACGTGGATAAGAAGGAACAGACAAGTTAGCGTTGATACTCACTCTTGTTTAGAGTCAGTCATTGTAAGACATCAACGTGGGATGGATTTATGTATGCTTTTTTTATACGAACAACAGCAACAAAAACCACAAGTTGTCTTCAGTTTAATTCATGTTAGACTCTCTGTTGATGCTAAAAAATGGAAAATAAAAGCCTAGTTTCAAAGTTCCTTCAGTTCAATGCAGCAAAAAATGTATGATGGGTTTACTAAGTAAATCAGTCATTTAACATACCAGAATGTGATGTTGTGAATTACTTCTTCTCTCTCCAACACACCAAAACCTTTGTTTTTGGAAATATGCTTTGCTTATGACCTTCAAATATAGTAAAATTCCCTTCCAAGATTAAATGAAAAATGCTGATCTTTATCTTCAGAAAGTTCCTCCTTGGACCAACTTGCTTATTCATTTCTATTAAGCAACGGTAGGTGCATTTGCTGGGTTGAGTGGCTGGGTCAACTGGCTATTTTAGAATCAAGTCGCAGAATCTGAGGGGATGGGTCACAGAGGGGAATTATAGTCCTGAAGTGTGGGAGTTGCAGTAGGCATGACCCTTGATTGGGACACCAGAGTTGGCTCTTTCTTCTCTTTCTGTGAACAGAGAAAAAAAAAAGTGTACAGACATCAGAGAAATGCTTAGATGGGTTAATTACAGAAAGGTCATTTAATTTCTTAGCACTTCGCTTTTCCCATTTGTGAAATGGTGGTGATGACCGATCCCTCTGCCGTATGGCGTGATATTATAACATGTAAAACATACAACACTTCCTTTAATAAAGCACCTACTTATTTTACAATATTTGTATTTTCACAGAAGCTTATTTTTTTGTTCATCTGTAATATCTCTTTATGTTCTGCATCCAGCTAACGGCGGTTGTCTTAACGGTATCTCTTTCCTAACTGAGTTTGTCTTGTCTTAAAGACGATATTCAGATTTTCCCACAACCGGCTCCCTTTTTCTCAGGATCTCTGTGCCTAAGACACAGAGATCAAGCTAAATCCCAAGTACTTGTTCCTAAGTGAAAGACTAGCTTATGTTTATGGTTACAGAGGCACTCTGTATTTAATAAAAAGGCCTGTCATTTAATCAGCCTGCAAAAATGGATTGAATGGAATTTTCAGAAAATAAGGTCGAACAGTATTGGAAAACCAAGCAGTCCCTTGATGGGAGGGGCCTGTTATGGGCACCAGTGGGACCTCCCTGGGCCAGTGCCCGCCTTGGCATTCTCACTGAAGTTACACTGAAACTGAATGACCCGAGGCTTTGGACTTTATCCTGAACATCTACCACAGGCAGGAAGGACCCAGCAGAGAGAATTTGATGACAAATCTGAAACGTGTCTCTTCCACCCTTGCACTTTTTTTTTTTTAACGAATTGGTCAAAAGGAAACTAAAATCTCTGAATAAAAACAGAAGAGAGAGAGAGAGGAAAGAGAACAGTTTGCAAATTTAAGAAAGTGTTACTTCAGATAATCTTCACATGAGGATATGTACATAGTAAATCATCACCTGAAAAATGCAAATTTTAGGAATGTTAAAATTCTGCATTCAGACTACTGAACTCGAGAAGTTAAACGTTGTGAAACCCCAGGAGAGGGGCTCTGGGTAGGCCTGTAGATGACACTGTGCGTGGGTCCCAGCCTTTTGCAGAACAGGGAAGGCATAAGAACCTTAAAAGTGATCAGGCTCTTCCACTGATAATACCATCTGAAGAAGATATCCCAAGGACGCAGTCCAGTGGTGGGGAGGAAAAGATGCCCTTAGCAGTCCTGTTTATAATTATAAAAACTGTAAATGCCCAGGCCACTCACCGCCTGGGATTTGCTCAACAGACTTAGAGAATGTAAATATAAAGGAATATCCTGTGGCTTTGCAACGATTCACCGAGCCACTTATTATTTCTTCAATAGGTTCTGCAGGGCCTTGCAGATCATGTTCAGGACCCTAAAGGTTATTTTAAAGACAGGTAGAAGCCATTCAGCGTTTTTGTTTCTGTTTTTGTTTAAGATTTTATTTATATATTTGACAGAGAGAGCCAGCGAGAGAGGGAACACAAGCAAGGGGAATGGGAGAGGGAGAAGCAGGCTTCCCGCCAAGCAGGGAGCCCGATGCAGGGCTCGATCCCAGGACCCTGGGATCATAACCTGAGCCGAAGGCAGACGCTTAACGGCTGAGTCACCCAGGCGCCCCCCTCCCCCATTCAGCGTTTTAAGCAGAGATTGGCGTGACAAAGTGCAAAGGTGAAGAGTGGATGTGGGCAGTTGGCTTGGCTGGCATTCAGGAATAATGGTGGTGCCCTGAAGGAAGATCGGGTAAGCAGGGAGGAGGAGATGACTCCAGGAGTATTTAGAAGTCAGGGTCTGAAAGCCTTGGTGACTAATTAGATGTTGGATGAGAGAAAGAGAGGAACTCCTGGGTTTCTGGCCTGAGCAACTGGGCATTCACTGTACCAGGAAACAGCATGTGGGTTGTAAAGACTTTTACATTCCACACATTAAATGTGTGGTATCTGTATGTCATGCAAGAGGGAAGTATCTAGGAAATAACCGAAGGTTCTGAAGTTGAGAAGAAATGCCTGGCTGGAGTAGCTTTAGCACCGATGGGCTGATGGGGGCCATGGGAGTAGATAAGATTACCGGGGAGAAAGACTAGTGAGAGCCTGGGGAGCCTTACTGTTGCAGGGTTGGAGCAGGTGGAAAGAAAACCGGGAGAGGTAGGAACGTCCGAAGCCGTGAAATGTTCTAGGAGGAGGCAGATAGTGAGCGCTGCTGATGAATGTTGCTGAAAGGCAGAGTCCCCAAGTACCAACCATTGCCCTCTGGTTTGACCACGAGGAGGTGAGCAGTAGAAGGGGAGAGAAATGGCAAGAGCAGAGTTGGACAGCTCCTCAGCCAAGCTTGGCCATGCTGGGACCAGAGAACCAGGAGCAGTACCTGGAGGGAAAGATGGGGACAATGGGTGTGTGTATGTGTAGAAAACAGGAGAAACTGGACACTGCTTAAATGCTAAAGGGAAGAATCCCATAGAAAGAGGTTGAAGATACAACTGTGAACTAGGAGAGAGAGAGAGACTGAACTAGAAAAGTCTATGCGAAATGATGTCAAGTGGGAAAACACATCTTCAATACATATGAATGTGACTTCATGAAACTTGTATAGGAGCTTTAAATACAAAAGTGTTGAAGCAAAGCAAATGGTTTCCAGATTTTTTGAGACACGTCTGTGAATAATTACCAGATCACAAGGGGTGCCATCTAGTGAGCCCACATTATCGCAGACGTGGGACTGGTGCTTGTTCTTATCATCTCAGCTGATCTTCATATTAGCCCTGCCAAGTCTGAGGCATTATTCTCATCTGAGACAAAAGAGTGTTTCACTAAGCCTGGAGTTAAGCCTCACAGAGAAAGAATATTTGCCTGAGGGCATGCAGCTGACATATAGAGGACCCAGGGGGACCTGGGACCTCTTGCCCCAGAGCCCAGGCTCTTCCCTCAAAAGGAAAGAAACCTTAACCCGCCGAACAGCATCTGTCTGTTCTCAGTCTTCAGACCCTAGGAACATTGAGAAGGCAACTTGCGGCAGGTTTGTTCACTCTCCTATCCGTTGTAAACAAATTACAAATAAAATAATAGAATTTCATATTCTCTGAGTGGATGCCCGACTTTTCACATCACAATCACCACTACAGAATTGCATGTGTGTTTAGTCTGTGGGTTTCTGTGTTGTGTGTGTGTACGTGCATCCCTGTGCCTGTGCCTACAAGCACGGACAACACGTGTCACGTGTGCTCATGCACCCAGGGGAATCTCTAGGTTTTATGGGGCCTGAAGCTTCTAATTTGGGGGCACTAATAGTTTTAGGGTTCCTCCCAGGAGCCCATGCGGGTGAAAGCCCCGCACCCCACTAGCTTCACAGCAGCTCCACGTTGGTACGCACCTGTGTAAACGTGACCCATGTATGTGCGCGTGAAGGTGTATAGAGAAACCAACAATAGCTCTTGTCCCTTAGACAGGAGGCTTGGTGCCATTGCTTCGTACCATAGAAGCGCCTTTTACAGTTAGCCCTAGGTATTGCTTTTCTGGGAACACAGAGAAAATTTATCACGAATCAAATGGGCCAAGAATTTTTTGACAAGTCCCTTTTGAATTCAAGCCAGCGGTCATTAGCGAAGTTAGATATACAGTGCTGTGGCTCGTGCTCTTTATTTTCAGCAGACAAATAAATATAACTTATTTTCAGATCTCTTTTTTTATTCCAGAGATCTTCTTGCTAATACTACTTTTTAGATGTGATCTTCTGTGTATATATGAACATTTTTATAGTGTAGCAGGAGAACAGGCTGGGTGTTGGAGGAAATAGGAGAGATGGGAGAGGATGGGGGGGCCTGTCCTTATTTATTTAGAAAACTGTTATAGACGAGACACATGTTCTGTTGTTGTTCCAGAGCCAAAACTAGGAACTGAGGTACACGAGTTTGCAGGGGAGGCCAGGTTCCAACTCAACAGAAGAACTTTCTATCAACTAGAGCTGTCCAAAAATGGTTTGCTTATGTTTGTGGCCGGCCGCCCATCCCTGGAAGTGCTCAGCCAAAGTTACTTCTTGGCAGGGGAAGGGGAGGCAGGGGACTTCTGCTGAACACAAGTTCGAGTTGATCTAAGTAACCTCTAGAATCCTTTCTAAGATTGCAAGCTATTATCGGGCTGCCAACCACATGTACCCAGGCTATGCACCGTAAGTTGGTTTCTCCCCCATAGTACTGATGCATTTGTGCTGAGCCAGCCACATTCCCCGACTGAGCCCCTGGTTGCTGAGGAAACATGTCTGTGAATGGACTGATCCATCTATGGCCTTCCTCGACAGGGTTCGAATTCAGTTTTTTCCTGGCTTGGAACGTGGGACCTTTGGCCCGTGCTCACGCCCATTAGCCAACCATCCCAGGTGGCCCTTATGAATGTTATCTCACTAGTTCTCATCACGGGCGTGTGGTGTAGGTAAGGAACTGGCAGAGTTGCCCTTGATTCACCCCTCCCCGGCTTTCTCTTGCACACTGAGACAGGAACCTTCTCTGCCTGGCTGCCTTTGCCAGCTTTGGGATGAGAGGCAGAAGAGAGCCAGCACAGAAGGCTGGGAGAGTCTGGGCTGGAGGGCCTGTCAGCCCTTCTGTGGGCCTGCCCACCCCGGGGGGGCGGGGGAGGCGCTCAGCGGGAGGGGTCTGGAGAAGCCAAGGTGGGTGAATGGCCTCAGTTAACCTTTGCCCTTTCTGCAGGGGGAACAGAACAATGGGCATGACCCAGACACTCCTCCTTTGTTCTCCTTGAGAGACTGCCTTAAGGGGCTACAGGTCTGTCCTACACCACTGTAATAATATCAGTAAGAACAGTGATGGTGGCGGGCATAGCGGTGGTCACAAAAACAGCCTCTGGAGTCCCAGGAGCGACCTCTGATGAGAGGTGGGCATGTAACATGTGCAGCACCCACACCTGCTGTGGGTGCTTGGCCACACCGCCCTGGCCGAACCCTCACAGCAGACTGGGAAGGGAGATGTCATTTGCATTTCTCAGGGAAGTTCAGGGACTTGTTCAAGGTCATGGGGTACAGAGGAGCTGGCATCTGCAAGTGTGTGCCTTCCCCGCCGCATCAGCCTGCCTCTCTGAACGAGCAAAGTTGAACACCCTCACAGACACTAAATTTATATTTCCTGGCCTCCTCTTCCAAAATGGATACACTAATTACTGGCCATTTTTTTTAGTAATACTAATCATCAGGAACACATTTTTCAGTGTTGCGTTTTCTCTTTCTGCGTACTACCGAAATAAAGCATTGCTCAAACCCACAGGATAAAACCCAGCGGGTGTGAGGCCATGGAAATTAAGGAAAGTTCAGGAAGACATTACACTACACCAAAAGAAACAAAGTGTTGATTAGGGACTTATTTTTGTAAGCGATTAAAATATGAATCATTAAAATAGGACTGTATTTCAGGCTCTGTATCCTCCTCTCATCAGAGACGACATTACCATGACTACTCGGTTCAGATTAGATGTGCTCCAAGCTTTCCCAGCTCAAAAAGCGCACCCGTGTGTGCCCCGCTTCTGCCTTCCACAGAACCTTCTTCCAAGGCTGGTGCAGAACACCTCTGCGTCCTCTCGCCCGTGTCATTATCAGGAAATGCCCAAATGACACGCTTGTCTTCAACTCTTTAAAGTCTTTTGCTTTATTGAATCCTAATAGTAAATAGTGTCCCTACATAATATTAATAACCACCCAAACTCAAAGGTAGAGGAAGGAACAAAGTCAAAACAAAGACACAAAGGCACCTCATGAATCACTTAGAACAGAATATCCTAGAACTTTATTTGGTACAAATGGCTCGCAGAAAGAAAGAAGTTAATAAGGAGTGTTTCTCAGGTTCAGAAGAATTTAAAAGAAAAAAAAAATAATTTAGCAATAGCCCAAAATATGCAGTTAAATTAAGTTGTTAATTAAAGTACCTGTTAAAAATGGCTAAAATTAGAGACAAAAGCCCATTGTTTGGTACAATGGTTGACTGCATATCTGTATGTGGAAGGGCGTAGGGGGACAGTCAGAAGCCTGTGGTATTTTAAAGATTAATCACCCACCCCGAAGGGGTTTTGAGCATCCACCTGCATTTTTGAACTTGGATCTAAGCCGAAGGGGTGGAACAAGACCATGACAGGTTTTGGGGGCTTTTTTGTGGTTTTGTTTTTTTTGGTGTTTTTTTTTTTGTTTTGTTTTGGGGTTTGTTTTGGTTTGGTTTGGGTTTTTGTTTTTTGTTTGTTTGTTTTGCTAATTAACTACTCAGTGGACACTTTAAATACCGAATATATCAGAACAGAGGGCCCTCGCTCAGACCAGCCCCCACCATCCTCCGCAAGGCACTGACATCTAGAGGTGATTTTCTAGAGACTGTAGAGCCTTGAAGCAGTGCCTGTGTGTATTTTTAAAGGAGGTAAGCATTCCAGAATGTGCCAGAGTTCTTTAGAGGGTACCTTCAATAGTTAGCACCTCTCACCAGACTTGTGCATTTTTTTTCATCCCCATTCTCTTCCTACCTGGGATTAGGGTGGGTTCGAAAGGCAATTTTTTTCCATTGGAAGGTCTCTATGAAGAATCTATGAATTGCCAGTGGAACATTAAAAATTTTCATACTTAATGACTTCATAATCCTTCTTTGGTTAATCTGAAATGCAAGCAAAGAGGGATATGAAAAGAATATCTTTCACAAGAATAATAGCAATAAATTGGAATCGTTGAAATGTCCATTAAGTCTGGTGCATCCCTGTAATGGGCTCTCATTTTGTAGCTAGTGGAGCAGTTCAATAATGTGGAGGGTAAAAGAGAGATACGAAGCTAGCACAAGCCTGATAAAACCATAGATAGTAGGGTTAGGACTTCTTCCTCTTAGTGGTAGGATTATAGGTGATTTTTGTTTTCTTTCTGGTTTTCGGCACTTTTTAAACTTTTTCGTATATTACTTGCACAACGTAAAAAGTCCACTGAAACAACGGTCATGTGGCTCCAACCCTCTGAGTTTTCCCTGTGTGCTCTATGGGGGCAGGTGGCATACATACCTGGCTCTCCATTACGTCCTTAGTCCAGTGCCGCCCCTAGAGTCGAATATTCCCATTGCTGTAGTTCTGTTTCCTTTTTCTTTCCAGGTGATGTGCTCTATGAACTCCTTCAGCATATTCTGAAGCAGAGAAAACCTCGGATTCTTTTTTCACCGTTCTTCCATCCTGGAAACTCTATACACACACAGCCAGAAGTCATCCTGCATCAGAACCATGAAGAAGGTACCAGAGGAGGCTTTTCTTTCCTTGCGTCAGGTTTAGACGGTCCAAAAGGTGTCACTGTTTCCTTGATAAGTTGTTCTTATGCGCGTGATTTGTCTGTCATTGAACAAACACGTATTGAGTGTTCGACATATAGAATACACTGAGAGAAACGCCAAGATGAATGAGACGTACTCTTGATTCTCTGCAATCTCTTAAAGAAATGAGATACGTGGATGACTATCAAAGCATAGCTGTAAGAGTAGGCACCATAAAGAGACAGTGGGGGGGGGGAATTATAACCAGACGCGAGCATCAGGGTCAGCCTCATAAAGCAGGTGATTCTGGAGGCTTCCTTGATGGTCCAGCAGAATCCTGGTAAGCAAGGATGAAGTGGGGAACCCTCCTGGAAGAGAGAATAGGTAGGATGGAGTGAGTCCCTGGAACAAGAGAGCCATTAGATGACCTGGGTTATAAGGCTTATCTCCCTCCCCACAACCTTTTGTTCTGGAACATGTCAGACAATAGAGATTTCTCCCAAATAGACAGAATGAAGTAAATAAACCCCCATGAGCCATTACCCCGTTTCAACAGTGATCAACATTTTGCTTTTGCAGAGCTAGTCCGAGGAGGTTGTATTGGACCCAGAATGGAGAGGGTTTTGATGAAGGAGAGTAATGGGGGTCTTTGAAAATTTGTGAGGAGAGGGTATTAAAAGCAGGGGGAACAAGACAGACTCAAACCCTGTGAACTCGGGTGGACCAGGAGTTCCTTCATGCACCGAAGGCAGTTTCTTGCAATGTGCTCAGCATAGGTGCCTCCTTCAGACGTGCCCGGGGCTGCTCTTCTCTGGTAAGCCCCAGCAGTCCTAAAATCACTGGTAGGAAACAGAAAAAAAAACAAAAACAAAAAACCCAGAATTGAACTGTGGCGCTGGACATCGTTCCAAAGCAGGTGTCTGGGTGCAGACCTAGGTTATTAAAATCTGGCTTGGTGCGTGATTCCGTTGAACAGCAATGCATGGTGCCTCTGAGGAGCGTGATGTCCATGTGCACACGGATCGGTCAGACAACAGACGTGCGGACACAAAAGTATTGCTTTTCAACTTGTCCTTTTTCTTAGGACTGGATCACTCAGGGCCTCCAACCCCAGTTCCTTGGGGTATTTCCTTAAATTGATCGAGCCTCCTCAAGAGCAGGGCTCATATTTTTTGGTTTCGTTGTTGGCAAATTAAAAAATGAGAAGTTATTTGTTTTCTTAATTAACACTTCACAAAAGCGAGCCTGACTCCAGGCGACCCCGTCCCTTCCTCGTGCCAAGTGTCTCACAGCAGGCCCCCTTGCTTTCGCGATGGAGAATAAACGCGAACGGCTCTTCCCTGCTCCCTGCCTGTTTCTCTCATCCTTTCTTCCCCTGGCTTTACCCTTGCTTAATTTAGCAGCTCCCCCCCCTTTCTCCCCCCCAATTCGGTTTCTCTGTTCTTTGGCTCTTCCTGCCATGTACATTTCCGGCTTGCATAATAGCCAACAGCTATGCCAGAGAAGAGGAGGTGGGTTTACTGAAGTTTGATATTAAGGCAAGAATCATATTACCTAGCTTGCCTCCTTGGATACAAAAGGTGTGTGATGGGCTTTTTCCCCCCACCTCCTGTCTGTCTCTCCTGCACTCATTATTTAAAAAAAAAAAAAAAAAAAGTCCCATTTGGAATTCCTATTCCTCTTTTTATTCCCAAACGTGATTGGAAGCTTATGGTCTCATCACAAATCCTTCCACCTTGAATTGACTCAGAAGTAGGTGTTCATTGTTGTTCTTATTTGCAGGAGCTAATCAATAGAGAAAGCCGGGCTTCCTCTCAGAGCTACTCTCAGACCAAGTAAATACAGATGTGCTGCTCCGTGTGCCATAATGAGCTGTGCTCTCGAGTGTTATGATGTCAGTGGTGGTGACTCCGTAGGTAAAAGGATGGAGCTAATGAGACCAAGGTCAAGGGCTTCATCACCCTGTGGACCAGTGAGCTTTGCTTCAGAGCCAGCTCTTAAAAGTAGTGTGTTCTCAGAGACCATTCCTTAAAGCCGTCAGCCAGGAATCAAGACCTGAGGGAACAGGCCTGTTTAGACACGGCGCGTTCTCTCAGGTGAACAGGTGGACACGCGAGAAGGGAAGTTTAGGTCTTTGTCAGATGGTGTCAGCTGAGAAGAGCTGTGCAAGGCATGGAGGTGATACGCACAGGCTGCCTGCCCCCCGACCGCCATGGGTGACAAGGGGACCCTCCAGAGAGGGGAATCAGCCAGTACAAGTTCCCTACCTCCAAACACCTCCTACCTCGTTCCCTTTTCTCCACCAAAAAGACAAAATATCCGGCTCCACGTGATTGGTCTCTAGAATTAATGCCGCCGCACTTCCTTGTGAATGGCAAAACACTAATATGGACATCTGTTAACGCACAGAAAGATCTGGTGCTGGAAAAAACAAATCTGTAAAGCGAGATTCTACATATCGAATATTCTATCCCCCGTGGTCTGCTTCACATAACTGGGGCACAGTCCTTTGTACAAGTATGTTGCCACTGACCTGACACAGAGATCATATGACAGGAAAGAGAACAGGAACATTCCAGAAGAGAACGGACACGGCGCCTGAACAGCCTGGCACAGTGAGGCGTGCAAAGTGAAGTGCAAAGACAAAGCTTCATTTACCCCCTCCCCGTGACTGCACCTCATCACTGCCACCGACTTAACCAGTTCAGACATTCACCATTTCACAATGGGAGTTGAGATCACAGCACAAACATATCTTGTCGAATCTAGCAGCAGTTCCCCACAGACATCCCGTGTGAGTGCATGACATTGAAATCTTGCCATCCTCGCTGGCAGCTGCGTGGCAGTGCCAGGAGCCAGGGAGCTGGTGTTACAGCTCAGAGGCTCCCGTCCAGGCTCTGAGGGGAGAGGTGGGCAATCTCAGGAATTCCAGTTACCCTTCATTTGTAAACAGTTGTTCTCTCCATATGGTGCGCTATTCTGAAATCGCCTTGTGCCTGGGGCAAAGCAGTCCTCTGATGACCGCCCAAGTCTAGGAGAACCAGCATGGCCACCCTCTTCCCTTATTTACATATGAGAAGAGACTGCAGTATTCTACAACGAAGGCAGCCTTGTAATCTCTCACCCATGCTGAGCCACTGTAACAGGGAAACAGGACTCCTCCAGCAGGTATGCCAGGCAACAGGCACAAAGCAGGATCACCCCAGACCACCTGGCACGCATGGTCAGCTTCAATCAAATCTTTTAAAGGATGGGATTTGGAAGTCAGGAACCCAGGCTCGAGTCCTCTGTTCTGCCGGAACAAAGCTTAAGGGCAGAGTTTCTCTTCTCTGGCCCTCAGTTCCCCCAGTTGTGAGACAGGGGTTAGACTGAATGTTCTCAGATCTCCTACACTCTCAAGTCCTTCATTCCCTCCAAAGTCTGGGTCTCCCTGGGTGATGGGAAAGTGAATAAGACGCATTCTCTCCCGTCAGGGCCTTGGGCAACTAAAATCCAGAAAATCGAAAGTGTGTCTTGCTTGGTGTTGCTGAGAATCAGTTCAACATCTCTTCTGTCCTCCCTTGTCTCACCTTACCAGGAACTGCTGGTTACATTACCCCTCTTAGTGGTCAAACCAAGAGTGGCACCTTCCCCTTATCTCATGACCGAAAGCCTCAGTTCAAGTGGATTGCTTTTCTTTGATTGTTGTGACTCATTTTATCTGCATAATATGAATGAGTTAGATGTTAGGTACATAGCTATGTAGGAAGGAGACAAAACAAAAAAATGATACTGTTTCTTTCCCCAAAACCAGGAGGTAAAACATCTTTAGAAATTTCAGATCAGGCGTGCCTGGGTGGCTCAGTCAGTTAAGCATCTGTCTGCCTTTGGCTCCGGTCGTGACCCCAGGATTCTGGGATTGAGCCCCACGTTGGGCTCCCTGCTCGGCGGGAAGCCTACTTCTCCCTCTCCCTCTGCCTGCTGCTCCCCCTGCTTGTGCTCTCTCTCTCTCTCTCTGCCAAATAAATAAATTAATTAAAAAAAAAATTTCGGACCAGCAAATGATGATAAAATAAATATATTTTGTCACTCACACTTATAATATCAACTTCTTTTGACACCTCAGGTTCTAAAATCAGTTACTTCTGGCTCCTAGGGAATAATTACAAGAAAGGCTTTGTCACTAAGTATATATTCGATCGCCAGTAGCCCTACTGGTATTGAAACTACTTGATACTGATTCCCTAAAAGCTCATTGAGTAAAATAAAATATGTTTCCAGTTGAGCTTGTCCCCAAACGGGGCCAGCTCCATGGAGTTACCCATGTCAGACTGGACAGGCCCAAGTCTGTAGAGAGAAGGAACAAGAGTTGTGTTTATCATATGCTTTCGTCCCATGACCCCTGTGAAATTGTATAATTCCAACTTTCTAGTCCCACCCTCTCCTATGTCCTATCTAAGAGAGTGGAAAGTGATTTTTAATCACTTTAATTTAAAAATATTCACACATGCAATGCTGTGATTGTTTCTGCAACAGTAGACACACTTTGAAGACCTCAGGGGCTGCTCTGTGTCACTAGCTGGACATGGAAATCACAAATGATAGAACTTTCAAGTGCTGAAATGGTTGACCTCCGTTCTCCCTACAACCAGTACATGGGAATGGCTCAGAGAATAGAGAGAAGTCATTCCTTTGTGGGGAGTGAGGAGGGTGGCATACATTCTGTGATAGCCCAAAGATTTTCATTTATGCAATTGCTTTATTGAGGGAAATGTTTCCCCTCCACCCCCAGCCCCCTCTACTGCCAAATCCAGGTGCCCAAAGACTGCTTCGGAGGAAGGAAATCTTATGCAATTTTAATGAGATAATTAAAGAAGATGAGGCATATGAATCTGCTTCATAGGAACAAAATAATAGCTAACATGTATTGTGTGCCAGGCCCTGGTCTAAGCTCTTACGTGTCCAAATCATTTCATCTTCACAACCACCCTGTAAAGAAGGTAATGTTCTCTCCACTTTACAGATGAGGAGACAGAGGCTGAGACCCTCAGATCACACAGCTACCAAGTAGCAAAACGGAGACTTAGCTCTGGGTCCACTTAGCTCTCGAGCCTGTGTTCATTCCATTTCAGCACGGGTGAGCCAACCAAAATAACTTTTTTGTTCATGTGTTGTGTGCAAACACACTGAAAATGGGAGAGAAGATAGAGCAGTGAGTAGACTTGGGGAGATTAGAAGGCCAAGCCAGGTCCCCTGACCATGGTACGGGGTGGCAGATGCCAGCAAACCTGTTTATAATTTTTCTGCCTCATGGTACTTGAAACTGCCAAATCTAAACCAACACACAAGTCAAAGATAGCTTTTTTTTTAAAGATTTTATTTATGTATTTGAGAGAGAGAGAGTGCTCGCACAGGGGAGGAGCAGAGGGAGAGAGAGAATCTCAAGCAGACTCTGCACTGAGCGTGAAGCCCAACACAGGGCTTGATCTCCCAACCCCAGGATCATGACCTAAGGCGAAACAAGAGTCGGATGCGTGGGGTGCCTGGGTGGCACAGCGGTTAAGCGTCTGCCTTAGGCTTAGGGCGTGATCCTGGGGTTCTGGGATCGAGCCCCACATCAGGCTCCTCCGCTGGGAGCCTGCTTCTTCCTCTCCCACTCCCCCTGCTTGTGTTCCCTCTCTTGCTGGCTGTCTCTATCTCTGTCAAATAAATAAAATCTTTAAAAAAAAAAAAAGAGTTGGATGCGTAAGCAGCTGAGCCACCCAGGTGCCCCATCAGCAATAACTTTGGAGACACCGTGGTATGTCTGCAAGTCAGGGTGTCAAAAACTCGTGCTGATTTGGACTGAATTAACCCACTGTAGATCTTTACCCCAGAATGAATGGACTTACACGAAGAAAATCCCCCAGCCCATGAGAAATGTGAGTTCGGAGTCTGGCACTGGCCTCTGAGAGCAGAAGCCCTGGCTCTCATCCCCCTTGGGAGCCAGCCCCTGGGTGCTGGTCACTCCTCGGGGGCTGGTCCCTCAGTATAGCTGCTGAAGAGGCCCCAGAGTGGATGAAGTTTGCAGCTGATCCAGCCATCCTGTTACTGGTTGTCATAAAAACTTCCCTGATTCTCTAGTCTTGCTGGGATCATGTTGACAATTAAAGTGTCAAGGACGGGTGCCTCAGTCGTTAAGTGTCTGCCTTCAGCTCAGGTTATGATTCCAGGGTCCTAGGATCAAGCCCCATGTCGGGTTCTCTGCTCAGCGGGAGCCTGCTGCTCCCTTTCCCTCTGCCTGCCGCTCTGCCTGCTTGTGTGTGCTCTGTCTCTCTGTCTCTCTCTCTGTCAAATAAATAAATCTTTAAAAAAAAAAAAAGTGTCAGGGAGGCCATTGGCTGGGGCTTGACATCGATGTTAATCCTGTGATGCATGATGGAACCAGAGAGCGTAATGGTTTGTGTGTGTGTGTGCACGCACGTGCACGCTCTGGATCCCAGCCATCTGGGCTCTAACCCCAGCTCCCCCATTTACTGGCTCTGTGACTTTAGGCAAGTTACTTAACTTCCTTGTGTCTCCGTTTCCGCGCAGAAGACGATAATGTCAGTACCTATTGAATGTGATTGATATAAGAAAGAATCAGGTTAACACCTTAGAACAACAACTATCACGTAGCAAGCACTCAGTCAGTGTTACTCATTGTCATTATTTGATATCTCTTACCACCGGTTGGGGTTTTTTCCTTCTTCTTGAATTGTGATAAATACACATAACACGTACCATCTTTGCCATTTTTAAGCTTGCATATGGTTCAGTAGTGTGTGTTGTGCAGTGGTCGGTTTTCTTTCTTACCTCCAATCCCAGTGTTCCTAACTATTCCCGTTATTGTGACCACATGCACTTTGTGCAGACACCATGTTTGTGCATCCGGGACGTCGGAAGGGCCTGCTGCCTACCCACGCCGTGACACCCGACCTCCTTCATGGACGAACCAGGCCCCCTCTGTTACATTCGGTGGGAAAACACATTGAAAGTGCCAGCCTCAGTTGCTCTCAGGGCACAGCCCATTTTGAAAAGGAGCAGTGTTTGTGCTTCGTTACCTCGCAGTACCTGGCCCATGGTAGGCCCGCCATGACCCCTTTGGGACCTGTTAATCTTCCATCTGTCTCCTCTCACATGTAAGAACTAGAAGATTAACCTTTTGTGCCCCCTTTCAATTCTGGGATTCTTGGATCTGGCTGGAGATAACGAGGTTCCAGCAGAGGAAGACCAGGCCCCAATCTTGACTTCCCGTTGTCCGCAGGGCACCAGGGACCACCTCTTCCCCTTGCCCTCTCCTTCTACTCTCCTCTCACTCCTCCGTGCCTCCCTAGGGCCTCTTCTTCCTGCTTTGCTTCCTGTATTTCAGAGTCTGGTGCAGCATGACCTTTTACCCTCTGACCCTTGTCCCCGGATGCAGATGCGGCATTTGACTGTGATGGGAAAGTGTGGAGGCCCTGAGGTGGTGCCCAGAGCCTCTTTTCATCCGTAGGGGCCAGCAGTGTACTGCAGGGAGGACCCACTCACTTCCCCACCTCCTCTGGCTTCCTCCAGTCCTGTGGGGGCTGCCCTTAGCCCGGGTCTCGGGTCTCGCTGGCTCCTTTAAGCCAGAAGTTTTAGCTCCAGAGATCCCTAATATGCATGACTAACTCTCCCCAGGTAGCCAGGAAGTTTTCAAGAAACTTCCTGTTAGCCCTGGGGAAGTGCTATCTGAGCCCTTTGAGATAAGGGGCCTGGGGCAGTTTGGGTTCACCTCCAGAGCAGGAAACCCTCTGTTACCTTGCTCTTTCCCCTCTCCAGCTCTCTCTGCCAAGCTGATCCCCTCCCTATACATGATTCACAAGGTTTACCCCCACAGGTCTAATTGGCTCATTTGAAATCTGACCCCTTGATGTCTTCATTCACTTCTCTTGTGCGGCCTGGGTCTCAGGCCCCGTTGAGACCGAGGTGGGCAGACTTGCTTCTGTGCTCTCCGGACTGAGCCCCTGGCGGAGGCTAGCCAGTTGGGAGGCTGTCCCCCCACCCCAGGAATACAGATTAAGCCCCAGAGTCCTGCAAGTCACCCATTTTGTCTTTCAGCCCCTCTCAGCAGGCGCTTCTGAAACTGGGAGCTCACACCCCTGTGAAACAGACCCTGCAAACTCGGGCGGTTTTTCTCTCAGGCCCTACCAGGGCGTTCAGTGACAGTGGCAACTTGCTAAAGTGAATGGGCTGAATGGGCAGGCGGAGGGTCCGTGGAGAGTCTCAGTGGAACCTCCTGGAAACGGGGTGGGGAGTGTATTAGGTGCTAGGGCGGCCTAACAGAAGCGCCACAAACTGGGGGGCTTAAACCACAGAAATGTATTCTCTCACAGTTGCGGGGGTTGGAAGTCCAAGATCAAGGTAAGGGCGGGGTCGGTTCCTTCTGAGGGCTGGGAGGGAGAGTCTGTTCTGGGCCGCTCTCCTAGCTTCCGGTGGTTTGCTAGGCGTCTGGTGTTCCTCGACAGGTAGATGTCGCCTTCATCTTCACATGGCATGCTCCCTGTGACCGACTCTTACTTCAGCACCTTTAGCCTTTTCTTGTGTTTTTTATGTGTCTGCCTTCTCCGTTAGACTACGCTATCCTTGAGAGCAAGGACCGCTTCTTCCTCTTTGCATATACTGCATCCAAGATACTACTTGAAATATGGTTGGCATCCCTGAAAGTTCTATGGTTCAACACATATTTTGTAATCACTGTGTGGCAAAGCACTGCCCTTCCAGTCATACAATCTATACCTGTCTATGTGTCCAAATTCTCCTTTAAGTAAGGACACCAGTCATATTGGATTAGGGGCCCACCCTATTCTAATATGACCTGGTCCTAAGTAATGACATTTGCAATGAGCCTATTTCTAAATAAGGTCACATTCTGAAGTACTAGGGGGTTGAGACTTGAGCATATGAATTGAGGGGTGTGGAGTGAAGCCAGTAGCACAATTCACCCCATAATAGGGGGTGACAGAACCTACCCGAGTGTAGGAAATCTGGTTTGAATTGCACCTGAAGGCCCAGAGTATTTAATCTCTACAGTTCTTTATATCGTTTGTGGTTCCCACTAATCTTCTACAAATTCATGCTGGGAGGTGGTTCCTTCTAGAAGAATGTGGAACACCGTGGACTGAGGCTGATGAGTAAGTTACCTGCTGGGCCTCTTGATTTGCATCTCCCTGACTAACTTCTCTTATCACCATCCATGGCCTTAGGGAAAGCGAGGTGGTGGAAATGTGATCCTCAGAAATGTGATCCTTCTCTGTGAGTTAGAAGCTTGAGCCTTTGCCCTACTCTGGAAATTTCCTACTTAAAACCCACAACTTCAACCAGAGGCAGTTTTTGTTGGTTTGCTCTAAGTTTACTAGTTATTCATTATTTGTGACCTGATTAAATTGGGTCAAATTTGGATGACTTTTAAATAGACCCTTTTCTACTAAGTAAAAGGAAGGTAAGAAAAGAAATCAGACCTTTTTTTGTAATCCTCACACTTAAAGCCCTAATTTATTTGGGGCTGTTTGGTGGCATGAAGGGATTATTTGTATCTGAAAGAGGTCCACAAAGAGAAAGGTTTGGGATTAGAAAACACTTTCAACCAGAATGGGTTCCCTACCAGTCCTTGGCCCTAGCCCCCCCTTCCCTCCATGCCCACACTGACTAATTAACGTGTGGCTTTCCCTCCCTCTTTCTTGCGCATTTCCCTCCCATATCAAGACCTTCAGACCGAGGGCAATGTGGATAATTTCCCAGCTCTCCGGCTGGGCAATTCACCAAGAACAAACGCAGACATCAAGGCCAGACCAAAAAAATCTTCTTGTTTTAGACAGAAGACTCCTACATCTGGGGGATTTAATGCACCCACTGTCCGCTCAGTGCATTTCCTGTGTCCGGAGCTTCTCTGCCTGCCGGCTCTGGTCTCATAAGTTTCCACACCCTGCTGCCAACTTATAATAACAGGGGCAGCAGGCAGCAGGGTGGGAACGTCAGAGCCTACTCCGTACGTGGGCGCATGCTTTGCAAACTGAAACAAAGCTTGGAAGGTCTCATTGCAGCCCTTTCAGCCTTGACAGTGGTTGTGCCCAGACCACCAGGAGCCTGGAATTAAATACCCTTGGATGCAGTTCTCTACCATTAATGTTATCAACTTCATCAAGTACTTCCTCTTTGAGTGGTGTCTGCAGAGAAATAAATAAATCAAGCTCCTCCAAGTGCTGTTCCTGCCTGGACCCTGAGTCAAAAGTAAGATCTGAGTTGGATTATCCAGAGCACTGTCTCCCTCCTCCATTGTTCCCAAAGATCTGGGCAGGAACAGAGAGTGAAATCTCTCCAGGACATTACATCAGTTCCTCTTTTACCCTTGGCATGAAAATTCTTCCTCTCAGAGGCTACCCAGACTTCCTAAGGCTTGCCCCGAGTGCACACCCATCCACTGAGACTTGAAGCCCAAGACATCAAAGAGAGCCTGCAGGTGACCAGACTCCTGGCCAACGCCTATGTCTGTTTTGAAATTTGTAAGACAGGAAATGGATTCAGGAAATAGGAGTTTTCAGTACATGGTCTTCATCAGCCTTAAGTATTTTTAAACCTTAATAAGCTTTTAAGTTAAGGGAGCTACTCTGTAAGTGGCATTTAGAAGAAAATGCACAAAACTTCAGAACGCAACTGTCTTAAGTAGTTGCTTATCATGATCATGTTCTGTGACAGAGAAGAGAGAAATTCATTTCGGGGGACAGCCGAATCGAGGTCCGTATTAGCTATGAAAAGAAAACTTGCCTCATCCCCAAAAGATAGCAGGTCATTTCTATTATGCTAATCATCTCAGCCGTTAAAACAAACTAGGTGGGCCTAATCAGTTAAGTACCCTGTAAGCATTTATTTGCATTTGGGTTAAAGTGAAGAATTTAGTACTTGTTATCCCAACCTGTATCCTTGCAAGGTTGACTAAGTGCTTAAAAAAAGAAAAAGAAACACTTTTTATAGTGGAAAAGATCAAACTTATGCAAAACTAGAGAGAATTATTCAATGAGCCACCATGTACCCATGACCAGCTTCAATGATCAACTCATGACCAATCTCGTTTCCTCTATGCCCCACCTACTCTCTGCTTCACCATCCCGAATTAATTTAAAGAAAATTCCAGATATACAATTTCATCTATAAATGTATCAGTACAGGTCTGAAAAGAGAAGGACCCTTTATAAAATTGTAATCACAAAGCCATTGTATCACCTGAAAACTAACAGTTCTTCAGTATCCAACTATCTCATATGTGTTTTTAGTTTCCTTGAATCAGAATCCAAACAAGGGTCTATACATTGCTGATGATTGATGTGTCTCTTAAGTCTCTTTCAGTCTATGGGTCTCCATCCATATTTTTCTTGTGTACATTCTTGCACACACACACTCTCTCTCTCTCTGGGTGTTTAAAAAAGAAGTTAGCCATAATTAGTATAACTTTCCTGTGTACATGGTGTATCCTTTATCCCCCACTGGTTGTGGGATTTTCTCTTTATCTTTGCTTTTCAGCAGTTTAACTATGATGAATGCCTAGATGTAGCTTTTGTATTTATCCTGCTTGGTATTTGCTGAGCACCTTGGATCTTTAAGTTTCCTGTTGTTGTTGTTGTTACCAAATTTGGGGACCATTTGGTCATTATTCAGGTTTGGAGTTTGGGGGAGGGTTTGGGGGGTGGTCCCATTCTTTCTGTTCTCTACTAGGATTCCAATTACATGTCCATTAGACCATTTAATATTGTCCCACGGGTCACTGAGGATCTGTTTGTTTATTTGTTTCTAATTTTTGTTGATGTGTCTTCAAATTTACTAACCCTTCCTTCTGTCATCTCCAATCTGCTAAGTACGTCCAGTCCAATCTTTCAGATATTGTGTTTTTCAGTACTAGAATCTTCTTCTTAAGTTTCCATTTCTCTTCTGACAGTCTCCATCTGTTATATATCATCATGACCATCATTTCCTTCGAGTGCTTACACTTGCTTCTCATAGCTACTTTAAGGTTCTTTTTTCCTAATACCAACATCTAGGTGCTCTCAGAGTCTGTTTCTGTTGACTGCCTTTCTTCTTGACTATGGGTCACATTTTTCTGTTTTTTTCCCGTGTCCCAAAAATCCTTATTGAATACTGGATATTATAGATGATACATTGTAAAGACTCTAGATTATGTTATATTCCTCTGAAGAATATTGATTTTTGCTCTAGCAGGTAAACGACTAGCCAGTCACTTTGAGTTTGTAGAGACTTGGTCAGATATTTGGTTAGGGCAGATCTATTTCAGTTTTGCCTGGAGCCCTCAGGCAAATCCCTTTGTCCTGGCCCTAGTCTTTACTCCTGAGGTGTGGCTGTTCTGGGGTAATAAACAGCCTGAGATGTTACAGAGCCTTTGGTGCTGGGGCTCAAATTCTGAATTCTGTCTCCAGTACAGACAGCGGCCAGTAGCTGACATCCCTGCTCTTACCTTGCAGCCATACAGCTGTTGCTTTTCACTGAGCTCCTTAGAGGTCCCCCTGCACACGCAGGAGCACAGGTTAGGGGTTTGAGGGAACTTTATCTGCCAGTTGAGTGGCTAATCCCCCTGAGGCCCTCCCCTTTGTAGGATTTGCTTTCTCAATTTTTTGCCATCCTAGTAGCCCCATCCTCTATTCCCGGGCAGATTATACAACTTCCAGTTCATTTTCCAGCTGCCCCTTGCCACAGGGACCGGGGAGGACCCTCAGGGCTATATAAATTTGGATCTCACTTGTGCACTTGTCTTCTTTCAAGAGTAAAATGCCCTTCAGTTTTCTCCGGTACCTTCAAATAACTTTTGTAAACGTGTTGTATCCAGATTCCATCATGTCCGTACATAGGAAGGTTGATTTCATACAAGCCACTCTGTCATTTGGGAACCTGGAATTCTCTTCTCCTTTATCATAAAAAGGTGGTAGCATACGAAAATACTTCACATGGCTTTGCATAACTAATCATAGAACCTGGAGACCAGTCCTTAGCAGAATAGTAAGACACTCCTCATTCCATTTTATACCTGCCTGAGCCTCCGTTGTTTAGATTATAGTATCATTTATTAAGCCCGTCTCCCATTGATAGCTATTCTAACAAGTAAGCACTTTTAAATTCACAGCAGCAGGTTACACAGTAGTTACAAAATAAACCCTTTGCCTTCAAGCTGATACTATTTAGTGATCGTGAACAACATTCCTTTTGTTCACTGTCTCATGTAACCGAGGTCTAGAGGAGTCCTTATTTTTCTGTTAATCCTGTGTAAAGCTCTGAGACACTAGCAGCTCAGGCTCTGTTTACTAACCCTGTCGGATTCCTAGATCCCCTTTATGTGGTCTTCATATAGATATTGTCATAAGGGACAGAGGGAGGGATCTTTGACTTGCTTTACTTAGACTCATGGACAAATCTTTGACCAGAACAAGGACCTGAAAGCATGTGCATCCTTTTGGTGAGACAGCTCTGCAAACAGCCGGAGAAACCTCGTGAACATGAGTGGGAGGCACCGTAGAAAGCTCCATTTTTGTAGGCAGGCTTTCGTCCTCCCTCCCTGTAAGCAGGGACTCCTAAAGCCACATGTATACCGGTCCCCCTCAACCCAGCCCACAGAACTGCTTCCGTTGCTGGGCTGTGTACATTTCCGACGTTGTGCCTGCTCAGATATTACCAGCTTGCAAGTTCAGGTGGGATGGGCCGGAGGCATTGTTGGAGGGGTCCTTCCCTCCTTTACCTTACTTAACTCTGCCTGTCTCTGAGCCTTTGTAGGGTCTCTGCACTCAGAAACAAAGTGATCCTAAGTCTTCTTTCAAGTACAAGGTTGCCAGTCTGTAAATTAGGCCCACTGTCCATGCTTAAAGCAGGTTTTGCTATACCTTTCCCCCTTGGTTTCTATATATAGCAAAGTGGCAGGTATTGTAATGGACATCTAGGTTCTAGAATCTTACTGGAGTCTGGGTCTCACTCCCTCACTGGCTGTGTGTCTTTGAGTGAGTTGCTTAATTTCTTTATGCCTCCGTTTTGTCACCTGTAAAATAGGAGTACTGGTATTAGCATCTCCTACTTAGGAATGTTATACATTTAAACAATATAATCCAGTACCAAGGATAAAATAACTACTTTAGGAGTAATAATAATAGTATCATTAACACCAATAACAATGTCCCAGAGGTAGGGAACATATAAATTTAGTTATGAAAATATAAGTCAGTGAAAACATCTAGAAAGAAACCCTTAAGGACCCCAAAAGCCACATCGAAGAGTCAAGTAACAAAAAGCTAAAGAACACGAGTTTGGCTTCCTTGTGTTTATAAGCCACTAGTAAGTGATTAATGGAATGCTTGTAGACATTCTTAGCCTGTCTAGTGTAGGAAAAGAATTTCAAGTATGTGCACTTCAATTGTTTTTTTAAGCAGTGGAAAAGACACTCCATCTCGAGGGACGAAAGGTCTGCCCGGCACACGCCCGGGCTCCACTCACTGTTCCCTACGATTAGAACTGCAGCAAGGTCAGTGATTGTCTCTTCCTCTGCTCCACAGATAATTGTGTCCAGAGGACCCCACGGCCACCAGTGGAGAACGTGCACCACAACCCCCCCACCATTGAACTGTTGCACCGTTCTAGATCACCTGTCACAGCCAATCACCGGCCTTCTCCCGACCCCGAGCAGCGGCCCCTCCGGTCCCCCCTGGACAACATGATCCGCCGCCTCTCCCCGGCCGAGAGGGCCCAGGGGCCGAGGCTCCACCAGGAAAACAACCACCAGGAGTCCTACCCCCTGTCAGTGTCTCCCATGGAGAATAACCACTGCCCGCCGTCCTCCGAGCCCCACCAGAAGCCATCGAGCCCCCGGCAGGAGAGCACCCGCGTCATCCAGCTGATGCCCAGCCCCATCATGCACCCTTTGATCCTGAACCCCCGGCACTCCGTGGATTTCAAACAGTCCAGGCTCTCCGAGGACGGGCTGCATAGGGAAGGGAAGCCCATCAACCTCTCGCATCGGGAAGACCTGGCGTACATGAACCACATCATGGTGTCTGTCTCCCCGCCCGAGGAGCACGCCATGCCCATTGGGAGAATAGCAGGTAGGTGAGCGCACCCCTCCGCCGCCGCTCCGGCCTCCGGGGAGACCTGACAAAGCCCCGCTCTCTCCCCAGCCTTGCAGCGAGCCTCACACCGTTCCCAATTAGGCGCCCTCAAAGGCTCTGTGAGGGCAAGTGGAGGCTTCTGCCTGAATGAAGTGAAATCCCTAATGGGCTAGTTAATGAGCCGCTGGGATGGAGTAGTTAATGAGCCTCAGAAATGTTAAGAAACAAATGTCCTACGTCCAGCTTACAAGGAGAGTCACATCAGCATCGTGGCTAAGCGAAAACATTTAAAATAAAAGGTTTATGAGCATGCTAATGGCCCTGTCTTGAAGTTTCCAGCAGCTAATTAATGACCAGACACAGCATAAAGAACCTTTGTCTCCGATTCAGACCTGTAATTCTATTCTATGGGCAGTAACTCAATGTAGCCTTCACCTTGGGAGAAGGTAGGAGAGAAAAACACGATTATGGTGCTGGAGGCAGGTGTTGCTGGGTCATTGGGACGAAGGAAACCACTCCCAAATTCTTTTACTTTTATGATGACAAGCCCAAATGTGCTTCCCTAGGACAAGAAACCAGTGGAAACCAGGGAAAAAATCTACACATTGTATTTGTGCTAGTCTGCCCATAATTTACATGAAGTCATTCTCCAGACACTTAACCCTCCAGCCACATGGCGAGAGTAGCTCTTTTCCTAGAGCACATCTCCATTCGTGAGACATTTATTGAGCACCCACTATGCACAGATAAATGCATTAAGAAGCAGGGGGACACAGAGCTGGTTTAACATAGTTATTTCCTCAAGGAATTTAAAATTTCCTGGGAGAGACAGATGTGAAAACCACCCATTAAGACATAAGGCAGAATGAAGTCAGTCCTACGTCCCATTCATCCAGTGCACGTGCACTTATTGAGTACTGACTGTGTACTAGGATAATTCAGTGCTGTGGGAGCAAAGCAGAGAGGAGGTGCATTTTGACAGGAGGAATGAAGTAAGGCTTTGCAGGGAGGTGGCGTGGTGCTGAAGGTGATTATGTGTTCAGTAGTGGGAGGGAGGCATGGAGGCGGAAGTCAGACCCGGTCAGGGAAAGGCGAGAAATGCCCCCTTCCTCCATGAACAGGTATCCCAGGGCAGAGCTCCGCTGAGCCCCAGGATGGCACAGTGCTCCTAAGGGCGTGACAGCACCAAGTCCTACAGCCTACATTAACTGCCTCTGCCTTGACTCATTGTCCCTTTTTGTTTAAATTCTGTGTTCCTAAATTTTTCTCTGGTTCCAAGTGTACCTCCAGTGTTGCCTTAGTCTTAGTGTTACAAATCATTTACATCGGGGATGTTGAATCAAGAAAATGAAATGCCAAAGAAAGATGACTTATATGTTTGAAAAACTATGAAACATGAAATGATCTGTGTCCAGGATTTGATTCAAAATGATTCCATGGCGCTGGGGGTGGGGCATGGGTGGGGTGTACATAAAATAAGACTAGCTGTGAGCTAATGGCTGTATGCTGGGTGATGGATACACAGGGATTCACGTTCTTGTGTTCTCTACCTTTACATATATGTATATGTATGTATGTATGGGGTTTTTTTTAATCTAAAAAAAAGAAACTGTGAAAAGAAAAAAAACAAAACGGGATTTATAAAGAGACAGAGACCTTCGGCAAAACATGTGAATTTCCCCAGATGATTAGAGGAAGAGGATGGGGTCAGGATATTACTGTGAAGAATATAAATGACCTGTCTTGTGCCTCCCAGGCCAGACCTTTCCTGTCTATACATACCCTTCTTGTCTTGTGTCTTGCATGGTCTACACAGCAGTACCGGACATTTTGCAGATACTGTCTACTTGTTTATAATTCTCAGGACAGCTCTTAGAGGCAGCTGATTAGTGCTATATGCATTTTATATGGAAGGTCGTTTGAACCGGGGAAGCTACAGAGGAAACAGAGCCCCAGAAAAGCAAAGGTCAAAGAGGGGTTGGGTGACGGGGTCAACAGGACAGTCACTGCTGCCATTGGCTGCTGCTGGTAGAGCCGCCCTCACGGGATCTGGCTTCCCCAGCACATCTGCCCTGTCCTCCTCCTCTGTCAGGCTGTCTTATCACAGACTTCCTAGGAATCTAAGATAAGCCCCTACATCAAGAAAGTTCCATTACTTAGAGGTACGGAGTTATTTCTCCCTTGTTTAGTAGGTTTATAATATAATGTTAAAATATTAGTCTCTTAAAAATTGTGCTATTTTTCTTTAAATCTTATTCTGAACATCGGAACTGTTCAGTGATGGATGTAGCCTCGTCAATGAGACGCTCCAGGGGCTGTCATACCAACCCAGCAATGAACCTTGGTACCCACGGACGCCGTGTCTCTCTCAAGAACACACGGAAGAGGGGAATCAAGGCTTTTCTTTAGGACCCTAGGAAGTCAGAACATTCGTCTAGAATAACCCTAGGGCCCAGATCCTTTGGGGGTGCATTAACTCTTCCAGGATGAGAGAATCCCCTCAAATTATTTATCCTTAGTGCTCTAATGATATACTCGAAAGTTGAAAAATCTCCAGATGTAAGTATTAACTAATTTAACCAAATCCAGCATTGGTGAATTTAACTGAAAGTCGCTGTTTTCCTCAAGGGTGAAATGAGAGGGGTAGAAAGTCTACAGTCTAATACTTAGTCTTGATTCAGACCCTCCAAAGAGAGCTTACCACAACTCCAGACTCCTTTGTATCCCTTGGGATATCCCTGTCCCCGCATTCCTACCCTTGTAATAAGTGTCTTTTTGGACTCCTCAAATCCTTGTGAAATTCTGTTTAGGAGGGGTCGAGCTCATTGGGTAATTCCTATGTACAGGGTAAAGTTCTGGCATTACTAACAGCCGTAAAAAGGCCTCATATCTGTAAAGCAGATGTGAGATGAGCAAACTTAGTTCCTTCAGCGTGGTCAGTGAGCATAGCCCAGAAAGAGGTGAAGGTGCTGCTGAATGTCACACCACTGACACACGGAACCAGAGGGTACGGATAGGCACGTGGCTTATGAATGCGGACCAAAAACTAAAGCCACATTCTTGTCCACTGAGATGTCATTTGCTCTACTACTTTAGGATTTATATATTTGGGCATCTTCTGTGTTGGAGACCCTGGACTGCATTCATGGGAGTGGGGGGTTCCAGAAGGTCTAAGATACAATCTTTATCTTGAAAAAGCTGAGTGCAACGTATGGTGTCTTTGAAGGACTCCTATTAAGTGCTGTAGGGGTGTTAGGGAAGGCTCCGTGGAGGGGCTGGCTTTTAGCTGGGCTTACCAGTGCTTAGAATATGAACAATGAAGATTAGAGGAAAAGAGGTCATTCCAGATGGAGAAAACTCCAAAGCAAGATAAGGCCCAGTATATTTTTTCTTTTCAGGTAGAAATGTAAATCTTGGGAATCCAAGCCCATTAAAAATCTCACATATTTCTTCCATTCTTTTTTTTCTCACTTTTTAATATCTCAGAATTGGGATGTAGCATACAGTTTAGAGGTGACATGCAAAGTTATGATCATTTATTTAGGTATTGGCCTTGTAGAAAAATTAAAATAATCAATAAAAGAAGTTTAGGAGGTAATAGCTTAAATACAAACCACAGATTAGATCTATTTAAATATAACGTAGCGTATTTATAAAGGTATCTCTTATTTTTCAAAGGATAAGAAGGACTGTTGTTGAGGTTAATAAGTTAGAATAGACAGAATTTATGGGAGAAATCAGCAATGGAGGAGATAATGCTAAATGAAATAAGTCAAGCAGAGAAAGACAATTGTCATATGGTTTCTCTCATCTATGGAACATAAGACCTAGGAAGTTCGGTAGGGGAAGAGAGGGATAAAGAAAGGGGGGTGATCAGAAGGGGGAATGAAGCATGAGAGACTATGGACTCTGAGAAACAAACTGGGAGCCTCAGAGGCGAAGGGGGGTGGGGGAATGGGATAGACCGGTGATGGGTATTAAGGAGGGCACGTATTGCATGGTGCACTGGGTGTTATACGCAAGTAATGAATCATCGAGCCTTACATCAGAAACCAGGGATGTACTGTATGGTGACTAACATAATATAATAAAAAAATATTATTATAAAAAAAAGAATTTATGGGGGAGAGTTAGTGAGACAAGACCCCTGGGTTCAAACTTTTTATGGAATAGCCAATGGTGTATGGAACAGTGAACAAACTGCTTCTTTCTGGGCTTGTTTTCTGTTTGTTATGCTCATGAAGCGATTGCTTGGTGGGGGGTGGTAGGAGGCAGGGGTCCGGACAGTATCTGTGAACCTTCTAGCACTTTTCTCAGCCCACAAAAGTTTTACCGGCCTGTGCCTTGCCCATGTGTTTCATATCCAAAGAGTCTATTAGCAGCGCGCACCACAAGGTGACGAGGCTTAGCGCTGGTGATGCCGTGAGTCATGTTTTCAGTACATACTGACATTCATTCTTAGAAGTCGCTGATTCCAAAGCCGGAAGGGGCCTGTGCAGATGAAGAAACGGAGATTCGGGCACATCCAGAGTCTAGCCTTGAGCTTCGTCCAGTGTTCTTTCCAACACATGTTTCCTTCTGACCTGGACTTCAGAGCAGGGGCCTGGAAACTCTGGCCCGCAGGCCAAATCAGCCACCGTCTGTTTTTGTAAATCAAGTCTTATTGGCACACAGCCACACCCGATCACTTAGTGTCTGTGGCTGCTCTTGTGCCGTGACAGCAGAGTTGAGCAGTTGCAGGAGAGATGGTATGGCCAGCAGAGCCTAAAATATTTGCAGACAACATGACAGGAAGCATTTGCTGCCCCCTGTTCGACGGCATTGTTGACGCGTATGTACCGTATGCTCGAAGTCGTAGGCATGATGGAGGCTACGGAGGGAGAGAACGCTGTCCCTGCTCTCAAGGAATTACGTGCACTTTAGAGGATGAGGCATGCCTAAAACATGTAGAAGGAACAATAACAAGTGATGTAAGAAAGGAGACAAGTTCGAGACTGTAGGCTATTTGCAGACCAGTCCTGAATAGTTACAATAACATCGTGAGCAGAAGTAAAATACAGCCGAGTGAAAGAAACTCTTTCTTTGCATACTCGGATGGTGTCGTTAAGTCGTTCATTCATTTGTTCAAAAATGATCATGTATCTCTCTATGTGCTGGGCTTTTCTCTAGGTGATAGGGTATAGCGTCTCTAAATGCCGAATTGTATGTCTTTGCCGACATAAGGCCACATCCCTCTGACTTCACGCCATCAAACAAACTAGCTCCTGCTTTGGTTTTCACTATAGACAGCTAAGTCTTAAAAGAAAAATTTTAAGTCGTTTTGGCTTTCTCTTAAAGTTCTTCAGTTCCATTAAAATCTTCCTGTCTGCTTGTCCCTTCCTTGGCCTTAATCCAAAAATCTGCCAAGGAAGCAAGATGCATTGGCGAACTGGTTTATAATCCATTCATACTCCTCCATTTGCTGCACAAACGTGGGGATTTTGGAGGTCTGTACGGATTTGCTTGTTCGGGTCTGTGACCCGTCCAGTGGAGACGAATTCTTTTCTGGTGCTTATCTCACAACTTTTGCTAGTCCCCTGATTTTCTTTGCAAACATGCCTCTTCATGGTTGGTGAGGACATTATTGTTTGGTTGATCCTGGAGCAGATGAGACATAAAATTCCCCCCAGCACGTGCTCCCTCCCCTCCCAACCCTCTTACAACACATGTCATGGCAATCTCTCAGATCTTTAAAGGGACTTTCAAAAATATGTTTATTATCTCTCAAGGTTGCATTTTCAACAGAAACAAAAAGATTTTAATCAAGGAAAACATGGAGTCTCCCGTACTGCTTTTTTGTCACCTGACTAGAACAATGTGCTTTCCTGATTTGGTTTCATTGACTGGATGAGTTCTATAGGCACAGAAATTCAGTCCTGGAAGCCTCTAATCTTAAATCAGATGAAGAAAAATAAGCCTGAGACACCCGAGTAAGCAGTTGGAGGTGTGTCCGCAGGGGGTCAAGGACTAGAGGAAGTCAGTCTGTCCTCTTCCTCTTGTTTCCATCGACTTCCTCCCCAGCAGTATTTAGTGCTGGTGACGTGGTTTCAAATGAAGCTCATTTGAGCCTTAAGCGCAGCCTTGAGGGGGAAAAGATGTTATAAAAGAGAAGCCTAAAGGGTTTAGTATGACAGTGGTGAGGGACAGCCTCATCCCCGGGCTTGGTGGTAAGGTGGACATCCATATGTGCGCCTTTGCACGCAGGTGTGTCAACGTATGTTTTAGGGAAGGAAAGGACAGCGTTATGGGATGTCTCCACAAAACAGAGGGGCCCAGGGTTTCAGTACTAGCTAGAAGAGCCACATCATCCCACACTGTCTCAGGCAGAGAACCCTCTGCAGGATCCCCGAGGGCTCCCGACCCAGGGTCCCAATCAACAGCTGGCCCGCAGTATTCCCCAGGAGGCGGCGTGGGCCTGTGGGAAAGTGTGGACTCTGAAATACACAGGATTGGAATCCAGTCCTTGTCTCCCAGCAGAGGCGCTGACTGTCCCTGAGGCCTGCTTTCCTTCTCCATCATAATGAGAATACTAATACCTATTTCCGGGCACTTTGGAGTACTAATGAGACAATATGTAAATACGCAGCACCAGTCGGCAAATTACCAAGCACTAGGGTCCCTTCTCTGCCTGTTTCTCTTTGCTCTACTGCAGGGCTACAGGGAGTGAGGGGAGAGCAGCGGGTACAGCCAGCCCCACTGCCCACCTGGAGCTGGCCCGGGCATTGACCCGGCAGGCCTGTGACCTGCAAAGGGCACCCCTTTGAGGCGCCCCAATTTCCTTATCTCCTTGGAGATTCACTTCTGCGCCCCCTCTCACCTCGGAGCCTTTGCTCAGGAATGTCCCTCGGGGCTCCGACTTCTCACACTGGCTGAGTCACTGCCGTGTATTTGCACTGTGAACTACGGAGAAATCAAAGAGCCCTAAAAGAGAAGGAAGTTTCAGGACAGCGTTTTTAAAAGATAAAACAGGAACAGCCACAGTGGCTGGGCGGAAAATAATAGAAGGAGCTTGAGGAGACTGGAAATTGCAGTGTGTGTGAAGGACACACATTTCTGTAATACAGCGTGACTGCCGGGAGGTTAGGGGTGCGACTTCCCAGGCTGCCCCCACCTGAGCAAAGCAGGGGCCGGGTGCTGCGAGGTTCCAGCTGAGGGGCTGAAGCTTGAAGTGTTCCCTTCCCTCCGGGGCAAGATTGTCCCTAGGTTAGAACCACTGCTGTCGTGCAGAGTGGCAACTTTTTATTTTGGTTGTTACTTACCTGTTACTCCACACCCCATGCAACCAGAGATGCAAAGGGCCAGCCTCGTTGGGAGCTGTAGTCCCTGTGCACCCGTGGGGCCAGGAAGCCAAGATCTGTATTCCTCATCTTAGCCTCTCCCCCACCCAGCTTGCTACCGCACACATACGGTTTCTGTTTTCCTAAGCCCTAAGCAGCAGAGCACAAGCAACTGCCCATTGCAAACACACCCCTGTGTATCAACACAGCCCTGGATTTATCAACTTTCTGCTTCCAGGTAATGGCTGATCTAGAGTTGAGGACAGAACACGGGGGAAAAAACAAAAAAAACGGAGCTGTGGATGTTGTAAAGCCCGTGTTTCTATAAGCAGAGTTTCTCAAGCTTAGCACTCTTGACGGTCGGGTCAGATGATTCTTTGTTAGGGTATGGGATGGGGGCGGACTTGTGGGTCATGCTATCTAGCAGCATGCCTGGACTCTACCCGCTAGAGGCCAGTAGCATCCTCCACCCCAGTTGAGACAACCCAAATTACCTCCAGACATTGCGAAATACCTTCCTTCCCTACTGGGCAACGCTGCCCCTCGTTTAGAACCACTGCTCTAAAGCAGAGTAGCAACTTTTTATTTTGTATTTTTACTTACCTGTTTTGTTCTTGAAGCTGAAACGAATTTATTAACTTTTGCAATAAATTTAAAGAAATGAAACAGGGACACTCGGCGTCTGATGAGTTGGTGATTATACCCATGGAACTGCCGTTTACAGACCTTCATTTAAAATTCCATTTGGGCAGTTAAAACAACATAAAATTACTTTCTCAGAAGCTTTCCCAAAATTTTAATTAACCACCATCATTAAACATTCCCTTTGTCAATAACTTGACTTGCCCACTCAGATTTTTAAACATCAGTTTTGTCTAGCATGGTTTTTTCATTAGAAACCATGTTGGTTATGTGTGAATTGCCCATCTTTTTACAATCTCTGCTCCGGGAGCATGTACAATGAGTCTCTGGTAGGAGACAGACGTGGGAGTGAAAATATTTCTCCTTAACCACAGGAAAGGATTTTTTACAATGCCTTTTAGCTGTGGGTACCCAGGGCACCTCACCCAGCAGGCAAGAGAGAGAATGTTCTCTCTGCAGCTGAAAAATGGCACTTCACTGGAGCTAAACCCTTTTATAAACTTCCTCTCGTGGAAGAGACGATCCAAATAATGGGCATTTGTTTAGAATACCCACACACCTCAATATAGAAGACCCTTTAGTTTAAGAGAAATGCACTTAAAATTAATGACTACCTTGTAATATAAATTTTTTCACATGCATGTTCAAGGGCTTTATAATAGGATAATCTTGTATTTATAGAGTTTGGTGAGTTTCACTATATAGTATTAAGCATTTTCGCTGATGATCAGATAACATTGTATCTGAGCAGATGTGGATTTCGACAGAGCTGACAAATTGCAGGTTAACAACCTCTAGAGGATCTAGGGAACTAAAAAGGATCTGCTTCTTATTTCATTGAAATCTTAAAAACAAAATAACTCCAGTGGCTTGAACTTCAGTTGTTAAAAAAAGGGGGGGGGGAGAGGGTGGGAGAGGAAGGAAGGAAGGAAGGAAGGAAGGAAGGAAGGAAGGAAGGAAGGAAGGAAGGAAGGAAGGAAGGAAGGGAGGGAGGGAGAAAGAAGAAAGAAAGAAGAGAAAGAAAGAAAGAGAAGAGGAAGGAAGGAAGGAAGAAGGAATCTTATGTGGTCAGGCATTTATATTTATCATCTGGAATAATTTTTAACTAAAGAAACAAAACAATCAATAGTGTTATAAAAACCACTTACACTCCGAGTTTGAAACAACTGCTTTCTGCCACAAAATTCCTGTTGCTACCTCCGTTAGTGACTGAGTAATTCAATATGTCTTGAATGTCAACATATTTTTATTACTCAGCTAAAGTTGGCTTTGCTGGTTTAAATGTCATTTAAAGTGATCAGTTGGCAGTTTGTTTGGGGTTATTTTCACATTTGTGAAAGGGAAAAGTTTGCAAGAATCAAGTGTTCTTGAAACATATAGGTAAAGTCTGTTCTCTGGTAAGCCCGGCGCCTCATTTACCCACCAAAGACCAGACAACTTTCTCGATCTTTTTTGGTAATGGTTTACATAAAGGTCCAAGTTCGATGCCTCTGAAAAACCAGCATGGTAGCCCAGTGCTGGTTAAGCCCTTACTTGGAAAAATGGCCTGGTGCACACTGCACTATTTTATGAGAAATAGAATGCATCACGACAGTAAAACAGAAGCCACAGAAACAAGGAAAGTAGAAGTCCACGTGAGGATGGGGATGGAAGGACCATCCACTTCATGCTTTAGCTCCAGTTGGCTGAGACGTGAGGGGAGTAGCAATATATTGTTCACCTTCCTATGGGCACAATTCCTTTACATCAAACTAGTAAAGACAGTTTTTTATTGTTAGTCAAATGAACACTCTGGAGACTCGCGTTCCCAATCCAGATGAATCCAAAGGTGCCATCAGGCCTCTTTGCAGCGGACACAATTTCTCCCCTGTAGAGAAGCAATAGAGGGGCTATACGCACCAACCCCCTTCGTTGTTCCTTCTAATTTACTGGCATTTTAGATGACGATATTTGGTTTTGTCAGATGTTTTCCAGTTGGAGGCGATTGTGGGGAAATTAAAATGTCTCTGCCATTTGATGGTAGGACGAACACCGAGTCCACCGCTCAGCCTGCTGATTTCCATTTGTAGTAAAAATGTCGTGAGACAAGGAGGTGGCAGGAGGATTAAGACACGTCGCCTCACTGCTTTGCGTAGCAACTAGAGTCGTCCTATGACAAGTGCCTTAAAAATGAGCTAGATTCCTCTCAGCCTGCAATAGTGTGACACTGACTTCTCCAGGTGCTTTATGGTGCGAGGATTGGGTCCCCCTGCTCTCCAGAATGGGGTTCAGCTCCCAGAGTATGCGGTGTTTTTGCTTCAAGAAGAGCGTGGTTTGTCCTGTCCTCAAACACAGTAATTCACACATCCCATTAATGTTTGGACACAGATAATTGGGGGCGGGGAGGAGGGGCCGGGAAGGCTACCATAAGAGAAGATTTATGGTCGCGTTAAGTTTCATGTTAGTTTCTTGAAAGACAAAGCCTCTTATAGAAAATACTACATTTCCTTTTGCCCTTCAGAGGAAAGGCTGAACAGAGCGAAACCTTGCTCCAGGAAGCCTTAAAATTGTACAAATATCTACCTATTAACCAATGTCTCTGAGAACAGACATCACCTCAGAAAGAGCGGTGCAGAGCCTGGACTCCTACAGGTGTCACTCCCGAGCTGTGCCCTTGGAGTAAATTACCAAGCCCTCTAAGGCCCAGCTTCCTCATCCATAAAATAGGATAGCGACAGCACCTGCCTCTCGAGGGGTCACCGGGGTCAAGTGCAGCCATCCTTGTGGAATACAAGCACAGTGCCTGCTCATAGCACCCAATACATGGCGTTGTTATTTTCATGACTTTTCCCTTCGCTTGCACCATCACAAATACGGTAATCCTGTAAAGGACATGTTATTCCTGTTTCCCATATGAGGAAACCACCTCAGGGAGATTTAAGAAACTTGCCCAAGGTGACCTGACTCAATTCCCCTTGTAAAGAGACTCCCGAGAAGGGTGTGTTTCATTCCCTGGGAGGTGACCGTGTTGACTCTAAAATATTCCAGGTCTCAGACACTCCCCTCCAGGTGTGCCAGGCCTCACCCAACAGAAGGAAGTCAGCACGGTGTCGTGCAGGAGACCCGGAATTCAAACCCCAGCCACCTGGGGCCTCCGAGGATTAGAAAGGATTCAAGGAAAGTGCTGAGCACACACACAGAATTCAGTCATCAACCTTCACTACCAGTCCTGGCTAGGGCCTGCCGAGGCTCCCAGAATCAACGAACCCCTGGAAATCAGAGCCGCTTATTCTCATCTGGAGGCCGGTCCAGAAAGCACACCTAGATAGGACATGTCTGCCTCCATCCACCTATCCACAGGTGCCAGAGGGCAAACCGCATACCATTTCGGCACATCCAGAAAACACTAGGACAAAGGAGAAGCGTGCAGTCTGTGTCTTCTCTTTTAATATGCCGACCCTCAGCCTAGCACAGTGCCTGGCCTGTATTAACTCAATAAATATTTGTGGCCTGACCAAGTGACTGAACATCAGTCCTCCAAATGGGAAAAGTGATTTTTTTGTCTTGGGTTCCTTTCTACCCTGATTTCATTGTAAGAAAACAACGTTAAAGAACTCCAGAATAGGCCGTAATGAGAAAATATCTGTCCTCTTTTGAAAACCATGCTAACCACAGCTCCCAGTCATAGCAAACCAGAGTTTTCTTTCCCACAGCCTTTCACATATCACACTTCTTTTTGTACCACGTGGTAGCCTGCCCCGATCTTCTCGTCTTTGTCCATTTAGCCTCCAACCCCAGAGTAATCTTGTCACGCCACCAACTAGACCATGCTGCTTGCCTGGAACCCTGGGGCTCTCTACTCGCCCTTTGACCTTGCCTAGTGTTACCCCTCTTTTGGCTTGCTGTCTTTCATATGAGCTCTGCTCAAGTTCAGTTCATTGGTCATGACCTTGGACAAGCTGCTTCCTCTTCCAGATCGTCACGTCCCCATCTGTGGTTGGGAGGCAGATGGCCAGGATGGTCTCCGAGGCCTCCAGAGGTCAAAGGTCGCCTTTCTCCAGCACCATCTGCCAGGTCTCTCTGGGCCCTGGTCTCCTCACTGTGAAATAAGAAAGACCGTCAATCCGCGGGAGGCAGAAGTGATTACTTGATTATTTTCTAATTCTTGTTCTTAGTGTCTCAACAAGAAACCTACTCAAAAGTGTCTTCTTGCCCTTTTCCTCTGTAGACTGTAGACTGCTTTGGGATTACGTCTATCAGTTGCTTTCTGACAGCCGGTACGAAAACTTCATCCGATGGGAGGACAAAGAATCCAAAATATTCCGGATAGTGGATCCCAATGGACTGGCTCGACTGTGGGGAAACCATAAGGTAAAAGGGTACCAGCTATTTACTCTGCTGACTAGTGCCAAAATAAAGCCTTTATCTTCCGGGTGGGAGGATAATTGCCTGGCTTCTGCCTCCTCAGTGTGCCCCTCATTATTTAGTTTATTCCTCACGGGGCGAACAATTAGACAGTTGCAAATGGAAGGAAATAATTAAAGATGCCACTTTCCATTTGTTACTTATGCCAGGGGCCAGTTAACTTCACACCCCCTGGGTCTGTTAGGGCCGCGTTGGGAGCAGCCCTGCATCCCATCCCCTCGAGCCGGCCCTGCCGCCCCTCTGTCACCAGGAACAGGGGAACAGGGAAGCTCCACGGGGCTCTGGGACTCACAAGGCGTGGGGAAGGGTCGCTTCTGTTCTGCTCGGTTAGAAACTCCCATGTCTGCAAAAGCCCCATTCTCCATGGAGGTGCTTACCCTCCAGTCTGCAACATCCCCTTGAAAAGCAGACAGGCCGGAACTGTTTGCCCCACACTTTTCCACGCTGCAAAGAGGGACTGGAATTTAAAAGATGCAATCTTTTATAGTTAGGAAAACTGTCAACGTGCGTGGATGTAAAAACTGGGTAAAACACCCTAAGTGTCCACTGTGGATGACTGGATGATGCAACAATGGTGTATACATACCATGGAGTATTACTCAGCCTTAAAAAGGCAAGAAATCCTGTGACAGGCTACAAAATGGAGGAATCTTGAGGTCATTACGTTAAGTGAAATAAGCCAGTCACAGAAAGACAAACATTGCCTGCTTCCATTCATAGGAAGTGTCAAAAATGGACAAATTCATCCAACCAAAGAGTGGAATGGTGTTGCTGTTGCCAGGGGTGGGGGAGAGGGGGGAAGGAGGGAGTACAAATCAATGGCCATAAAGTTTCCATTAAGCAAGATGGGTAAGTTCTAGAGATCTGCTCTATAACCTTGTACCTAGTTACCACGACTGTAGGACGCACTTAACAGTTTGTCAAGAGCTGGATGTCATGTTAAGTGTTCTTACCACAGGAGAGGAAAAGAAAATAGAGACACAGAGCAAAGAGTTGCCCCCCCCCTCAAAAAAATATTTAAGTAAATACATCTGTATCCGTACTCGAAATAAAACAAATGAGTCACCAACGTCCAGGCCTGAGCACAGGCCGGTAGATGTGGGACAAAGCAGGCAAGACACCCGGGAGGCACACCACCAGGGGAACCGAGTGAGAGGGGCCAGAGGCTGGTTGGCAGCCTGAGTCCCCGCCGGCCGGCCGGCCCCAGGCCACGTTGAGGAAGACCTGATGTAGGCCATGACCAAATACGGCAAGGCCCTGCTGACAGACTCCTCAGTGTGTGAGTCACCGAGAAAAATCCCGCCGTGGCGTCCGACTGTGCCCTAGCCCCCGGGGCTCAGAACCACTGTATTCTTCCTTCCAGAACAGGAATTTAAACAACAACAAAAAATCTCTTCCTTAAAATGACAAACCAGAAACAAGTTGGAGAAAGGTCACTGCCACAAAAAAAAAAAAAAAAAAGAAAGAAAAGAAAAAAGGAATTCTCTGTGGGTCAGAAGGTGAAGGCTGGCCCACAGATAGGGGGACCCTGCAGGAAACTGAGCAGAGCAGAGCTTGGTCTTGGGAAAGGAAACAAGGGAGGTTGCCGCGGGATACGCTTTCTTAGCCGCAGCGCCAGGGCTTCTGACAAAAGGTGATTCACCTTCGGACACATCTTGGTGGCGTGTGGGGAAGCAGAGGGGGTGGGCACCCGGGGGGCCGGGGAGGGGCCGGTGAGCGGGGAGCTTTCCCCAACCGGCAGGGCCTGCCAGCAGCTGACGAGCTTTTATTTGAAGAGCTCCCCAGCGTCTTTTCGGAGGTTGATTTCACTGTGTCTTTGTGCTTTTTTTCTCTCTTCCTCCTTTGAACAAACAGAACAGAACAAACATGACCTATGAGAAAATGTCCAGAGCCCTGCGCCATTACTACAAACTAAACATTATCAGGAAGGAGCCAGGACAAAGGCTTTTGTTCAGGTAGCACTTCCTTTTTCTCCTTTCCTTCTTTTGGGAGGATATTGTTTTCTTTAAATAAGAGGGAAGAGGGAGACTGTTAAGATCTCTACCTGCCTGTGTGACACTCAAAGCCATCAGGGCTACAAATTGGATACCGGATGCTGGGTGGTTAGCGTGTTAGAAGGAAAAAAAAAAATTTTTTTTTTTTTTTTTTACTTATGTCTGTCCTAGAGGAAAGCCAAAACTAAGTAAACACAATCTGAGTCACCTTCAAAATAACGCAGTGATCAAATAGTATTACCTGGCGTTAACACGCAGTGTAGTAAAAAGGAACAACAACGAAGTAACATGGTCGAAGTATTAAATGGAGGCTTCCAGGTTCCCAACTCTGTCAGCCAGGTCCTGAACCAGTGTTTGTCAGACTGTAGGTCATGACCCACTTGTGAATCAAGAAATAGATTTAATGAGTCAGTCACAACTGTTTTTTTTTTAATGACATAGAACCGAATTGGATAGAATAGAGATGAAAATATCAGACTGGGGGGCGCCTGGGTAGCGCAGTCGTTAAAGCGTCTGCCTTCGGCTCAGGGCGTGATCCCGGCGTTCCGGGATCGAGTCCCACATCGGGCTCCTCCGCTGGGAGCCTGCTTCTTCCTCTCTCACTCGCCTGCTGTGTTCCCTCTCTCGCTGGCTGTCTCTCTGTCACATAAATAAATAAAATCTTTAAAAAAAAAAAAGAAAATATCAGACTGTATCACGTGAAATAAGAGTCCCTAATGATTCATGAAAATTGGGGGGGTGTATGTGTGTTGTACGTGCTGAGTCATGATATAAAATGTATTTTTCACGATGCATTATAATCAGAAGAGTCTGAAAGCTGCTGCAGTAGACATTCCTCTTTCCAGACTTCCTCACAGCTAATGAGTTCCAACCATTTAACCTACCACATAGATTGTGATTCCAAGTACTATGCAAGAGAGGAGAAAGAATTAGAAGAGGAAGAAGAAGGGATCTAAAGGACCAATCAGGAGAGGTAGAAGTGGTGGTAATTGACACTGGTGGTAATGGCCATGGGGAGACCCAATAAAGGCTGGGAGAAGGTGGGGTCAACACACATGACGTTAGGTTATGCGTTTGGCAGGTGGGACAGAAATGAGTTTCGGATGGGGCTAGAGAGATGGATTTGGAATTATCTACACACAGGTAGAAAGTGACACTTGGTACGAGTAGATGAGCTTGCTGGGGTAGACTGGAAAAAGCAGAGAACCTGGATGTTAGCAGCAGGAGCTACGATAACTTAGGAAGAGGGGAAACAATGGAGATCTTCAACAACAACAGAAAAGGCTGTTCAAGAGTTGGAAACAGAATGAATGAAGTAAAAAAAAATAATAATCCTCCTTTCTCTGGCTCTGCTGATGCTTCCCCTTCATCCTTCACCCTAAACTTGGTCCTCGGCGCCTACCATTCCTGGATGAAATGATCCCATTACATAGCTTCAGTTATCACCTTAATGGTTAGACTCTGTACCCAGCTCTAAAATCCTCCTGAAATTCCACATCTCAGTTTCCAAGAGCTTTTCATAGTACATGTCCACCGAAATACCACCTTGATATCTCAGACATGAAATGTTCAAGACAGACCTTTGCATACTAGAAACCTCCCCTCCCCCCATGCAGAATTCTTGTTACTCATCAGTGGCGTCACCGTTGTTCTAAGTGACCAACCTTGACATTGGAGTTATCAGTGACTCTTCCATATCCAGGTTAGTCATTGTGCTGGATCGTCCTTGGCTCTTCTGTACCATTTCCACTGCATTCTATGTTGTTGGGGCTGGAAGCCTGGAAACCACAATTCCCGAGATTTCTTACCAGCAGGTTCCAGGTCGGAGTTTACCAATGACAAGCACTTTCATGAGAATTTGGAAGATGTAAGAAAGGCAAAAGCATTATTATTGCTTCCCTGTCTAGACGTTATGATTTACCCCTAGATTAATTCATAATCCTTTCTACCTCTGGTCCACTCTCCTGCCTTCCAAATTCATCACGCACCCTGCCAGCTGCCCTACAACACTAATAGGAGTCCCTGTGCCAGAAACCTATATCCCTTTCACTTTTGCTTTTCTTAATATATATGCCCTTGTGACACCTGGGTGGCTCAGTCGGTTAAGCGTCTGCCTTCGGCTCAAGTCATGAACCCAGGATCCGGGGATCAAGTCTCACACCAGGCTCCTTGCTCAGCAGGGAGCCTGCTTCTCCCTCTGCCTACCACTGCCCCTGTTTATGTGCTCTCTCTCTCTCTTTCTCTCTGACAAATAAATAAAATCTTTAAAAAAAAAAAAATCTCCCTACCTATCTATCTATCTGCATGCCCTCTAGGTCCATCTCAGGTGTCCTGCCCTTCATGAGGCCTTCTTCAACTGCTCAAACACACACAGATATCTTCCTCCATCATCTCTTGGATTCCCTTGGCCCTAAACCGCCTCATGATTTGCATTTACGATAGTTGTATATGTGAAGTCCTTCTCCCCACAACTAGGTCATAAGATTCTAGAAGGGAGAGGATTATATTTTCTATAATTCTGTTCTATACCTTATGGAGGCTTTCAGTAAATTTATTTTGACATACCGATATGGACTATCAGAAGCTTATTATGGAAAAGTAGTCAAGAGAAGAAAGGGGTAGTTTGCAGTACCAAATATAGCATATGTGTGGATTTGGCCTCCGGAGGTTGTTAGTGACTTTAGATGGTGGGGAGAAGTTTTAGTTAGGGGATGAAAGGAGAAGATTGACTGCAGCCTTGACAAATCATACTGCTTGACAAGTTCAGCAATAAAGGGCAAAATAGAGAAGCAGAAGTAGTTGGAAAGTTCGTAGGCTTCCAAGAGTGATTTTCGACAATATAAAAAGACAGAATAGCACTATTAGTGAGGAGAGTTGGTCATTTTTGAGGAAATGAGTGTTGGAAGCCTGACTTGCCACAAAATGAAGACTTCTTGGTATAAAACCCAGCGTGTAATCAAGCAAAGTGTTAAATTGTGGGTACTCTTTACAGGACTTGTAGGTATTGAGAGAAGGGAGATTTCAGTAGGGACCGGCGCTATTACATGGCTCTTTGATGAGGCAGAGCTCAGAGAAAGGAGTAGAGAGAGAAGGCCAGATAAGGTTTGGAGGAAGGCTTGAGCCGTGATTGGTATAAAAAAAAAGGCTGGCCGGGCTAGAGTAAAGGGTTCATGCTTATAAACAGTGGGGGCCCAGAGTTTCCTGGGTGGAAATGACCAAGAGGCCAGGTGGGCCAGCTGAAGAGTGTATCCTTGGCGTTATCTGATAAGTGCTCATCACAGGCTTTTGAACATGGAGTGACAGGAGAAAGAGCCTGTTTGCAGACAGTTCATGTGGTGCAGGGCAGAGGGCCTGGGAAGGGAAAGGTGTGCAGGCCCGAGTGGTGCTGTCGGGGGGCGCTCCCACGGTGAGGCGGCAGTGTCTGCACCCAGCCCACCTTCCTGAACCAGGGAGGTCATGGTCGCAACGAGTCACTGATGTTACTTCCACCGAGAAGATAAGTCTTGCCGTTTGCGCCCAGCTGCAGGGAAGCTAGACTAATGGGGGTTCATTTCTAACATGTAGCGTGGATCAGTGATAACACTGAAAAGGATTTTTCTTTTTGCCTTTCTGATTTCCAACAGCACCACTAACTTGCCCTGTTAGGAAAATTTTCCATTTGACGTTTAATTGTATCCTTTGAGTTAAATTCAAGTTTTGCATACCATTCCCCGGGCTCACGGTCTGGGATGGAAACGGATCTACAACTCTCAGAGGTCACTGGAAAATCTCTCTAAAAATAAGAAACACGGATCAGTGAGCTGTACCAGGGTTCCCTCGTATGGCCGTGCACGAGGCACTGCACAGCTCCAAGGGGGGCTGTCTTCTAGACTCTCTTTATAGTTCTTTTTGCCATTTTTCAGGCTGTCAGAGAAAGGGCACCTCTTTCCAGTAAGTTAGCATTAGTGGCCGGGTTCAGTAGCTCTCCAGCTATTTGAGGTGATGGGGCCTCTGCTTTGAGTTGAGAGTTCAGGGTGGGGACAAACTTGAGGAAAATGTAATCTCTGGACTCCCCCATCTCCTCTTCCAAAGGTTTATGAAAACCCCAGATGAAATCATGAGTGGCCGAACGGACCGTCTGGAGCACCTTGAGTCCCAGGAGCTGGATGAACAAATGTACCAAGAAGACGAGTGCTGAGGGAACCAAGCCCCGGCCTCAGCGGGGGGCCGGCAGCGGGGGGGCTCCCCTGCCCAGCAGGGCCCTGGAGGCGTGGCCAGCAGGCCGGCTGAGAGCTGAACCGGAAGAGACCGGGAAGTGGGAGTGACACTTGTCTCGCGTAGCAGGAGGGCCCCCAGAGCACCTTAGACAAACCACCCAGCGAAGGCGGGGCTGGAATTCTGGCCGAGGGCTCGAGCCTGGGACTCCTGGTTCCGTTTCCTCCTTACGTGGAACCTCTCCATCTGTAATTCCTCACCTCACCCGTCCACCTATTGTTAGTTTCATGGTGTTTTCGGTTTTTTGTTTGTTTGTTTTTTAAAGACCATGCGGTTTGACTTTTCATCATTCATACAGGGGAAGACATCTGAGGTTGTTTTCCTATGGAAATATATATCTATTATATATATCTATTTTTTGCAAATCTCACAAAGTGCGGCAAGCCCAGCTGGTCAGGAAAGAGAACACTTGCAAAGGGTTTCAGGTTCCTCTTTATCCTGCCACGTGGATCAGGTTTGTGCCTGTTGCTGTTGGGTCTTGGCTGGAAAAAAAAAAAAAAAGAAAAAAAAAAAAGATGCTTTTAAAAAAGATAAAATGAAAAGGAGAGCTCTTTTTCTCCCTCTCGCTCTTTCCTTCCCTGCCTCCTGTCTGTCCTCCCTCCCCGCCCGCTGTCGAGCTTCACATGCCTTTTAGCAGAGTTGAGCCTCCTGGAGAGTGTTGAGCGTTGGTGACGCTGGGTCGGCTTCAGTGGTCTGGGTGCTTTGCAGACGGCACCGCGAGATCAGACCCACATCCCGGCATCTGGCTACCCATGGGAGGGAGGCCCCAAACCTCACAGGTGCTGCAGTCCTCCAGAAAGAGAAATGCCAGTCCAGCGGGCTGCCGCCCCCCCCACCCCGCCCCAGGGGTGGCTGTGAGAACCCCAGGACATGGTGGTTTCACGGGACGGAGGATTAAGGACAGAAGGCGATCTGCATCATTCAGAAGGCCCCAGCATCATGGGAGTAGCGTGCAAGTTCCACAAGGTGAAAAATACAAGAAGACCCCCAGGGCCTGATGGTCAGAAACTTGGTGGAAAATGTGCTGCAGGGGGGAGATGTGCTTCCGGCGCAGGGGATTGAGGCTAGTGAGGGGGAAGGTCTTCTTCGCTCCATCCCGAGGCCATCTTGTGGTCAGTTTCACGCCCTCGCCTGGTTGTTGTTGTTGGTTTTGTTGTTTTTTTCCATTCCTAGCCTTTTTTTTTTTTTTTTTTTAAGTTTCCTGGTCCCCACAGGACACAGGGCATTTGAGAGGGGAGGAACCTGGAGTACACAGTCACTTGCTCCTGGTGTTTGCCAAGCCAGGGCAGACAAGAAACTCCTCAGATTCATTACCTTTTTCTTCTCTTCTTCTTTCATAGCTATGTGTCAGAACAGACCTGTTTGTGGCTCTTTTTCACCTCAACATAAGATCCATAGTATCTTGTAAAACGAGGGAAGTGCCACCTCTTAGTACTTTTGACGATAACAGATATTTTTAGAAAGCTGTTTTAGGGTTGTTTTTTTTTTTTCGTCTTCTAGCCACCGGAATTGACTCTCCCAGTACAGGTTCAGAATCCAATATTAGGAGGACAGTCTTTTTTAATCCAAAAGATTAGACCTGCCTTACAAAGTACCCCGTCCTCGTTCCTCTGTTTCCTCTACTCACTCGGGTGAGCACCTCACAGCTGCCAGGTCTGTGTATATGCCGTCAGCGGACTTCACGGGGAAGCTGCCAGAGCCCCGGGTATCTCTTCAAGCCACTTCCAACTGCATCAGGCAGGTGGGGGTTGGAGGAACACAGACAGGAGGAATTCTCCCCCAGCCTTACTGACAAGGACACCAGCCGGGGGGGAGGGAAGGACAGATTGACTGTGGGTCAAGGACACTGGAATTGGGGAGCCCTTCAAAGCTCTTAAGTTGGGTTCTGTTCCTGCCTCTTAGCAGACTGCAGAGAGACACATGGATTTGGCCAGCCTTCTGTGCTGTCACAGGCTCCCCCAACTCTACCTTCCAGAAGGTGGGGCTTGTGATCAGGTCAGGGAGCTGCCGTGTGAGGCTGAAGGGTCCATTGATGAAGGAAGGGTTTGGTCTCAGTCTGCTTGAGTGGTGGTGAAATTCAGCTGGAGCCCAGCATGCTACAGGTACCTTGTAAGAGCGGTCAACAGCACTCAGTGATCCATTCTCCAGCCTCTAAGATGACTGATGTTGGATCACTACTGGAGATCTTAAGCCAAGTACCTGGTGTGTTGTGAAAGCTGTTGAGTTTTAGGGCTGGAGAGAACGGGTGGATTTTTACTGAAGCCCTTTGTGTGACTATGAAATCAGAGACAAGGCATGATGTGACTCTTCCCTAAGATTAGAACATCTCATTCTGTTCACTGTACCCAGATAGAAGGGCTCAGGCTCTTAGTGTTCAAAGAATATTACAGTTGAATTAGGGAGGGAAATTCCCTTCGGCCCCAAGGATTTCTGTATTTAAAGCAATACCCTATAAGAATAAGTAAGACAGGATGACACCTTCAGCCACTTGAAGAATAGAAGTGCTAATTCCAATGTGATCTTTATTTCCCACCCAGATATTACCAATAAGAATTTTCTGTTGATTCCCTTAAAGGCAAAAGTCCTTCTCATTTATTCTTTGAGCTAACACCTGGGCAGTGCTGACACCAGGGATACAGTGTTTACACACTGCAGACCCCAAAGATCCCAGCTTCAGTTCAGCAAACTTGGCTGAAGCACCTGCTGGACACTGAGGGATTCAGAGAGGAATCGGGCACAGCCCCTGCCCTCTGAGAGTGTCTGCTAAACCTGTCGACTCTATCCAGGATGAAATTCCTTACTTCAACACTAAGTGCTGGGGAGGGAGGGCACGTTCACCTGGGACCACATTAAAAGCATGTCTGTGATCTGAATAGTTGACCTTTCCCCGCTGATGTCACAGGATGCCTTGGTGTAGATCAGAAATCGGGAAAGGAGAATGCAGAAGAGCCCTTCGGAGTGGGGAGAGCTTCCTTCAGCTGTGTCTGGGGGTGTCGCTCTCGCTAGTATCTCCAGCTAGAAATCCTCTAGCACCTTCTCTTGCCTGCATCTTGGGTTCACCACGTTGCCTCCTCTCCATCAGAGGAAAGCAGTGGCAATTGGCTGGAGTGGCCATGTGGCAGGAACATTCTCTCTTTTTTGTCCCAAGGCAACTTGGTCTCTTGCCTAAGGCAGCGTCACCAATGTCCTGATTCCTTTCTTTCTTTCTTCCCTTTTTTTTTTTTTTTTGAGGGGGACATCCCCACAGAAAAAGAGGAATAACAGACTGATGGATTTCCTCCTCTCAACAGTGTGTTTGGAACCCTCTGAGCCAGGGTCTTTGTACGCTGATATCTTGCCCAAATAAGAATGTAGCTTTAGCTAAAACTTCGATGGCTATGACAGGATTCACCTAAATGACTAAGTAACCACTGTTTCCACCTTTCACTGTCTAAGCTCCAACTCTGAATACATTTTTGAAGCGTTCACTGCCTTCTGCAGAGGGGAGACCTGAGTGTGCAGGAGGTAGGATGATGCCCTGGGAGCAGACAGCATGCCAGGGACAGAACGAGGAGTGGAATCCAGCCAAGCCATACCCCCATTTGACCCATTCCCACCCAGCAAGCTGAAGATAAAAGATTTGGGGAAATACCCAAAGAACAAAGGGCAGGTTTTTTGCCCTAGCATTCGGTGCTAGTTTTCATCCCTCAGCCTACTCCTCTTCTGAGCAGAGAATTCTGGAAGGAAGGCAGTGATCTAAGGAAGCCACGGGGGGAGGGAGGTGACAATAATCCCTGCCTGTCTAAAAACCACAGAAGACTAACCTGATACTCTTTTGGCCCCATCTGCATCAACACTAAACAACTACAAACTCCCCGAATCTTTCACACACGCCAAGTGAACATTCTCGAAGATTTCTCTTTGTGACTGCAACCACCTGCAAACCAGAACGAATCTAGAATTTCTTTTTCTTTTTTTCTTTTTGTTTAATTTCTAATCTCTTGTTGTTTATGAGGTGTGGGGTTTATAAGGGACTGAATCAAATGAATGTAACAAAAAAGAAAAAAAAAACAAAAAACAAATGCCTTTTCTCAGGGCCAGTGAGTTGCAAATAATTTTTAAAGAAAAGCCTATAATTGCATCATCTCAATAAATTTTTTATAAAAAAAAAAAAAAGGACCAAGTCTCTGTTTTTAATAGTATGAAATGGAGTCATACAGGCAAGGTACGCCAGTGAGGCAAATCCTGTCTCCACTCAATTACAGTACAAAGCGTGGTCCTGGTTTTTCACTGGCAGGCAGCCTCTGCCACACAGCTGTCTGCAGGGAGTCTTGAGACAAGTGGCACCAGAAGGGTCCGAGAGTTCAAAGCTGAGCATCTGCCACAGGTGGAGAAATTGGCCGGAAGGAACCCCGACCAGAGATGCTTGGGTCCCGTGCTGTGCCAAAGATTGATCAGCTCCCTGAGGATGGAGGTGATTCCAACGTCCTCCCACAACAGAACTGCTCCTTAATTCTGCCAAAGTCATGGATGTGAGCCTGTAGGTGAGGCCGGGCCCAGGGCTACACAAGGGACCGTAATGACCTGGAAGGTCATCACCCAGCTCAGAGCCCACGCCCATGCTCAGAATGTCTCAGCGACACTGGCCAGCCCCCTGCCAACCGGTAGGCACTTCTGATTTCCATATCAAATCTCTGTCTGCCATCAGAGGTGGGTAGAGCTAAAAGAATGGAAAATGAAGTAAATGAGATTGCTTGTTAGCAACTCAGATGTAGGTTTGGGAAGCAGACATTGGACAGCCATCAGACTCTTTCTGTATCTAAGTTGTCCTGCGTACCCTGTCTTCCGAGACTACAGATTGCTGGTATGTGGCCCTATATTCTGTATCATCGGAGCGCAGTATCAATGAGTAGGGGTCTATATCTTTCCTGAGGTGCTAATAATGCATCTGAAGCTACTATTTTTATAACAGCATTAGCATCCCCTGGGAATTGCTAGAAATGCAGATTATCAGTTCCTATCTCAAAAACTGAATCAAAAACTTTGGTCAGGGAGGGGAGGGCTTAGCAATTTTCTAACAAGCGCTCCAGGTGATTCTGTTGCATGCTAAAGTTTGGGAACCACTGCTAGCATCCTTTGTTCATCTTGGTAGAAAGAAGACTGTGGCCTTCTAAACCGTAAGTGCACAGAGTAATTGATGACAACCAGTCTGCACTACCAGTACTTACACACGGCAATGCTGTATTTTTCCTAAGACTAAATATGCTATGGAATGATGCTAAGTGGACAAAGAACCACACGTCAAAGTCGTCTTCTTGCTTCCTCCAAATCTGTCTGCTGCAAAGATGAGCTGTTTTAAAGGGTAGCTCTAGCAGCTGACCTGCCCTTTGCAAATTAGAGCACAACTCCTTTTTCACTTATGTCCCCTTCTCTGCCTAATCAACTTAACCCATAAGGAAAAATAAAACGATCATTCCCATCTACTCACTGACTGTGTGTGTCTGGAGTTAGTAAGCAGAGCCCAGATAACCACTTAGCCAGGGTACCGGCAGGGGAGCCACTGGACTTGACCTTCTCCAACCTGAGAAGTGCTCGTGGGTCACCAGGATCTTGGTAAAAAGCAGATTCTGCCAGTAATATCTACATCTTGGGAATTATGAGCACATCTGCTCCTCTACCCTACTCTCGGAGTGAGGCTTGAAATTTGGCATTTCTATCAAGCCCCACCCAATCCCACCAGTGACCCTGATACCTGCTTGTGCTCAGACCACACTTTGAGTAGCAAGACACCGATTCTCACCCATCGAGCCTTGAAATTCTGTCCCTGAAGCAAAATCGGACTAGCCTCTCTCTTTGGTGTGTATTCCTTTGCCAAGTCCTCCCTAGAAAAGTCCCTGGGGCCAATCTGCTCTGCAAGAAGTTTGCTTGTTCTCTGGGACAGCAACGAGACTGAACACCATGATTAAAAGCCTCTTCACCAAGTGAAGGGGCAGCTATTCGTGTACTAGACCTTAACACGGGCGCTCCTAACCCAACACCTCACGGCCACCGTGCTCGTGGCGAGGAATGGGAATTCCTGGCCTCACTGCCTCTCTTCGAGCCTCTAGAAAGACCAGTCATGCTCATTGTAAGCAGACAGAAAGCTGATGATGACATTCTCGTCATTCCAAAAGACAGTGGGCTATACGGGCAGACGTTCCAGCCAAACTGCCCAAGATGTTGACCTTAAAAGCCGACAGTCTGGGGCATCATCCTCACTGTCGGGATTTACAGGTTCATTTTTTTTTAACTTAAGAACCAGAGTCTTGGTCACAAGATCCCATATCAGACCACGTGAGTTGACCTTGGCTTCCTCCAATCGCTCTGGTAGCCCTACGCACTCTGTCCTTGGTGTTTCAACTGCGAGTGCTTCCGCCAAAGCAATGAAACGCCCTCCGGCAGCGGAGTGCTCCTGCGCCCCTGTCCCCAGCTCAGGCTGTCAGAGGGGAGGAGAGTGTCGCAGGCAATTCCATCCGGCCGGCCCCTTGCTTGGCACCTGGCACAGTGTGCATCTTACTAAGTGAATGAGGGAGTGAAGTCAGCAAAAATCTTTGTGACCTTGGGTTAGACAAAGGTTTCTGCAGTATAACCCCCAAAACACAACCCATAAAAGAAAAAAAATTTTTTGGACAAAGTGAACTTTATCAAAATTAAGATTTGCTCTTCAAAAGATAACCATTAAGAAAATGAAAAGACAAGCTGCAGACTGGGAGAAAAGACAACTCTTTGATGTACAAAATCAGACATTTATCGCAGGCACTGAACATAGTCTCCCATTTATACGTTACCCACGACTGTCTTGGAAGATGGTTCTCTTTCCGCTCATTAGTGGGCAGTGTCAGTCACTCACGTAAAGGACAGAGATGTATTACACGTCTGCTGCAATGAAACCACCTTCAAAGTGCGTTTTAAAATGATTTCTTTTGTGTGTCGTGTTGGCAAAACACTTTTCACCGCTCTGCAGTTCGAATTCCCTCTTCCCTTTCCTTTTTCAGATTTCTGAAGCAGGCGGCCTTTTGGGAGGCGTATTAGAGGGTTTTTAAACTACATAATAAAATAAATCACTCATTCCTAGTAAGCAGCCTTGCGCGCTGACTCGTCTGCTCTCAGAGCTCCGGCCGATTGCAGCTATGGGCAAAGCAACATTGTTAGGCGGGGGGCCTCGGGCTGGGGGAGCAGCTTGCAGTAGCAAGGTGTGACCTGCCTTGTGAGGAGCGAAACTGGCAGCAGAGAGAGGGAGGAGACGGAGGAGACTGTCTACACGGGCTTCAGAGTCTAGCTCTCATTCTGCCTGTTGCATCAGGAGTCCGAGACAGAGAGACCTGAGTTCGCTGGTACCAAGTTTCTGATTTATTCTATTCTGATTTTAGATCCGTTGCAGGCTGGTGCCCAACCCAGGTGGTATGAGAGCGACAGAGCAGAGAGGTTAACCAAATGCAGAGTCAGAACGCCAGGTCCCACCCCACTTCCTCTCACTAGCTGTGTGACCACAGGCAACTTACTTACCCTCTCTGTGTCTCAGTTTCGCCAAGTGTAACACTGGGGTCATGCTGGTAGTAGTCCCTACCTCAGAAGGATGGTGGTGAAGAGTAGATAAGGTATTACAGAGAAAGGGCTTAGAAGAGTGCTTGGTACAAAGTTACCTGCTATTAATTTTACACTTTACTCCGGAGCCACGGAGCCTCGGAGCCACGGAGCCACTTCCCGCTGCCTCGCCCAGAACGGCTCTGTATCAGTTCTACACATCAGGATTCTCCACAAAGCTACCTTCTGAAAAGTTTCCGCTGTTTCTGTTTTATTCTGTTTTGTTGGGACACCAGAGAATGAGTGTAACCCCGTCACTTCACAGAGGAGGGGTCAGAGGCCAGAGCAGGTGAGGGGCCATCTGAGCCCTCGCACACCCCATAGCTGTCTGAGCCAGCCTCCCCCCTCCAGCCCTCCCCCACTTCACCCCCCCCCCCGCCCCCATGTCTGCAGTGGGCCAAGTTCTCAGCCTTGCAGAGCACCTGAGTTCTCAGTGATATTTACTTGTGGCAATGGACTCGACCCAAGGGAAATATTGCCTTGACTCAGGTTTACTGAGAATATTTTGATCTGGTTTTGTTCAGTTCATAGCTTTAGGAAATGTGTAGGTTTCATTCCATTTAAAATTGGTCCGCGAGTTTCCTTGATTTTGTTTTTCTCCCACTTGCTAAGGAAGTCCTGGCTCAGCTCATAGGTGCACAAAACAATGTAATTTGGGTTCAGTTTGGGGACTGGGAAATTAGAGCATTATGTTTCAGGAGAGCTCTGAACATGAGGGGGCCACATCATAAAGCCCTAGAAGTCTGGCTGCTTGTGAGACGCTCCTGGACACCTTGCTCACTGCTAGACTCCTGCTTTTCTATTGGAAAAAGGAAGAATGCACCTGACCAAACGGAGAATCTTCCATGTCCACTCAGAGTTGAATCTTCACATGGAGCCACAGGAGAGGAACAGCAGGCATACTGGGGTCTAGTCCCATTTAATCACTCTCTCAAGCCACTCACTGAAGGGGTGTGGCTCGGTTTCTTACAGAATTCTTGTCCTCACAGAGCCTGGGTGGCTCAATTGGTTGGGCGTCAGACTCTTGGTTTAGGCTCAGGTCGTGATCTCGGGGTCCTGGGATCGAGCCTCATATCAGGGTCACCACTCAGAGGGGAGTGTGTTTCTCCCATTCCCTCTGCTCCTCCCCTCACGTGCTTGCTCTCTCTCTCTCTCTCTCTCTCTCAAATAAATAAATAAAATCTTAAAAAAAAAACAAAAAAAATTATTTTCCTCATAGCACCACTGAAGTGATTCAGGGAAGAAAATGTTTAACAATCCTAGCACATACATGTTAGCTCCCTTTCCTCTTTCGTGCCTGGCAAACCCTCCCCTCAACTCATACACACTACGCATTTCTGTAATTCTGATTCTATTGAATTCCAAGTGGGAAAATCACCCAATGACCACTGCTGAGGCATGTTGACCTTTTGTTTCTAATCAACTGAATTACCACTTGACCTCCTCAAGACACATATGACCCTGAGTCAAGACCTTGACCAAAATAGGGTAGATTACCTTGCAACACCATCTGGGAAGTCAGAACTTCTTTCCTTTGCCAACCTCCCAAAGGAGGAGCCTCCCCCAAGATTAGAAGTCTGTAAGCCATTTCCCTCCCCTAGCTTCTTCCTCCTAGTAAAATTTTGCGCGAGCCATTTGCATCAGCTTGGAGCTGGTTAGTCAAATCAGTAGGTGAATGCAAATTCTCTGTGGAATTTGAAATCTGCTTTGGGCGATTCCGTTTGGAGCTGTTTCCTTTCCTTTCTCTTATAGGTTCCCTATACTGATTCCCACCTGAGGAAAACCTAGAACATGGAACACTCCAGAGATGACTTTATCCCCAAACCAAAGATTTTCTATTGCAAGAGAAATTTTGGTTGTGGTTTAACCTGCTGAGGTGAAATCAGGGTTTTAGACACTCAAAGTTCCCTTGCTAGCAGGTGCTTCATTCTCTCCCCATGCTCCCAGCATTCACCACCACGGCCATCTTCAAATATTGCCTCAGTGCCAATGACGGCAGGGCACCTGGCCACGGGAGAGCCACCCTTGAGGACCACTGAGTCCTTTCCCGTGAAAGCTGTGGACTCAGACTCAAATTTAACATGACCAGGCCATTTGGCTGAGACATTTGCCATGAAGAAGATCCACTTGTTTATGCTTACCTGCAAAGGCTCCTTCCATTTCAGACAGCTAATGTGGCTTAACCGGCCATCAAGCAGGAATGACGCCAAAGTCAAATAATTATACCGTGTCGTGATGTGCTGCTCCTTTAGCCTCCCTCGCTTTATAATTTTGGGTGCCAACCTTTGGATGGGCTCAGACTTGCAGAAGAACATTCCCTACTGGGTTCTTCACAGAAGCCCTGGTTCTGGGAAGGCTGCTTAGGCCACGGTGCAGTTCGAACAGCTCTAGCCCCAGGGCCTTCAGGCCAGTCAACCCCAAATTATTTTGAGACACGCCTGCTTTTTGTTTTTTGAACATATCTTGAAGAAGATCCAGGTGTCCCAGGTGGTATGTAGCTTCTGAGATGGACAGGTAAGCTTCCTCGGGGAAGTAAGATCACGGTGGTCTGGTGAAAAGAACACAGGCTTTGGTATCAGACAGGGGTGGGGTTGGAACCTGGCTCTATCCCCGGCAGTGATGGGACATTAGAAGTGAAACAAAAACAAAAGAGGGGCGCCTGGGTGGCACAGCGGTTAAGCGTCTGCCTTCGACTCAGGGCGTGGTCCCAGCGTTCTGGGATCGAGCCCCACATCAGGCTTCTCCGCAGGAGCCTGCTTCTTCCTCTCCCACTCCCCCTGCTTGTGTTCCCTCTCTCGCTGGCTGTCTCTATCTCTGTCAAACAAATAAATAAAATCTTTTAAAAAAAAAAAAAAGAAAAACAAAAGAAAAAAAAGTAAAAAGAAAAGAAGACTCGGGGCGCCTGGGTGGCACAGCGGTTAAGCGTCTGCCTTCGGCTCAGGGCGTGATCCTGGTGATCCGGGATCGAGCCCCACATCAGGCTCCTCCGCTATGAGCCTGCTTCTTCCTCTCCCACTCCCCCTGCTTGTGTTCCCTCTCTCGCTGGCTGTCTCTCTCTCTGTCGAATAAATAAATAAAATCTTTAAAAAAAAAAAAGAAAAGAAGACTCATCTTCTTTGGGTAGCCATTTCCTTCTCTACCATTCAAGGAAGGGGTTCTTTGAAAAGTAGAGATAATGTATATAAGTGCCTGGCACATTACAAATGTTCGATAAATAGTATATGTTATCATTCAGCTGGGTGGGCCCTTTCTCCAGGAAGTGGATGCATTGGTGGATATGGAATCTTCTGTCTAAAAATCATATTCTCTACTCACCAAATCTTACCTAGCTTCTCTCTTCATAGTTTGTTCTTTTCTCCCTTCATTATTCAAGGAAAAAAAATGAAGAAGCAACTCAAGTGTAGAGGCTGCCTGGATCTGTCTTTGCCAAGTGAACCAACCTCATTCTCAATTCATGATGTGTAGGGTGAGGCTGAGAAGGATTTTTGAATCCTGCATAAAAATCTTTATTCTTACCCAGTACTTAGAAAGAGTGCTTACATACACCGTATCTATAAATTCTTCTAACAACCCCATGAAAAACTATTTTCTCTCTCATCTTAAGGTGGAAACTGAGACTCAAGGGAAGGTAAGATTTGGTTAAGTTCACACAGATGGAAAGCAGGAGAACTTGATTTCAAAATAAGATCTTCTGATTCCTTTTTTTTTTTTTTTTTTCATGTTATCCAGGAAAGAAAACTCTTCAAACCACTGTCAGCCTTTGATACCAACATTTCTTGATTTGGCTATTAGAGAACAAGGCTCTTATGGAGTAGAGACAGGACGAGTAACTCTGCCTGGAGGGAAGGTCTGGACCTGGCAGTGATCTGGAATTTGGAGTCCCAAGAACCAGGGAAGGGTGCCGCTGGTGTCTCCTAAGGCAGCAAGGTGTAGTAGGAGAGCACTGGGAGTCTTGAAATGTGGGGTGCCAAAGAGAGGAAATTGTACCTATAAGAGAGTTGGAGGGATACTAAAAATAAACTTCCCCTAAGTTATAATTTCACTTTGGGCCAGCTCCACCTCTCTTCTTTACTGACTTCATACATTTTTTCCAACTTTTTCCATGGCCTTTTCTCAGGAGTCCTGTCATCTACAAGAATGCAGTCCAGTGCATTCATATACTGAGAAGGCTCAGGGACATGGCGGGATGGAAGTCCACCATCGCAGGTGAGGCCACATGGAAGGAAAGGGTCTGGTGAAGGGACTAAGGAGGAAAACTCTGGTGAATTCAGCAGGCAGACGTGGAGTACAAGGCCAGGAGCAGAGTTGTACAGATTACCAGCTAGCTAAAATGGGTAAAAGCCAGATTCAAGAATATAGATACCGAGGGTATTTGAAGGGCAAGGAGCAGGCAGCCAGGTATGGGGTGAGAATCAAGGGGTATCTGGCAGCAGCTTCTAAGAGTGAGGATGACCAAAAGCAGAAGCGTCAGAGGATAATGAAAGAGGGCAATTGTAGGGGTACCTGGGTGACTCAGTCGGTTAGGCATCTGCCTTCAGCTCGGGTCATGATCCCGGGGTCCTGGGATCGAACCCTGTGTCGGGCTCCCTGTTTAGAAGCAGTGGGGAGTCTGCTTCTCCTTCTGCCTTTGCTCCTCCCCTCTACTCCGGCAGTTTCTCTCTCTCTCAAATAAATAAAATCTTAAAAAAAAAAAAGAATGGAAAAGAAGAGAAGAGAAGAGAAGAGAAAAGAAAAAAGAAAAAAGAAAAGAAAAGAAAAGAAAGAAAAGAAAAGAAAAGGAAAGGAAAAGAAGGGGGGCGCCTGGGTGGCACAGCGGTTAAGCGTCTGCCTTCGGCTCAGGGCGTGATTCCGGCGTTATGGGATCGAGCCCCACATCAGGCTCCTCTGCTGAGAGTCTGCTTCTTCCTCTCCCACTTCCCCTGCTTGTGTTCTCTCTCTCGCTGGCTGTCTCTCTCTCTGTCGAATAAATAAATAAAATCTTAAAAAAAAAAAGGAAAGGAAAAGAAAAGAACAGAGGACAACTGTACATATGGGTTTGCATGTACTTTTGTGTGTGTGTGTGTGTTGTATGCATGTGTGTTTGAACAAATGATGATATTGCTAGGGCAACTCAAGTTATAGGAACACAGAATATTAGAACTAGAACTAGAAGGAGTCTTAAATCATTTCATGTAAATTGGAGCTCAACAGAAATGAGTGATTGACTCAAAGTCACAGAGCTACCCAGCGACATAGCTAGCATGCTTCTTTATGGTTCATTGTCTGTAGCGCAGAGTCAGGAAAATACCTCAGCAAGGAATCAGAGGCAAAGAATAAAAAAACAGTTCTCAAAAGTTGCCAATCAACAGCATAAGTATGAAGGCAAAAAGAAGAGAAGAAAATGTTCACACATTCAGATATGAAAAGTACCACATGAGAAGACAATTTAGTCTTAGGAAAAACAGATCCTAAAAGCAGAAAAGGCATAAGAATATTGTCTCAGAAGGAAACGCAAAAACACAAAAAAGATTACTTTTATGGGTAACTTGATGCCAAAGTTTTATAATAAAGTGCATGCCATAAATATTTGATTTTGCATGAAGAAATACAAGGAACTGGTTTGTGTGAGAGGAAGGAGGCTAGATGTTCACTGCAATTTAAATTAAAAAAGAGGATGAATAAACCTAGTTTATTAGCTGAAAGCCTGCAATTGGGTGTTCCAATAAAGTGGCTTCCTGTAAGCTTCTCAGCAATTTATAAATACACACGGACAGTTTCAGAAACAAGGAGTTCACTGAGGCTATAAACTAAGCCTTGGTTTTCACTCTTGTCCCGGAAGCTGTTACATAGACTAGTGCTTAAAATGGCAAAACTTTAAACGAAATGAGACTAGAGCAAAAGTTATAGCATGGAGTGTGGGGGGTTATAACATACAGAAACTTAAAACATATCCCAACTAAGACATAAGTGACAGCAGGAAGGTGGTGAGTGAACCCATACGGTTACCAGGTTCTTATGTTGTACATGAAGTAATATAATATTAACTCTAAGACTCTGAAAAGTTAGGACTATATATTATAATGTTTAAGCAATCACTATTAAAAATGCAAAAAGGCTAGCAGATAAAGTGGGCTTATGAAAAGTATTCAATTATCCCAAAAGAAACAAAGAAAAGAATAAGAGAGAAAAAACCCAGATGGGACCAATAGAAAATGAAGAACAAAACATAGACCTAAATACAATCAAATCGGTAATTATATTAAGTGTTAAAGGACTAAACACTTCAAATAAGTAACAGAGATTGTCAGAATGGATAAAAAGCAATACCCAAGTTTATGCTGTCTATAAGAGACACACTTTAAATAAAAGGCACAGAGTGGTTAAAAATAAATGACTAGAAAAATATGCCATGCCAATAACAAACATGAGAAGGCCGATGTGGCTATATTAATATTAGACAAAGTAGACTTCAAGGCAAAAAGTATTATTGGAGATAAAATAGGAGATTTTCAAAACAGGCATTAGTTTGCTGACTGTAGGATCTAAGGAGTCAAAAAAGTCAAAGGGAGGACAAGATGAAGTATGACAGTCACTTTCCCAAATTCCCCTCTAGTTGATCTCACAAATAATCTAAGACAAGCCTACTTAACTTCTTGAGTTTGCACTGGGAAAGATAAAATGTAAATTAAAAAAAAAAAAAGAATAGGCTCTTCGACTAGAAGAGAAACTTGGGAACACCAAATTGTGTGGACTCTCCACCTTTCAGTATAATTTAAATGAATGGGGGATGACCAGTCATGTGCTTAATAGATACATACGAAGTTCTCACCATATGCCAAGCATGGGGCTAAGCATTTGGGTGAATAATATAAATACAACTCTGCCCTCAGATTGATAAAATAAATACACCAACAAGATAATAAACCAGCTATAAATCATGACAATTATTATCAAGAAGAGACTACTGATGCTGACGTGGAGAATAATAAAGAGCAGAGGAAACTCACCTGAGATGGGATTATCACAGTAGGGCTTCAGGGGAGGTGACATTTGGGAAAAGCAGGGTGAGTGTGGAGGTCAGGGGACTAGTATGTGCAAAGGTACTCCAGGAGGAAAGAACTCTGGAGTTTTCAAGGAACTGAGTCAGAGTGGCTGCAGCCCAGAGTAAGGGAGACAAGGTCTAAATCTTAGGGAAGAATCCTACCAGACCTTTAAGGAACATAATTATCCAAGCTTATATAAAATTGTCCATAAAGTAGTAAAAGAAGCACCCCTTTCCGAACTCAAAAGACTAACATGACCTTGATGCCAAAGCCATATAGGACAAGACAAAAATGGGAATAATGGTACAATCTCACTCATCAAATAGACATAAAAATCCCAAATGCAGCAAATAATAGGAACACTTTTACAGGCCCTTGGATGTATTACTAAATAGCCCAAAGGATCACACTTTGAAAACTGGCAAAACAAGTTATTGTTGCTTTTCAAAATACTGGAAAATTTGCACCTGACTGAGATGCAGTCTAAGTTTATAGGGGGCAGCACTTAGAATCATGGAAATACCCAGCTCTCAGGGTTTATATTATAGGAGAGAACTGGCACTACACAAATTTGTAAATGGATGAGTTTTGCCTTTGGAACCTAATGAGCCGTCTCCCGACCCTCAGCTCCCAACCTCACCCTGAGTGGTCCCACTGCCTCTTCATTTTGGAGTTTTGTGTTGGTCATTTACCTCTCTGTAAAATTGTGGAAATACCTAATTCCTTTAGTTGTTGTGCAATGACTAAGTGCAATAATGCATGGTACGTTTCTACCATAGCATTTGAAAAGTAGCAGGAATTCAATAATATTTGATGTTGTTATTTGTAGAATGAAAAGTTTTGTTCGATATTCTAGGATTTCAGGAGCACAGAGAGGTATGACGGGACATAGTGCCCCTGATATAAAATCTCAGTGAGTTACACATGGACAATAAACCAACCAGATTCTGAAGCATACCTTGAGGGGCAGTTATCAACGAGGGGCTTAATTTTATTTGTTCCCAAATAGAGTTTGAATCACCTTTGGTCAGTCCTTTTTTTTTTTTTGTCCTCTAAGCAATTTTTTCTTTTACAAATCTTAGCTGCTCGTATCCAAGCAAGGATCTCTTTAAACCTCAGACCTTCTGTTAATAACTTAATTTTAAAAATCTATCAGATTGAATGAATCAAATGCAAGCAGACTGCTTTTAAAGGACATCTCTGTCATTCCTTGTCCATCTAAGTATCATTAAGTTCATACCGGTGCCATCTAACCCTTGACATCTTGGGAGCTCCAAATTCAGAGTCAGACAGGTAGCATCTGGAGGCAAAATCAGATTTCTCCACTCAAAAAGAGGAGTTCTATTTGTCTGTTTCACAATTTAAAAAAAAGCATGCCGATGTTTTGTGAACCCTCCATGTCTAGCTCCCCTGTGCTCGATTCTGTAGCAGAGGGGGAAATAATGGAGTGACTCGGGAAGCATCTAACATAGCTAAGGCGTTCATCACAAGAGTCCATTCCCAGGATAAGGTATATATCACCTCGCAAGAATCTATTGCTCCATTTTTTTCTTGTTGCACTTTCCACTATGCTGGGTACTCCATAAAAGTGCATCAGCCAGAAAGAGAGAAGGCTGTCTTTTTTGAATATGCTAGAAAGTAAATTCCAAATCACAACTAGCCCAAAATTAGCTCCAATAAATTGTGATTGATTGACTGATTGACAACTCATTTCTGTGAATATACTGGTTCCCAATTATGATTATTCTGATTCTGACTAATATCTAATTATTTATGTGTTTCTTTGCTGCTCCCCATCCCACCCCAGATTTCTTAAGCTTCAGGAAGGCAGAACCATGACCGACTCATGTCGTCAGTGCTTTATTGGCCTTACATCTGGGAAATACTCTCAGGGAAGAGGGTTCAAGGTCTGGCTGTCCCCTCTGGGAGCTCAGGGGGAATGAACTGAGACAGAAAGGCTAACTTGATCATCCAAATCACCGAGTCCTGGAAGGCAATGGCAAGCTGGTATCTGAGCCATGCATTAATCAACAGCCAAGAACTCAGGGGGGATGGAGAGAGTGGAGGAGGAGGGAGTGGCTCCTTTTGGGAGCCCCACCCCAGCTCTTCCACATCACCACAGAATGACAGCTAAAGTCCTGTTTCTAAGGCAGTCCTGTCTGGTTGGAGGAAGAGAACAATCAGGACTGCAAAGACATGGGAAACCAAAATCAGGCCCAAGAAGGAAAGAGGTTCCATTAAACCCAAGTCCTTCTCTTCATGAATCAGTAAATATTCAATAGATTAGAGAGATCAAGTGTAAACACAATGCTTTTAAAGGGCACTTTTATCGTTCCTTGATCCATCTTAGAGTCCCCTGGGCTTTCCATTGGCAAAGTTGAGAAAAGGCAAGGAGCTGACAATGCATTCTAAACAATGTTGACCCCCTCCTGGTTGTACCCCACCCAGTCAAGTTGGCCAGCACTCATTAACTGACTGGTTTAGCAATGACCGAAGTCAGTCAACTAGGTAGGTAGACTCTCTATCCCCACAGCCATCTTGCTTTCCCTCATCATGAGCTAAGTCCTTTTTTCCCTTTAGAAACAGAGTAATGGGTGCAAATACCATGATGGAACCCAGCTCAAGTGGCAACAGTCTATCCAGTTTTGAAGAAGAAATATCTGTGCATGGTATGGCCAGGCTTCCACTCTGAAACCGACCTATTGCTTTAATAGGAGTCACCTACTAGACTCTTCTTTTGGACTCTGCCTTGCTTCCCCACTTGCTTCTGGGGCATGACTCCTTATGATCAGTCTTTCTTTGGGGTGACTTGACCTCCAGCCTCTGCCAAGCTCGATCCTTGTCAATGAGCCAACAGTCCTAGCCCCAACTACACATACTCAGCCCAGATTCCACTCAAGCCCTCAGCTGAGACATTCCCCAGGCAACAAAAAAAGAATGAGCTGTATCCAAAATGCAGCCCTTAGGGAGTTCCTTCCAATAACTTCTTCATCTTCTGCTAGTCATGCAAGGGATTTGTTCCTTTATCCAAATCGCCAATTAAGGCTTAGCTCTCAGGGTAGCCAACCCATTCTCACCCTCACCTAAGTATAAATCTGTAACAGATAGAGAATCTAGGAAGTAGATCAAAGAATATGCTTCTTTCTTCTAAAAAGGAAACATATGTTCCCTAGGTAAATAGGAAAATAGGTAATTCAAGAGAACATTCTTACTCTTACTCTCTTCCCTAACTCATATCTGTAAGATTTTCTACTTGAGTCTCTGTAGCCCTAGTGAAACCCAAAACTAGAATGTTTAGCAAAATCCCCAAACATCCTATTTTCAATATTTTTAGACATCAAAATTCTGTGTAATAAGTAAATAATTCATTTGCCACACATATTGGGGATATGAAATGTAAATAAAATTTTCAGAAAACCAAAATTACTATTTTAAGTCCTGAATGACATCTTTGTTTTACTATATTTAATTTTTTAAGGGCAGTTTTAGGTTAATAGCAAAATTGAGCAGAGAATATAGAGAGCTCCCACATACCTTCAGCCCCCACACATGCACAGCCTCCTCCATTATCAACATTCCGCACCAGACTGGTACATCTGTTACAAATGACAAATCTCCACTGACACTTCGTTATCACCCCAAAGTCCATAGTTTACATTAGGGTTCATTCAGTGTTGTACATTCTATGGGTGGGTTTTGACAAATATATGACATGTTTCCACCATTATGGTATCACACAGAGTAGTTTCACTTCCCTAAAAATACTTGTGCTCTGCCTATTCACCCCTTCTCCTCCCTAACCCCTGGCAAACACTGATCTTTGGATTGTCTCCATAGTTTTCTCTTTTCCAGAATGTCATATCGTTGGAATCGTTCCGTATGTAGCTTTTTCAGATTGGCTTCTTTCACCTAGTAATATGCATGTAAGGTTTCTCCATAACTTTTCATTGCTTGATAGATCCTTTCTTAGTGCTGAATAATATCCCATTGTATGGATGAAGCATGGTTTATTTCGCCATTCACCTACCGAAGAACGTCTGACTGCTCCCACGTTTTAGCAATTGTGAAGACAGCTTTCCTAACCGTACACGGGTTTTTCTGTGAATGTAAGTTTTCGGTTCATTTGGGTAAATCCACGGAGCATGTTTGCTGGATCATATGATATCGTAAGGCTGTGTTTAGTTTTGTAAGAAACTGCCAAGCTGTTGTGCACAATGGCTGCATCATTTTGCTTTCCCGACGGCCATGAACGAGAGTTCCTGTGGCTTCATATCCTCACCGGGCTTTGGTGTTATTAGCGCTCTGGACTTTGGCCATTCCAATAAGCGTGTTGTGCTATCTTATTTATGTTTTAATTTGCATTTCCCTGATGATATTTGTGGAGCATCTTTCTATATGCTTATTTGCCATCTGTATATCTTCTTTGGTGAGGTGTCTTTGGCCCATTTTGTAATTGAGTTGTTTGTTTTCTTACTGTTGAGTTTTAAGAATTCTTTCTATATTTGGGAGAACAGTCCTTTGTGACATGAATCTCTTGCAAATCCAGCCTCTCCTAGTTGGTGGCTTGTCTTTTTTGTTCTGTTGACAGTATTTTACAGAGCAGATACATTCTTTGCTAAATTCATGCATAAGAAAAGGCTGTCAACTATCACTATTTCTATTTCCATTTACCATGGGGCACTGTTTTGATACAACTATATGTAATTAACAGGTAAATACTAACTTCATCTTTCTTCTTCAAAAGCTAAATTCCTGGGAATTTCTCCTCTTCTTTTCCCTTTATCCTCACTTCACTTTCCCAAAAATAAGCAACTTGAGCTCCCTCAGAACCTTTAAAATTACATAATAGACGTCACTATTAACAGTAACCAAAACCTGTATCTGTCAGTGACACATCCCTCCCCAAATCTCCCATCCAGACACCTGCAGTTTACTTTTCAATGTTTCTCTGCATCTAGAGATATGGGAAGGACCATAGCTCAGGAAGAATGACACAGTTCAGGGATCAGAATTGATCTAATGAAAGTTGATAAGACTTGTTTGCCTAGGGTCATTGATTGTAGCCAAGCCAGCTCAATGAGTCCAGTTTCTAACTTATCACTTTTCACCCTTCATCAAGAGAGGCACTGGAAAGACCGCTGAATCCACAAAGCCAGTATTGTCGATTGTGATTAAAAAGAGTGAGGGATTCACTTTCTCTAACACAAGAGGGAAACCAAAGCTGACTCAACTAAGAGGAGGGCAAGAAGAGTCCTGGCCGGTGTCACCTCACCTGGAGAGGGAATTCAGAGAAGACTGGGGTTTCCATTGTACAGTGTCTGTGGAATGCTAGAAGAACAGGGCTCTCATTGTTCAACGTCCAGCGTTTAACTACCAGAGATGAGAGCTTCCTTTCTACTCATTACCTAGGGCCCAGAGTTGCTGGGATAAGTAATCAGACTGTACGATAACATCCTTTGAGCTCCCTGGAGAGCTTGAGTGACAGTAAAGCATGTGGGATTCTTATCAACTCTAGCTCTTGGGTGCTCCTCTCCCATCTTTGACACCTGTGCAGAGTCCCTCAAAGTGGTTCTTCATTCTGTGCTGCTGCTTTTCGTTTCAAGCCCATTAAAAGCTTCCTCCAGAAAATAGCAAATAACATTAAAACCTATGTCCGTGTCCCAAGTGTCAACAAAGCACAACCTGAGGGTTTCGCATGACTTCAGCCCCTTTGCAAAGAGTAGAGTAATAACAATACGCATTGATTCTGCAAACTCGAGACCATCAAAAGAGGCCTTAGTCTTCAGGCAGCATTACTGTGCCTACATTCACTTTCCCCAGAAGGAAAAACAGCATTTTCATCCTCTACATTCTCTACATTCTTCTCCTTCATTAATTCTAAATCGGAAATTTTATTTGTTTTCGCATCAAAAAGGAGGCTCTACGAACGCTTCTACAGATTTTAAGGATGCTAACAAAAAAGCAAACGTGAATGGAAACGTTACTTTTTATTTTTTTTAAGTTTTTATTTAAATTCCAGTTAGTTAACATACAGTGTAACATTAGTTGCAGGTGCACAAGACAGTGATTCAGCACTTCCATACGTCACCTGGTGCTCATCACAACAAGTGCCCCCCTTAATCCCCATCTTCTATTCCACCCATCCCCCCCACCTCCCCTCTGGTCACCATCACTTTGTTCTCTAGAGTTAAGAGTCTGTTTCTCTGTTTGCCTCCCTCTCTCTCTTTTTCTTCCCTTTGCTTGTTTGTTTGGTTTCTTAAATTCCACATATGAGTGAAATCCTATGGTATTTGTGTTTCTCTGACTGACACTGATGGACACTTGGGCTGTTTCCATAATTTGGCTATTGTAGATAATGCTGCTATCCGCTCGGGCTACGTGGATCCCTCAAGTTAGTATTTTTGCATTCTTTGGGTATGCATTGCTTTTATTTAAAAAATTTTTTTCTTTCAGGAAGACCTGAGCATTGCAGGTATGTGGAAGAACATGGGGTCATTTTAAAATACACCACGTTGAATTTAACCTTCAATTATGAGCAGTGATTCAGTCTGGTAATTAAGTATCTGGGCAATACAGAAATGGATCCCATTTGCCAGTAAATAAAAATGTGTTTTACTGCAACACACTCCATTCTGAAAACATTCCCCTGACCCTCATAAGCTTAATAATCACACTACTGTCTGAATAAGATATCTTTTCTCCACTAACCTCTCCTCTGTGCTGCTTGAATATATCCCATCTGGTCAATAAATCTAAAATTCAGAGGCTTATATCCTAATTTTATTTTTCAAAATAGGGTTTCTAAAAAGGCATCAGTCGAAAACACTTATAATAACATATGGATTCTTCCTTGAGAACATTGCATATGCATAGACACACATATACATAAAGGAATATATATAAATTTATATACATTCTTTGCTAAATTCATGCATAAGAAAAGGCTGTCAACTATCACTATTTCTATTTCCATTTACCATTATTCTGGGGGCACCTGGGTGGCTCTTGATGTAGGCTCAGGTCATGATCTCAGGGCTGTGAGATGGAGCCCTGCGTCCAGTTCCGCACTGGGCATGGAACCTGCTTAAGATTCTCTCTCACTCCCTCTGCCTCTGTTCCTCCCCTTTCTAAAAAAAAAACCACACACATTATTCTGTAAGTATTAGATAAATTAGGCAACAAGAAAAAAGGAAAAGTGCAGCATTTGGTGATACTATGATATTTGCCTGGAGAACCCACTACAGTCCACTAAAAATTATTATAAATAATGAGAAATTGAAGTTGTCTAGGTACAAAATTAATATTGAAAAATCAAAAGTCTTCCTGTCTATAAAGAACATCTGCTTAGAATTTATAATGGAACAAAAGATCCCATTGATGATGAGAACTAAAGATAAAACACATAGGAGTAACTCTAAAAACAATATGCAAGAAAATTGTAAAATGTTACTGAGGGAATCCCCAAAAAATCTTAAATGAAAAGTCATATCTATTCTTACATGGGAAAACTCAACATCACAAAGATGTTAATTCTTTCTAAATTAATCTAAAATGTATGCCATCCTCATAAATTATGAACAGAATATTTTTTTTAACTAGACAAAGTGGTTCTAAAGTTTATTTGGAGAATAAACATGCAAGAAATGCCAGGATAATTCTTGGGGGGGAAATAGTGAAAGAAGTCTATTTTTCCAAATTTTAGCTAATTAAAACAGTATGGTGCTGGTTCATAAATATGTCAATAGAATAGAAGAATAAAAAATCAAGAATTTAACTCAAATTTATACAGGAATCTTGTATAAGATAAAGGTAGAATCTTAAATCAATGAAGACCAGATGAATTACTCAATAAATAGTGTTAAGACAAAGTAGGTAGTCATCTCAGGAAAAAATTATATCCATATTCCAAAATTAATATTAAAATAAAAACCAAGTATGTCAAGACTGAAATGAAAAAATTAAGTCTTAAAAGTATTAGAAGAAAACAAGAGGAAATTATTTTTATAATCTTGTAGTGGGGAAAGCCCTCTCTAATGTGTCAGACACTGAGTTGTCTGTCCATTATATTCGACCCTCACTTCCCCACTGCTTCACAGCTAAATAAAATCCCAATTTTTTCAGGAGGCAATAAGCTGAACCCCCCAAAATGGGTCATGATGGTAGGGCTGTTCTCTACTTTCGCAGCCTCTGCAGCTATGGCAGCTGTGTGACTCAGTTTTGGCCAATGAAACTTAAGTGGAAATCTGCTGGGAAAATTTCTTAGCTTTCCCAATAAAAAAATGGACAAACATACTGGCACCCATCCCCTTTGAAAGGCTGGTCCTAAAGAAATCATCTTGAGACCAGAAGGGAAAGGCTAAGAGAGTAGAATAAGGGACATTGGCCTTGACGTGGTTGAACAGCTGAACCAAAGCTAACAATCACCTAGCCCTAGATTTTTCACTATGAGACAGAAAAAATCCAATGTACTTGAGCTTGGTTTCTTACAGTTGTATGGTACTTGCACTCCTAACTGATGCGCTGAGACTGCCATAAAACTGAGAAGTTTTGAAGGAAAAGACTGAGCAATTTGACAACATTTAAAATTTTCTTAATTTTTTTCCCAAAAAAGGGATATCGAAAAGAAAAAAAACTGAGATATTTTAGGTTTACATCACAGCCAAAGGGTTAATATTTTTACTATATAAAGAGCTCACCAAATAAAAAGCAAAAAGACCATAGCCCAGTAGGACAATGGCCAAGGGATATTAACAGAGTATTCACACACACACACACACACACACACACACACACACACACACACACAAGAATACAGGCGGCTCTTGGTCCTATGAAAAGATATTCAACTTTACTCATAACAAAATAAGTAATAAAACAATTTAAACTGTAGTAACCTCATTCCTATCAATTTGTTTGGAAGATATTTAAAACAAAATTGGACAAAGCACTGAATTTTTGAGGAAACCCATACTCTGGCATTTCCATTAGGAAAGAAAACCAAAATAACCCCCGAGGAGAGCAACTTGTCAATGTCACAATTACAGATGTCACCCCAGCAGTTGCTACCTGGTTACAAAACTAAAGGACTGAAAATTATCTAAATGCCCCTCAAAATCGGGCTTGCTATTTAAATTATGGAATATCTATATAATAAAAGATTACAAAGAAAGACAGATACCATCTGATTCCATGTATATGGGAAATCTAAAAAACAAAACAAAGAAAGCAGAAACAGATCCATAAACGGAGAAAACAAGCTTGTGGTTGCCAGAGGGGACAGGGGAAATGGGCAAAATGGGTGAAGGGGGGTGGGAGCTAAGGCTTCCAGGTATGGGATGAATGATTCACGGGGAGGAAAGGTACAGCATAGGGAATATAGTCAGTGGTACTGTAATAGCCTTGTATGGTGACAGATGGCAGCTACGCTTGTGGCGAGCACAGCACAACGTATAGACTTGTCCAATCACTATGTCGTCCACCTGAAACTCGTGTCACAGGTGCGTCACGGTGTCAACCATACCTCAATTTAAAAAGAGAGAGAAACTGAACCAATAAGACAAGTCAGAGCTAAACTGATGAGACAAATAAAATTGTTACCCTCCCCATCACTAGCAAGTTTGTAATTCTGATGTAATAAAGCTGAATAAGTATGTCCAAAAAATGAAATAAAAATATGAATTCCCCTTCATTAAAAAAATAAAATAGTAGGGACGCCTGGGTGGCTCAGTCGGTTAAGCGTCTGCCTTCAGCTCAGGTCATGATCCCGGGATCCTGCGATCGAGCCCCACATCCAGCTCCCTGCTCAGCCAGGAGCCTGCTTCTCCCTCTGCTTGTGTGTCCTTTCTCTCTCTCTCTCTGACAAAGAAATACATAAAATCTTTAAAAAATAAATAAAATAGTATACTTCTATACAAAGGAATGTAGAAGCTCTCTCTGTATAACTGAAGAATCTTCAAGATATGCTGTTAATTTAAAAAATGAAAGTGCAGGACAAAGTGTGTGGTTTGCAGCCATATTGTACTAAAAATACATGAAAAGGGAAAATATGTGATTTTCTATTAATAAAATACCTTTGGTAGAATACACAAGAATCAGGTAATGGTGGTTGTGTCTGAGAAGGGGAACTGACCTGCTGGGTGTTCGAGTTATCTAGAACTGTGTCATGAGCCCCCCCCACCCCCCCACCCCCCACCCCCCACCAAGCTTAGCGGCATAAAACCACATCCATCAGATGGATCTCGCAGACTCTGTGGGTCAAGAATTTGGCCGGGGCAGAGGGCAGGGACTGGAGGGGTACTTATCTCTGATCGTGGATGTCTGGAGCTCCAGCTGTGAGAACGAATTTGCAGCATGTGACTGCAAATGGCCAACGGTTGGAGCTGGAAGCCCGAGAAGGCTTCTTCACTCCCCCGGCTGGCACCCACGCTGTGATGGCTCATTTGCCATTGAGACAGTTACCCACAAGCGACCTCTCCGGGTGGCTGGGGCTTCTCACAGCTTGGTAGACGACGAGTCAGAGCAGTCGGACCTCCAAAAGCCAATTCAGGCCTCCAAGAGCGAGTGTTCTTTCACGCAGGGGAGATGCCGCATGGCCTTGTATGACTAGCTCCCAAATCACAGAGCATCCACTCCAGCGTACCCTATTGGTTGAAGCCGTCACAAGCCTGCTTAGATTCGAGGAACCCGGACATCAAAATCCAAGTACATCAATTCGGTAACAGTGGTTATCTCTAGGGAGTGGAATTTGGGGAGATTTCAATTTTCTTCTTTTTGCCAACGGTTGCTTCCTAATTTCTCTAAAGAAGGAAGGACTACCTGTGTTATAAAATGCTTCAGAAAAATCTAGTAAGGATCTCTTAAAATCTCTTCTATGGAGCACAGAGACACCATGCTTCTCGTGCATTTTCTTGTGGGTTTGAAAGAGTGACAGAGTTCGGAGATAGATTCACGTATATTTTTGTAAACTCTCTCCACAATGACACACCTTGTAAGAAGCATGATGGTGACATGTGACCACATGAGTGAAAGTACACCTTATTCCTTTGTCCTAATTTGCAGAATGGGGTTCTGCAGGCTCAGAGGAACAGTGCTCCAGTTGACTTTGCCTGGACCTTCTCTAGCTGTGTGGCTCAGCTCTGTGGGACTGACATCCTTGTCCCCGTCCTATGGGTGTTTGCTGGCCTGCCTTTGTCCTTTGCCCTGGCTGTCGTGCCTTTACAGGAAACTTTTCTCCCTAGTCTTTGCCCCTCCTCCCACCTTTATCCTACTGTCTCTCCGCCCATCTTCACCCTCCCCAGGTATTTCTTCCTTAACCCACTTTCTCTCCTCTCACCTTTCATTTTCTCCCCACACCAGACCCATTCCCATATGGACCATTCTATAAGGGGTTTGGGGGGACCACCTTCAATCAACAAAACGGGGTTAAAGGGCTCCACTGCCTTTTCTCAGCTACTAGTTTGGGTTTGTTTTTTTCCATATCGCTTCCTTTTATTTCATCATTGGACTTAGGATGACCTGGTAGTTTCTAATTTCCTTTTTTTTTTAATTGTGGTAAAATACACACGCCATGAAATTCACCGTTTTAACCATTTCGAAGTGTACAGCCCAGTGGCTTTAAGCACATTCCCGTTGTTGTGCAACCACCACCACCACCCACCTCCAGAACTTTTTCATCTCCCAAAACAAACTCTGAGCCCATTCCCCACCAGCTCCCCATTCCCCACTCCCAAACCCCCAGCAACCGCCATTTCTACTTTCAGTATCCATGAATTTGACTATGCTAGGTATTTTTTTGTAAGTGCAATCATAGAGTAATTACCCTTTTTGTGATGAGCTTATTGCACCTAGCAGAACTTCTTCAAGTTCATCTATGTTGTTGCATGTGTCAGAATTCCTCTCCTTTTCAAGACTGAATAATATTCCATTGTTTATACACACCATGCTTGGTTTATCCACGCATCTGTCAATGGACACTGGGTTCTCAGCTATCGGTTTTTTCCAAACACAGTGAAGAAGGCCTTTCCCTCCCCTAACCCCAGACCAAGCGATACTCTCTCTCACACAACTCCCTCATTCCTGGCCTGCGGCTCCCTCCTTCCTTGCTGGAGCACCTCAGGATTGGGTCTTGTGGCCTCATCTCACCTCTTTCCACACTGTCCTGAATGATGGGTACTATTTCCATGCCCCTCAAGACCCTCCAGAGATGATGAGTCCAGGCTTATCTCTCCAAACAAGACTTCAGGTCGGGGCCCCGAGCCTTACACCTGCCTGAATATCTCATAACCAGTTCATAACCAGATTTCTTTATTCTTCTCCATCCCTCCCCTCTCAGGGTAAAAATGACCAGAACCCTTCCCTAAACCCACCAGGAGACTAGCGGCTTCGTCTGGAAGACACTGAAGCGTGCTTCCCACCTCTGGACACCAGCCACAGAGGAGGGCAAGTGTGAGAGTCAGCACTGAAAATAAGGTCATTAACAGAAAGTCTGTATGTTCTACAGTACGAAGCAAACCCGGCCCCCTCCCCTCCCATGCTCCCAGAACAACGGAGTCAAAAGCAAGTTCTCAGCAAGAGATTGGAATTTTTTTCCCTGGAGAAACTGAGTGTCCCCACAGAAGCAGCCCTCGGACACTGATATGTGGCTGGTTCATTGTCTGTTCCCTGTCCTTTTTTTTTTTTTTAAGATTTTATTTATTTATTTGACAGAAACAGCCGGCGAGAGAGGGAACACAAGCAGGGGGAGTGGGAGAGGAAGAAGCAGGCTCCCAGCAGAGGAGACTGATGTGGGGCTTGATCCCAGAACGCCGGGATCACGCCCTGAGCCGAAGGCAGACGCTTAACGACTGCACCACCCAGGCGCCCCAATGTCTGTTCCCTGTCCTGAGAGACCTTCCAGTCACCAAGAACAAAGCTGTAACCTGGGCACGAGGGACTGTGTCTTGAATGTCAATAAACAGCAGGATCGACAGGCATTTAAGGAACACAACAAGGTACCTATATTGTCTAGAAATTTGAAGATAAATATCAAGAGAATAACTAAAGGAGTTCAAGATGGTTACCTCTGTGGAGCACAACCAATAGGAGGGGACTGGTGCTGTCAGTTATGCCGTTTTTTAGGATTATTTGATTTTTAAATATGTGTATTTATTTATTCTTCTCGGGGCACTGATAATGACCCTCCTTAAATGTCAGCCAGGTCATGTAAAACCCTACAAGGTCTTCCCCTTCCCCCCAGAATGTAACACGATGGTAACCCCCAAGGCCCGGCACGATCTGACCCCCACCTACCTCTTCAACCACATCCTGCTCTATTCCACTCTCTCCTTTTTTCACTAAGCTCTGGCCTCACCGGTTTCCTTTCCTTCAATTCCTTTTTCAAAAGCCATGGTCTTTGCTGCCTCGAACCTTTCCATATGCTCTCGTATATCCATGGGACATTTTGCCCCGCTCTTCATCTGGCTGGCCCCTTCCCGTCCTTTAGGTCTCCACGCAAATATCACCTCCGAGGGAGGCCGTCTCCAACCAAACTATCAAAAGTAAATCCCCCTTATTATCTTCAATTTATCCTCTTACTTGCTCCCTTCATGACATTTTTAATTGCTTTTATTTTTTATCTATTCATTTGTTTTACTATTCTGCTCCCCTGATAGAAAATTAGCTCCATGAAGGCAAGGGCCGTGCTCTATCTCTAGAGCCTGGCACAGTACCTGCTTGAATAAATCACATCCTAAACTGAATGCAGATCTCAATTTCCATCTCCCTGGGCAGTTTTCCAGGTTGTACTATTCTTCAGAGTAAGCACTACCAACTTGGTTAAAGATTAAAGATGTATGACAACAGATGGTCCCTAATATGTGACACGCATCAGCCCCACTCCCAACTGCTAAGACAGCTCCCTTATGGGGCTTGAGTAACAGTTTATCGCTTTATATTAGAGGGAGAAGAGAACGAGAAAAACACACATACAAATTGATTCAGGTGGAGGGAAGTACTATTTATTTAAATTACTCATTAAATTGTCCTTAGATAATAGGGAAGAACCCCTATCTTGATGGGCTCTGGGGAGTGGGAGTCAAATGCCAATTTTCAGCTGAATCCTATTAGTCTGGATAACATAACAGCCTAGTACTTAATAGTAATGATGACTATTTAAATTGTAATAATGTAAGAGAGCAAGAAACCAGAAAAAGAAAAGAGAGAGGCAGGTAAAATATGCTCAACCGTGTTCTCCAGGCATTTTAGTTATATCTAAACCATATCTTCATCAAAAAAATCTGCAGGTGGTGAGGATAGTGTTAATGACAAAGTGTTTGCACTTTGACCTGGAAAGAAATACCTACTTTGTTACCTTAAAATTCAATCCATATCACCCCATGTCACCCAATCCATGTCACAATCCCAAATCACAGTGGCTTATTTCAAGCACTACCAGACATGTATTTGAAAGGAGAGTCCTGCACTCTGCTGATGTTGAGATTTTATTTCTACTTTTTAAAAAGTTTATTTATGTATTTGTTTGTTTACTGATTTATTTGACCGAGAGAGTGAGAGAGCACAAGCAGGGGGAACAGCAGAGGCAGAGGGAGAAGCAGACTCCTTGCTGAGTAGGGAGCCGGATGCAGGACTCAATCCCAGGACTCTAGGATCATGACCTGAGCCAAAGGCAGGTGCTCAACTGACTGAGCCACCCAAGTGCCCCTGATGCTGAGATTTTAAAACACACAGTCTTCTCTCCTCCTTATCAGGAAGCAGAGGCTCAAGTCCTGCCTTTAGGAGAAGGAGGGATCCAAATGATTCCTCAACATTTCTCCCAGCTCTAAGATTCAATAATTGGGTGATTCATCATCTGCTGAAGGAAATTATTTAGGAGGTTAAGTGGTCATAAGCTGTGAAATGCTCATAAGCCTGGTCATACTTATGGGACTGGTAGAGCTTTACAACGGCATCCTATAAAAAGGAAAGCCCAGAGGAAAGAAAGAAAATATCAAATTCTATATAAGCAGAAACTGGAGTGATGAATTACTACCCATCATTTATTTGTTCATTAAGCAAACGTTCATTTAGCTCTCACTACATAGCTGGCACAGTGCTTAAAATGGGGCAGGTGCTTAAAATGACTCCCTGGGTTCAAAGGGTAGTGGAGAAAGACTCAAAAATAAGCAATTTTAGCACAATCTGATGAAGGCTATTGTAGGGTTTGGTGCCACAAACTCTATGGGAAACCTGAGGGATGGGTAGCTCTATTGAGGGAGTGTAGAAGGACTTTATCAAGGAGATGACAGTTGAACTGGGCTTTGAAGGATGAATAGGAGTTTTCTAGTGAAGAATGGGAAGGGGATTCAAAGAAGGAATAGAAAACATAAAGGCTTAGAGACATGAAAGAGCATGGAAGAAAAACAGAAAGGAAATATTTGGAGTAAGTGAAGCAGAAGTACATAGAGATAAGAGCCCAGAATCAAGACATGTAGGAAACTGATCATTAAGAATTTTGTATGCCAGGGGCACCTGGGTGGCTCAGTCGTTAAGGATCTGCCTTCGGCTCAGGGTGTGATCCCGGCATTCTGGGATCGAGCCCCACATCAGGCTCCTCTGCTGGGAGCCTGCTTCTTTTTCTCCCACTCCCCCTGCTTGTGTTCCCTCTCTCGCTGGCTGTCTCTATCTCTGTCAAACAAAATAAAATCTTAAAAAAAAAATTGTGTATGCCAAGATAAAAGCTTAATTTTTGCCTACAAACAAGGTAAATGATTGAATGATTTTTTTCCAAGAGTGCTTCATGACCAGATTGCTTTTGTCAAAAGGAATTCTCAGGTGGGATTGTAGAAAATTAAAAGACCAAAGAAAACCAGTCAGGAGGCCACTGTAATAGTTTAGTCAAGAAATAAGGACCTGCCTTAGCATATAGAAATATGCTCAACTTTACCATAATGAAACTCACATTGCATACCACTTCTCACCCATCGAGATGGCAAACATTCAGATTCTTGATAACGCACTCAAGGTGTTGTTGAGGCCATGGGAATACAGGCCCTCTAATATATTGCTGGTAGGAGTGAAAAAGAGTGCAACCCACATGGAGGACTGTTTAGCAATTTCCAATAAAATAATATATGTCTTTACCCAAAGCAATCTACAGATTCACTTGATCTTAACCAAAAGGCCAAGAAGTGATAGAAATCTACAGATTCAATACAATCCCTATCGAAATACCAATAACATTTCTCACAAAACTAGAACAAATAATACTAAAGTTTGTATGGAACTACAAAAGACCCCAAATATCCAAAGCAATCCTGAGAAAGAAAAACAAAGCTGGAGGTATCACAATTTCAGATTTTAAGATATACTACAAAGCTATAGCAATCAAAACAGTATGGTACCAGCACAAAAATAAACACATAGATCAATGGAACAGAATAGAGAGCCCAGAAATAAACCCAAGATTATGTGGTCAATTAATCATTGACAAAGTATGCTGATGACTTTTTAGGTACATCACTGAAGGCACTTTCCACAAATAAAAGAACTGATAAGCTGAATTTCATCAAAATTAAAAATATTCCGCTCTGCAAAGGATAATGTCCAGAGAATAAGACAAGTCACAGACTGGGAGAAGATATTAGCAAAAAACACATTTAATAAAAGGTTGTTATCCAAAATATACAAAGAATTTTTTAAAATCAACAATAAGAAAACAACTTGATTTAAAAATGGACAAAAGGGGCGCCTGGGTGGCACAGCGGTTAAGCGTCTGCCTTCGGCTCAGGGCGCGATCCCGGCATTCTGGGATCGAGTCCCTCATCAGGCTCCTCCGCTGGGAGCCTGCTTCTTCCTCTCCCACTCCCCCTGCTTGTGTTCTCTCTCTCGCTGGCTGTCTCTCTCTCTGTCGAATAAATAAATAAAATCTTTAAAAAAAAAAATGGACAAAAGACCTGAACAGATTCCTCACCAAGATGTACGGATGGCAAGTAAGCATATGAAAAGACTTTCAACATTATACATAAGAGGGATTTGCAAATTAAAACAACAATGAGATACCACTACACATCTATTAAAATAGCCAAAATCCAAAACACTGACAACACCAAATGCTGACAATTATGTGGAGCAACAGGAACTCTCATTCACTGCTGGTGGGAATGCAAAGTGCTATGCCCACTTTGGAAGACAGTTTGGAAGTTTCTTATAAAACTAAACATAGTCTTACCATAGGTCTAGCAATAGCACTTCGTAGCTTTATCCAAAAGAAGTGAAAATGTATGTCCACGTAAAAACCTGCATGTGATGTTTATTGCCATAAACATTTGAAATGTGAAATTAAATTTGATATTGCTTAATTTATAATTGCCAAAAACTTGAAGCAACCAAGATATTCTTCAGTAGGTGATGGGATATTATTCAGCACTTTAAAAAGATGAGCTATCAAGCCATAAAAAGACATACAGGAAACTTAAATGCATATTTCTAAGTGAAAAAAGCCAACCCGAAAAGTCTACATACTGTGTGATTCCAATTATGTGACATTCTGAAAGAAACAAGACTATGGAGACAGTAAAAAGATCAGTAGTTACCGAGGCTTCGGGGAAAAGAGGGATGACTAGGTGGAGCACAGAGAATTTCTGGAGCGGTGAACTATTCTGCACGATACTATAATGGGAGATGCAAGTCACTATACATTTGTCCGAACAATTGCCCAAACATTCTATGGAATGTACAACACCAAGAGTGAGCCCTAATGTAAACTACAGACTTTGGATGATGACATGTCCGTGTAGCTTCTGACTGTGACAGATGTACCACTGGGGTGCAAAATGTTGATAGTGGGAGGAGGTGGGGGGGGGTGTAGGGAATATATAGGAATTTTCTATACTTTTGGCTCAGTTTTGTGGTGAACCTAAAACTGCTCTGAAAAATAGTTTATAATTTAAAAAACTAACCTAACTTTATATAAATACAATAGCAAATTCACAGAAAGAAATTAATTTGAGTAATTTCTTTAAAGATTATTTTTTTTATTTATTTGAGAGAGAGAATGAAGGAGTGAGGTGGGGAGGAACAGAAGGAAAAACGGACTCCCTGCTGAGCAGGGAGCCCAATGCAGGACTCAATCCCAGGACCCTGAGATCATGACCTGAGATAAAGGCAGCCACTTAACCAACTGAGCCACCCAGGTGCCCCAAATTCGAGTAATTTTTAATGTCTACATTCTCTATATCCTTAGTGGGAAATATATTCTAAGGACAAAAGAACTGCAAAGAAATCTTAAATGTTACTGAACAGGTTTACTGGTAGTAGTAATAATGGTATAATGTTCTGAAAATATTTTATATATGTCATAGGATAAAGTAAATACATAAATACATTCATGCTATTAGGAACCAAGATTTCCGCTATGAGAGAATAGAGATAAAAATTTAAAATAAGAAAAAGTAAGGATTATTTTTAATTGTAAATATCAGTGAACTTACAGTTTTGGTTTTTGTTGTCATTTTGGTTTTTTTTTTTTTTTTAAGATTTTACTTATTTATTTGTCAGAGAGAGAGAGCACAAGTAGGGAAAACAGCAGGCAAAGGGAGAAGCAAGCTCCCTGCTGAGCAAGGAGCCCAGTGCAGGACTTGATCCCAGGAACCTGGGATCATGACCTGAGCCAAAGGCAGCTGCTTAACTGACTGAGCCACCCAGGCACCCTACAGTTTTTTAAAATATATTTTCTATTACTTCCATTGAAAAGGCCCAGGTGCAACAATATACCAATAGCAATGAGCACCCCTAGCAACCAGATCTTGGTATCTAAATATCATTCCCCACTAAAACAGACCAGAGTTCCTTGGAGAAACATCTGGTCCCAGGTCTGAGGTCAGACCAAGTTGAGCCTTGGATCTCTTGTTTTGCTCAAAGTAAGGAAGTATACAAAGACCTAGAATCATGTTAAAGGGTCTCAGCGGCTGGCCTAAAGGGGCTCCCACTGAGCACATTTGGGTCAGTTCAGGCAATTTGCAAAAATTGATTCAGACAGGGATCATCAATAGACCCTGAGACCACTGGGTAAACTATGTTGGGCGTCGGGACAGTCCCACCATTGCAAAGTATTACCCACAGATTGCTAATTACAAAAGGGTAAAGTTACTTTTATAGTGGAGAGATATGATTGAGAATTTCTCTTTCTCTCCTCTAGGATTTTCTTTTTCCAGGATGCTAACCAAACTTACTATCTGTGGTGCTTCACACTGTATCAGCCTAGCCAAGTTGGAGCCATGTTTCCCGGAATTTCCCTGAAGTAAAGCTGGTCACAAGATAAGTTTAGGAGTGATTCAGAAAGTGGACGTGGAGCCACAGAGTCAATGACGGATAGTTTTCTGGGGCTGAAATTCTACTGGGTGAAGGGCCATTCTGCCCTCTGCAACTTCATCCAGTCCTCAGTGCTTCCATTTCTAGAATGTGAGGCTGATGATCTGGCTTGGGGAGTAGAAACACAGGATTAGCTTGTTTCTTATTTTCCTCTTTAACTTCTCCCAGCATCCTAGAGCTTTTCCTGGAAACCCTAAAAAGAAACAACAACAACAACAACAACATTATTGGATAGCTCAGCCTCACCCACAAGAGGAGCCTGGGAATTACATAAAGCCCCTGTGTATTTGGGCATGAAGAAAGAAGCTCATTTAAATATCTGTGACATCAATGGAACAGGCACTGATTAGACAGATGGACAGTGGCATTTTTAGTATTATATGCCTTATAAGCCTGCAGAAAAATCACCCAGCCCACCATGATGTTAGTGACTCATGGGTGTTAATAGTGACAGTTCATAACTCTACCAAGAATACAGCGAATTTCTGCTTATCCACAAATAGATTGTTACTTTGCCAAGTATTTGCACAGCAATCTGTTCCAGCCTCGGCTACCACAGCAGGCCCGGCTTGGGTGGGGTCAGGGCTATGTATAAGGGAATGTGGACAGCAGGGCTGGGCCTAGAATATCAAGTGAAGGGTAAGGGAGTATTTTCACCCCAGCATGCAACTGATTACATTCTAAGGCGAATATTACTGAGCACCTGCTATGATTGGGACACTGTGCAGGGCAGTAGGGATTCAAACACTATAAAATAGGATCCCTACTTCAGGAAACTTACACTAGAGTTTCAGACACTAACCATAAAAATAAAAACACACGCATCCAGAGGCACTAGCAACAGTAAATGGCCAAGTGTGCCAGCTGTGTGATGCAGCCGATAGAGAGCAGAGAAGAGGAATTTGCACGCTGTAGATGTGAGAGATGAATCATGGGACTGACTGTATTCTCCAGGGAGAAAGGAGAAGGCCATAGAAGCAAGAAATATTTATTAATCATCTAATGATCTACTAACAGCTACCATTTGGGGGCATTGAACAACGCCAAGTGCCCTACCTGTGCTTTTCACTTAATTTTTGCAACCACCATGCGATTAAGTGAATTAGCATTCCCATATTATAATTAACCCAGCACAGTCTCAGAGGTAATTACCCCGAGGTCACCCAATCTGTACACAGCGGGGCAGAGCTCACACACAGATCTGTCTGGTTCAGAGTTCACACTCTTTCTGTTTCAGGGTCTGGGTTCCCTCTTTCTGTATCTCTTCACACTACATGTCTCATGTATGTCATGTGTAACTTCCATGACCTTGGCCTTCAAAGGAAAGCCATGTACACAGGTTGATGGGGGACAAGAAAATGCCAAATGGAAGGGTGAGTGCCCCAATGAATGGCAGAGATCATTGGTGCTGGGGGGGGGCAGTCTGAGGGGACACTCGCGGTGTGGGGAGAAGATGCCATTTGAAAAGCATCAGGTCCCTCTAAGTGCCACCAGGGAGCTCCCAGACAAATGCCGGTACAAAAACTGTAAACTACAACAACAGCCCCTTGAGAATTCTCTTTATTTAATCTCATGCTGCACAGCAGGGCACCCTGATTATGTTTCAACAGCAGACAAATGGCCCTGGGTGGCCTGACTGATTGTGGACATAAGAGGTGGCTGCCATTCCTGAGGCACAGCCACCCATTGGAGTGATGGCAGCTCTCCAGGGCCCAAGAATATCCCCCATGTCTGTAATGGGCCTCACTAGTGTCAATATTTACGAGGAACCCAAGGGACAACAGATGGATGGAGTGAACCAAAAGGCAGCCACCTCCCCATCTTCAGTTTGAGGTCTCTGGTGCCGAACAGAAGGAGGGGTTCAGGGAAAGTGGTGCTCTGCTGTCACCTTGCCTGACTTGTTCACCTCCCTTAAACATTTGAGTAACTACTTAGTGAAATGTGGATAATAAATGGCAGGAGTCCAGTGAAGTGTTAGCATTTCTGTCTTAGGATAAAACAAATCCTCTCCCTTCCCCCGACTGTAATTTTCTTCTGTATAATTTTCTAGCAGTACTTGGCAGGTTTGGGACTCACCAGCACAGAGTCATTAGCTGTAGGAATGACAGCGATGATACTTCGAGTCCAGACGGAAGAGAATTGGCCAAGAAAAATCCTGGGGAGGGGCGCCTGGGTGGTGCAGTCGTTAAGCGTCTGCCTTCGGCTCAGGGCATGATACCTGAGTTCTGGGATCGAGCCCCACATCAGGCTCCTCCACTGGAAGCCTGCTTCTTCCTCTCCCACTCCCCCTGCTTGTGTTCCCTCTCTCGCTGCCTGTCTCTGTCAAATAAATAAAATAAAATCTTTAAAAGAAAAGAAAAGAAAAAAGAAAAGAAAGGAAAGAAAGAAAGAAAGAAAGAAAGAAAGAAAGAAAGAAAGAAAGAAAGAAAGAGAAAGAAAGAAAGAAAAATCCTGGGGAGTGCCAACATCCAAGTCTGTGATGTGAAGAGGAGGGACCTCTGAACTCTGTGTGATCGTGGATGTCCATAAAGAACCAGGACCCAAGAGTGTCCCAGGAGTCTGCGGTCCAAGGCAGCAAGAAAATCCAGGAAGAAGACAACTAAAAAATGTCCCCTGCATTTGGTACGTAGGTCGTGAACAACCTTAATGTGAAAGTTCTGGTAGAGTGTTAGGGTTCTGAAGACAGAGCCACCTGGACTAAGGGGCAATAGGAGGTAAGGAAGCAGAGAAGTTTGAATACACTAGTGGGGAAGGTCAAGGGAGAGTAATTTTTTTCAAGATGGAAATTATTTAAGTGCGATGAGAGTTTCAGGGGAAAGATCCACTAGGGAGTGAGGAGTCATCACAGGGCTGGAGGAGCTGATGGCAGAACATTGGCAGGCATTGTACGGAGAGAGCCTGGAACGTATGTTCCTCAGCCAGACTCTCAAAGTTTTCCCGAAAATCCATAAACAACTTAGATTGTCTTCTTCCATCACCCTTTTGGACCTAGTCAAGGACAGGAGGCCCAGACCGGCCATCTTTGTTGACCTAATCAGTTTACCCCCAAAAAAGTGCGAACAAGCTTTCTGTGTACAGACCATCTACATTGTTTTCTCAACCCCCACTCTCATATATAAATCCTTATCTCAGCTTAAGAACGGATTCCTTGGGTGACTCAGTCGATGGAGCAAGCGACTCTTGATTTCGGGGTAGTGAGTTCGAGCCCCATGTTGGGTGTAGAGATTACTTTTTTTAAAAAAGAAGGGATTCTTTCACATAGGAGGAAACAATTTGCATACAAAATAATACGCAAACCAACTAAATGTTCTTGAGGTTTTTTTTTTGTTTTTTTTTGGCAAGAGAAAGAAAGGCAGACGATGCAGGAGCAAGTGGTGGTGACTGATGAGCAAGGTCCAGAGATGTTGGGAGGGGATGGGGTCAGAGGGATCCCAAAGAAGTTGCCTTTCAGTAGGAGCATGGCTCCCCCATGCTCTGACCCTGGAGGAGATGTGGGGAGGGTGCCTAAGATTGAGGGGGCAATGGGATAAAGGTGTGAGTGGGACAGGAAGTTAGGCGGCTGTCTGCCGAGAAGGAAGAGGCCAAAGATGCAGGGAATGGTGGAAGGTTTAAATTGTTGAAGAGGATGGGCGATGGACCGGACATGGGAGAGAAAGCATCACTGGGCACCCACACAGACCCAGCTGAAGCAGAGACACAAATGGTGACAGTCTGCATGGCTAGGTGATTTCCCCCCACCAGCTACCCAGGTGCAGAGGGAGAGGGAGTGCGGTAGGTATTTCACTGGGTGGGTTCAGAAGAAGAATGGGGTAGGGGGCGTGTGGGGAAAGGGGGAGGCAAGGAGTTCAGATGATCTCAGGACCTGGGCTGGAACGGGGAGGGGGGAGAGGCAAGGAGGGTGCGCGTGGTGGCCCGTGTTCTAGTTAGAACAGAATCCACTCCAGCTGGCTGAAAAAGAGAGGGATATAGATAGCTCAAAAAAGATCACTGAGAGATGTAAAGAAACAGACTCTGGCTGAGCGTCCAGGAATGTCGCCCCCCACACATGGTGGGACTGGCCCATCGCAGGGGCTGAGCCTCCACCGTAATCACGAAGTCGAGCTCAGAGACCGACCACCACAGCTGCCAACTATAGAACGAAACCCCCTCCGTCACCACGCTCCCGGAAAAACAGACGCCCCTGCTCTGCCTTCTCTGGATAACTCAGCGTTGAGTCAATGTCTCTTGTAGATGCATGAGGTTGCTGGGGCCTAAATCACCGCCCTGGCAGCAAGGAAGTGAGGGGGACTGGCGCCTGAACTGTGTGTCTGGTCTCCCCTCCCCTCGCGCCCCCAGGGTTGGTACTTGCACTGCGGAGAAAGTGTTCAAGAAGTACGGAAGGGGTTCAAGAGGTTTGGGACAGCCGTCTGCTCCAGGGTCCGTCAAGGCTGCCGCAGCCTACACGGGGCCTCTGTGAACGCCCTTCTGGGCACACACTGGGTGCGCATGGCTTGGCACGGTCTGTTCTTTATGAGAAGATAAGGGTGCTCCTGCTTCCAGGGACACGCCCGCCCCCACGCACAGGTGCAGGAAGCTTAGGGAGCAAAGTGCAGGTTGGGTTTCAGCCCCCACCTACCTCCTCAAGCGGCAGACTCTGTGCAGTACGTAACGGGCACGCGCATTTGTGACAACTCAGGAGCCCACTGACTGGGCCGAAATAGAGGGGCCAAGGGCCAAGAAGCCACCACCAAGTCAAAGAGCACGTGTAGTGGGAAGGCAACTGGGAGAGCCAGAAGGCTGGGCGTTCTGGTCACAGCATGAAAGCCAGGGGTCTGAGAGTTCTGGGCTGGAGCTGTCAGTGCGGGGAGAACAAGTTCCCGTGGGCGGGGGAAGTGCAGGGGAGCTAAGAGGCCTTGAAATTCAGCAAGCTGTTTGAGAGACAGCTCCCCTATGTGGATATTAAAAGTCGAGATGGACGAAGAGGAAGAAGGGAGCCAGATTCCAAAGTCGTCCATGAGACAGTTATAGGGAGACAGTGGGTGACGCACCCAGGGGAACAAGAAGAAGGTAGTAACTTTGGATGAGAAGGACTTCATGTAAGGGTGGGAGCAGCAGCTGGGAGCTAACCAATAACCACAGATCCCCAACTCTCCTCTCCTGGCCCCTGCTCCATGGGACACTGACGTGTGTCCTCAGGCCGCCATAACAAAGGACAACAGACTGGGGGTCTTAAATAAAAAAAACTTATCTCTCACAGTTCTGGAGGCTGGAAGTTCAAGATCAAGTTGCTAGCATGCTTGGGTTCTGGAGAGAGCCCTCTTCTTGGCTTATAGATGGTTGCCTTCTCCCTGTGTCCTCACATGGCAGAGAAGAGGACAAGGTCTCTGGTGTCTCTTCTTATAATGGCACTAACCCCATCATGTGGGCCTTACCCTCATGACCTCATCTAGTCCTAATCACCTCAAAGACCCCATCTCCAATATAGCCTTCCACAGGGGGTAGGGCTTCAATATAGGAATTTGGCGGGGGGTACACAGTCCATAGCACGCAGTCCATAATACTCCATTGTTTGTGAACAAAAGAAAACCCCTATTCTCACAAAGCTTATATTCTAATGGAGAGAGGCAGACAACACACACACACACACACACACACACACACACACACACACACAGTATGTTAGGATAAGTGCTATAAGAAAAACTAGGTTTGTGGGATGATGGAGAGGCAGGATATTACCATACATTGGATGGATATAGAGGAAGGGAGTGGGACATCGAATATCTGGTGAAAGAATGTTATTGACTGAGAGGGCAGCAAGTGCAAAGGCCCTGAGGCAGGACCGGGTTTGACATGTGAAACTGGAGAGGAGAGAGGGACAGGAAGGAAAGTAGCAGGATTTGTTGTCATTGGAGTATAACAGCAGGCAAATCACACCGGGACATTGTAAGGACTTCAGTTCTTGCTCTGAATGAGGTGGAAAGCTACTTAGGCTAATGAGAGAAATGACATGATCCAGAAGTGAAAGAATGGAAAACCCACAGTGGAGGAAGTTACACGTGTGGTGTTCCCTAGGGGAGAGGTGGGTGGCAAGGAAGAGAGGGGTAGAAGAAGAGAGGTTTGACAAAGCTGAGCACTGAGAGGTGAGAGTCCATGGGACACAGTGGCATGATTGGGTTGGGGGGGAGGCCAGGGTGAGGAAGGGGCATGGGAAAACAGGAGAGAGAGGGTGGTTGCCTGCACACCTAAGATCAAAGTGGGGCGGCGGAGACTGGACGAAGATGCTCGAAGCAGGGTGGGGTCAGGACTCAGAGGCACGGGGAGAGCTACCTGAGATCTGCGGAGGCCCGAAAGGGTGGTGGTGTAATGTGGAAGCCTCCAGAGGTGCCCGAAGGCTTCAGGATGGCAGGGGAGAGAGACGCGGGGAAGCTGGGACATGTCGCCAGTGCGCGGGGTGGGACCTTGGAAAGCCAGCACAGTGCAAGGGGCTTTCTGGCCAATATCTCCCTCCCCGTAAATTCTGAGGGGAAAGGATAGGAAGAAATGGAACCCTGGAAAGCTGTCCAGCCCAGGAAATCCCCCCGCCCCCTAGGATCTGGGTGGGCCCTAAGGTCCTGAAGAATGGTGAGCAGGGAGGCGGAGCTTGCCCAGAGAAAGGAAAAGAAGGAAGCAGAAGGCTGCCCTTGGGACACTCCCTCCTTTGCAGCAGCCCTCCCGGTGACCTGGTGACCCGGCCTGCAGGGGACGTGCAGGGAGGAGGCCACGGATTACGAAGGGAAAAAAGCTACGGAGTCGATCTAATCAAGAGTCACTTTCCATAACCTCGTTTGCAATTCAGTTGCTCCTTTGGCAAAAGGCCCCGTGCAGCTGTTCCACCCAGCAAGGCAAGCCTTTGCCAGGTGATCCAGGGGGGCCGAGCCGGATGCCTCGCAGCTGCCGGCCTGACTGCTGCAGGGCTCAGTTTCCCTCTCTGGGCCGGCTTCCTGAGTCTCAGCCACTAGGCCGGCATCGCACTGGGTCACAAGTGAGGCGGGAGGCGCGGGAACAAGGAGACAGCCCTGCCTGGCCTTGCCCCGCCTTGCCTGGTTAAAGCAAGACACAAAGCGCTCTTTGATCTGAGCCCTCTGCCAGTTCTAGAAGCGCTGCGTCTGTCACAGCTCCAAAAAAGAGCAGGAGGTTACTTAGCTATGGATGAATAATAATTGGGCATTTGTCTAACAGCTACTGTACTGATGAATAATTAAAATTTTTATTACAATCGAGGCGAAAATCAGTCTACCCACACGGACGGTCTGTCAGCTGAGCCGGGGAAATGCAGGTATTGGAAGAGGACCTTCTGAGTTCGGAAAGAGAAGCCATGATTATGGTTAAGAAGGCCGGGCGAAAAGCTGGGGATGTTCCAAAAATTACAGGGGATGCAGACCCAAACACAGGGAGGCCTGTTCCTTTACAGCTCTTTTCAGGATGTAATAAGATCAGTGGACTGGAGTCAGACCTGGGGCGTGCAAACAGCTGAAACAGCTAGCGAGAGCTATGGGTGACAACCAGGAAGCCCACAAGGTAAAGAGAAACAGATAATGACTTGGCCATACACATACCCTTCTCTCACAGCCGATGCTGGGGACTTTGATGACGGTGGAGAGGGGACAGCTGGGGTATGACAGGGAAAGTGCAGAACTCAGGAGTCGGAACCCACCTCCCAGTTCAACGGGATGGCTACTTCTTGGCTGTGACCTTGGGCAAGTTCACCAAACCTGCACAGGCATCCCTCTCTGCATCCATAAAATGGGGAAAATACTGCCTTGCCATATGTTGCCCTGAGGATTAGATGAGATCATGTAAACGAGACTATTTGGTAATTACAAAGACACACAGCAAGTGCAAGAATTCCTAACTCAAAAATCAGACTTAAAGGCAGCGGGGTCCAAACAGCCTCCGAGCTGGGATAGGTTGAGTGAATTAGGATTCGGGAATAATGAAAAAGAAGATCTGTGCTATTTGGGTTGGATATGAAATTATCAATGGAATTTCATAGAGTCCCACTTAAATACATTGTACAAGGCAAATAAATATCCCTTTCGTTATAAATAGCGCTTCACTTTTCTCTGGTTTGTCAACAGGACAGCCCACTTAAAAGAAGCCACGAAACATTACTTATTTTGATGAGAGAGTACCCGTGGAATTCATACATCCACCAATAAATAGATTCACGCCGTGGAACGTGACCACGGGGAGGAGGGACTATTTCTGAGAGCATGTCCTATGCAGTAGAACCCTGACATCCCCTGAGGGATAAATCCCAAGAAAGCCCTGACTCCTCAAATATGTAGCGATAATACAGTGTCATCGTCATCTTCCTCCATGCAGTGACCAGCCTTGCAGTCCACAATTCGAGTTCATGATGAAAACCCGAAGTGTTCAACGTCTGAAGGCTGAACGTCCATCACGCATTATCTCCGTGAATCCTCACAACACTCCTGTGTTCCCCATTTTACACACAATGAAATGAAGGCTCCAAGCGGTTTAAGTAACTCGCCCAAGGTTCTGAGGCTGTGAACGCAGAGAACCAGGGTTGGAAGCTTATAATCTCTTCAAAGCCATTAAAGCGTTCACTATACTATTCCCCTTCATAGTTCACGTGGGGATACAACATTGACCACAACAAGGTCCCTTTCCCTTATAACCTTCTGGGAGACATAATAGTGCACCAAGTGAATCAGCAAGCCTTGTTGGGGACCTCCGTTCAAGGTGCCGGAGATCCCCGGATGAACGGGAAAGCCAAAGCCCTGTGCTTGGGAGCAGCCAGGAGCTGAGCGCCGTGTGCGTGGTGCAGAGTCAGTGCTGGAGGCCTCGCAGGGCCCCTCACTAGCTCTTGGGGCTGGATCCCCTTAGGTTCCTGCCCCTGGATGTCCTGGTTACAGCTACCGCCCGAGCAGCCCCCTTAAGCGTCCGAAAACTGCCGATAGCACGCGGGCTGCATAGAAACAGAAGAACAGGGATCTGGAGGCAGCATCCCGGCAGTTCTGGCTTCACCGTTGCTAGGCCCGTGACCCTCTGGAAGTCCTTCAACCACCAACTCAGCCTCTTTGCTTGTAAATGGGGACATTGTTGAGTGGAAAGGACTGGTGCCATACCGTCCGGAAGTGAAAATCATACTCAGTGAAAGCTGGCTTTTATTATCTTTGTGTGTTTCTTCTAATCAGACCCAGGGTAAGTGGTGTTTTCATCAGTCCACGAGGCTCTGGGAGACGCAGTCTCTGAATGTTCCCAAGGGCTCCTCTGTGGCGTGCAGGAGTGTGTCACGGGGTTCGGGCCTCGGTAGGAAGTGGTGTTGCAGAAGGGGAGGGGCCAGGAAAAAATCATTCCACGCCGCCTCCTTCTTCCCGTCCCTTCTTGGGCATAGATGTATGTAACATAGGGTGCAAGTCTGTGTGGCTCCAGTTCACAAAGAGCAGGGCGGGAGGGGAGGGATTTCTAAAACTCATGCTAGAACCGCGGAAGACTTGAGCTATGGGGGAGCCGCTCCTGACTCCGCAGGTGCCGCCATCCTGCGTGTGACTCTGCCCTGACTCGGCGCCTGAACGACTGTGGCCTGGCCACTGGGCTCCACGGGCCGGGAATGCCGCTTCGTCTCAGAATAACAAAGCAGCTGCTGTCCCACCAGCTGAATGCGCCTGGACATCTGGCCGGTGTCCTTCCAAAGGGCTCCATCCTGAGCGATGCTCGAGCAAAATACTCCATCCAACCTTCCATTGTGGACTCCGGCCAGGACTGCGCGTCTGACCGTTAGCAGCCAGCTGCTGCGCTCCCGACGAGACAGGTCATGAATAGTTGGCCGGTATCTCAGTGCTTTCAACAACCACATCAGCGATGACGGCTGAGCAGTCAGATTTATTCGCCCGGCTCTAAACTCTTGTACCTATCAGAAAGAAATAGAGCCAAGCCCTGAAAGTCAATTTGGGGTGTTGTATAAACATCGTCTTCACTGTGACTTATTTCTTCCTTCTCAGCTATCTCAGGTCACTCAAAGAAGTTAGGCAGTTTGCCCACGGTGTCCAGGGATGAGCATCCAATTACATTTCGCTGAATCCAGGGTCTTCTCCTGAAGTTCAGAACAGTGTGGTTGGCTCATGTGCCTAAGCAATGTCCCTGCAGTATGATGGTGGGGGAAATTGTGACATTCGTGCCCTCCATCCTCCCACCCTGGTGCCTGTGAGATGGTAGGGAGAGGAGACAGTGCTGTGAGAACAGGGAAGAGAGCTCCTCTGTTCAGAGAATCAGCCCACCGCCCTTGAACCTTCTCGTAAAACCTCTGCCCAAGGGCGACCTGAAACCACTCATGACATCATCAACTTCTCAGCTTGGTCTGTTTAAACTTGGAGTTCACATATGGGGCAGCCTTGTGCCCTCATACACATTCCAGTGTTTGAAGAAAAAAAAAGCTTCCTTAGATTGAAATGAAACGAGATCCTCTAGAACTTTCTTCCACCGGTCCATTAGATATACCAGGTTTGCATCGTACCTTCAGAAAATATGAAGAAAAAAAAAAAAGGAACAGGTGCCTCTTCTCTTCCTGCCAAATCCTCCTCCTGATCTATCCCCAAAGAGGTGTATTAGCTTGTTTTCTGACTTGTTTTAAAAAGTCAGGTACTCCAAGTCACATCTTAATGAACTCTAAAAGGCTTTTTCTGGTGGACCTCTTTTCCTGTGTCCCCTCATCTGGCCTCCTGAATATTACAGAATCCTCCAACCACTGCAGTATCCAGCACATGCACACAGTCCAGAGAATTCCAGGCAAAGGCTCGACTGTGAACAAGAAAAAGGCGGTTGTGGCTGCTTCTCAGTGCTTACTAGGGACAAAACAAAAGCCACAAGGATGAGCTTTGAGTTTTGCAGTGGTGGGGTCATGCGGCTCAATCCAGGCCTTGGTCATAGTTTTTAACTCTCTCCAAAATGATTTGTGCAAACCTGTCAACATTGCTCTCAACAAATGCATAGGTATATTCAGGATATTCTACTGACGGGAACTGTCATCAGAAAATCACCTCACTGGGGCACCTGAGTGGCTCAGTCAGTTAAGCGTCTGACTCGATTTCAGCTCAGGTCATGATCACAAGGTCATGGTATTGAGCCCCAAGTCGGCCTCCCGGCTCAGCAGAGAGTCTGCTTGTTTCCCTCTTCCTCTCCCTCTGCCCCTCCCTCTGCTCAATGCACGCAATTTTCCCTCTCTCTCTCTCAACATAAATGAATAAAATCTTTAAAAAAAAAAAAAAGAAAGAGAACGTCATCCCGTCTTCTCATGACCACATCCATATACCAGAACACTCCCTTAAGGTGGGAAGTGAGACAGTAAAGGGGAAAACATTAACTAATTGATAATTCTTTCACTCAACACATTTGCATTCAATTAACTTTTTGTTTTCACAGCATCAAGGGGCTGGAAAAAAGAGACATTAAGAAACCATAACCCATACTCCGATATTCTGATAGACCTATATTTGAAATTTCCCAATGGGGAATGGATGTCTTTATTGGTGGTAGTGGTGATGGTGATGATGACATTTTTGTGTTTGCTTGTTTTACATTAGTAAGTATTTCAATGTAAAGAGAGAAGTGTAGACTATAATAAAATAAATAGCTGTGTGTCCACCATCTACTTTAACATTATTAACACTTTGCTGTATTTTATTCCATTTCTTTTTTTGTAAAAAAACAAAAAACAAAAAAAAAACCACAGCATTTAGATACATGGAATGCTGTGTGTTCCTCCCTGATCCCTCCCTCCTTAGGCAACCATTGGCCTGAAGCTAACGGTATCAGTCCCATGAAGACTTTGAAAAAATTCACTATGGCTTCCCATGTGGCCGCAACCACCAGGTAAGCAAGATGGGCGTTTACAATCACATTCGAGAGCTAAGAAGAAGAAGCAGTCCCATATAATACGTTTTCTTCTCCAGGTGCTATGGGCAGTACCACCAGCTCTCTGCTCTACCAACCCCATAAAGTGCACACACTGGGACACAAGGTCAGGCAAGGTTATGTCATATATTGGACTCACATGCCCCTGAGGGCAACCTACAGGAATCCCGTCCATCATGGTGTTAACCAATTAGTTTGCTTGAAGTCTTCAGTCTGTTGCTAAGGAGCCAGCTAGGTACCACTGGAAACTGAGAGCCCTGAACTCTGACTTGATTGAAGAAGATTCCACATACAAATTCTTTGAGGTTCTCTTCATTGACTTATTCCATTAAGCTATTAGAAGAAATCCTTGGGTGTCTGGCTGGCTCAGTCAGTAGAGTGTACAACTCTTGATCTCGGGATTGTAAGTTCAAGCCCCACATTGGGTGTAGAGATTACTTAAAAATAAAATCTGAAGAAAAAGAAGAAGGAGAAGGAGAAAGAGAAGAAGTAGTGGAGGAGGAGGAAGAGGCGGAAGGGGATGGGGAAGAGGAAGAAGAACAAGAAGAAGAAATCCTGACACCCAGTGGGTCACGAAACCAGTCTACAAGCACAGGGAGATTCAAGGACTCACATCTGCAGGCCACAAGAGCCATGGCCTTGGAAAGGGTCTCAAGTGCCACCATGCTCGCCGTGGTTCCCTGTGCAGCTTGGAGAAGGCACAATATTCTCCAGCTCCATCATTACTACCAATATAAGGGATATTTATGAAATTCTTATCTAATAAACTATTTAGAATAGTCAAAAATGTGCTACATATATACTCATAAAGAAATGATGGGGATTTTTTTCATATTTTATCTTTTAAATAAAATTATGTCACACTTCGTGTTCTGTTCTGCACTTGCCTTTCACTCAGCATTATGCTTTTGAGATATGCCCATAATGATACATGAACCTCTGCGTCATACATCCCAGCAGCTATTATATTTCCTATCTTAAAAAAACAATCTCCCATTGACTTTGCCGCCACTTACTGCCCTCTCCTTTGCTCTCTTCACCATTTTTTGCAACAAAATTCCCCGAGAGTGCTGTCTATACTCATCGCCTCTAAGTTTTCTGTCAAACTCTCCCAACCCACTCCAGTCGGAGCCCCCGGACTCCACTAGTGAGAGAGTTGGTTATCCAACAGATGTCCTCCCTGTCTAGCGTTGTTGCATTGCTTCATGAGCGGCCAAGGAGAGGCCTCATGTCTCAGTTCCTGGCAGTGGTTTCTGTAGTCCTCCCATAGCTTCAGAGTGCTTTTCTCTGCTCCTCTGTCCTGAACTTGAGGACCCCCGGACCCAAGCAGACCGGCCCAGCTCAAGAGGTGATAGCAATTCTGTTGGTTCGGCTGCTACGTGATGGTCTTATGAACACTGCACATGTAAAGATGCCCAATCTAGAAGTCCTTTCTGACAGCTTCTAAAGAGAGGCAGAAACATTATGTTGAGCTTTTCCTTCCCTTGTGAACACTGTCATGGCGAGAGAGGAACAAAGAGTCTTCCTCCAGGACCCCTAACCTTGGATTGCCCTTGGATTCCACACAGCTAACCAGCGGAAGTCCCTAGTTGCTAGTAGGATAGAGGAGCCAGAGTGTGGACCAAAAATAACTTTTCAGCCCATCTCTTCCACTCCTAAAAACAGTTTGGAGTTTGCAGTAAGGGTCTATGAATGAACGCTTAGATCTCCTTTAGAGGACTTGGAACTCATGACGGAGCAAGGCAAGGGTACACTGTTCTCAGAGCATCTCTTCTGTGAAAGGACACCTTTATTGGCCATGCATATGCAACCACAAGCTTCTCTTCTCCCCCTGCTCATGGAGAAAGACGGACTCATACACTAAACAGCCTAATTATACTGATAGGTCACATAGATGCACAAGTTAGGCTCATGGTGGCGACTAGGCATTTCATTAACATTCTTTTCCTTCTTTCTTTCTTTTCTTTCTTTCTTTCTTTCTTTCTTTCTTTCTTTCTTTCTTTCTTCTTTCTTTCTTTTCCTTCTTTCCTTCTTTCCTTCCTTCCTCCTTTTCTGTCCTGTTCAAATTACTTTGCATCTCAGTTTATACTGAGATATGGGTGGATATGCATGAGCTCCAAAAGTCCCAGTCCCCTGCTCAGGAAATGTGAAAAAACAAAACAGACACTGTGAATCTCCCCTCCAAACCCCAGCACTGAGAAACAAATCACCTGTGCAGAGAAACCCACAAAGAGATGCTGCTCACCTTGTTAATATATTTTACAGACTAATTTTTGTTTTGCATTAGCTTTTCATACAACTGCATTCGAAAGAGTGTTTCACAATGAGCTGTGTAAATGTAGGACTGGTTGCAGAGAGAGGGAAATAAGAAAAAGGTATAGGCAAAGAAGAAAATGTTACCAAAGATTTTGGAAAGAAAGGTCATCTAGGACAAATAAAACATGTTTAGAAACGAGTGCTGTAGGAAGAAATAGACAAATAACTCGAGACAAGTAAATTGGCTTTCTTCTCCTTTCCTTACATTTCTTGTCTTGAGTTATTTCTCCCTTGGATAAGACAGCAGGGTTTGAATCTCAGCTCTCTCACTATCTGTGACTTTGGGCAATTTATTTTACCTCCATATCCCAAGTCTCATTACCTGTAAAATAAAAGATAATTACAGGACCCACTGCCCTAGGTGACTATGAGTATTAAATGTGAATGGAGTACCTAGCTCATTGCCTGGCCCATAGAATGTATTCAATGCACTTAGCTGAGAGTATTATTAACAATCTCTTTATAAAATTCTCAATAACCATTTCCTCCCGTTTAACCCCCCTGGGCCCCTCAATTCACTCCATCTGTCCTCAGACTCTCCCCTCTTCACTGCCTTCATTCCCACCTCTAAGCCAGGTTGACAACTCACTGGGGCAGGTTCATGAGCTGCCCCAATCTGTCTTTCCAGCCCCAAATACTTCCCTCACTCCATAAACCCACCCTGTGCACTGGCCACACTGAACCATCCTTGCCCTCAGTGATGGCGGCTCTTCAGTGTTTCTTTATTTCTTGGTCCTTACTTCCTTCGTGCTCTTTCCCTGGAATGCCCTTCCCCCTTGCCGTCCTACTCAAGACAGGCCTCCCTTCTCTCCACAGCTCTTTGACCCCACCTCTGATACTACACTCGTCTCTTTGTATTACCAAGTTTTATTTATGGAATAAACTTAGCCATACTGTAAGCTATGTATTTAGACCAGATAGATAGATGATAGACAGACAGACAGACAGACAGATATTTATATATGGTGATCTATGTGTCTCCACCAAGTAGGTACTCAAGGTATGCTTGTGGAATATATGAGTGAGCAGACGGTTTCTTCTGAGCTGTCCCAGTCTTGCTAGGCCACTTGGAAGATCTTCCAGGGACATCAGATCAATGCTGCCTTCTCTTGACACCTACAAACACAAGTGCGTAAGACCCTCGGGTCACTCAGGCAAATTTTCCGGATTGAAAATAGCAAGCCCGTGTGCATCTGACTCTCGTGTGGAGGTGAGTCTTCTGAAGATGAAAAGGAGATGAGGGGTAAAATTCCTCTGGTGGCCCAATTTCCCAGTGAGATCCTCTCATGATTGAAACAGCATCCTGGGAAGACTTATGTGGGACTTGCCTCACCGATCCTGGGCTTATGATAAGAGAAAGGTCTTAGTGGTCAGTGTGACTCTGTATCAGGAGACTTTCCTGGCTCCATTGTTGCTGTGTTTTTTCTTTTAGTAAGTTTTTTATTTTATTTCCGGTATAGCTAACATATAGTGTTATATTCGTTCCGAGTGTACAATACAGTGATTCAGCAATTTATACATCATTTCTCAGCGCTCATCATGATACGTAAGAGGTGACTCTTAATGCCCGTCACCTATTTCACCCATCCCCCAGCCTCCGTTGTTTTTTGGGAGGGGGACACATTAGAGCAGAGATTCCCTGGGAGATCCCGAAAATTCCTCCTCCTCTCGCTATAGCAGTGGGGAATCCAGAAATGATTCACAGCTGAAGCCACTGTCCCACATCAATGCATCATGCGGTCATTTAAACTGGAAACCAGACGGCCATCTGGACACAATCTCCCCGTATTTTTGTGAAGCTTCAAATACACAGTGAGTAAGAGGAGTTCAGTAAATCCTATTATACTGTTGGTGCTGGGAGCCATGAAGAACAACCCTTGGTCTCATGAAAGACACGCTCCCTACAGAGTCTAGAGCCCCCTGGGACAGGATGCCACCTGCTAGAAAAGTAAATCCAAGGGAGAGAGAGGCGCCTCCCAGTAGGTTTTTTGCTTTTTGTTTTTTTAGTTGTTTGCTTCATTCTGTTTTGCTATAGTTCAGTTCTGCTGGTAGCACAGTGGGACTCCTACATAACGTGGCACGATTTTCCTGAGTTTTAGTAAAAGATATGTAAAAACAAAACAAAACAAAACTATGGTCTCCTTGGCAGGCTCAGAAATAATGAATTAGCATGTGAAAAAAGTAAGTGACCCTTCCAAGGTCACCTGGTTAGTGGCAGGGTGTGGACGAGAGTTCAGATGTCCTGACCGCTTGCCACCTGGCCACCTTCCTGGGGACCAGATCCCTTCTAGGTCAGAGCCCGGAACCAAGGAGGTGACAGCATGTGGTAGGGGACAGGGAGGGTGCTGATACAGCCAGTTCCGGCCCTAACTCCTAACAGCCTGAATTCAAAATTGAGCTCTGCTTCTTAGCAGCTGTGAAACATTGGGTCCATTTACTTAATTTCCCTGTACCTCTATTTCCTTATCTGGAAAATGGGACTGATGATAATATGTGTCACTCAGAACTAAATGACACATTAAAGCTTTGGGAATCGGGCCTGGCACATAGTCAAGACTATGTTGGTTGTTACTCAGTCATGGCTTCTCTACAAACCTTTTCTGAGTGGTGCAGAGAACGCTCTTCACCTATTCCTATCATCATGGCCATGAACTTGCTCTGGCACTAGGATTCCAAAGTGGAGTCCCCTTTTAACTTCCTCGGACCCTTGACTCATCTCTGCTAGGAAACTTTTCTGTGGCTACTTACTTACCACTTTTTTTGAGGGTCCCTTCCACTGCCGGACCACTGCAGCCCTTAGAAAGACCCTGCTTGCATTGGGATAAAACCTGATTTGCGCCTCTGTAACTTTTCCCCATTGGTCTTAACACTACTGCTTTACTTCTCACACCAAGACAAATGTTTCCCCTGGGAAACTTGGTGATGTGTTGGGGATTTGTAAACTCATAAAATAAATATGGCATGTTTTCCTGATGAACCAAACTGAAATGAAGATTTATTGGGGAAGTGGGGCGGAATTTAAGCTTTGCGTTGAACATCTCTTCTTTTAAAAAGGTTTTCAAAACTTTAAAATACTTCTCCTTACAACAAACAAGCATATTTTCATGTATAATCTAAAGTTCAAACAATTTGTTTTCCAGACTTGACACAAAATTTTGCTTCTGGCAGCTCTGCCCCAGACCTCCCAGGAGTATCCATTCACTTGCCTTTGACGTTGGGGATTTCTAGATGGAAAAGCCTGAGAAATTCTACTCTATTGAACAGAGCTACAAAGAACAAATCTAATTCCTTTCCCACAGAACCGCCTGTCAAGTTTCCATAAGATCTTACGGTTGGAAAGAGACTCAGAAATTGTCTAAATCGATCTCCTTTCTGCAGCAGCCCTAACAGATGGTCACCCAGCTTCTGCTGGGTCAGGCTCGGAGCAAAGAGACCACGTGGTAAGCCTTCCACTCTGTCTCTGGCCAGCTCTAATGGTTAGAATATGCTTTTCTTGGGGCGCCTGGGTGGCGCAGTTGTTAAGCGTCTGCCTGCGGCTCAGGGCGTGATCCCTGCGTTCTGGGATCGAGCCCCACATCAGGCTCCTCTGCTGGGAGCCTGCTTCTTCCTCTCCCACTCCCCCTGCTGTGTTCCCTCTCTCTCTGGCTGTCTCTCTGTCAGATAAATAAATAAAATCTTAAAAAAAAATGCTTTTCTTAAGCTGAGCAACACGCACGTCGGACCTGAGTTGGACTCCACGCTAGTCACTTAACCTCACTGGACCTCAGTTTCCTTGACTGTAAAATCGAATGAATGGTGTTAGCTGCATCCCAGGGATACTTAGAAGAGAAAATGCGCGTAAATCACTTAGCGTTCTGGCCCAAACATTGAAGGATTCAGTAAATGGTCCCCACCATCACCACCATTTCCCGCATAGCTTCCATGAGCCAAAGACACAGAGCCTGTTTATATCGCCTCTGCTCCAAAACCATGTTTTAGGTGTCAGATGACAGGTAACAGACTCTCCCTCAACTGTGCCTAAGAGCATAGTTCCCTAAGTTAATCTGTCCCCACCTTCCTCCATAGAAGGACGCTGTGACCCTTCACTTAAAGTATCTTTTTTCAGAAAGCCATTTGAAAGTGTATTACAAGCTTCTTACGGCTCAACTGGAGGAATATTAGAGAATGGAAAAGTGCTGTGGAGAAAAGAGAAAGGGGCAGAGTCAGGAGATGGGAAAGGCCAGGACACGGAGGGGTGCAATTTAAAATAGAGTCACCACGTAGCTCAAGAGCTCCAAGGACTGGGCTTTCTCATAAAGTCCAATTGGCAAACGCGGCTTGGACCAGAGTGGAGGGAGGCGTTCTTCTCCTTCTCAGAGTTGCGGACAGACAGATCGGCAGAGCAGCCCTGGCCTGATTTACTCACCCAGCAGCAGGCTGAAAAGAAGGAAAAGAGGGAGAGTAGGTCTGGCTGGGGCAGCCCGAGTCTACTCACGGTTCTACTCACAGAGAATGATCCAGAAACACAACGCCAGCCCTCTGAGTCTCAACAAAGAGGGCCAGAGGTGCAGGAGTTCCCATCTTTACATCACGCCTGGCCCCTAAAAGTCAGCCCAACGGATGGGTCAGGCTCTCAGTCATCCAATTAACTCCTCCTCCTCTTGTAGACCGGAGCAACCACGGTGCCGTGGACTGAATTGTGTCCCCCTAAAATTCACACATTGAAGCCCCGACTCCCAGTGTGACTGTATGGAGGAGAAGTTAAAGGAGGGCATAGTGGTGGGGCCCTAATCTGATAGACGTGGTGTCCTTATATGAAGAGGAAGAGATACCAGAGCTCGCTCTCTCCATCCCATACATGGCAGAGGAAAGGCCACAACAAGAAGGCGGGCCATCTGCAAGCCAGGGAGAGTGTTTGCACCAGGAACCGAAGCGACTGGCACCTTGATCAAGGACTTTGAGCCTCCAGAATGGGGAGAAGATCAATGTCTGTTGTGTAAGCCACGCTGTTTATGGTATTGTGTTATGGCGGCCCTAGCTGACAGGTTCACAGCTGTGGCAGTTCCCCAGGAAAGTGAATTTGTTAGCAGGGCTTCTTCCTTCATGGGTTAGGAGAGTATGGGGAGAGGAGAGCTCCCCACTCACAGGTAGATTCTTAAACCCATTCGGTGCTGTAATGATGAAGTCTGAGAATGTAGAGTAAAGCAAAATTTAAATAGAAAGTTATTAATTGTGCCCCTAGCTAGGTGTTCAATATACTAATTTCTTCTTGGGAGAAGAGGGAATGAAATAAAGCGTTGAGCAGGTGAAAGAGTAAAGAAAGTAAACATTCGCAGAGGGCAAGAAGGAAACTCAAAGGAGTTAGAAGCTGTTAAGCACGCTCAAAACCCAAGTTCAAGCCGTGCAAGTCCTAATTAAAAGCAGGAACGTTTGAAAAGTGTTGACTGAATGCCTGATGTATTCAGGGTGCTGAGTTAAGTGTGGAAGGTCCAACTGAAGACTAGCATGTCAATCCTGCCTTCTAGAAACTTGCGTTTTAAAATGCAAATCTTTCCTTCCTTCTTCCCTTCCTCTCTTCCTTCCTCCCTCTCTTTCTTCTTCCTCCATAATTTACCAAACATTTATGGAGCCAGTCCTTTCCTAGAGAGCACAAAAGGCATATAAAGACAAGTTCAAGTTCGTGCTCTTGAAGTGCTTACAGTTGAGAGAGAGAGAGAGTGAGAGAGAGAGATGCGTTAACAAGGTAACAAAGAAATCCACCTGTGAAGGGCCACTAGTTTCACAGAGACAAAGAACCTTAAAGGATGAATACAAGTTCCACAGATGGGGCCAAAGGAGAAGAACATTCTGAGCAGAAGAGACTGCCGAGCCCCAGCCCAAGGCCTGCAAACAGTGTTCTCCTGAGAGGCCAAGTCCGGCCCTGAGAGTTTTGGATGGAAACAGTCCGCCCTTCAGTAGAGTTTCTCTCTGCCTTCAAAATACTTCTGGATGTGCTTTTGCCTTGAGTTACAAAGCTGAGCAACCAGCCAGAAATATCTTTTCTGCTGAGAACAGCCAAGCCCCGTCCCTTCCGCCAAGGGCTCTAAAGCCGCCTTTGGCCCTTCTGCCTCCCACGAACCCCCATGCCTTCCCGAGTCTGCGATGATGGCGGGCGCAGACAGGAGCCAAAGGGAAAACAGCTCGGCTTCTCCGCCCTGCTTCTTAATGCCCTTTATAGTCCCAGATTTTCCAGCTCTTTAAGCCTCCCACTCCTGCTATGTTAGTCCCTAACATCCATCCACTCATTCATAGTTACTTTTTTTAAGTGCTAGGCACTTTTCATATATTTTTTTAACTGATACTCAAAACAAGTCCAAGAGGTAAGTATTATTATTCTATTTACAGATGGGAAAACTGAAGCTCACAGAGGTTGTATAAGTTGGTTAAGGTGATAAAAAGTAGCTAAGGGGGAAATTTACAACCAAGTCCATCGGAGGCCATAGCTGTGGTTTTCAGAGTACGGTGGGCGGAGCAGCAGCACCCCTGGGAACTCCGTCGGAGACCCTACTGAGCCAAGAACAGGGGTGGGAGATAGTCTCTGACACGTCACTCCCCTGTCTTCCCTGTGCCGGCCTCACTGAAATCTATTATTTTCTTGCTTCACCACCACTCGTCTGTCTGCCTCTGGATTTTGTCAGCGGCGAGTGGCTGAACCCAGTTTGCGTGAGACCCCTGGAGCCAGACACCCATGCACCCCTGCACCCCTGCACCCCGGCTTCAATCTCCAGCGCTCAGTAATGAATACAATATTTAGGACAGGAAACTCCCGTCTCATAAACTCAAGAGATCTACTAGTCACTGAACCCACTCACTTACCTTAATGACCTGTTTTTATTCTCTCAGACTGAATCAGTTTCAGGTCATTGTAATAATCAGCCAACAAGTGAATTGCGTTTTATGACATGTCTATTCTCAAGGTACTTAAAATCACATAAAAGTTTAAATGATATCAGAGAATTTCAAAACTTGAATAAATTTGGGGCACCTGGGTGGCTCAGCTGGTTAAGTGTCCAACTCTTGTATTCAGCTCAGATTGTGATCTCAGGGTCGTGAGATCGAGCCCTGTGCTCAGCAGGGAGTCTGCTGGTCCCTCTCCCTCTGTTCCTTCCCCAACTCATGCTCTCTCTCTTCTAAATAAACAAATAAATAAATAAAATCTTTAAAAATGTATTTATTATTAATATTCAAAAAAACTTCAATGAATTTAATGACTTGCCTCCAAAAAGTACAAAGAGAGGAAGAGACCTGGGAAGTCAGGTTTTTTTTAAAGATTTTATTTATTTATTTATTTTTTTGAGAGAGAGAGAGAGGGGGGGTGAGTGGGAGAGACAGGGAGAGAGAATCTGAAGCAGGCTCCACGCTGAGCACAGAGCCCCACAAGGGGCTCGATCTCACGACCCTGAGATCAGAACCTGAGCTGGGACCAAGAGTAGGACACTCAACTGACTGAGCCACCCAGGCGCCCCCCAGTTTTTTAAGTTATAACTTTAACACAAAACCTTTAACAGCCCCAGATGGTACTGGGTATATACATAGCAAGAGCAGAAACAGAGGCACAGATATGAGAGGACAGATTAAAAGTAAAACAAAACGAAAAACAGAAACTGTGGAAGTTCAGACGCTGTAGTCTTCCAACCAAGGCCCTGAGGTGATTCTAACAGACACTAACGACTGTGAACAATATTTGACGCTTGTACCCTTAACCTCCGCACTAGTTTGCGTCTCCACATTCCTTATCCACAGGCAAAAAAATCACTGTAGGGGGGCTCATCCTGAAAAATAGATTGTTCTTACTTCTCCACCTACATGCTTCCAAGAATTAAAGGTAACTCTTCACTCTAGACTCTAAACTTGAACCCCGTCTCACGGAGCTGCGCCAGATTGGTTATCACACCCATTGGTCAATGGTTTCGTGTAGAAATCTGCTCTTCCATCCTGTAGGGAGTTCGAGGACGCTAGCTACCCACAAAGAGGGAAATTATAGCTTTGCTACTGAATCCAACTTGGTATTAAGTTCTCCTTGTCAACACAGCCCTCCCCTCTTCTAGACTAACCGCTCATTCTAGGCACTACCCTTGGGGACACCATTCCGGCTACTGCCACCAGTCGACGTTTGTTGATTGAGGACTCCGGTGGTGTCAGGTCCTCTGCTAGGCACTAGCATTATCTCAGTTAAATTCTTACAACAACCTAGGAGGCAGGTACTGTTACCAGTCCCATTTCCAAAATGAGGAAACCAAGGCATAGAAGATAAGTAACTTAACCAAGGTCACCAGCTAATCCATTGTGGGGCTGAGTGAGACTTGAACTCAGTTTTTGTCCGCCATGCTTTATCATGCTTTCCTGTCTGGTATAAGCCCTTTTTGAACAAGCCTCCCTTCTCGGTGTACTTCAGGCCCAGGCTCTCTGTTTGGGAGAGGGCTCTGTTGAGAGCCCTCTTCACAGCCCTGTGAATCCAGTTTCTTGCTCCACCGGCATCTGTCACCACCCTCCCCAGTGCAGACCAGCTTAGTCTCCTTTATGGGCTGCTTAGCATGGAAAAAATTCTAGGACCTGCCAATTCCCAGTTTCTAAGACAGGTTTTTTTATCTTGCCATCTCTGCTTTGACCAGACACTTGGTACGACTTCAAACACTGTCTCCCATTATCTGGGTGCCTAACAAGGAACTCTTGGCCCATTTCGAAGCCAGCTTTCTTGAAGCCACTCTCGCAGTGAGTGCCCTTAGTATAGGTTTTGCCTACGATAGAATATACTGAGAAGATAGGCAAAAATCAGGAAGGAGGCTATGTCTTTGCTTATGATTTCTAGGCTGGTGGTAGAACCAGTACTGAATCTGGTTATTGAAGCTAAAAAGGCAAAAATGGGGATAGCAGGGGGAGGAGAAGACGTAGCTTCTCCAGGGCTTGGCTGGTCAGAGTTCATTGTGAGGTTCCTCTCACAAAAGTTGGGGGGAGGCCTCCTGGAGGGTCCTTTCCTCCCAGAACCATTGGGGGATAGGCCGGCTCAACCTTACAGGCAAACAGGAAACTCTGCCCACGCACAGAAGGGAAGAGGAAGCTCCCAGATTCCTGTTCCAAGAAGCCTCCTGAGAAGGACTTTATCTTTGGGGAAAATTTTGCTAAAGGAAATTTGAACTGAAGTTGCAAGTTTCCTTTGTTAAGAAAAACAAATAACATGAAAAGGGAGAGAAGCGATGAGACAAGAAATGGGTCATCACAGATGCAGATCTAATCTCTGGGATAAAATATACTGGAAAGAACATAGACTCCGCAGAGAGAGGGCAGTAGGGAGTGGAAGGCATGGGTATGGCGTGAGCAGAGGTTCCAGACAAGAGGGAGCCTGACCTCCTCAAGAGGCCATGAGGGGTCCTGGTCAACCAGAGAGAGAGCAGTACAATGTAAGCCTCACTGGGTCTCAACTGACCATGAGCCTGTAGTATCTGGATGTACTGTTTACTAAACCCTCGGGCCGCAGAGAGGTCTGCGCTCCAAGCATCTAGGAAATGAGATCATCAAAGCACATTAATGACAACAGTCACCATTTTTTTGAAAGATGTTATTTATTTATTTGAGAAAAAGAGTGATAGGGAGAGAGAGCGCAAGCAGGGGGAAGGGGAAGAGGGTGAGAGAGAAGCAGGCTCCCTGCTCAGCAGGGGATCCCAGACTCCTGGGATCATGACCTGAGCCAAAGGCAGATGCTTAACTGACTGAGGCACCCAGGCACCCCAAGAGTCAACATTTTTAAACATACACTAGAATCTTCTCTAGGTTTTTGCATGGATTATCTCACTTAAACCTCACAGTAACGCTGTAAAATAGGTATCATTATTATGGCTATAAGCGATCTGTTATTTGTATAATATAATAATAGTTGTTTCTTTAAATATATTTGTAGAATATAATAGTTGTATTATTTGCTTGTAGTCAGCGAAGTTTGCCTGGCCATCTTCCTTCCTCTCTCCCCCACTGGATTCTCCCACACTCACCAGCTGCTGCTTCTGAGGACGCGGAAAGGTTGACTACCTTTCAAGGTCACATGGCTTATAAGGCTCGTCGGCAGGATTTGAAGGCGGGCCATCTGCTTCCAAGGTCCCTACTCTTGACTTCTGCACTGAACTGCAAAGCAGTCCACAAAACTAATAAGATGTATCTTCTCTCTGTTCTTCAAGAAAAATTTCAGCAACTCTAGAATGGCAACCACCTGTAGCAGGACAAAACCCTGGGTGGGAATCCTAACTCTACAACTGACGAATGAAACCTTGGACCTTGAACCGTAGAGGGTTAAGTATTAAGAAGGATAATACATGCCTCTGGCCCATCGTGGACGCTAGGTAAGTCATTACACTAGCTTGTATTCATTGACGCTTCTTCAGTGCCAGGCATGGGCCGGACCCCACAGACACAGCTCTTGGATCAAAATCAAATCAACGGGAGGTGATCCATTGCCAGCCCCCCTACAGTTCAGGGCATGAGGAACAGATGAAGTTCTCGTGTCCTCTTTCAATTGTATTTTAATGACTGATATTGATTCAATCGGTTGCAATCGGAAAGCAACTCTCGTCTTTCTCTTGCTGTCCCTTTAAATCCATTCTGCAAACAGATTCTCTCTCTGGCACTGGTAGGAGATTTCAGACCGGTCTAGTAGCTTTTCTGACCATTCCTATGCACGCGGGTCATTTTCGGTCACCAAAACAGCCTCATTTAGTAGCTTAAATATCCAGGCCATGGTAATGATCAAAATTCTGGACTTTTATCTAAATTCGAGTCTCTCATTTTCCAGCAGGGCAGGACTTCAGACGCCAACTCTTTGCCTGGACCCAGGGAGGGTTACCTGGCCATCTTCCTCCCTATCTCCCCAATGAGACCCTCCCATTCTCGCCAGCTATCGCTCCTGAACCCTTCTGGGTCCGATTCGGGGCAGTGGGACTAGAGGAAAAGAGCATCGTCTTATAGGACTGGGGCTACCGTGACCAGGTGTTGGAAGCCGCAGGGTCTGGCAGGCAGGCAAAGCTGGCCTTTTGTGGGAGGCAGTTGCCAAGTGGTTATAGGCAGCTCCACCTCAGTCCCCTTACCACGAGGGTGACCATAGGCCCTGGTTGCAAGGCTAGTTTCCGTTGCCCTAGCAAACTCCTTAAGGGCACCCCCTTTCTTCCTCACAGGTGTCCCATTTGCATGATAAATAACAGTCATCCGACTTCACACAGAGCTACTCTGGATGGCTGAGTTTCACCCTCCCCTAGCCCTGTAGGCTCCCAGAAGTCCACATCTACTGGTCACGTCATCCCTCCAGGGAGCCCTTTTAGAAAGCTCCTGGCCGGCTCCCCACCCACAAGGCGCTTATGTCTGGGGTCCACGGAAATGGGCCCATCCTCACCATTGTCTAAGACTATAATCACACCTAGTGCAGCTCGGTGTCTCTCTCATTCTTTTCATTTCTCTCCTGCCTCAGACCCTGGAGTCCTCTCTCTTGGCTGGAAGTGAAAGGGAAGTCCCCTCGTTCTTCTCCCCCCTGGGTGGGAGTGGGCACAGCGCTCTAAGAGCTGCCTCCAAAGGGATCCTCACCCCTGACTCTCCATCTCAACTCTTTTCAAAGGTTGCAGGTGGGTGACTGTTAATGCTAACAGATCTGGGTTTTACCATTTCTTAGCATGTCTGGGAAAGCGGGCCAACTTCGTATTCTTTTGTAATGTGGAATTCTTTAGCACCTATTGTAATATTCTCAGACTTTAGGGACTCTGCCCATCTCCTAAGCAACAAGAAGAATTGAATTTCACATCCAGTTATGCATGATGTAATAAAGAAGGGGAACAGAACACACCCAGGCCTACTAAATCTTACAGAAAGGTTATTCTCGTAGCGGGCTGTGACCCAAAGCCACGTCAGCTTCCAGAAATGCTAGGTTGATGAAGCAGGAAAGAAACTAAGCAAGTGCAGATTGAGCCCGGATGTCCCTTCCGTCAGGAAGAAGGGACAGACCCCTTCAGGGCTGCGTCCGTCAGGTTCTTTGCTGTCCGTCTCGAAGAGACCAACGCATGAAGCATGTGAAAATCTGAACGGTGCCCATGGCATTCCATGCCCTGGACAAAAAGGTCTGTGCAGACTTCATCTCAGCTTTGAAGCTGTGAACAGAAAATCCCCCCTAGAATTATCCATCTCACTGAGAACCCCTGGCCACATTGCTAACTGAGGCATGCACAGAAGTGCCAGCCTTGCTGCTTTTAATTTTCAGTCCTCTATCTGATCCAAAGAGTGGAGGGGTAGAGGGAAGATTCCCCCTCTCTGTGTCTCCAGGGGCTTCACCGTGGAATCCTTGAAAGCTGAAGGGTAGAAATCCAACAGTGTGGTCCTATGGAGGAATCACCGTGCTTGTCTCCCTTTTTTTTTTTTTTTTTTTTTTGTGGGTAACCTGAGAAGACTTCTGGGTATGCCCACGCCACAGGCTGGATCAGTAGCTTAGCCAGGAACAATCTACAAGGCCTGACTTTTAGCCCATGCCCTATTCGCTACACAACTCGAGCTCTGTAGAGTAGAGTGTCCACAGAAACAAAGAAAAGCTTTTTTGGGTAATCCCACCTTTTCCCACAAACCATGTTTTTATAGGAGGTTTTTGTTTTTTTCCCAGCAGCAAGGTAAAGCAAGCAATTGAACTAACTTGTTCTCAGATCAATGAATCCATTGTGTGCTGCGGGGAGCCAAAGGGTTTTTTGTTGTTGTTGCTTTTTTTTTCTCTTTCAATGTTGGTTTGGAGCAGGAATTAAACTTGGCCATGGGCTATGAGGAAAAAGAACTGGATAGACAAAGCTTTTCTTTCTTTGGTCGGGATTTAGGTTTCTGTAAAAATCTATAGGTTGGTAACGAAAATTGTTAGTAAATATGTATGCACTTGCCCACGTGTCCTCTTTGGCTCCTCCTTCCTTCCCTCCCCCCACTTTCTCCTGACAGTAGCAGCAGCTGAACTCCAGAACAGGAGAACAGCCTTTCTTGAGGTGCTGGAGTCTTATGTGCCTGATGTCACTTGCTTATCTTGCCAACAGAAACAGATGCAAGGTTACCGAGGTACTGTCGAATGCTGGCAAAGAAAGGGAGATTCAAAAGTCCATGCTTAGCATAGACAAAACTTCAGATCAAAATTCTAGAATGTCCTGATCTCCTTATGAACTGAGGAGGGGAATGATGTTATTTATTTCTCTGTTTCTGCTCTGCTCACAGATGATTTGGTTGGATTCCATTCTCAGTCATGAGCTAGTTTAAGAGCGGCGGAAGCCAAGAAAATTCAATGCGAAAGAATAGTCCTTTCACCAAATGCTACTGAGACAACTGGATATCCACACACAAAAGAAGGAAGTTGGACCCCACTATTAGTCAACTCAGGCCACCATAACAAAATACCGTAGTGTGGGTGGTTTACACAACAGAATCTCACATTCTGCTTTAGAGACCGAAGTTCAAGATCAGAGTGCCAGCATGGTTGGATTCTGGTGAGACCTCTCTTCCTGCTTACAGATGGCTGCCTTCTCACACGATGGAGGAGCATATCTCTCTCTTCCTCTTCTTACAAGGTCACAGCCCCTTATCAGACGGGGCCCCAGACGTGTAACCTCATTTACTCTTAATTACCTCCTAAAGCCCCTATTTCCGGATGTAGTCCCATTGGACGCCAGGGCTTTGACGTATGAATTTTGGTCCACATTTTGTCCATAGCCGCCCTTTCCTCGCACCGTACACAAAAACTAACTCAAAATGGATGAGACCTAAATATAAGAGCAAAACCACACAACTTTTAGGAGAACATGCAAGAGTAAATTCTCACGGCCTTGGGCTAAACAAAGCCTTCTTATAAATGACACCAATAGTACAAGTGACAAAGGGGGGAAAATAGATAAATTGGACTCCAAAATTAAAAACTTTTGCGCAGTGGGCACCATCAAGAAAGTAAAACAACGAGGCGCCTGGGTGGCTCAGTCTTTAAGCGTCTGCCTTCGGCTCAGAGTGTGATCCCAGAGTCCTGGGATCAAGTCCTGCATCGGGCTCCCTGCTCCGCTGGGAGCCTGCTTCTCCCTCTCCCACTCCCCCTGCTTGTGTTCCCTCTCTTGCTGGCTGTATCTCTCTCTGTCAAATAAATGAATAAAAAATATTTAAAAAATAAAATAAAGTAGAAAGAAAGTAGTCAATTCCTTTAAAAAAAAAAAAAGTAAGTAAAACAACAACTCACAGTGGGGTGCCTGGGTGGCTCAGTCGGTTGAGCGTCGGATTCTTGGTTTCAGCTCAGGTCATGATCTCATGGGTGCAGGATTGAGCCCCGCAATGGGCTCTGCCTTGAGCTCTGTGCTCAGCAGGGAGTCTGCTTGAGGATTCTCTCCCTCTGCCCCTCCCTCCACTCATGTGTGTGCTCTCTCTAATAAACAAATCAATCTTCAAAAAAAAAAAAAAACCACAAAGAAAACAACCCCCCCAACAATATGAGAGATAATATTTACATCACATACTCGATAAGGGACTTGTATCTAGAATATATAAAAAACTCTTACAACTCAATAATAAAGACTAATAACCCAATGAAGACATAGGCAAAGGATCCGAATAGCTATTTCTCCAAAGAAGATCTAAAAATGGCCAAGAAGCACATGAAAGAAGTTCATCATCACTAGCCATCAGAAAAAATGCAAATCGAAACCATGAGACATCATTTCATATCCACTAAGATGGTTATAATCAGACACAGAGATAATAGCAAGTACTGGCACCGATGCGGAGGGAGCAGAACCTTCACATGTTGCTGCAGGAAAGGAAAATGGTGCAGCTACTTTGCGAAACAGCACAGCAGTTCCTCAAAAGGTCAAACATAGAGTTATTACATGAGCTAGCACTTTCACCCTCTTACGAAGTACCCAAGAGAAACAAAAGTGTATGTTCACATTAAAAACTAGTATGCAAACAAATTGAGGGCTTCAGAGGGGAGGGGGGTGGGGGAATGGGATAGGCTGGTGATGGGTAGTAAGGAGGGCACGTATTGCATGGCGCACTGGGTGTTATATGCAAATAATGAATCATGGAACATTACATCAAAAACTAATGATGTACTGTATGGTGACTAACATAACATAATAAAAAAATTATTATAAAAAATATAAATAAATAAATAAATAGATAGATAAATAAATAAATAAAAATACGGAATGAAAACTAGTATGCAACATTCACAGCGGCATTACTCATAATAGCCAAAAAGTGGAGATGATCCAGATGTCCATCAACTGATGAAGAGGTAAAGAAACTCCAGTAAATCCATATAATAGAATATTATTTGGCGGTAAATAGGAATGAAGCACAATATGGATGAGCCTCAAAATCATTATGCTGAGTCAAAGAAGCCAGTCACGAAAGCTCCGTATTGTATGATTTCTTTTATACAAAATGTCCGGAGTAGGCAAATCTATAGAGATGGAAAGTAGACCGGTGGACTACCCAGGGTGGGTGGGTTGAGCGCACTGGAGAAAATGGGAGTGACTATTACGAGGGTCGGGGCACCTGAGTGGTGCAGTCAGTTAAGTGTCGACTCTTGGTTTCGGCTCAGGGTACAATCTCAGGTTCCTGGGATCGAGCCCCACATCGGGCTCCATGCAAATTCTGCTTGAGATTTTCTGCTCCTTCTCCCTCTGCTCCTCCGACTCAGGCTTTCTCTCTCTCTAAATAAAATCTTAAAAGAAAAAAAAAAGAGGTACGAGGTTTTTTGCGGGGTGATGAAAACGTTCTCAAATTGTCATGAGGGTTGCATGGCTGTGCGAACATACTAAAAACTGTTGAAGTGTACATTTTAAATAGGCGACTTGTATGGTAGGTGAGTGATAGCTCAACAAAATAGTACACACACTCCTGTGCATACACACACACACCACTTGAAAAATAACATTACCCGAAATTTGAAACAAAAACAAAATTAAGAGAAAAATTTAGAGGTTAAGCCCAACATACGTGCTTTTGTTCCTTCTGGAGAAAGCATTGAAATGTCTGAAAGCTAGAAAAATTGAATTAGGGAAAAATAGAAAAACAAACTCAGGAAAACCAAACCGGAGGTCAGATCAAGTTAAGCCTTACACAATGAGGCACTGATCTTGTTTATAGGGGTAAGAGTGCTGGGGTATGACTTCTACCATGCTCTGAATGCTTCTTGTTAGGAAGGAAGGAGAACCCACACAGACCAGTCATACCTCCCTTCCCTGGAAGTGATCTCATCTCTAATATGTGAGTATAAAGAACAACAACCCAATTTTTCCTGATTATAAAAGTAATACACTTAAGATGATGTAAAAAGTACAAAGAAGAGGGGAAGAAAATCACTCAATCTTTCACTAATATTTGGCAGAGCTCTCTCCTGTGCGTGTTGTTTCAGAGTCAAACTCATACGATACACACAATTTTGTATCATTATTTTACACTGACATTCAACATTTTCCATTATTATTTAAAACACTTATAAGTACCATTTTCAATCAGAAGAATATACCACCATTTATTTAACTAAATGCCTGATAAAGGGAATTTATCTTTACAATCTTTTGCTGTTATTAAAAACAAAATGTTGCAAAGAAAATTTTGAACATAGGTCTTTGCTTATATTTCAGATTATTTCCTTGGAATATAACAATTTTATATTCAGCACATATGAAAGTGTTTAATGATCGCCATAGTGCTTATCAAAAATGTAATATAAACTTATTTGTTAACAGCAATGTACTGATTGTTCCCACCTGACTACACAACATCAGGACTTTTCAAAGTAACTCCCATTCCCCTTCTGGGAAAGAATTCTCGTCACAACATTATTTACGATAGTAAAAATTGGAGGAAAAATAAACACCCAAATATAGTGGAAAAGGTAAATGGATCACGCTGGACTGTTTTTCAGTAATTAAAACTGAGGGTTATCAAAGAATACGAAGTGGGAAAGAAAAATGATTTCTACAAAATTCTTAAATGAAACGACCCGTTTGCCAAACACCAGACTGTGAGGGCCGGTACTACGAAAGCACATCAGCATTGACGGTGTCTGTGTTGTGAGATCGCAGGTCAATTTGGTGTTTTGTTTGCTCCTTTCTAGATTTTCCAAACTGCCAACACTGACAATTTATGACTTTTATAATTTTTTTTAAGTTCGTTGATTTAGAGGGTGAGCCGCATAAGTAAATTCCCTTTCAGTGAGTATTCTCAGAGACAATAGGAAAGGTGGATTATGGAAACCAAGAGAAGCCAGTGCGGCTTGGGTGTTGCTGTTCCAGCTTCCAGCTTCCAGCTCCAGCCCCTACGGCATCTGGGTGGGCTTTGTGTTGAGCCCTTGACTGGCCCTCACTTCCTTGTCATTACGGGAAGCTGTCAGATGACCTCTACGTGTTCATGTCCCTACGTCTGCTCCTAGAGCGCCACCCCGGGACTGTGTTGCCGCCATCTAAGGAGCATTAACAATTGATGGCGCATAAGGCAAGCATCCAAGGGAGTTCTACGTCTCCTGCCAAGCACAGAAGGAGAGGGTGAGTCTGGATAACGCTTGCACTTGGGAATCGAAATGCAGTCCTGGCTTCAAGGAAACCCCCAGATTGCAAAGTTCTTGGACAGAAAGCAAACTACATCCGATCTCCCTGCCACCATGTCTTGGAGTTTTCTGCTACTGTTGTCTACCATGACCCCTGATTTGTCCATCACCCTGCTGAGCAAAGCTAAAATGAGAGGAAAGAGGTCTGTGAAAAACAGTAGGGTTGACAGAAAACCCAGAGTCGGTGGTAGGGTCTGGGCTTCCTGGCTGGTCAGCTGTTCGTAATGACTCGCTCACTGGTCAGGCCTTAACAGCAAGCTGAATTACTGTGGACCTAGAGCTAGAATGTTAGCAGCATAATCCTTAATTTAAAGAGCTCAGATGATGCTGGAATGCATTTATAACCAGGAAAGGAAAGGTACATTGGCCCTGGATGAAAAATTAGTGGCAGTTGGTTAACAAGGATGGGAAGTCACGTTGACCATATTATTTTCCTTCCCAGGTTATCATAACATCTCGGGATAGTTCTTACATACCTATTATGCAAAAGCAGCCAGAAATCCCCTTTCAGCCAGCAGGGACTCAGGAAAGACTGTTTAGCAGACTTAGACCGGTATACCAGTCAGCCACTGCCTCAATAAGGCTACATAATAAACTACCCCCAAATCTCAGTGGCTTCAAACAACAAGGATTTAGTCTCATCCTCCCAAGTCTGCAAGACTAACTGTGATTCAGCGGGTCTAGGAGAGGCGAGGCGAGGCGAGGCTGGGGAGCTCTGCTCCAGCCTGCAGGTCCACTCTACTTGGCTCCCGACTGTACTTACAGCAGTAGGCATGTAGGTTTCCTCTGGGGCCCAGGCTGACCGGGCACCACCTGCCTGGAGGAAGTTCTTCTAGTGGTAGATCACTGATATATAAAAAGAGTAGCCTGAATGCACAGGCTCTTCTCAAGCCTCTGGTAAGTCCCATCCATTAATATTCTCTTTGGCCAAACCCAAAGTGAAGGGGCAGGAACCAACCATGAAGCCCATAGCAAGGGTATTGATGATTAATTCTCCTTGAATGCTGTGAAAGATTGAGAACAGTAATTCAAATTTCCACAGTGGTGATTAAACCTCCAGGTATCAACCTATTCTTCCTTCTCTGGCTACTTCTGGTTTTCTCCTCCGGCTTCCCAGACAATGTTTGTGCCCTACAGGTCAGTATTATCCACCCAAATGGAGAAGGATCAACTCTTCTTTTGGAAGGTCCTGCCCAAGCTGCCATGTGTCAAGACATCCCCATTACTTGGAAAGGGATACAATTATGCAAAATCGTATATAGAGTATATGGAACTTAGAGCCAAAAAGGAGTAAGGGGAGGAAGTTGATTCAGCAATTTGAACTAGAAATAAGACTCAAATTAACTTCAACGAAAACATTCCAAGCAAACAATGTTCTCCTGAATCCCTTTTTCTTATTTTTACTATTTTATCACAGAGGTAATAAATGCTCATTGTGGGAAAAAAAAATCAATCTGGTGAGCAGAAAAGAGAACCACCCATATTTCCATCACCCATAGTTGGCCACTGTTCAAATTTTTCAGACCAGACAACTTCAGAGCATCAGAAATCAAGATGGTGATACCTAAACAATATACTGAAAATACTAAGGCCCTGGTTCCAGGCTACATGGACACCAGAAGTTCTTCTTGTCCCTCTACTACAGATGCCTAGGTGAGTCCTCTCTTCCAGACTTTTCTCAATGCTTATAGTAGAGAAGCAGATACTGTATATACTATGCATATATACTATACATTTGCATACCTACCTTTTTTTGCAAAAATAAGATCACCTATTACATTATAGTTTTAAAGTTTTAACCTTCTTATTTGACATGTCAAATAAGTTTTCCTTATCTAGTTTTCCTTATCAACAAAGATATATCTATGTAATCATTTTAAGTGTTGCCTGGTATTTCGTTTATGAATTACCATAAATTATCAATGCTCCCTTGATGGAAGTTTAGGTTATTTCCAATTTTTCAAAATTACTTTCTGCATGCATAATAACCCACACCACTTCATATACAAAGTAAGGCATTTCTTTTCATTTTCATATCTAAGAAATCTAAGAAGTGCCTTTATTGACAATAAATAGAACCACCCTTGTGGTGTTAGCATGTGGGCAGCAAGAAAGGAAATAGTGTGGTTGAGTGGAGATTAGTCATTTTTGAAAGAGCACGTATGTTCATTTTACATATTGATTGCAATCCCCTCAAAAGTTTATAGATGCAGGTTAGTTCCAAGAACACAGCTTAAGTTTTAAATCAGCATTAAGCACTCCTAAATTCAGATGTTCATCTCAGCCTCTCGGGTTTGCCAACCAGTCTGGAGACAAAACAAGGCCAGACTCCCTGGCAGCCTCTTGGCAATCCTGCCCTCAGAGTCATTTCTGGAAGGGCAAAGGAGCCCCAAGGACTCTTGTGTCACTAGAACAGAAATGTCACCCAGCAACTCAGCCCATTTCCATCACCATGTGGGGAGAGTAGCCCAGGCATTATTACATTGGTCAGGAAGAGCTCAAAGCCAGAAGCAAGCTGGCTGATTACAAACTAAGCCAGGCATTCAAGGGAAGGCTTTTGAAGGAAATAAGCCAACCAAACAGCACCAGACCCTGAGGGACCATTCCTTCTCCAACTCTACCCCTCAAAAGATATCAAGGTGACACAGTCTGAGGTAGGCATAGAAATGACGACTGCTATGGCACAGAATCCTTTTGGCACCGGAAGACCTTACTCTTCCCTCAACCCCGCTTTCCCCCAGATTTATTTTCACTCCTTCCCATGGTAAACAGAGATTGTCCAGCATGTTTACCTGGATGAACCACATCTAGCCGAAAGACTGCGGTGCCATTCAGAACCAAGAAGGCGCAATGCTCCCATGAATCTATTTTATAAACTTAGATCAATCCTCCGACTTTCTTACTTTGGAATGTGGGGTCAGGATAATAGATTTGTAGACTGGGAGAACTTATGAGGACCATGGAGATTTTGTCCACCACCCTCATCCTTCGGTGAGCAAATGGAGGCCTCAGAGATGGTGAGTGACCTGTCCACCGTCCCACAGAGTGGATGGCAAAGCCCAAGACTCTTGGCCCCCAACCACTCTGTCCGGACTCCAAGCTCATCCTCGTGCCAATGCCCCACAGTGGTAACAGCCTTCTTTGCCTGAATGCCTCCCAGGGATGTCAGGAAGACAAATGACTCTCTAGCCGTATGGTTCTTGAGTCCTTTGGATAAACTTGCTGCATGTCAGTGTGCCTGGCAGACCCGCACAGAAACTAAAGCTGGGAAGAAATGAAGCAGCCCACCTTGGCTAACAATTTTGACAGAACGATCATCCCCAATCCTTAGCTCTCTAGACACCCTAACAGGTAAGTGTGAGGCATTATACAGAGTTAAACCTTCTATATCAGTTAGGCTAAAAGAACAGTTAATTTCACACCAGTAAACTTTACAGGAATAGAACACAAGCTACAAGGCAGCAAGAACAAAGGAACAGACTAGATTCAGAAAATTTAAGCCATGAAGGAACAAAAAAAATTTTTTTCTTCAAAGAAAATTTGGGGGCAGGGGATTGAAATATATGCAAAGCTTATTTTTAGTGCCCTTTACAGATATAAAGTCATGCTGTTCGTTTAGGAACATAAAAATGCATTATGTATAACTTGTTTCACTCATAAAATTATCATGTTTTGTATATTGATATATTTAGACATTGGGAGAACTGAAAAAGAGTTTTATGATTTCTTTCCTGCTTGTTTTCTTGGGCAAAGAGAGTTGGGGTTTTTTTTTTTTGTTTTTTGTTTTGTTTTGTTTTGTTTTAAGTCCTCAGTGGGAAAACTTCTCAGGATTTTCAGAAACTTTTCAGAAATTTTAGAGATTTTACAGGGTCTTTACTTCTCTAAAACTATTTCAAGTCTTCAAGTTCTCAAGTCATTGAATTTACATGTGTTCAACCAACCTGCTCTATCAAAAGATTAGCACAATCTGGTTTAGTTGTGGTGACCTAGTACGGAACTTTAGAAAGTCCATGTTGGCAATCCCACAAATCTGGAATTCACTTGGCCCTTCAAGGCAAATCTCCTCCATTCTTCCTAGTGCAGCACTAACTGGAGCATTTTCTGGAAATGAACCTGAAGAGACCACAAGTCATTTAGTTTAGACCCTGCATGAACACAGATCCTCTCTATATGAGGTCTACAAATGGTTGACTGTCCCTTGCTTCTCCCGGAGCCAATAGTCTAAGACCCTTTATGATGTACTTTTATATCTGTGTGATTATCTGATCAATTTCTGTCTTCCTCACCAGATTGTAGGTGTCATCAGGGCAAGAACAAACCTTCTTTGCTGACTATTTTGTCCTCAGCAACTATCAGTGATAGGCAGGTGGCAGTAAATATATGCTCACTACCTTCTGAGACACCTCTTAGGATTAGGATTTCGCTCTGTATATCAAACTCATATTACTCTACTTGTAACATTGACACAGCGGCTGGATTCTGCCCTCCAGGTCTATCCAGACCTTCACAAGACAGCACTTCAAATATGTGAAAACCCTGTGTCATTGCCAACTCTTCTTTCCTCTAAGCTAAAGATGCTCAGTGTCTTCAGCTGTTCCATATGTGGCACGATTTTTTAGTACTTTTCTTATCTTGGATGCTCTTCTCTCAACATATCACTGCTCTGGTTCTATAGACCCATGTAGTCAACAGGAAAGGCGAACAGTTATTGGAACAGAGGTTACCGACATATTCAGTGCGGCCCCCAACCCCGCAAATGGTTTCAAGGTCCAGGACTAAACCGGAACTCTACAATGTTCTTCTCTAGAAAGCTGATTGGCAACCAAGACTGTTAGTTGACTCCCAAAATACATTCTCTTCTTCCTCTATGACAACGCAACCCCTGATTTTTAGCTGGACAAATAGCTGCCTGCAATAAAGGCTATGTTTCCCGGCCTCTCAGGCAACTAAGTGTTGCCATATGAAAAAGTTTTTGTTAATGAAATGGGTAGGAATGCATTGGACAGCCTTTGAGAACCTTTTCTAAGAGATAGCGTACCTGCATTCCTTCCCCAGGTTCTTTATATTTCTTCTATTTTTGTTTCCTAGAATGTGGGTAACACCATCTTGGATTATGAGCCCAAAGTCCCACATAGCTGAGCAATAAGGTAGAGAGATTCTAGGTCCCTGACATGAAAGAATGTTCTTGACGAAGACTTTTCTGTCTGAAAGAGAAATGACCTACTATCATGTGTAAACCACTGTTATCCTGGGTTTTTTGTCACACCCATTAGCTAAACCTAATCTTAACTGATAGTCTACTGCTTGGTCTTCAACTTGATCCAACTAGCTTTGCTCCTGAAGCAGAATATAATGTAATTAAACACAACACTGCGAGCTGATAACTTTCCCGGCATTTGCTGCATGAGGGTGGGGAGGGAGATCTGCCGTATGACACCCTTTCTCAGAGGGGAGCTATGGCTCAACCGGAAGGAGCTCCTAAGAGCTGACCCTCTGCCTAGTAAAAACAAAACAAAACAAAACAAAAAATTAATACTAAGAAAGAAATGGAAGAGGTTCCAGCATACATGAGGAAAGCATAGATGATATGTTGCAAAAGAAGATATGCTATATTTCTTCTTTTCCTTCCATTAGAGTTTTGTGATCTAACAGCTGACTTCAAAATTACTTAATAAGTCAAACATGCAGCCTTCAGCTAGGGTAGGCCAGTCAACAGACCCTGGAAGGTCTGTAGAGATGTTCACGCAGAGGCCACTGAGAAGGTGAACAGCAGGAACACCATACTGCTGAGTAGGCCACCGAGGCCAGGGCAAACACTAGCTTAGAAGACACCCCGTCTTCATGGGTAGAGGTGATGGGCCCTCCGAAGACTGGAATTTCAGCTTTCCTGTGCCGTTTCCTGATTTAATGTCAGTCATTAATTGTTAAAATTAAACTTCTATCACAAAACCATAGAGATGGCAAATATATTGGCGAGAGGCTAATTAGCAGATTCCAATAGCTCTATTGTTTAAAATATTCCCAAGTATTATGCCTCCATTTAGAATGTAAAAAGTCACAAGAGATTATCAGTCTCCACTAATACTGAGAACAAGCTAGAGAAAACACTAATGATAGCTTTAAAACTCATCAGAGAGCTGAGGACACAAATCTAAACCAAGTAAATTCCAGAAAGTGATAAACACTTCCTTAGGAGAGAATGAGACTATGGCTTCTTTCATCCCTGGCACAGGAAAGAGGAGGAATCTGCCATGGAGAGAGATAAGGAGAAACCACTCAAACTTTTTATAAACTTTCAGCTATGTGTGAGCTAACTTGACAGATGAGAATACCAGTGAGCTCTAGTCACAGAGCAAGTTCACATCTACTTCACGTCTCCACAGGCCTCACTGAGTGCAGGGGGATAGTGGGCAAAAAGCTAGGGGCAAGGTAAGAGACCTGAGCAAGATCCACACACACACCCCCTCCCCGCCCAGCAAAAGGCACTGAGCCCTTTCCAAGTACAAAGCAGCAGCCTGCCGAAGGCTGAGAGCAGAGCTGGAGAGCTGAGGGAATGCACGGAAGGCACACTCAGACCTCCCCGGGTGCTCTGAGGGCAGCAACCCTCCTAAGGTTGGAGGTCGGCTGGAGAGCTAGAAGAAATTCCTCTTGAGTTCTCCAGGCCTTCACTGATTGCAAGACGGACTTTCCCAAACGCTGGAGACAGCAGGAGAGTAGAAAGCACCACTTCGGAGGCACATGAGCCTTTACCAACTGTACCTCCCTGGCCTTCTGAAGGCTGGGGGAGGGGAAGCACAGGAAAGCTGAGGAATCCCTGAGTCTACACCAAGGTCACTGCCCAGGGCAGTGAAGCCAGGGGAAGAGAGATCTCCTGAGGAACGGAAAGGTAAAGGGACAGACAGCAAGGAAGACTCCCAGACAATCAAAAAGCTGGTAGCTTTTATATATATTTTATATATCATAAAATATAAGGAGAACAGGAGTCTACCAGCGTTCCAATTCTGAGCACTTCTGAAAGGAAAGTCCCACTCCTGCTGTAATCCTGAAGGAAAAGGTGAATTGAATCTAACTAAAACTATACAACAAAGCCCAGACCCAGTTCAGCCAGACTAGATCAACCCAGCCTCTACTCCAGTAAGGTGACAATATGAACAATAAATGTCCCCCTGATCAATACCACCCACCACGCCCTCGTCTGTTATATGCGTCTTCCTAAATGCGTTATACAACTATGAAATGAATCCCATATTTGCATTTCCCTTTCTTTTCTGATCACTATATCCATTCAGAGTCCTCTCTCTCAGTGGTGATATTTTAAAACACGGAGTGAGTTGTATGTAGAAGACAGTCAGGCGGTATATCCCCCAAAACATAGTGATCTGTGGGTGGTTGTCCGTGAGTGGTGGATCAATAGGTGATTTTTATTTTCTTCTTTTGGCTTTATTATGTTTAAAGATTTTCCCTAAAAAACTAATATTGCATGGGTAGTTTTTAAATGTGTAAGAGGGATAAACCTAGTATATAACTGTTATTTCTTTTTTATTTATTTATTTTTAAGATTTTATTTATTTATTTTTTTGTTAGAGAGAGAGAGGGAAGGAGAGAGTGAGCACAGGTCGGGGGAGTGGCAGGCAGAGGGAAAAGTAGGCTCCCCTTGGAGGAAGGAGCTCAATGGGGGACTGGATCTCAGGGTCCTGGGATCATGACTTGAGTGGAAAGCAGACACTTAACCGACTGAGCCACCCCGGCGTACCATGTACCTAATTTTTTAAAAAAAATATCTTTTGACAAAGGACAAAAGTAAACAAAATCAAAAATCAAATGATAGCTGGGTCCTATGAGTTCTAACCACAAGAATATTTTTTCCCTTTTTTCTTTCTTTTCTTTTTATTGCATCTGTATGAAAAGATGGATGTTAGCTGAACCAATTGTGGTCAACATTTCACAATATATGTAAATCAAACCATCATGTTGTACACCTTAAACTTATACAGTGATGTATGTCAATTATTCCTCAATAAAATTGGAAAAAATAAAAAATAAAATAAAGGTGAATAAGAAGAAAAACCGTAGCTGGGAAAAATATCTGCAACACATAATGATTCATATTCAAATCAATACAGTAGAACAGGCAATGCCCACAAGAGGAAATCCAAATGGCTAAAAAAACATATGAAAAGATACCTATCCTCACTGGTAGGCAAGGAAATGCAAAATAAAGTAATAAGGAGATGCTATTTTCCCCACCCTTCAGATTCATAATGCTTTTTTAAATTTCCTAATTAAAAATCTATAACATTCTGTGCTAGCAAGCATTCTCACACACTGCCATTGGAATGGGAATTGCTACACCTTTTTGGAAAGCAAGGTGGTCATAGCTTTTAAAAATTCACAGACACATGACCTTTGACCCAGCAACCCCGCCTTTAAGAATAGGTCCTACAGGGGTGGGGAGGAGGAATACTAGTTCATAATGATCTACTTTAAAAAAGAATACTTATTGCAGCATTATGTCTAAAGGTGAAAACCTAGACATTTCCTGAGTATTTATCAAATGGAGATTGAGTAAATGTTGGTAGATCTATACCGTGGACTACTATGAAGCTATGAAAAAGTGTGGCTTGGCTATTTTGATCTGGAGGGATAACCACAGCAAATTGTTATGTAAGGAAAACAAGTCTGCATAAAACTGGATACAGTGTGATCCCAATTTTATTTTTTTATTTTTCAAAGATTAATTTATTTATTTGAGAGAGAAAGAGAGAGAGGATGGGCAGAGGGGAGGGCCAGAGGGAGAGGGGAGAGGCAGAGAGAAGCAGACTCCCCACTGAATGTGGCGCCCAATGCGGGGCTCGATCTCATGACCCTGAGATTATGACCCAAGCCAAAATCAAGAGCCGGATGCTTAACCAACTGAGCCATCCAGGAACCCCAGTGTGATCCCAATTTTAAAAAGTCACAATAATATATGCCTGTGTTAACTTGGGGAAGATGTAAAAAGCTACACAACAGGTCATCACTGGTTACCTTGGAGGAGCAGAGGTAGAGATGCTTAATTTTTTTCCTTCTTTCTTCATATTATTTTACTAGTTATAGAGAACATGTGTGAATTTTCTAATTTTGGAAAGGGAATTTAATAGAAGATTTTAAAAACTGAAGACTATGAACCATGCATTCTTCTCTCTCTGGAACAACATAGACTCAGGATTAGTCTCCCTCCAGTTGATGGAATAAATTCATCCTCTTCTGGGATGATTTACGGGCAATACGTTTCCTCACGTAGCCTGATTGTCAGGCTGATCTTTTGATAGATGATATTTTTACACTCTTATTTCTTGAAGAGTGTGACAGTCTAGCCATTGCACCATGAGGCTAACCGGACATAGCATCTCTAAGTCATGCTACCACATACATCCTGATAATTCCAGGAAGGCGGTGCTATAGTTTTCTGAGAAGGTGTTGTCAATACTTGGCAAGACAGAAGGGATGTTCCCAAAAGTGAACATGGGATGAAGATCTGAGAACCATTCAGATAGGATCTTCTTAGTTCTGCCAGACTCGCACCATTCCCCTTGTTCACGTTAGCCACCCCCATAGTTCAGTTGGATCAAACAGCTGTGCAATTGATAAGGATTTAAAATGTCACCATGTTTGCTTATTGTGCTTCCCTGTAGCTCTTCCAGAGATGCCAACAACTGCCATATGCCCATTAGTTAGAAAGGTCTTTATAGCTGCTATAACCATCCAGTGGAACTTGGCATCAAGAACCAATTAAGAGATAAGAAATCAAGGGAAACTCTAGTTGAAGTCTACTCAGTCTTTGTGTGAAAAAAAAAAAAATGTGGGCCTAACAGTGGTCAAACCTCTCTCAAAACTACGGAATCCTCAGGAAAAACAACAATATTGTTCTATTTGTTTCTTTCCCAGGAATAGGGAGCAAAAATCGCTCCCCTCTGCTTTGTAGTAATCACCAAATCAAATGGCCCAAGACTTTCTTATTGGCCAACCAGGAAGCAAAGCCACTGCCAGACTCCTGCTTGATAAAGTCATTCACTTTATTGTGGCTCCTTTCATCTGGGGACAGGGATTGGAAGGAAAGAAAAGGCATAGAACTTTACTGGTCTGGGGATGGTTAGATGCTAAAATGGGGGCTTCTGATGAGTCACCAAGTACCTGCTGGGAGAGAAAGATCATCTGAACACCTGCTAGGGCAGGAAAACACTTGCACCCATACTTCCCCCCATGTATCAGAACCACGTTACAAAATTGCTGCTCATACCAAACTTCTCCTCCAGGAGTGTCAGCTGAAGAGAGCAGCAGGAGTTTGGAGTTAGCCCAGCTGCCAACCAGCCTTCAGGAAAGAGCCCATGCTTTCTCGTCTACCTCATGTGTTCTGAACTTAACCCAGATAAGAAAGTCAAAGGATCTCCCAGAACAACAAGGGCCTAGAACTGGTGGCCCTGGGGTTCACAGATTAGACAATTGTGATTTGCATTCCTTAACATTCATTCTCCCTTCTTCTGCCAACAGCCCCAACTTTTTGTCAGAACCCACTTTTCCTTCAAAGCATGGCATTCTCTGGCCACTGTGAGCATATAATACTCTGGCCACAGTGAGCATATAATACAATGGCACCAATGAGATGAAATGGGACTTTTGCTGAGACTTCTGGAAAAGTGACCTGACATCTTCCACGCCCCCCCCTCCCTGCCCCAAGGTTTGAAGGTGAGAAGAAGTGAGGCCTGGAGCTGTATAGTCATGACAACCCCAAAGGGAAAGCCTCTGAGAATGATGCCTGATGAAGGTGAGCAGAGCTAGGGTCTGTACAGAGAGAAAGGGATATCATCACAGTGTGATGACAGCACTGTGGAACAAGCAGCCCCCGGAGCCTGGGACTGTCCATCAGTAATAAATACTTTCTGCTTACACCCTTTAGGGTTGGATTGTTTTTGTCACTTGCAATAGAAGCATCACTGATAAGACATGAGATGGCAAAAAGCCACAGGTCCATATGAGGACAACCACGTGTTCCCTTTTTCCATTTAAAATTTCCATGCACTGTGTTTACTATTCACATGCCTGAGGAAGGTGTTACATTCTCACCCAGAGAGGGACTCCTTCCAGTCTGGTTCGCCTTCTGTAGGAGATATTATTTTCCTGGACAAGAAATTGTGGTGGGAAGTCAAATGTGTTGTTTACTGTCATTTTAATTTTGTTCTTATTAATTATAATGCATCTCTCAATATTCAGAGAGTATTCAGTTGATCCTTCATTGGCAGGAGGTTTGTGCTTCCCGGTCATAGACAGAGTTTTGCTATGAGTCATCCACATTCTCATATGGCCCCTATGGTGACAATGACACACTATTGCACAATGGGCTTCTCCAAATCCTCCCTAGTCCTCCTGTGTTGTTTAATTAAATTGGCCACTTGGCACCAGCCACTTATAAAAGGCAGGGTATAGAGGATTGCAAACAAAAAAGGGAAAATGTAAAAAGGGTATTATTGTATTCTTCCACTCAGGACACAATGCAAAATAGTCTTCTAATTTGGTATTCCTTGCTCAGAGTAAATGAAGCATGAAGATGCTAATGACCCCACTAGAGTCTTGCCCATTGATAGGCCACTGTCTTCTTTCCTTCTTTCCTTCCTTCCTTCCTTCCTTCCTTCCTTCCTTCCTTCCTTTCTCTATTTCTCTCTCTCTCTCACCCTCTCTCTCTCTCTTTCTCTTTCTTTTGCTTGCCTTCTTTTTATGGAAGAAGTTATAAATATCAGGTTGGGTCTTAAAGTATCATCCAACCAAACAAGATGGGCACCAAAGCATTCACCCTGACCAGGCTCACAACTTTCAAGATGCTTTCACACCATCGTGCTAGCTAGGAGATGACCAGCATTTGTTCACAATCATATTATCAGAAAAGGAACTGATTCCTTCATAGGATCCAAACAGAGGCATTGAGAACTCATTGTTATTGGATGCACTCATTTATTGTACTGAGGTTCCTGTGTCTTCAGGAAGAGAACTTTTGGAGGAGCTGGGTCTCTCTAAGGAGGATGAAGTAACTGCTAAATGAGTCATCATTGATTTCAAAACCAAACCGGACTTCATATCGACAACAGACATGATCATGGAGGCTTTTCCTTCACCTTTCTCTGGGGGCAGGAGTCTAATAATATTCTCTAGAAAATTCCTAGTCTAATGTAACCTGGGCTAATCTCACAAACAGATACTTATACTCCTTTTTCCTTACTTTCTCAAGGTGAGACTATCACAAACAGAACTTAAATCTCACACACACTGGAAAGGTGGAAGGTGAGGATGCACAAGAGGACAAAGGGTCCCCATGCATGCTACTGGCTTCAATTCCAGAACGTGTTCTGGAGGAGTTAGTGCACCTCTTCCTCATGAAAGGATGGAGCACCTGATGTCTTGCAGCTGAACTTGTGATCACATGACAGGAGACACAGCAAAAGAATAAATACAAATAATGACATAAAAGAAAACAAAGCAATATTAACAAAACAATCCAAGAAATTAGAGCCAATGAGCATCAATACACTAAGAACTAAAACCAACTCCTTTCCAAAATCAGGAATCATTGCATTGGTAACATAGATCTACCTATTAAAAAAAAACAACAACAAAGTTAGGTCAAGGATGCTGGCTCTATTTTTTGTTGATGTCCATTAAAGTGTGTGTGTGTGTGTGTGTGTGTGTGTGTGTGTGTGTGTAACACAGCATTGGCAGTACAAGCAAATAAGCCAAGGCAGAAATTCAGAATTCTAAGACCTACCTTGGATAAGTCAATCTTATGTCATCCTTTTCATTTGGGAAATAATAATTAAGTTAGTGAAAATACAGCAAAAGTATTAAAATGTATCTTTTTTTTTTTTTTTAAACTAACATTTTTAGGGGCACCTGGGTGGCTCGGTCAGTTAGGCATCAGGCTTCAGCTCAGGTTGTAATCCTGGGGTCCTCAGATCAAGCCCCATGTTGGGCTCTCTGCTCAGTGGGAATCCTGCTTCTCTCTCTTCCCCTCCCCTGCTCATGCTCACCAGTTATCTCTCTCTCTCTCTCTCAAATAAATAAATAAATAAATAAATAAATAAATAAATAAAATCTTTAAAAAGAAAACTGTAACATTTTTAACAATCACATATGTTCTCGATTATTCAACTATGGAATTTATTATGTTCACTGTCATATTATTTTATAAGGTTTAGGAAATACCTACCCCCAAAATGTGTACTATTATCCTCATTTTTGCAGATGGGGAATTAGCTGATAAGAATTTACACGGCCAGCATTCAAACCCAGGTCTTTCTGACTCCAAAATTCATGGTCAATTATACACTGTTTCTTCTTTTCCAAATATTTCAATCTGCTTTAGAAAAACCCAGCCCAGGGGCACCTGGGTGGCTCAGTTGGTTAAGCAAGGGACTCTTGGTGTCGGCTAAAGTCAGGGTCTCAGGGTCGTGAGATGGCACACCTGTCAGACTCTGTCCTCAGGGTGAAGTCTGCTTGGGATCCTCTCCCTCCCCCTTTGCTCCGCCCAGGATTCTCAAATAAATAAATAAATAAATAAATAAATAAATAAATAAAATCTTAGGGGAAGAAGAAGAAGAAGAAGAAGAAGAAGAAGAAGAAGAAGGAGGAGGAGGAGGAGGAGGAGGAGGAGGAGGAGGAGGAGGAGGAGGAGGAGGAGAAGGAGAAGGAGAAGGAGAAGGAGAAGGAGAAGGAGAAGGAGAAGGAGAAGGAGAAGGAGAAGAAAAAGAAAAGAAAAGGAAAGGAAAGGAAAGGAAAGGAAAGGAAAGGAAAGGAAAGGAAAGAAAAGAAGGAAAAACCCAGCCCATTAGGGCCCAGGGAACAATCTAGGATTCCACATTACTCATGGCCTCATGAAGAAGGAAGGAATCTTCTCTTACCTGGGACTTCCCGAGAAGAAGCTCACCAGCCATCAACAAGACTGCACTGACTGCAATGCTGTCAGGCCCACTTGCAACTGCTGGTCCTGCTCCCATCTTGAATATACTCCAGACTAACCAACCATCTGTGGCCTTTAGTATTCCCTCATGACTTCCCGACCAGCTGGCCTTTTCCATAGTATTTTCCTCCTGTTCAAAACATCCTTGTTACTCTCTAAGGAGAATCTACCTTGCTTCTGTTCTGACGCCCTCATCTTGGTTTCCTATCCTGATATTCCCTTTCTTTGGGTTGCTTAGACAAGTTAGTAGCAATTCCAAACCAAATTAAGTGCCCGTACCTCCAACAAGTCTTTATGTTCACAAGTAACACCCACCAAACTCCCAGCTCTCCCTTGCAAGGTCCCTGCTGGCTCAATCTGGGTGCTAGGTTAAGGTTATAATCCAACTTGTTTCCTCTCTCCCTCCAACATCCAAAGATCTTTTGTAATGCTGTAATAAAACAAATGAGAAATTATAGCCTTATGACTAAAGTTTAATGTCTATTTATTAAAGAACTATGAGAATATTCAGATGAAAACAATAATGAAATGTAAACTAAAAACAATAAAGATGAGTAATAAAATCAATAGATATTATCCTAACATCAAGAAGCAAATTGTAACAAAAAATAAATAAAATTAGATCATACCAAAGGCAGTAATTCACTAAGAGGAAGAGAAGGGATACATTTCAAGCAGAAGTAATGATAAGTAATAAGCTCTTGGACCATTTGATAATCCAATTAATGAGGAAAAGTGAATCATAGGAATACACTGAGAAAAGATTCAAATTTCTTGCTGATTTGACACAAAATACTGGCATGGATGATGATGACATAAAATTCATAATGTACCAGAAAAATGAGGACATGGATGGGATGAATTCGAAGAGTATTTAGGATGGAAACTTACAAGAAAATCTCAAATGCCCTGAAATCTTCCAGCTTCTATATGAAAGAAACATGATAGGGATTTGCTAATTATGGCAATGCTAAGCATTTTCTTGGCATTATCAATCACAAGTTGTGAAGCTGGAAGAAATTTTTCTAGTTAACAGTAATAAAAATCATTTTCCTTCATTAATTCTGCTAGCTAAAAGACTGAATAACCTTCCTAGTCGCTCTATAGAAAATAGTACAAAACTGTTGTCATATGAAAACACAGAGTATATAGCTGAAATAAATGTATAAATAAAATTATAAAGGCATGTCCGGCAGGTAGTTACTAAAAATAGTATTGTGATGATTTCTATTCTTATACTAAATAAATATTCATTTTTCATTCCGAATTTTGCATTCTTTTACTTAAAATTTACTCCAAAAATTGTCAACGTTTCAGCCTTTGCAAACCCTGGATCCATCCTCACAGTGGGATCTTGGGTTTGTCCCTCCTTCCCTCCCTCCTTACGTGAACTCAGGGCTGACCTTTCAGACGGACGGACAGACAGAGAACAGCCAGGACAGAACCAGAGCATGGTAGAATGGAAATTCTACTCGAAAGTCATACGGCTTTGTTCACTAACAACTACAAAGCCCATGAAACGCGGAGTACTTGGATGCTAGGGACGGCTGTACTCACCAGATCACCTGCGAACGCCACAGGTAGAAAAGCTAGATAGAACATAGTCAACTTTTTAAAAAATTATTCCATTTCTTCAAAAGTAAATATTCTGCTGGCAGATGTTAGCAGAGTAAACACAGGGTTTCCCTTCTTGCCTGTTGAAAACACAGGTGACTGGTTGGACTCACATACTTGGGGAAGGCCTGGCAATCTTCTCAGTCTAATTTGGAGGATGTTATTTATTTGGACTATGGTCTCCTTTCTAAGAAAAAGCCCTTTGTGCCTTGAATAAGCATTTGTTGGTACATTAGACAAACGAAAACAAACTAAAACTAAAATTGTTTCACTACGGAAAGAGTTATCCTTTTATTTCATTACTTCCTTGGTTCTTATTTGCCCAGGGTTAGATCTCAGGAATTGTCTATCAAATTTCATCAAATTTAAAATGCAAAACTTGACCAAAAACTGTACTTCTATATTTATTTGTTTCATCGATGTGTTTTTAACATCAATCCACTTTTATTCGGCAAACGTTTTTCGAGAGCCTTCCAGCGGGATGGGCACTGTGCTGGGCACAGAGAAGTGCAGAGATGAGGACGAGGGATGCTCTCCACAAGCATGAGTCAAGGTAATAAACGCTGCTCTGGTGATAAGATCAAGCTGTTGAGAGAACAGAGAGGAAGGAGCAATTAATCCTGCCTGCGCCAACTGGAAAAAGAAAGATGGATTCAAAGTGTGGTTTGTGGTTCCCAAGGGCTCCAGAGAAGAATCTCGGTGTGTCTGCTAGGGCAGTGGGGAGGCAAGGAGTAGGGCTCCAGGGTTCCCATTATGGCTTTAACCAAAGTACATCTCCTTGCATCCGTCTTACTCGTTGGAAGTCTGCGCTCAACTTCTTTGACAAAAAGCTTCTGCTTTTAAAAAATAATTCTTTTGGGGCACCTGGGTGGCTCAGTCGTTTGAGGATCTGCTCTTGGTTTCAGCTCAGGTCATGACCTCAGGGTCCTGGGATTATGGCTTACAACAGGCTGCATGCTCAGCAAGGAGTCTGCTTGAGGATTCTCTCTCCTCCTGCCCCTCCCCCTACTCACGTTCTCTCTCTCTCTCTCTCTCTCTCTCTCTAAAATAAATAAATAAATCTTTAAATAATAATAATAATAGAAATAAAATAAAATTTTAAAAATAATAATAATTAAAAATAAAAATAATTCTTTTAAGCTACTAAATAAGATGTCCTTTGATCTGAGACTTGAAGGTTATAGAATTTATCCAAGTAGAGGTCAATCCCGTGGCTTTAGCTCCCTTCAGATCTTAAAATTCCCAAACCTACGTAGTTAACCGTGATCTTTTTTCAAATTCTGGTATTCTCCTTCAATTCATCCTCTCTTCTCCATACCACATTTTAGAACCTCCTATGGCTCCCCATTGCCTACTAGACAAAGTTCAAAGTACAAAATCCTTCCTACTCGGGCTCTAAATGTCTTCCAAATCAATTTTCCTCCAATTACCCAAAGATATTGTTGGGAGACAATTCTCCATGGGTCTCCTACATTTCTGCACTTCTTATAAACAGAAGGACTAGGAAATTTTGTTCCAGGTATCTTTTCTGGAACATTAGCATGGTGAGCAGCTCAGAAAACAGAGACGGTGATTCCCTTCAGAGTGGAGAGAAAGTTTGTTCACTTTCCAGTACAATAAAGCAATTATCCCCCTCCAGGACAAAGGTTGGGCAGGTTGGCTTGCAGTCCATTATAAAAGATTGGAGTTTCCTATGCTTGGGGTTCGTCATCTATGACACAAACCCACCGAGTGTAGCATCCATCTGGGGCACTCCACATTGCCACAGTGGGACTTGGAGAACAAGGAAAGCCAAGGCAAAATGATGTTCATAATTCTTGTTGTGCTGGAAGATACAAAATCCTTGATCTTTGACTCAGGAATCTCATGTCTTCTGCCAGCATCCATGTAACTCTGGTACGGAAGCTGTGAGCTTACAGGCAGTATAAAATCTTAGACCCTTCACAGTTCTTGAAAGGCCCCCATATCAGTTAAGATAAACTAAGTTATTGTGCAGTAGCAAATGGCCCCCAAATCCCAGTGGCTTACAACAGAGGTTTGTCCCTGGTTCATCCTGTGTCTCTAGCGGATCAGCTGGTGGCTTCTGCCACCATCGTCATTGGCCTCATTCTAGGACACAGTCTGAAAAAGCATCTACTCTCTGGAACATTGTTAATGGTCAAAGAAAAAGAGAATGTGGCAAAGAAGGTACCAGTTTTAAATCTACCTGGAAGTAACAGAGGTCCGCCTGCTTACTTCCATTGGTCACATCTAGACTCAAGCCTGGTGGAAAGTAAAAAGCTACCACATGCCCAAAAGGAAAGAGAGGTGGAATATTGTTAAATATACCTCATGACTACTAGAGTATCCTGGTTCCATCCACACCAGAGGACTGGTCTTTATGCAAATCTGCAGCACTCTTTGTGCCTGGGTATTTGCATATGCAATGTCTTCTTCCCCAAATGTGCTGCTTCTCCCTGCTTCCTCACCCATTCCCACACCTCTTCTTACCTGGAAAATTCCTACTATTTTTCAATACCCAGCTCAAATATTACCTCTTCTCTGAAACTTTCTCTGACCGCTCCTCAGCCAGAAAAATACCTTGCTCCCTTACGTGTCCATAGCACTGTGTACATAAGTGTCTCAGGGCTTTGAACCCACTGCTTCATACTGGCTCATGAATTGCATTCCGTCCATAAACCAAGATCTCTTGAGGCTAGAGGATGGACCCATGATTTTTTATTTACCTTTATGCAAACCTAACACCATTTCAATTAAAATATTTCTGAGGATTTCCACCCCTTAAGATTAAAAACAAAGCCAAAATCCTTAACACACCCGCAGAGCCCACACAGTCTGCCCATCCTCAGCTGCTTATGCCATGTTCCCTATTATCGTCCACCTTCAAGCCCCACATCTTTGCCTCTGCCTGAAACCCCCTGCCTCACTTAATTAACCCCTCCTCCCCCCTCAGATCGGAGCAGAAGTACCACTTGCTTGGGGAAGTCTTCCCCCAACCTAGGTCAACTCCTTCCGTCAGATGTTCTCCTAGCACCGTGGGCTTCTTCATAGCGCTCAGCATAAACTAGCAATTAACGGTTATTTGCACGGCTATTTTACTCTGTCCCTGTCTACACTCAACCTTAAGATGGAAGTTCATGAGGGCATGAACCCCATCTAGTTTTGCCCACCGTTGGATCTCTAGGACTTGGTATATTGTCCGCCACATAGTAAGACTCAATAAATACAGTGTGAGCGGATCAATGAATGAGTGAGCATAATAAGACACTCAACGCATGTGTGATGGATTGAAAAACTCCAAGTAGAGCGGACAACAGTAAAAAACAAACAAAAACGTCTGTGGTCTGCCGGACAAGTTTTTTCTTTTATGAATGACAAGAGCAGGGTGGCAAACCAAATTTTACATGAATCTTCCAACGTTTCGTCTCAATTTAGAATCTGTAATATGAAAGATCAACTCAGTAGATCCTCAATTTTCAGGGCAGCTTAAAGATATAATCTCATTATTCTTCATCCTTTGTCTCTAATGCTTTAAACAAGCAGAAACCTTCCAAGCCTGTTACTGTTATCATCATTTCAAGTATATTTGGTGATTTACCACTTCCAAAGCCTCTTCCCTTACGCTGTCATATTTAACACTAAGCAACCCTAATAGTCGAGATAAAAGTCATAGGAGCTGACTCTGGTATCTTCGCAGAACTTCCTGATATATTTGCGGAACGACAGGATGGCAGGTAGGGCAGAAAAGAAGCCCAAGAAAGGTAAGAAAAGTGGAGGGCAGAGACACAAGGAGGGGGATCAGAAGACAAAGAATCAGAAGGAGTGGTCACAGGAGGAAAGGTGTAGTCTACACTGAGTACGTGTGTCCCCCCAAAATTCTTATGTCGAAATCCTAAGCCCCGATGTGATGGTGTTAAGAGGTGGGGCCTTTGGAAAGTAATTAGGTCATGAGGGAGGAGCCATCGTGAGTGGGATTAGCATCTTATAAAAGGCATCCCAGAGAGCTCTGTCACCCCCTCTGTGAGGACACAGAGAGAAGTCGGCAGTTTGCAACCTCAAAGAGGGTCCTCACCAGAGCCCAACCATGCTGGCACCCTAGTCTTGGGCTTCCAGCTTCCAGAACTGTGAGAAATAAATGTTCATTGCGTCAGACGTCCAGTGTACAGTCACTTTTAGAGCAGCCCAAACAGACTGACAGCCCACAAAGCAGGGACGAGAGAGTGGCATCAGCGGGTTGTAGGGAGTGAAGACACATAATCATGTGCATTAAGAAATGAGGGGGACTTTTTACAGGGGACAAGTTTCTGGGAGAGGGAAGACATAGAGTCTATAGGGAGCCTATAGGGACCAGGATCACAAAGGATATTTTCAGGTATTTGCCTCATTAAAAGATTTCTTAGGCACGTCTGGGTGGCTCAATTGGTTAAGCATCTGCCTTCTGCTCAGGTCACGATCCCCGAGTCCTGGGATCAAGTCCCACCTTGAGCTCCTTGCTCACCAGGGGCCATGCTTCTCCCTCTCCCTCTGCCTGCTGCTCCCCCTGCTTGCGCTCTCTCTCTCTCTCTCTCTCTCTCTCCCTCTACCAAATAAATACATAAATAAAATCTTTAAAGCATAAAAAAATAAAATAAAAGATTTCCTATATGGGTCAAGGGGGTTCAGAAGGTTTCACTTAAAGGAGAAAATGGAGATGAGGTCACAGGTCACAGAAAATGAACGTTGGTTATTATTGTTGGTCAGTATGTGGGGTTGGTCTAGCTGGGGCACTGAGCATCTCGAACGTGTGTGGGGGCCGGGAGGGGTGAGGGAGACAGGTCACACCGGAATTCGAATAGGCTGGCAAACTATGAAGAATTCAACAAATGCCCTAATCTTTTCACTGAGATACATACCCTCCCCTGATGCTTCCAGGAGCTCGGAGCTGCCCATGGGAAATCCAGTTTGGCCCCAGAGACCCCTAGCTGCCAGCAGAGGCCCACCCAGTCCTGGCTAGCTCCCAGGATTCTGTGTGAGCCCCGGCAGACTAATACTACTCATTTGCATGGAAAGCCCAGGGAAGCGCACCACCATCTACCCCACTGCCCTCGACAAAAACCTGGAAGTTATCCTTGACTTTTGTCTCACTTCACTGCCCACGTCGAAATGATCCTGTGTTGTCGTATCTCTCAAATCCACCCACCTCTTGCTATCCCCATAACCGCTAACGTCGTCCAGGAAGCTCTCACTGAAGCACATTCTAACTTCCTTCCTACCTCCCCCCGGGCACCTTCCTCTCTGGTGTTCTCACAATCAGATTCTGGTATTCACACAACCACAGCTGGTTCTCCCAGCCGGTTCTGTGCAAAATGGATCACAGTTCCTTCTCTGATTATAACTCTTCGTTAGCTCCCTTTCTCCCTCAGGATAGAAGTCCAAAGTTCCTAATATTGCCTTCCATACCCTTCATGTGCTGGCCCTGGCCACCTCTCTGTTTTGGTTTGGTTTTTTTAAAGATTTTATTTATTTATTTATTTATTTATTTATTTATTTATTTATTTGACAGAGAGAGAGCACAAGCTGGGGGAGTGGCAGGCAGAGGGAGAGGGAGAAGCAGGCTCCCCGCAGAGCAGGGAGCCCAATGCAGGGCTTGATCCCAGGACCCTGGGATCATGACCTGAGCTAAGGCTCACACTTAACCGACTGAGCCACCCAGGCGCCCCCACATCTCTGGCTTTATCAAACGGCTTCCCACCTGGCTTTTTCCAGCCACATTGAACTACCTGTAATCCCACCTGAGTGTCTTGCTCTTTTTCACTCCTGGACCCAGAAAACCCAGAGCTTCTCACACTCCCTGGAAATCTTCTTACCCTCCCCTCCCCTCCGCCTCAGCCCCTGGGTCCAGAATCACCTGCTTCATTCCTGCTCTTGAAATCTGAGCCCGTGAGGCTTCCTAGTTCCCCAAATCTCCCCAACTCCCTCCATGCTCCCATAGCAACTTGCACTTGCCAGAATCAGGGCATGTAATCAGCCGCTTTGTAGTCTCGGTGTTTGTTTATTTAGCTCATCCGCACCTCCATCTAGATCAGCGGCTGTTTACTCCGCACATCAGAATCACCAAGGGACCTTATAAAAAATGCGAGTGCCCGTTAACAGAGAAGCTCTTCAGGGGGGTCTGCACACGGGTGTTCTGTACCCTCCTGCTTATGACTCTAGCAGGTGCCCGAGGTGCGCACCACTGGGTGGACTAGCATTCTGTGAGCTCAGAGAACGTGCAGGGTTGGTGCCTGCGCGGGAAACCACGCTCAGTATTTGTTACGAGAACGCATCTCTGATGCCCTACAACGGCTTATTTCTAGGCACAGAGGAGCGTACATTTGGAAGGACACGTTTCTCTTCAGAGCTCTTTGGGTTTCATTACCTCTTCACCTCAAAGACCCAGAGGGATAAACTGAGGCTCCCAGAGGCTGTGAGTGGTCCTCACCTCGAAGCCTTCGGGAAGAACGCCGGGCAGAAACGCAGGTGACTCGCGCCGTTAGCTCCGCGGTGGATGGTATACACCCGGGCCAACTTTGCTGCCCCCCTAGAGCAGAGCTCGCCCACTCTCCCACCCCGCCTCCTGGTGCTGGTGGAGATGCCTTTGCAGGAGGGCGGCAGAGAGCTGGGGGATTTTGCACCCAAGTCACTCTTTTTTTTTTTTTTAAATAAATTCAGTTAGCCAAGGTCAGAAAAACAGGATCATGCTAGTTTCTAGCAAGAGAAGGGAGGGATCTGGGGATTTTATCAGAGAATTTGGGCCCTAATTAATATGGGAATACAGCCGTCTTTGCCAACAATGCACTGACTGATTCCCTCCCACCCCAACTGGGGCATCCAGGGTTAGATCCCTCTGGCTCCTGATTCTCTGTCCAGCGGGTGTGGCGGAGGCTGGGCCAGGAGGCGGGGCTTGGGACCCCGCTTACTAGTAAATAGCTTTGGCAACAAAGACCGGGCTTCAAAGCCTGGTGGCTACAGCCCTTAGCACCTGCAGGCCTTGAGCACGGCAAGATCATGAATCCAGTCCCACTCACCAGTGTAGGTGCTTACTATTGTCCTTGCTGCTGTCATTCATGCTCTTCCAAGGAATCCCTTTAGCAGATGCACTGGAAACCCCTCATCCCAAAAGGGCAACAAGAAATGGAGAAGAACCCAGTGACCCAGGGAAACTGCAAGTGAAACCAAATGTCATTTCTCTCACTGTGGTTTGCGGTGTTCAACACTCTTGCTTTGCTGATTGTCTCGGAGGGGGTTAATAATCCTCCGAGGACTGTCCTCCACTGAGCAACCATGGACAGGGGGCTCTGCTCAAAGTCTCACCTTGACCGGGTGGCCCCAGGCCCAGCCCCCACCCTCCCGCCCCTGGGCTGATGCTGTGGTTCCAAGTGCCTGGGACCACGGGCACCCACACTCATTTCCTGCTTGCCTGTCCCCACATGCAACGGCTCCTGAAAAAGAGGAACCAATTGCTGCTCAGAATCCTTTTCACAGCTGACAACAGTTGGATCCCCATCCTCGGCAGCAAAGGTGTGACTGTTCTCCTGCCATTCCTGCTTCATTGTCGTCGAAGCCAGCAGGCCGAGGGGGAAGTGAGCTGCGGACAACCCAAGCCATCAGAAAAAGAGATGGTGCGCCTTTAAGATGAAGGTGGTGGGCAACCATCCATCTTCCCTAAACACAGACTTGCCTTGTTCTTCCATTTCTGGCTGAGTGATAAAAACGTTAAATGTCATTTCCTGTATCAGTGGTTAACCACTAGATGCTGGATCAGAGATTTACCAGAAGTGCTGAAGTTAAGGAAAAAAAAAAAAAACCCTGCTGTTTTCAATAACCCTTTCTTGCACCCTGTGGGAACTATTTAACCTTTGTGGGGGGAGAGAGTGGGGTGCCAGGGGGCTGCTGGATTTCGGCTGAACAATACGTTTAGGATTCGGTTTGCCGAGGACTTTCTTAAGCTTCATACAGGAAGCCAAGAGAGACAGCATGTCACGATCCTGCCTCCCTCCCCAGGGAGTGCGTGTTTAAGTGCGGGCAAGGCAGGAGAAGGCAGACGTAAAAATCTGCCACATGCCTACTGTGCCCACCATTGTCTCCAGATATCGACGGTCATTTGGCCTTATTGACCCCACATTTCACAGAAGACCGTGGCTCTGGCTCTTCTGTTCCCCCAGCTTCCTGCAGCAGTAAGTGGCCTTTCGGTGACAGGGAGCCGGGGGGGGGGGGGGGGGGGGGTTAGAGCTCCCTGGAAGCTTCTGCACCTGAGCAGCTGTGGTCTGAGGGATGCAAAGCCCAGCTGTACCCTTTGTTGTGTCTTCTTGGATTTCTCCATTCAAGTGCTCAGGAAAGTGAAGTGGTGGAGGCTTGGCTCAGCCCACCGCGTAAGGGACTGGATCAACTTGCAGCCCTCCCACAGCTTTGCTCGAAGCCCCTCTAGTCTGCCCTGCATTGTTTTGCCCTGGGCTGACCTCGATGGGGACGATGGGGACGACAACACACAAAGCCACCCTGGCTCCTCCCTGCTGCCTCCCCGGCTCCGTGGACCTCTCACAGGGCAGATAAGACTGAAGAGCGACGCTGTGTTCCAGCAATTGCATTTCCTACCCCAGGCCGCCTAGGATGTCCTGTGCACACACCAAGCACTCCTTGCACTTCAAGTACGTCTAAGATGACCTACCGTCCTGGTTCGCCTGGGACTAAAGGGACTCATAGTGGGTGGGACCTCTGTTATTGTAACTGGGAAAGTCCCTGTCACACCGGAATAAAAGGGTAACCCCAATAGAAGTGTGTGACACGTAAATACTCCTTCCACTTCGCAACTGAGGCTCAAGTTTAGGAAGGATGCAGTCAGGTCAAGTTGAAGAGGGCATGTCGCCGTGTAAGCGTCCCTGGGGGAGAAGGGAAATCTCCACTGCTCTCCCCCCTCTCCTGGCACCTATCAGAAGCCATCCTCTCCTAAGTCAGCAGTTAGCAGCGGAAATCTGAAATCAAAGAATTAGAAGGGAAAAGATTATGGGAAAAAAGATATTCCACCAAATCTCTCGTACGTCTATTAACCTGGAACGTATTCCTCCTTGTGGTCCTGGGTAATAGCACCAAAATACACCCCAGGTGCCCAAGACAGAAAAATCCAGGGTGCCGGACAACTTCTCACTCTTCCTCAGTCCTCCTCTCCGTTTTTTCCACAAGCCCTGACTTTCCTGCCCCTGTGATCTCTCCTCTGGCGCTGCCACAGCTCCTGCCTGAGCCCAGCTTCCCCGCCGCCCCCCACTAACGCCTCCATCCCCTCTGACCTCGATTTCATCTGCTCCCCTGACCTATTAGATAATGTTTCCCCTTTTGAAAAATTAAATTGAAGAAACATGTGTTGAGTACCTAGATCCAAAGGCTGCCATGGATGTCACTTCTCTAGACCTCATCTAACTTTGGACAGTATTTCTCATGGTTTCCTTTTTGAATGAGATCATCCCAAGACGTCTTCTTGATTGAGAAAATCCCCCTGATATTTCCAGGCAAAGCTGAGCACTTCCTCTCAGCGTCCTGGTTCACGTTGCCCTTTGGCCCTCATCATACAGCTATGATTATTAGTTTGTGTTTCCGTCTTGCCTACTAGCTGTGAACCCCTGGTGTCTTATTTATCTTGTTTCCCCAGGGTCGATCCCAGACCTTGATAGATAGCAGCCCTTCAATAAGTACAGAGAATGAGATAGTTATTGAGGTAAGAAGAGGAAATATTGGCCGGGTGCTCTGATACTCAGACGGGTCTATAGCCATTTGAACATAGAAAATTCAAAGGCTATTGATTATGGTTAGATCAACCCCGTAGTCTGTTAAAGAATCAAATGTCTCTGCCCCAGGTTCCATCCTAATCAACATTTTTATATAAACATCCTGGATGAAGATGTAAAAGACACATAAAACAGATTTGCAGAAAAACCAAAGCTAGGAGGTATCACTAAGACGTAGGATGTCAGGATTTGTGTTGCAAAATTACCTCGGCCTACCAGATCGATAGACCAAAACTAAGAAGATAAAAGTTCACACTAATAGATGTAAATGCTATTTTACACAACTCACTAGACCGAGGGGGATCTGGTTTAGCAGCAGTGCAAATGAAAACATTCTAGCAATTCTCACAGTCTTTGAGCTAGCAGGGAACCCAGAGACTATCCAATATAGAGGATCTCAAGCTTTTGTTTAAATAATAGAATGTTTTTGTGGATGAGAATTCTACACAGAGGCCAAGTGAAGACATTTTGGTACTGCTCTGTGTAGGAGTAGAAGCAAAAGTTCTGATGAGTCAGCACCGTTTCCCAGGAATTCACCTCACTTAGTAAAGACCGGAAGGCACCTTCCCAAACCCATGGGGCTCTTCTGAGCACTGTTTGAAAGGATCTGATTCAATCTCTTTGCTTTACCGAGTCTATACAACTAGTTGGAGTCCCTCAGTCCCTTAGCCAGCCTCTTGTTTGTTTGGTTTGGTTTGTTTTTATTTATTGTTCTTACGCCGCCCTGGCATCGCATTATCCATTTGGCCATTTGTATACCACCTGCGCCCTCGCTGGGGTGCGGTTGTCTGTGTTGCTCACTGCTATACCCCTGGTCCGTGGTACACAATGTAAACTCAGTAAGCTTTTGCCGGGAAAATGAGTGAAAAAACTGGAAAATAATGCAGCTGTCTTGACTCCCAACCCAGGACTTCTTTTCCAGTAGTGAAGCCATCTCAAACAACACCAACAACGCAAGCCAAGGTCACGTTAGGCTGCATTAGAAGAAGATTGTTGTCCTAAAGAGGGATGAAATGGCTCGACTGTACTCTACATTGTTCAAGCCATACTGGAATATTGCGTTCACTTCTGGAAGCTACATTAAAGAAAAACAGAAAGGAAAGCCAATGTGGCAGGGGTGGGATGTAAATCCTATTTGTGAGGGCTAACTGTGTGCCAGACATATTACGCATTTATCTCATTTCATCAGCACAACTGTGCTATAAAGTCATATTTTCTTTTTCTATCTAGACACAGGGAATTTAAGTAATTTCTCCAAAGTCACACAACTCAATGCCCAGAATTCAAACCTCTGGCGAAGCTCGTGTTCCTTTTGCAACACCAGGATGCCCCTTGGGAGGGGTCCCCAAGAGGGCGAGCAGAGTGTGGAGGGTCATGACAAATCAGCTGTTCAGCTGGAGAAGTCTAGGCCTGTGTGACAGGCTGCATCAGGGATGAGGAGAACATGGCAGAAGTCATCAAAGAGAGATGAGTACTTTTTTCGGGGGGGGGGGGACGTACTGAGACTCAGTGTCGTTTGTCAGATGGGGTGTAGGAGAGATTCCGGGATGGAACCCTGGTCCAAACCGCTCTAAACTCTGGGTGTTTGGGACTGGCTGCTGCTCCAGGGGTGGTGACAGTGCCCTGCGCCCATCACACACACACGCACACGCACACACACATGCACAATCCCTCCATCTCTGTGTCTTACATTGCAGTTGAGAAAAAGAAAATCCTAAGCTATTTTTTGCTGTGAATTTCCTCTGACAATGGGAACTGAGCAGCAGCGTAGTGAGAGCTGCCCACAAGTTGTAGTTGGAAGCATTTCCACAACGGCTTGGCTTCTCTGGTTAAAGAAACAGCCCAAGCAGAGAGGCTTGTCCTGTAGTTACAGGGCACAGAACAGTCAATGAGCGCAGGACAGAAGGCACCAAGGAGTAAGGCCGGGGTCCGAGGCTGGGAGAAGCTGGGCCACAGGACCCTTCTTACTGCAGGGGCAGAGCCTAATCCGGGGCTCTTCTCCAGGCTGCAGGACTAGAACCTCCCCAGACTTGTGTCTCCTGACTTGGTCTACCACGTGAAGGCCAAGAGGAGAAGAGGGGACTCGGGAGAAAATGGCCTTTCCCGTCCTCAGAATCTGCTGTTAAAGCCCCTTCCCAAAGGCTAGTCCTTGTCTCTAGCCCCCCAGAAATTCTGCTGTGCGCCTGAGCTTTTAGAAATATGAGGGGAAATGCAACCCTATGCCAGCTCAACTTTCAATGGATCAAAATATAACCCTGATGACTAAACTACGAAATGGTTTTCTGTTCCATGTCCAGGGTCACCTTCCTTTCTTCCCTGTCCCCCCACCTTTTATGAAAGCCCAGGGTTTCAAACCACAGCCTCCTTGGATTCTGCTTCCTTTGGGCTGAACCCAATCCCAACAGCAAGTGGTAGGAACAGATGGAGAACTCACAAGGAGAACCAATGGCTGAAGTCGGGTGGGGGAGGGGGGGGCAAATGCAGATGTATTACCTTTATCTAGAATGTGAGAGCCGCAAGGACCTTCCAGAGTCATCTCGTCCAGGGACTGGCAAACTTTTTCTGTAAACGGACAGCGAGTAAATACTTTCAACTTTGCGGGCTACACGTGGTCTCCGTCACAAACTACTCGACTCTGCCGGGAAGCACAAAGGCAGCCACAGACAATGTGTAAAAGAATGGACACAGCTGTGTTCTAATAAAACTTTATTTATGGACACCAAAATGTGAATTTCATATCATTTTCATGTGTCATGAAAATGTTGCGTTTTTTCATTTGGTTTTCAATAATTTGAAAACATAAAAGCCATGTCTTAAGTTCACCAGCTGTGCAGAAATAGGCAGTGCACCGGATTGAGCCCTGGGGCCGTAGTTTGTCAATCCCTGGTCTAGTTCCAGCCCTTGCTGATACATGGCTGGCAGGGCAGCATCAGATGAGAATCCATCTACCTGATTCCCACGTGTGCTCTTTCCCCTGCAAAGCGATGTTTCAGCTGCCCCACTCCCTCGAGCACCAGCCTACCTCTACCGCAAGGGCCGCAGCCTGATCCAGACCTTACCAACTGTCACGTCTGGTAGAACTTTTGGACGCGGCATGCTCTGTCTCTGTCTCATTCCTCCGCCCGCTCATGGAATGACTAGGCGCAGGTCAATTGCCCTTTCTGGCCCCTAACAGAAAGTAGGGGGGAGCTCAGTTTGGTAATCTCTGAGAATGTGTCCTCTGCCCGCTGTCCTCCCTCCCTGCATCCCAGCCTGGCTCTCAGCCTTTGCCATCCTGGGACATTTCAGAACTGGCATGCCCGGCTCCCGACCAGCTAGCACTTCCTGCTGCCCTCACCAGCAACCGTCCCTTGGAGCAACCAGTTCTGATGTCATCAAAGGATAATGACTTCTGGGCAGGAAAACTAGGAATGGAAGCAGATGAAGTGTCTATTTTCGTGCAGATGAAGTCGTGGGAGGATCCGTGATTCATGTGCTGGGTGCTTTCTGAATAGCATGTTTCTATCATTTTCTGGAAGACAGAAAGTTAGCTTCCCCTGGAGTGGCTGGTGAGAATGATGTTTGGGGTTTCCTTTTCAAAAGGGGGTTTCATTTGGTTTTTGTTAATGTTGTTTGGTTGGTTTCTTAGTTTTGGGGGTTTGTTGTGATTTGTTTTAATGAAGGAGCAGGGATAAAGGATCAGGTGACAAAGGTTTAGTGGTGGGGGCGGAACAGATCCTATATGCAGTGTTTTCAGGGTCTGAACATACAAATAAGGTCAAGGTGGTTCAAAGTCAGAGTCAGATGCCTGGGGACCTGCCAAATACCAGATGCCTTGGTTAGGAAGTTCGTGACAGTTTGACATCTTGGTCTTGTGTGATTGCCATCCAAAGATAAGCAAGGGAAAGGTGGGGTGGGAGGAGTCCTGGCATGAAGTTCTGAGAAGGCTTGGAGCCCTGATCCTGCCATTCATTAAAGACTGTGGCCACTCAGCCCCCACAGTAATTCTCTCTAGTCTCGCCAGAGTAATGGTGGCTGGAAGCCTGGAGCAGGAGCCTGGTCACTTCCAGCCCAAGGCAGAGCTCAGCATCGGTTCCCTCTGCTACTCTCTCCCAGGGAATCCAGCACCTAAATGGGGTGGATATCTTGAATTAGGGTATTAGGACTATTGAATCTTTTCAGGAAGCTCTAGGGGCCAATTAGACAGGTGAACAGAAGCAACTCCAAAGGACTACATGGAGCCCTGCATTCCTCTTCGCTAACAGTGCACTGGGAACAGTTCAACAACCAGCTAGCCAGGAAAGAAGGCCTTGATTTGTAACATTTGCCAGTTCCTGTGGTATAAATGCTCCCACCTTGGCTTATTTCAAGTTGCCAGTGTGATGTCCGCTGACTCACAAAAGTCCAGAAAATTAACATTTGGCTCTTGCGTGTTAGAATGAGCCAAATTCAGGACACCCCTGCCCTAAGCCCTTTGGAACTCAAGGAGGGAGCAAATCAGAGCCATCTGCCCAGGTATCAAAATAAGTCACAGGCTTTCTGAGCCTGAAGCACATCACAGTGGAGGGAAGGTAGGGGGAGGAGGAGGAGTGGGCGGCTGGCTAACTGGAGGCCCTAGAACGCCCACTCATGCACAGTGCAGGAAGGACAGAGGGAGTGAATGTGGATAAACCCTGGAACAGAGACACCAAACGTTTGTGTGATCCACACAAAAAATACCAAACTGTGGGGGCTTTACCCCTCCTCTTCCTATTCCTGAGCGTGTCCCTGTCTCAGTCCATTACTTTCCAAGGAAAGTCTTACTAAAGGACGTTAGGAGCAGTTAGCCCACCGCCCTGAAAAGAGGTGCCCTGCCTTTAGAACATGCTAGGGGAGACATGGTGGCTGACATCAAAGAATCTGTCCCCTTAACACAGAGGGCTGCTCCGTCCACCTGGCCAGGCCCAGATGGCACCAAGGATGGAATCATGCTGCCTGCCTACTGTGGCCACTCCCACTACCCTGTTCCCTCCCACAGTCCCTCCCCCCTGCCATGTCCCACCCACTACACTTCTTCTGGCTTGAGGGAGGAAAACTTCACCTCCTCCAACTCCTTAGAGTTCCCTACCATCCACACAAACTCATTTGTTAAAAGAATATCTAAGGATTTGTGGATGAACGAAGGTCCCTTCCCTTGGGCAGTTTCGGCTTAGCAGGCATTCTGGGACTAGGGCCAAGCAGTAACTCACTTATGAAAGACTTCATTCTGTGTTCTGCTCTCCTCACCCGATGCCTGACGCACACAAAGAACCTCTTACTGCCAACCTTTCTGTCCCTTGCTTTCAGAACCTACTCACCTGTTCACCTGTTCAAAGACGCTCCCACAATCCTCTGAGCTCCCTCCACTCCCTTCCCCGGGAGACAGAAGCCCCTGGGTTCCATTCCTACCTCTGTCACTAATTGTTTTAACACTCACTTAGCCCACTTGGACTAAAGTTTCCTTATCTGTTGCATAAATATGGTTTGAGTTTAAAATAATAAAGTTCCATACAAATTTTATGGAAAAATAAGATTTGTGTGGAACTTTAAAAAATGACCAAGTACCTATCACTTAATCATCACAGAAAACATTAGCAGTAACATTGACACAATATTGTAATAAGTGACATAAGTAGTAATCTTAGATAATATTAGGAATAAGTGACATAAGTAGTAATATTAGATAATATTAGGAATAATAAGGAGGCCAGAGAGAGGTCAGGAGACATATACAAGGTTACGTGGGTAGGAGAGAACACAATCAGACCAAGCCCATTCTTCTAATGCCCAACCCCATGCAGACCCCTGAGAGCAAAGGGCCACAGCTAGGGTCCCATATCAGAGCCCCACAGCTCTTCCTCTGGGTATGACACAGCCCCATGGTCAGGGGTCATGTCCTTCAGCTGACCAGTTTAACCTGTTAGTTTGTATTCAGACTGATTCCCATCCCAACCTAGGTGACTAAGGGGAATACACACAACATCAGGGAGAAAACTAGGGTCCATCCTAAGCAAAGCTGGGGAGTGGGAGCAGTTTTCCTTCATGAGCCTTCCACCTTTTGTCCAGAATCCCATGTCTATTCTCTTAGAATCTAACTCTCTTCATGGTCTTAATATCATCTCGGCCCCTCCAAAAGAAAACGTTCCAGTCAAAAAGCTGTATAGTATATTCCCTTCCCATCTGCTACCATAAAACAAGTGCTGGCACCCACCACTCACAAAAGGGTAAAGAAGGAAGGACCCCTCTTGCTTGACGTGCAGATTTCCTTCACTTCTTTACTCATAGTTCTCACCCTTCTGTCCTACGCTGCCCTCTCTACCTCGGGATAGACTTTTCCCTCTTTCCCTAAAGGTGGGGTCCTTTATTTTTATAATCATTCTTTATCACTGTCTTTTGTGGGTTCTGGATGCCAGTCATGCCCCCCAGCACCCACCAAGGAGGTTAAGGCGAGAGGAAGAACAAAAAGAAGCACAAATTACTACCATTTATCTAGCACTGTGTAGTAGCAATGCCCTTCCAAAGCCCTCATCGAACTGGGAACAAGTCAGAGAAGTAGGTATTGTTATAGTCATTTTTTTTACAGATGAGGACACTGAGGCTCGAAGACTTTATAGATTGTTCAGTTATTAAGTGGAAGAACCAGAATGGGAATCCATGTCATCAGACTCCAAGGACAGTGGAATGATCAGGGCCGTCCCCATGAAATTATCTGAAAAGAGTGTTCAGGAATATTTGCTTTTTAACATCAGTGTCTTAAAACCAGAGCCTAACAACCCAGCCAACAGTGCGCTAAGGGACCATAACCACCATTTGTGGATGCAGTCATAAAAGGGTACCAGTGGGTTTGAAATGTGGGAGTCTTTACTACCCCAATTAGATAGTCACCAGTCCTGCTGACTATAAAATCAACCATAAAGGCAGACAAAGAAGTCCCAATTCCATAAGTCTGGAGACTGAAAACAATGAAGCTCCCAGACTTAGAGAAATTCTGAATCAGGTACTGGGGCATAGTCTCAGCTTTCATCCAAATAACACAGGGAACTGGACAGAGCAAGAGGTTCCCCCATACTGCCCAGACTCTGGGCATAACAACCACGCAATGACTTCTAAAGTCCCCTGTGGTCTAAGATCTGTGGTAGAAGACCTGATTTTCAGTTTTCAACCCAAAGTATAGATTTGCAGACCTCCCTAGAAATAAACAGTAGAAAGTAGGAAGTAAGTTCAGACAGACCACCAGAGAAATCAGATTTATTTTAGAGACCTTATCTGTAAAAAAGGGATCAAGATGCTAAAGGAGCTTTCTGGTGATTCCAGGTCAGGTCAAATCTAAAGACCTTGATCATAAATACATTATGATTCAACCAACGAGATTTGGTGAGGTATTAACCATCTTGGTAGAGCCAGTAACAGTTGACCATTATGGGATTTGAGACTGAGGAAATATGAGACTGAACTGTTGTCAGAAAAGCTTGAGATATTTTCCTGTGCTTTTTATATAGGATAAAGACCTACAGAAGAGGAAGCCCAAGAAATCATTTGAGTGTAACGTGAAGTCAAACATTCAGGTGTTGAGAATAAAACCATAGCCGGCTGGTGTGTAAATTTCGTTGGAGAGAAGACAGGCAGACTGCACAGGAGCAGGTCATAAAAACATGGGGGCTGGACCAACTGGGCTAGCTTCAAAGGTACAAACGAAAGGTATGGTGGGAACATCTGTTCAAATGGATTTAAGGAAGCTACCTGGGACTTGGGGTTAGCAGAGCATCAGGGAGAAACGGGGGAAATAAAGATCGATTTCAGCTGGTGGTGGCAAAAAAGTAAAAGGGAATTGATGAAAGAAGCCAGGGCATGGTGATCAGTGTGCTGAGGAGATATCTAGGAAAAGGCAGCTTCTAGAGAGAAAAGGTATCTACATGGATAAGCCTGACTCCAGGGGGAAATTTCTGTGAAGTGCATGAAAGAGGAATCAGAAAAGGAGGAACAGCTAATTGAAAGTGATAGACCTAGAGAGGTTTGGCCAACTCATTGCACATGATCCCAAGGCCTGGAGGAGTGGGCAGAAAAGAAAGGAAACAAAGGAAAAGACATTTTAAAAGAAGTTTTCAAACACTAATGAAATTCACAAACACAGGATAAACAATAATTCAAAGTAGAAGCCTGAAATTGCCACTGAAAAGGAGGCAAGACTTACCACTTAAAGGACTCTAGGGAAGATGAACTGGACATAAGCCTGTGCAAGACATCGTCTGGATATTACCTGTTTGGAGCAGATCGTTCTCCAGAAACACACAGAAGACCTGCATCTGTGGGTGTCCTTACCAGACAATTTTAAAGGGGTAAGATTTTTATTTAGAGCTTATAATGAGAATTTTCTAAAGAGTTCTGGAATCTGGATATGATGATACATAATGATGTTTATGAATTGAAGAAACAAAACTATCCACTTCATAGCTATGCATATCCCCCTAATAAATCATTATTACCCCAAAAGAAATGTGAAAAGGAAAAGTCATATATAAAATAACCCCCTTCTGAAACACCGCAGTGGGTCGGGGAGAAAAGGAAGATTTCCACTGATTCTTGAGAGAGAGAGAAAAAAAAAAAAAAAAAGAAACAAATGATCTAAAGTAAGTGTCCCAACAAATAATCCAGGTTGTAAGGGCATAGGATTACAAAATGTTTGTTTAAACACACATGCCAACAGTTGGTTATGCAGTTACCAAAATGGAAACGAGCCAGGGGAGTTGACATTACTTATGTACAAAAAAAGAATGGAGGTTGTGACATGTCACATAAATGATGTTCCCACTTTTATTCATGCAGGTAATAGCCAAAATTCACTTCTCAAAAACTAGACATTTGGCAGAGGTATAAAGAAGGGGGTAAATTCCTGATGGGACAAGAAGAGACTACAAAGTAAAAGAGGAGAGATCAAGGGGAGGGCAGGCCTCTGATCCTCCCAGGATGGCAGTGGTGGACATGATAGAAAATGATATGAGGAAGTAAGTGTCAAGGAAAGTGACCCTGAAATCAAAGGTTTTAAAGAGAAAACCAGAATTCCTCAAGTAGAAGCAATCAACTGAAGGACCAGGATGAAGAAATCGGATAGAAATGATGGAATTTAAAGTACCACTGAAAGGCTTCTAGAAGAGTTTGTACAGAGAAGGAAATGAGGGTAAAGAGAAAGAGCAAGAATAAGGAAATTTCATACAAAATTCTAGAGTGTGCTAGAAATGTAAGGAAAAATGTGATGGTAAAATGGAGTGGATAGATTTTAGTGACATGATCGAAATGGATAATAAACAGGACCTTTATGGAAATGTTTCCAGAAGAAGAAAGGTATAGAGAGAAAAAAAAAGCAGTGGGCTAATCCCAGTGTGCCAAGAACAATCAAGAAATGCATGAATCATCAGCCAATGACCCACATGCACAGAGAAGCACATTCAGGCTGCATGTGGAGAGGCAGTCGGGTTCTAGGGCCTCCCTCTGACACTTAACAGACTTCTGCTTTCCCACTTGGGCCTCCTTGAGTACCTGTTTTCAATGGCACATAGGGGAAAAGGGTGGCAAGATGAAAAAAATAAAACTAATTTCTTCTTCGGCTCAGTCAACATTTATGAAAAAGTGTCTATGTGAAAGTACAGTGCTTGGGACTGAGGAAATACAGAAATAAGTAAGAAACATGGCTAGATATTCTTATGTAAATAGAAGCAACAAGGGAGGGTGAATATTAAAAATGTGGAATTTGCCAGATAAGGTTCAAAGCCACAAAAATGAGAAACGATGTGAAAGATGATAGAACTGAAGATGTGAGCACAAGAGATTGCTGTAGCTTCTCTTGGAAGGGGAACAAGACGGAAAAAGGAAACAAAAAGAGGAAGTGAGGTTGAGAACCCTGATCTAGAACATGGGCATGGGCCCCAATCTGAGCACCACCCTTTACTCAGCTGATTCTGGTATGATCTGGAGCAAGGCACTTATAGACTCTGAGCCTGAGGTCCCTCCACTATCAAATAGGCTAGTAATGTCCGCCTAACTACAGAGTAACTTGTGGCATCCTCATGACAGAATAAGGGATATCAGACTTACCCACCCACCATAAACAACAATAAAACTCAACAAAATATATGAGACAACTGTTTTCAGTTACTAAACTACAGATGGTGCAGGGATGGGAACCTTGTAAGAGGTGAAATCCACGTTCGCTCTGGCCTTCTGCCTGGGGGCTTTCCAAACCACAGCACAGGGAGGTAGAACCCAAGCCAAGGCGGGAGAACAAAAAGACCAAACATGTGGGTTGCCCAAGGGGCTGGAGTCAGCAGGGCAGAGTACTAGAGAGGAGAGAGAAGCACAAAGAAACCCAGAAACCCATGCAGGGACTACCTGAGTCTTTGGCTGCAAAAAGAGCTGCACACGTGCAGAGTGAAACACCAAGGCCCAGGGAAAAACAAGTGCTGGGGAGCCATGTCCTAACAGAGATTCCAGAGGTCACACAGTAGGGGAGACACTGATATTCTCAGGAGCCATAGTGGCGAGAACATGATGACTGCTCTAAACATTCAACTGACATTCAGGAGAGGCCGCACCTTAGTCGCTGGGCCACCTGGCCCTGGAGAGGGGCTGCACTGCACCCACCTTAACAAAGTCAAAGGCCAGCATTCAGCAGCATCAAACTGACCCACCAGTAGCCAGCTGCCTGCCAAGACAAACCCAACGCTCCTGAAAGGAAGACAATAAAGTCTCTACATTTGGGCATGTAATAAAGAAGGATGACATGTCACAAGAAGGAAGCAAAGCAATCGAAAAAAAGAATCCCAGAGGCGACACAGATGGAATTAGCAGACAAGGACTTTAAAATGACAAAAATGAATATCTTCAAGAATTTAAAGAGGAAGAACAGACATTAAGGAATGAGTAGATGGAAAATCTTATCAGAGAAACTACAAAATAGAACAAAACGGGAACTGTAGAACGTAATAATGTACAGTAAATGTAATAACGCACAATAGGCTTAACAACAGAGTGGACACAGCACAAGAAAAGATCGGTAAACTTGAAGACAGAATGTTAGTAACCAAATTGAAGCATACAGAGAAAAAGAACTGAAAAAAAAAAAAACAAACAGAACAGAGCTTCAGTTACACTTGGGACGATATTAACCCATCTAACATATGCATACCTGAGATCTCTGACAGCAAGCAAAGAGAAATTGGGGAAGAAGAAATATTTCAAAAAAGTAATGACTTCTGAATATGACGAAAAATACCAACCCACCGATCAAAGAATCTCAATGTATCTTAAACAAGAAAAACACGATTGGAAGACAAAATAAAGGTATAGTTAGATAAACAAAAGCTGAAAGAATTTATCACCAGTAAGACTGCACAATAAAAAATGTTAAAGGGAGGGGTGCCTGGGTGGGTCAGTCAATTAAGCATCCGACTCTCAATTTTGGCTCAGGTCATGATCTTAGGGTCGTGAGATCAAGCCCTGCATCAGGCTCTGCACTAGGCATGGAACCTGCTTAGGATTCTCTCTCTCCCTCTTCCTCTGCCCCTCCCTGCTCACGCTTGCTCTCTCGTTCTCTCTCTAAAAATAAAAAAATAGAAAAATAAAAATAATTTTAAAAAATAATGCTCAAAAAAATAAAAAAGCCAATAGGAGAGATAAAAAGAATACTAACAAACACTTCATTATTCCAGTAGGAGACAGGAGAGGGGGGAAGGAAAGACTAGATGGCTAAAATCAAGAGCAAATGGCAAGAAGGTAGAATTAGACCCAACCTAACTTACAGATCTGTTGCATACATAAAATAATAAAAGTGGAACTGTCATAAAGCGGTCCTTATTAAGAGAGAGGAGTTTTTGGCAGTGGGTTTCAGGATGGGGGGGATGGAAACAATACGGGAAGTGGGCAGGTGGAGGATAGGAGACCTCGAACAGAACAAGTTCACAGTGGTCATGCTGTGGCTCACACTGATTTGTCTGGGCGCACACGGCCATGTACCACTCTCAGCGGTAAAACATGGCGCCCAGCCCATGGGTACCATGTCCATGGCTTCATGGAGCCAACCCCATGAACTGGGCTTGGGATCTACCCCTGTGCGAGGGAAGCGGAGCCGGTGAACGGTGCTGTGGGTCGAGACGCAGGGAAGGCAGGAGACAAGCTTCCGACCCATCCGCCACGTGAACACCGGGCGGGAGGAGGGGCCTGCGGAAGAAGACAAAGGGAGACTCCGTCCACCGCACGGAAGGGGCAGAATGGCAGAAGAGACCAAAGATGGCAGATCCAGAACGGGAAAGTATCATCAGATGACCTAGGAAGCAGGTAACTGTAAAATTAGACTTCGACACGGTTTTTAGCAGGCCGAAGATGGGTGGCAACCGGGCTCTCACACAATGTGTGAGCCAGCTGCTGTTTGGTGACCGCAGTGAAGCCCCCTGAGTGGCAACAGCGGCGTGTCACCTAAATGTGTCACCGCCAGCACTGTGTGCAGGTGGATGACACAGAGATGTGGCAGAGGGTCACACGGTTCAGCTAGGCCCTCATCCATGGAGCACCTGCTGACGCCAGGCCCGGGGTCAAGCGCTGGGGGACCAAAAATTACTAAGACCACGTCCGTGCCTGCAAGAAACACCCAGGTCCAGCGGAGAAAGAGGAGTAGAACCCATCAAAAAACACCGTGGCCTTGGTCCTCGCATCCCTCTGCCGCTTACCTGCTGTGTGGCTGTGGACGGCACCTAGCCTCAGTTCTCTCATCCATACAATGGGGACAATAATAGCTAGCCGGCAAGACTGTCATGGAGATGGTCGCATCCATGATTTTAAAAGCACCTGGCACTGGCTTACCGTAATTCAGCGACTCTCAACTTGAGAGCAGAGCACAAACGAGAATCTGATGTCAGACTTCAGGAGCAATCCCTCAAGGGCAAGGTCACGGCTCACTCGGCTTACTCCACATTGCCTCCCAGGCACCCACCAGAATTTCACCCTCAGTAGGCACTCAGTTTGCTGAACAGGATCGAAATTAATAAACTTCCTTATCCAGACCTTTTGCATCTCAAACCTTATTTCCAACCAAGGGATTCATTCAATCAAGGTTTTTATTAAGCCCCCTGAGGGGTACACCATTGAGTAAGGAGTAAAGATATGAAAGCAAATAATTACAACACAGTGAAATAAAAGTGGAAACTCCAGTGCGTGCCAAGTGCTTTGGGAGATAGGAAAAGAAGCAATTATTTGTCAGGGGAAGCCAAGAAAGTCTCCACCATGAAAGACATATTTGAACCAGGTTTTGAAGGAAACATAGGAGTTCAAAAGTCAGAGCCGTGCAAGAGTATTCCAGCCTGAAGGTGGGCTGAGGTAGGGAGGTGTGAGAGAGAGCTGGAAGTTTCCAGGACCAATGACTGGTACTTCCACTCACTGGGGATTAGATATAAAAATATAACAAGAGGAGAGCCTAGAACAGGGGATTTTCAACCTGGGCTGTACATCAGAAACACCTAGGGAGCTTTCAAATGGTCCAATGCCCAAAGCCCCCTCCAAACCAATTAAAGCAGGATCTCTGGGACTGGAGGCCAGTCGTCAGAAATTTTTTTTAAAGCTCCCAAAATGAACCCAATGTGCTGCCGAGTTTCAGAACCACTAGCCTAGAAAGAAAAGGGAAAGATTTACAGCGTCCCAAGAGGTCAGGCCCTCTTGGTGCCTCCGCAGTTCCCTCACGCATGTCCCCCCAACCACCCCGCCCTGCTACGGGTGGGAAAAGACCAGCCGAACAGCCGAACAGCCGTGGGCTTCTTACTGCTGCTCCCTTCCCCCCACCAGCTCTGGGCTCTGAAAAGCAGCTCTAGAAGTTTGGTCCCCAGTACAGTAGCATCCGTATCCGAGGGGAACTCGGTAAAATATGAATGTTCTGACTGCACCCCAGACCTACTAAAGCAGAAAGTGCGGCCCTGCAATCTGTCTTAACAAGCCCCCCCCCCAGATGATTCTGATGCATGCTAAGGTCTGAGAACCACGGTTCTGGAACACGGATTGCTCCAAAGCAGCAGCCAGGCAGCGTCTGGGTGTGACTCCACCAGTGGGGGTGGGGGTGGGGGTGCTGCTGCAGGTGTGGAACCTGGTGGAGTCCTTGCTAAATCAGCGGACATGCCGGCAGCTGGCCTGGGTGCCATCCTTTCGGTCCGGAGTCAAAGGTGCCAGGGGCAGAGAGCCCAGGTTGTTTTCTGTGTCCCAGGAAAAGCTTTAGGGTAGGAGGCTCAGGGTTTCATTTCCTCCTTGAACACAAAGCAGTCCTTTGAAAGCAAACTTTCAAGATACTTTAAATCAGGACTGGCAGGATAATCCATGATGTCAATGGGCATGGATACACTATTTCCGTTTTTCCTTTGGAGGAAAGAGGTAGGTGAGGGTGCTGGAGGGTCTTACCTCGGGGAGGGGTGGGAAGGAAGAAAGGGCACTGTGGGTTCACTGCTCCATCCATCTCCTCCTCCCAGGCCCCAACCGGTTGAGAGAAGTCACAATTCTTGGGAGGAAAATAAAATAAAGGAAGCGACAAAAGGAAATGAGTTCCCTGTATAGAAGTGGCGATTGCCTTTCCCCTAAGGTCAGAGGGCCAGACGTAAAGGGGTACGCCTGAATGACAGCCGAGGCTGGAGCCCTAATCCTGGAGGGATTTGCCCTCCCCGAGTAGTCCCGGCTTTCTTGCTGCTTTAGCCAGTCCCCCTTCCCGAGCCCCCACTCACTGGAAGAGGCAGCCAGCTCTTCATTGACTCAGTGAACCCGAAGAACACAGGTGGATTCTCTGCCACACGATTAAAGAGGGCAAGTGCTTTGGGGCTTTTAACCACCTCCCTTCAGCCCCACTCTTTCAAGCTGAAAACTACTGGACCTCCCTGTATTTTTTGTTGTTTTTTTTCCTGCTTCAGTCAGTTGGGCAAAATTCCCGAGAGCTGGAAAAACTGCTGGATTTGACAAGCGTGTGTGTAGCGCCACCTTGTGGTACTAGCTCATCCAAGCAGTTTTCTTTCTGCTTCTCTTGTTCATTGAAGGCTCCAGCTCCCAGGCAGGTATCAGTCCTCCTGCCTGCTCTACATTCTCCTGGGCGTTCCAGCCGCTTTGATTTGCCTTGGCTGAAAACCCCCTGTTTTTTCACAGGCACAAAAACAGTATAGACAAGCCACAGAACTTTCTCTTAAGTAGCCAAGCATTTAAAATCTTCTAAGGTACAAATTTCTCTAATTGGCCAAAGGTAACAGGAGAAAAATTTCTGGCTGTGCCTATAAATCATGACAAAGTGTCAGGAATACTTTCTTCCTCCCCATGATTTTGGGGTCCAAGCGTATAGGAGAATTGAACATCTTGGGTTTCAAGTTTTCGAAGCAGTATTTTTTTTTGAGGTATAATTTACATATAACATTATATCAGTTTCGGGTGTACAACATAATGAGTCAGTATTCATATACATTGCAAAATGATCACCACAGTAAGTCTGGTTAACATCTGTCACCGTACACAGGGTGGTGGGAAGATAAGACGGTCTGGAGAGCTTCTGTTAGTAGTGAAACATGCTGTCAGCTAGGCATCAGGAGAAATCAGTTCTAGGCTTGGCAGTGCCGCTAACCCACTGCGTCAACTTGAGCAAGTTACTTCATCTTCGTGGACCTTCCTGCCCGAGAATTGTTACCCTCTTTACTTTTTTCCCCATAAATTCCATGAATTTTAAAGACATTGCCTTCCAAATGGCATCTCTAAGAATTTAACTAATCGTTTTTCTATCTTTAATAGTCAGATGTATAAATGCCCCCTAGCACGTCTGATCATCATGAAGCAGCTGGAGTAACCACGAGGAGGTTACATCCCAGACAAAAGCAAAGACACTTGATAGCTCCTTTTCCTAACACCCGGGACATGTATGATTTCTGGGATGCTTTTAGAATATTGCAGGCGACTCACAGACCCTTGTTACAACTTTCCCAGGGCTGGGGAATCCCAGTTAGGGAACCAACAGACTGGATAATCCTCATAATCTAATTCCAGTTCTTACGAACTAAGACGAGGGAACAATGGAAGTCTGTGGTGTGTGTATCCAGGTAGAATCTCAATTTAAGAAACATCATTAAAGGGAATTAAGATTTAAGAAATGGCAGCTCTGGGTGCCTGGGTCAGTTAAGCGTCTGCCTTCGGCTCAGGTCATGATCCTAGGGTCCTGGGACTGAGCCCCACATGGGGCTCCCTGCTCAGCTAGGGGTCTGCTTCTCCCTCCGCCCCTCCCCCTGCTGATGCCTCTCTCTCTATGTATCTCTCTTTAAAAAAATAAATAAAATTTTTTAAAAAGAGAGAAAGAAGAAAGAAATGCCAGCTCTATGCCAGGAGTTCTAAATATGGAATTCCCCTTAGTCCTCACAATAATCTCCAAGGTAGCCATGCTGATGAGGAAGCAGGCACAGAGAAGTTAAGGGAATTGCCTACTCCATGCACCTGGGATCAGAAGCAGGTCTGTAAAATTTCAAAGTGCATAGTCTTTCAATATAACCAAACTTTAAAACAAAATATGGAGATTTCCAGGTGTGAACCAACAGTCCAAATTTAAACCACTTTGTTAAACAGATACCCGAGATACTATGTTTCCACAAGTTCCCATCTTCTTAAAATATAACATTTTTGGTTGAATGCTTATCAACAAATCTTTTGAATATCTATGCAATGTTAGTTCTTTTTCTATATGTTCTTTTATTGTAGTAAAGCCAATCTCCTGACCTCTGCTCTATTTATCTGAAAGCAGACTGTGAAGTACTTCCATTCTACATCCTGGTGATTTTTAGTGACTTGGACTAATGTGTTTTTTGAGATATGAAAGCTTAGTTCTGGGATATTTTCTTCTTTTGTTCCATTGATAATTTTTTTCCTCTCATTATCTCTGTTTTCTCTTTCCAAAACTCCTAACAGTTGAATATTAGACCATTTGAACAGATACTCTGTTTTTTTGTTTTGTTTTGTCTTGTTTTTAGAGAGGGGGAGGGATAGGACAGAAGGAGAGGAAGAGAGAGAATCTTAAGCAGGCTCCACGCCCAGCACGGAGTCTGACACAGGGCACCATCTCACAATCCTGAGATCATGACCTGAGCCAAAACCAAGAGTCAGAAACCTAACTGACTGAGAAACCCAGGCCTACAGATATTCTAGTTTTTTAACTTTTCTCTCTGTATTAGGGAATCTGATTCAGCTAGGAGTAAAAGAATATCCAATTAAATAGCTTAACACATTAAGGATTTTTTTTTTCTCACATGGGGAGTCAAGGGGTGGTTAGACTGGTATTATTTCAGAGGCTTATGAATGTCAGGGCAAAGATCTCCAGGACTCTCTGGCCTCTCACCCATGGCCACAAGATAGCTGCTACTGCTCCAGCCATCACATCTACATTCAAGGCAGGAATGAAGAGGAAAGAGAAGGAAGCAGAAAGGGTGGCATTTGTATCAGGAAAACAAAGCCTTTCTAGAAATCTCCTGTGGACTTCAACTGCAAACTCATTGGTCAGAAATGTGTCAAAATGCAAATCTAACTACAAGAAAGTCTAGGAATGGAAGAGAGACAAGAGAAAAGTGTGTTGTAAAAGAGGAATAAGCCAACCCAGTGTCCTATTTTCCAGGTTTTTTTTACTACTTTATGTAAGAATTCTTCGATTTCATCTTCTAAACTCTGTTGAATTTTTTATTTCTACTCTAATTATTTTAATTTCCTTTTTTTAAGATTTTATTTTTAAGTAGTCTCTACACCCAACGTGGGGCTCGAACTCACAACCCCAAGATCAGGAGTAACACACTCAAGCAACTGAGCCAGCCAGGCACCCCTGATCATTTTAATTTCTTTCTCTTTCTTGTTTTCTGATATTTCCCTGTTTTTGTCTGTTTTAATGGCATTCATTCTTGTTTCATGGTGGCAATATCATCTCATCTCTCTAAAGATACTTAAAATTTTTCTTTAAATTTTTCACCCCTTCCTCACAACATTTCCTTTTTCTTCTAATTGATAGTCTTCCCATATACACTTTATTCCCTGTCTTTTATTTTGATGGTATCTCTGAAAAGTCTGATGATCCTTGGCTTAAAAATGAGACACCAAGAAGTTGTTTGGAAAGGCTGGGTGGTTGGATCAGATTTGTCACCTGGTGGCTGGAAAAGTGATCAGGTGTTGAATCACTCTGTCATTAGGAGATACACACCTCCCTCCCAATTGTCATTATGCGCGAGTATTTCCTCTGGAGCCATCAAATTTTCCATGGACTTTCACTCCGATCTTCTCCAACATGTTGGGGTTGGCGAACTGGGTCTGTGTAATAAGCCTGGCACCATAGTGGGAGCAGGGGGATGATGGGGACTCACCAGCTAGCATGGCCCAGAGCCACTGACTCTGGTCAGTTTCTTCAGAGAAGGAACTCCCTGTTCTGCAGGGATTAGAGAGAGGTTGTCCCACAATGGTGTAGGTCAGAGGCATAATACATCGTTAGGAAAACTTTCAAACCATCTCCCTCTTCTCGGCTCCAGGACTCACCCTTGCTCCTTCCACTTGGCTAGTATCTCCAATTCCGGAGCCCTTTAAGGAGCTCTAGGGAACAAATCTCTTGCTGCTCATCGATCTTCCTTTCCACAGGCACTTGGGTTTCAGCCACTTCTTTTTTTTTTTTTTTTAAGATTTTATTTATTTATTCGACAGAGAGAGACAGCCAGCGAGAGAGGGAACACAAGGAGGGGGAGTGGGAGAGGAAGAAGCAGGCTCATAGCGGAAGAGCCTGATGTGGGGCTCGATCCCATAACGCCAGGATCACGCCCTGAGCCGAAGGCAGACGCTTAGCCGCTGTGCCACCCAGGCGCCCCACAGCCACTTCTATCTGCTAAGTCGGTTACCATCCTTCAAAACACTTTTCATCTCCCAGGTGTGGACACATCTCTTCTCTACTCCTGTCTTCCCATCAATTTATGGGTTTAAGCCATTTTATTTTTTTCACTGTAATTTTGGATGGAGAGAAAAGGATGGGGATGGGGCTCAGATATAAGTATGTGTTTAAAGTCCACATATATATTTTTCAATTTCTCCAATTTCTAATACATCCCCCCCCAAAAAACCCTCATAACTATTTTATTATGAATGCAGCACCTGCCTCCAGTAAGAATATGCCTTAGCAAGTCTATAAATATGTGCTAAATTTTAAATGTTTGATTTAAGCATTATCCTGAAAACCCATATTTGGTTGGTAGTCCCTATGGATTCTCCAGAGTAAATATAAAGAGGAAGCAGGTAAAATAAATCCGGATTGTGTTTGTGTTCTATCAGTCAGAAGATTTTTAGAAGTAAATTCAGATCTTCCAATATGATAAGATCTGGAGGGTCAGGATAAAGTGAGCTAGGCTTGTACATTAAAGTAGTAGTTGAACACCTACCAAAAAATCCTCTGATTGCTAGAGGAAATCAAAATGTTAAAATGTATAAACAACTTCAAGATAATTACACAAAAGAAAATGCATTTTCAAAAGCTAAGTGACATCAAGGAATAAAAGATCTAGCCTAACCATAGGGAAAAAAATTAATGCACCTAGGGCTTATCTCCTAAGAATGGCTTTTGATCTAACAAATCTAATTCTAGGGATATGTTCTACAGATACGGTTGCCACAGTGTTCAATTATATACACTCAAGGATGGTTTTTGGAGCATTTTTAACAACACTACAAAATGGAAACATCCTATACATTCTTCGGTAAGGCCCACCAGACGCAGGGATCCAGTGGCCATAGGAGTGATACCCAAGCTGTAAGTGTGAACAAAAGACGCCGGCAGGGTCATTGGTGCAGCCATGAGGCAGAGCTGGGATTCATTGGCCTGTGTAGGACCCGTTTAACAGTGATGTCTCAAGCTGCTTGTGCTCTCAGTCTCTCCAGATCTCTGGTTGGCATTGGGAAATAAGGCTGACCTCTTAGAAAGAACAAATCCTTGGTGCAGACCATGGGAGGAGCCTGGGCTTCCTTCTCCACCCGGCGGTAAAGAAGAGCCTTTCCTTTCCCTGCTGAGGTTGTATCAGAGGAGGCCTAGTGGAGGGTCTGGATTTTCACCATCACCAAAGTTTATAAAACTACCTCCAACATGATGTGAGGGGAGAGTATATAGGACCTCTGGAGCCCATGGACAATAACCGGAACCCATGGACAATAACCAGAACCCATGGACAATAACAAAAGATCTGATATCCATGTCATCAGAGTCCCAAAAGGAGAAAAGAAAGAAGGCAGAGATAAGGGGCGCCTGGGTAACGCAGTCGTTAAGCGTCTGCCTTCGGCTCAGGGCGTGATCCCAGCGTTCTGGGATCGAGTCCCACATCAGGCTCCTCTGCTAGGAGCCTGATTCTTCCTCTCCCACTGCCCCTGCTTGTGTTCCCTCTCTCGCTGGCTGTCTCTCTCTGTCAAATAAATAAATAAAATCTTTAAAAAAAAAAAAGAAAGAAAGAAAGAAGGCAGAGATAAAACAAAGATTTATCACAGAAATAATGGTTGAAAACTTCCCAAATTTGCCGAGAGACATAAACCTACAGTTTCAAAAAGCTGCACAAACCACAAACAAGACAAACACAAAGAAATGTGCATCAAAACACATCATAGCCAAATTTCTGAAAACTGAAAACAAGGAAAAAGTCTTGAAATCAGCCAGAGAAAAACAAAGGCAAAACAGATAGAATGGCAGATTTCTCATCAGAAACCATAGATGCCAAAAGGAAGTGGTGAAATATTTTTCAGGTGGTGAAAAAATAGAACTGTCAATCCAAAATTCTATACCCTGCAGAAAATATTCTTCCAGAATTAAGGAGAAACCAAGATATTCTCACATGAAGGAAAACTAAAAAAAAAATTGTTACTGGTAGAACTATCTTAAAAAGAATGTTGGAAGAAAGTTCTCTAAACAGAAAGGGTATAAGAGAAGGAAACTTGAAACACCATGAAGCAAGGAAGAGAGTACACAGTAAGCAAAAATATGGACAAATACAATAGGATAAAGAAGATGTGGTCTGTATATACAATGGAATATTACTCAGCCATCAGAACAAACGATTACCCAACATTTGCATCACCATGGAAGGGACTGGTGGAGATTATGCTAAGTGAAATAAGCAGAGAAAGACAATTATCATATGGTTTCACTCATTTGTGGAACATAAGAAGTAGGAAGATCGGTAGGAGAAGAAAGGGATAAAGAAAGGGGGGGGGGGGTGTAAGCAGAAGGGGAAATGAACCACGAGAGATTATGGACTCTGGGAAACAAACTGAGAGTTTCAGAGGGGAGGAGGGTGGGGAATTGGGCTAGGCCAGTGATGGGTAGTAAGGAGGGCACGTATTGCATGGAGCACTGGGTGTTATACGCAAACAATGAATCATGGAACTTTACATCAAAAACTAAAGATGTACTGTATGGTGACTAACATATCATAATAAAAAAATACAGTAGGCTTTCCTTCTTCTTTTGAGTTTTCAAAATTACGTTTGATGGTTGAAGCAAAATTTAAAACACTGATATAGTTCTTAATGTGTATAGAAGAAATATTTAAGACAATTATTTAAAAAAAAAAGGAAAGGAGAGAGATGTGAAGAGAGGGAAGGTTTCTATACTTCACTCAAACTGGTAAAATGACACCAGTTGACCATGATAAGTTATGTGCATATAGTATAATACCTAGAGCAACCACGAAAAAAGCTTTACAAAGAGATACATTCAAAAATACTAGAGATCGGGGCGCCTGGGTGGCACAGGGGTTAAGCGCCTGCCTTCGGCTCAGGGCGTGATCCCAGCGTTATGGGATCAAGCCCCACATCAGCCTCCTCCTCTGGAAGCCTGCTTCTTCCTCTCCCACTCCCCCTGCTTGTGTTCCCTCTCTCGCTGGCTGTCTCTATCTCTGTCAAATAAATAAATAAAATCTTTAAAAAAAAAAATACTAGAGATAAATCAAACTGGAAAAATGGTCAACTAACCCAAAAGAAGACAGAAAAAAGTAAACAGAGAAACAAAAATCGGACAAATGGAGAACAAAAACAAAATACCTTAAGTCATAACATATCAATAATTACATTAAATACAACTGGTTAAAATACATCAACTAAAAGACAGAGGTTGTAGATTGGATTTTAAAATATGACCTGCCCAACTGTATTCGCTGTCTACAGCCATTTCATTTCAAATAATGATATAGGTAGATAAAAGTAAAAGGATGGGGAAATATTAATAATTAATATCAATTAATATTTATTAATATTAATAAATATTAATGCAAGCATTAATAAAAGGAAAGCAGGAGGGGTTATATTAATACCAGATAAAGTAGACTTGAGAGCAAAGAAAGTTACCAGAGACAAAAAAGGGACTTTATAAAATGTTAAAAGAATCAATCCATTAAGAAGTCATAGCAATTCTGTGTATGCACCAAAAAACAGAGTTGCAAAATATGTGAGGAAGAAACTGATAGAAGAAATAGACAAATTCACAATTGTAGTTGGAAACTCCAACATCTCTAAACAATTGATATAACAACTAAAGCAAGTATCAGCAAGAGTATAGAAGAACTTACAACATCATTAGCCAATAGCTCCTAATTGATATTTATAGAACACCTGAACCAACAGCGGAATGTACATTCTAATCCACATTCTTTTCAAGTGCCCATTGAACATATACCAAGATAGATTATATATGGGACAATAAAACAAAACTCAACAAATTTAAAGGAACGGAAAAAAATGGAACAAAGCTAAATATCAATAACAGAAAGATATTAGGAAAATATCTAAATACTTGGAAACTAAACAATGCACTTCTAAATAATTCATGGATCAACGAAGTCTTAGCCCCACATCCAGCTCCTTGCTCAGCAGGGAGCCTGCTTCTCCCTCTTCCTCTGCCTGCCATTCCCCCTGCCAGTGTGCTTTCTATCTCTCTCTGTCAAATAAATAAATAAAATCTAAAAAAAGAAAAAGAAAAAGAAGTCTCAAGAGAAATCAAAAAGTACATTTAACTGGATGAAAATTAAAATGTAATATATTAAAATTTGTGAGACACAGTGAAGCAGTGCTAAGAGAAAAATGTATAGCACTAAACGTATACATTAGAAAAGAGGAAAAGCCTCAAATCAGTAATCTAAGCTTCCACCTCAAGGACTTAGGAAAAAAAAAAAGGCAAAATATACTCAAAGCAAGCAGAAGGAAAGAAATATAAGGATAAGGGCAAAAATCAGTGAAATTGAAAACAATGGAGAAAATCAAGAGTTGGTTCTTTGAAAAGATCAATAAAATTAACTAACTCCTAACAAGACTAACAAAGAAAAAGAGAAGACACAAATTTTCAATATTGGGAATGAAATAGGAGAGATCACCATAGCCCCTGCAGACATCGAAAGGATAGTAAGGGAATTCTACAAACAATTCTACATACATAAAATTTGATAACTTTGGTGAAATGGACCGATTCCTAAACACGCACACACACTACCACAACCCACCCCAAATGAAGTAGGTCATGTGAATAGCCACATAACTATAAGGAAATTGAATCCATATTTTTAAAATTAAAAAAAAAAAATCTCCAGGCCCAAATGGTTTCACTAGACAATTCTACTAAACGTTTAAAGAACTCATGCTGGGCACCTGGGTGACTCAGTCCATTAAGTGTCTGCCTTCTGCCCAGGTCATGATCTCAAGGTCCTAGGATTGAGCCCCACATCAGGCTTCCTGCTCAGCAGGAAGTCTGCTTGTCCCTCTTCTTCTGTCCCTCCCCCTGCTTGTGTCCTCTCTGTCTCTCTCTCTCAATTAAATAAATAAAATATTTTTTTAAAAAAAGAATTAATGCCAATTCTATACAATCTCTTCAGAATATAGAAGAGGAAGGAACACTTCCCAATTTGTCTGATTTATGTCAAAAACAGAGAAAGGCAGTAAACCACAGATGAATATTCCTCTTGAGTATAGTTACAAAATCCTTAACAAAATATTATCAAAAAGAATTCAGCAATACATAAAAGGAATTTTACACCATAAACAAATGAGGATTATTCTGGGGATGGAAGGCTCTTTCAATATTCAAAAATTAATCAGTATAATTAACCATATTAACAAGCTACAGAAGAAAAATTACATGATCATATCAATTGATGCAGAAAAGACATTTGATAAATTTCAACATCTACTCATGATAAAAATTTTCAGAAAGATATGAATAGAAGGGCAACTTCTCAATTTGGTAAGAGCATCTACAAAAAGCCCACAGCAACATTATACTTAATGGTGAAAGACTGAATGCTTTCCCCTCCCAAGATAGGAGTAAGACAAGGATGTTCACTCTCATCACTCTTATTCAACATGGTGCTGGAAGTTCTAGCCTGTGCAATAAGGCAAAACAAAACAAAGCAAAAAAGCAAAGAGTACTCAGTACTGAGTTCAGCAAAGTTGCAAGATAAAAGTTAAGCATACAAAAATCAATTTTATTTCTGTATGCTAGCAATGGACATGTGGACACCAAAACTAAAAATATAGTACCATTTACAATCACCCAAAAAATAATGAAACACTTAGACGTAAATCTAATAAAAGATACATGGGACTTTTATGCTGAAAACTATAAATACACTCTGATGAGAGAAATTTTTAAAAATCTAAATAAAAGGAGAGATATAGTGTGTTCATTAACTAGAAGATTCAATATACGTGAAATATCGATATGTTGGTAAAGATAGATGAACATAAGCATATAGAGATAAGATATAGCTTATAGATAAAGATAGATAAACAAATGGAATATGGAGTGTAGGTAAAGATGCAACATAGATGTCAATCTTCCCCAAATTGATGTACAGATATTATGCAGTTCCTATCAAAATCCCAGCTAGATTTTCTTGTGGATAAGGCAGTTATTCTAAAATTTAAATTGAAAGGCAAGGAACTAGAATAGATAGAAATGATTTTGAAAAAGAAGGGAAAAATGGAAGGAATTACTCCATATTAATCAAGATTGTATGGTATTGGTCGAGGGACAGACACAGAGATCAATGGAATACAATGAACAACCCAAAAATAGAAACATAGAAATAAGCCCAACTGGGGCGCCTGGGTGGCACAGCGGTTAAGCGTCTGCCTTCGGCTCAGGGCGTGATCCCGGCATTGTGGGATCGAGCCCCACATCAGGCTCCTCCACTATGAGCCTGCTTCTTCCTCTCCCACTCCCCCTGCTTGTGTTCCCTCTCTCGCTGGCTGTCTCTATCTCTGTCGAATAAATAAATAAAATCTTTAAAAAAAAAAAAAGAAAGAAAAAGAAAAGAAATAAGCCCAACTGATTTTTGACCAGGTGCAAAAGCAATTCAATGGAGAAAAGACAACCTTTTCAGCAAATGGAACTGGAGCAATTGTACATACATGACCAGAAAATGAACCTTAACCTAAATCTCACATCTTACATAAAAATGAACTCAAGGGACGCCTGTGTGGCTCCGTTGGTTAAGTGACTGCCTTGGCTAGGGCATGATCCTGGGGTGCTGGGATTGAGTTCCACATCCGGCTCCCTGCTCAGCAGGGAGCTTGCTTCTCCTTCTGCCTGCCGCTCCCACAGCTTGTGTGTTCTCTCTCTCTCTCTGACAAATAAATAAATAAAAATCTTTTTAAAAAAATAGATTCAAAATGGATCACAGACTTAAATGTAAAATGTAAAACCATAAAACATTTAGAAAAAAATAGGAGAAAATAGTCAGGATCTAGAACCAGGCAGAGTTCTTAGGTTTGACATCAAAAGCATGATCCATAAAAGGTAAAACTAACAAATTGGACTTCGTCAAAATTTAAAATGTTTGTTCTGTAGAAGACCCTGTTAAGATAAAAAGACAAGGTACAGGGACGCCAGGGCGGCTCAGCTGGTGAAGTGTCCGACTCTTGATCTCAGCTCAGGTCTTGATCTCAGGGTCATGAATTCAAGCCGCACATTAGGTTGGAGACTACTTTAAAAAAAAAGAAGAAAAAGAAAAGACAAGATACAGAGTAGGAAAAAAATATATGAAAACCGTATACCTGACAAAGGATGAGTGTCCAGAATATATAAAGAACTCAAAATTCAACAGTAAAAAAAGCAAAAGCAAACAATCCAGTTAGAACACAGACAAAACACATGAAGAGACATTTCATCAAAGAAGTTATAGAGATGCCTTATGCATTAAATATGCATTAAAACCACTATGAGAAATCATCACATACCTACCAGGACGGCTAAAATAAAAAGTAGCAACAATACCAAATTCTGACAAAGATGCAGACAAAGTGGACCACTAATATATTGCTGGTGGTAATGGAAAATGGTAGGATTTGGCGGGTGTTTTTTTTTTAATTGAACATGTCATTATAAACCCAACAATTGAGCACCTGGGCATTTATCTCAGAGATATGAAGACATATTTACACAAACATCTGTACACCAATGTTTGTTGCAGCTTTATTCATAATCGTTCCACACTAGAAATAATCCAGATGTCCTTCAGTGGATGAATGATTAAACAAATTTAGTACATCCAGACCTTGGAACACTATAGTGTATAGCAGTAAAAGGTAATAAACTATTGACAGATGTGAGGGCATAGGTAAATCTCCAGTGAATTACGCTGAGTGAACAAAAGAAAAAGCCAGTTCCAGAAGGTTACATATTGGATAATTTCATTCATGTAACATTCTTGAAATGCCAAAATAATAGAAACAGAGGATAGATCAGTAGTTGCCAGGGGTGATGGAGGGGGTGGAAGCGATAGAGAAAGGAATGTGGCTGTAAATGGTTACATGAGGGATCCTTACAATGATCACAATATTTTGTATCTTGACTCTATCAATGTCAACATCCCGGTTATGATACTGTACTATAGTTTTGCATGATGTTACCATTGAGGAAGCCTGGATAAAGGGTGCTTGGAATCTTTATTATTTCTTTTTTTTTAAAAGATTTTATTTTATTTATTTTTTATTTTCTATTTTTTTAAGTAATCTCTACAACCAACGTGGGGCTTGAACTCACAACCCCAACTCCACCAACTGAGCCAGCCAGGCTCCCTGGGATCTTTATTATTTCTTATAAGTGCATGTAAGTCTACATTTATCTCAAAATTAAAAGTTAAATTTTTTAAAACCAAGAAAACCCCTTATTTTTCATAAGTCTGCAAGGTTCAGCGAATATAGACCGGGTGGCTCTGTTGATCTCGGCTGGCCTCACTCACGTGTGTAGGGGGTTAGCGGATTGAGGCTGGGTTCCTGTGTGTCAGCTGGGGAGCTTGACTCCGTTCCGTGTGTCTCTCAGCCTCAGCAGGCAGGCCTGGACATGTTCTCACGGCTGTCGCACAGTGCCCGAGAACGCAAGCTCTAATGGACAAACCTGTCTTCAAGCATGGGCTTCGGTCTTGGCTCTGACATTGTAAAGGCTGAAGCCAGTTACCACAACTTAGCGCAGAATCGAAGGGCGAGGCAGATCGTTCTAGTCCTGATGGGAGGGCACCGCAAAGTCATAGGCACGGGCACAGGGAGAGAGGACCGGCTGGGGCCATGGAGGACTCTGCCGCACCATCCGGGACCACCTCCGGGACTGAGACCACTTATCGCCACTCCCTTCTCCTCGGCAGGCTGTGGCTCTTCCGTGTTGCTTCCAGGACCTTACAACAGGATCTGAGAGTTTCTTTGCCCGAGAGAGGTCACCGGGGAAGAGAACACACAATGTCTAAAACCTTCCTGTCCTGAGACAGTCTGCCTCTACGCGTGCCACTGCCGTGTGCCTCCACCTTCCCCAGACTCATTCCTTACTCCATCTGCCACCCCATCTGATTCTCCTCCCACCCCTTACATCTTCTAGAATCTTCTAGAATCCCTTTGCCTTTCCTAGTGCTCACCAGACTTGACTTTATTAGACTCCCTGTCCAAAGTCACTAAGATCGGTTCTTTCGGCCCCGTTCCTCATCTACAAAAGATGGGTAGTACAGTACCTACGTGGCTCGCCAGTGTTGGTGCGAGGATGAGTCAATGCAATTCGCATAACGAGTTTTTCCTGCCTGGTGCGTAGTAATCCCTCAATAAATTGCAGGGGCTTTACTTTCTTTCAAGATGGGAGCAAGGGGCATGCTTAGTCTAACTGCAGGCCATTAAAGGAATCCCAGTATTCCAAGCGAGAACTCTGAAAACATTTCCCCGTGGAAACACTGTTCTATACTGTGACTGTATTCCGTACGACTACTATTACTCCTATCGGTTCTATGGTTCTGGGGTTTCAGCTTAATCCTGCACCTGAAATGGGCTCTCCTGGACCGGCCTGGCAAAACTAACCGCCATGAGGAACATTATTGCGAGGGGAAAACGTGAGTTCTGAACAAGTCCCTTACAAATGAAGTTTTGAAACAGAACCCACTCCTAAGTTTGATACTGTCTAGAAAGGAGTGTTGTGAAGGCAGATACTTTGGCCATTGTAAATGTATCAGGCTGGTGAATGGTAGATATTCTATTGACCTGGACTCTCTGAGCAAGAACCTTCTGAATGAGGCCAGATGGCAGAGTAGTCAGAGCCAAGGGTAGAAAGCAAAACTGTGTTGTAAAGGAAACTAGTAGACCTTGGGGGAGGGGGAGGTCAATGGGAGATCACAATCAATACCTGGGTGTGCAGCAGTTAGGGAAACGTCTTGGAAAGGAGCCTCAAAAATGGGGAAAACGGGGTCCTGAGAGCAATACCAAAGGGGTACCTACTTGATGCTGAGAAGCCTATGAAAACAGAAAGGTTGTCAGAAGCTTATAGAGGTCTATCTGGAACCCAGGCAGGAAAGGAATAGCTAGACCCATAATTCGAAAATGAAATGAAATGGCCAGAAGGAATAGAAAAACTATAGCTTCAAGGCTAAAAGCCAGAAGTAATGGATTTGGGGCCTGCAGGTGGAAGTGCTTGGTAAGGTTTGAATAACGCTATAACCTGAAGCTAAGCTGCAAGGTTTCAGGATACACCTGGGAGACACTCGGGACTCTTCACTGTAGTAAAGTTCAGCATGCACTTGACCTTCCAGGTGCACAGGACAGCAATGAGCAGGACGGGAGAAGGCGAGGCAAGGGATAGTGCAAGAACCACAGCGAGCGGGGAAAGGAGCTGACTTTTGCGGGGGTACAGTCTCTCTTGCACACTGGGCTAGTGAGAGCCAAGAAGGCACCTGAGTGAGACCCAGCCGTCCCTGGAGCCAGGTGTGCTGGGCTCGGTCTCAAACCGGTCAGTGCACCAGGCACCCCTCCCATCTGCTGTGTCTGGGAATCCACGTGGACCCCAGCACGGCACCAAGATCTTTAGTGATGTTGAAACGCAGCTAGCTAACAAGGAGGCTCAGGGATGTATCGCATATCCCTGCCTACCGCATCCCTGACCGCGGGCATGACGCCTCTGCTTGAGTAACTTCACTGATGGAATCTCACTTCTCATGAGGCACCCGTCTCCTTATTAAAGGACTGTCCTGTGAAGAATTCTCCAATCAGCCAGATCAAATCTGCCCCCTGGTGACTCCTAGCCCCCAGTCCTCGTTCTGCTCTCTGGAGCTAAGTAGCTAAATCTAATCCTTCTTCCTCAGGAGCCCCAGTTCCATTCCCCTTAAATCCTCTCTCCTCTAGGATAAATGGTCCACGTTGCACAACCTTAATAACCAAGTCAATGAGCATTTCCCGATGGCCTTGATGTGAGCGAGCACAGTGTACGTGCTAAGTGAATGCATTGTCTCTGTGCTCTCCAGGTAAACAGGGTGAAGACAGAAGCATGGGTGATGAACTCTACTACAAAGAAGACTGATAAGTACTATAAAAATGTTCAGAACTTGCTATGGTGTAGCTCTGGGGAGAGCGTAGACCATTTCACTTTGGGGGATCTGAAAAGGCTTTTAAGAAGTGACAGGGATAAAGAAAGGGGGGGTAATCAGAAGGGGGAATGAAGCATGAGAGACTATGGACTCTGGGAAACAAACTGAGGGCTTCAGAGGGGGTTGGGGTGGGGGAATGGGATAGACCGGTGATGGGTAGTAAGGAGGGCACGTATTGCATGGTGCACTGGGTGTTATACACAACTAATGAATCATCGAACTTTACATCAGAAACCGGGGATGTACTGTATGGTGACTAACATAATATAATAAAAAAACATTAAAAAAAAAGAGAGAGAGAAAGGTACCCTTAAAAACAAAAACAAAACAAAACAAAACAAAACAAAGAAGTGGGATTTGAGCTGGGACTTTAAAGACTTTGACAAGCAAATGCAGGGATGAGGGAGGAGGGTGGTGAGTGAAACGAGCAGAGGCCATGGGCTGGAGGACCCCGGTTCTTAATTTCCTACTTGACCTTGAGCATATTTAAAATGAGGGCCCTAAACTAAATGATCTCTAACGTGTAGTGATAGAGACCCCAAAGGGTATGAGTTGGAGCATTCCAATTTAGGCAAGAGTCCAAACCTGCCCGTAACAAGGGGGTGGTGTGCGTGTTTGGGACCGGGGGTGGGGGGATAAGAGGAAGATCATTCCTTCCCTCTTCTGCCTGTCACACTGATACAGCACCCTTCACCACTCTGACCGTGTCGTTTTGGGACACTGACAGTGTCCTTCTTAGAATGGTGTCCTTCTTAAAATAGCGGTTACAGTGAGCCAGACACCTTCGGAAGCATTTCATATTTACACTTACATCCCCCAAATCCTCACAACAACCTGTGAGATAAATACAAGTTTAATTCTTCCCATTTCACAGATGAGAAAACAGAGGCACCGAGAGATTAAATATCTTGCCCAGAGTTCCTTGAGCTAGTCTTGCAGCAGAGCTGCGATTTGAACTCAGATAGTCTGGCTTCCTGCTCTTAAACCAGGTCAGTCCCATTCTGCTCACACGCAGTTGATTAGTTAATCCCAAATGCTGGGTTCTTCTTTAAGCCCCATTACCGGCTAGGTTTTAGTTCCTAGTTTCACCCTATAATAATTTTGAAACATGATATGTTAGCCACTGTTTTCTCTCCCAGCTCAGCAATCATATAACACCAACAGCTAATGGTCATTGGAGCATTTTTTAACTGAATGTTTTTCATATAGTATCTTCTATTGCAGTTTAGTCTTTACATGAAATGAAGTCTTTTATGATTGTTGTTGTTGTTACTGTTATTCCCACTTAAGGGGACAGAAAATCAAGGCTAGCGAAGTTAAGAACCTTGCTCGACATCCACTTAGGAAGTGACAGACCCAAGGTTCATATCCAGTTTTGTCTGATTCTGGGACCAGAACTCATCCATATGCTTTCTCACCTCTTTGCATCATCCATTAACTTGCCGTTATCTAGCCAATCACAAAGAAATGTCAAAGAGAATGGAGGACAGAACTCAGAGGTAAATCACGTCCCTCCAGGCATATATGAACCAATTACTCACATAGTCGTACAGAGATGAACTTTTTTTTTTTTACATCATATTGAAAGGCCAGAGAAGTGCAGCAGTTTGCCCGAGTTCCCACACCGAGGGAAGAAAGGAGATGGGAAAGAAAGCAATCCAGAGAGCTCAGGCCCTTCATTCCATCAGCACACACTTGGAGTAGAAATGAGTAGAAATAAGCCCAAAAAGTTTTGCAATTCCAGCATCATCTAGACGGCAAGCCTCCAACGTGTTTGCATGCATCTCACGAGGATCTTTATCAGAAACCTTGCTGGAGGGAACATGTACTTTATCAGACACACCCCCTTGGCCCGTGGGAGCGGGGATGTGTTTGCCCTGACTCTCAGTGAACACTCAGAGCCCCCATTCTAAAGGCTCGTAAATCATCCCTTTAATAACGCGGTGTAGGATTTTGCAGGGAGTTGCCATAGGTGAGCTTTTTGAGGGGTGCCGACTCCCTGAAAACTGCAAGTCATGTACTCCATGGTCCTGGGCTCCCCGCGCCGGGCCTGTCTTTCCTTAGAGCTGATAACACACCACCATCTCCTCTTGACTGAAGGCTTCAACTTGTCTCCATCATTTCCCACTGAGACTGTTTTCCTTGGTAGAGAAGAGACAAGTCACGTTGAACCAGAGCGGTTCTGTTTTCTTTCTGCCTTCTGTTGTTGTAAATGAATCTGAAAAATAATCCTTTCTACTGTCATTAATATTTTCTTTACTTTTTTTTTTTAAGATTTTACTTATTTATTTGAGAGAGAGAGAGAGAGAGCATAGCATGGGGAGGGGCAGAGAAAGAGGGAGAAGCCGACTCCCCGCTGAGCAGGGAGCTGGACATGGGGCTCCATGCCAGGACCCTGGGATCATGACCTGAGCTGAAGGCAGACGCTTAACTGACTGAGCCGCCCAGGCGCCCCATCTTTTGTTGTTAATATTTTCAAGAACCTCAGCTGGGACTGACAATCCAGGCCTATTCCACTCTTCTGTATTTGCTTTTCTGCTTGACACTGACAAAGACTCTCTTCGTGACTGAACTGTAGCCAGGATCCTTTGAGCCCAGAGAGGCCCATCCTTGGGCATGTTCTCCAAGAGCCCAGTTTTCGCAAGATTCCTGCCACGTTGGTTTAGCCAGAGTCTCCCACACTTGATATCAGATCACCCTTGATATCTGGCCAGATCCTTCATTCCCAACCATCCCCCAAGGTATGTCTGGCCACCCTGGCCTGCCTCCAGCAAGAATCCAATCAGGTTGGTTGAGCCAGATTCCCCCCCTTATCCCTGATTCTTCTTCTTAGCAATTTTCCATCCACTGACTCCTCCACCCTGCCCCTTAGCTAGGAAGTCCCACTTTGCCCAGTTGGATTCAAAGCTAAGCCCAGTCTCCCTCCCCTACTGCAAAACTTGACTGCAGTGGTCCCTATACCTAGTCCTGAATATCATCTACTTTATCATTTTAACAAGTGACAAAATAACTTTAACAACTCCTTTGGGCACCATTTGCATGTGTTCTTTTAAAGTGAGAGCTCATGCGAGAACTTCCTTTTGGCCTCAAAATCAAATGTCTTCCGTTCGCTTCCTTCTCCAGATCACTCCCTTCTACTTCCTGCCTAGTAAGAGGCAGAATCAGGATTCAGCTCCAACCTGTTCACCTATGCAGCCTGAGCCCTTGTGATACCGTATTATTTGTAAATGGGTCCATAAGCCGTTAAAAAAAGCAAATGCCAGAACCTTGCGATCTCTATCCAAATGTCTCTCAATCAATCAGACAAAGAGGAGCCTGAAGGGAACACGAGGTGCAGAGAACGAAGTGATTTAACCAATGTTAGGAGGTAATTTTTTCAAAGGTAGAATAAACAACCTGGGGAAAGTGGTAAGGACAGATTTTAAACAGTAAAGTACTATTGCAATGGGGAAAAGGGTCCAGTGTGAGATGAATGAAACTTGGATTCGTTCAGGGAGGAACGGGTGAATGGGGTTAAAGGGAGAACGAGAGCCAGTGAGCAGAAAGACAGTAGAGAGCCAGTGAGCAGCAGAGAGTGAAAAATTTCAAAACAGAAGGGAGGGGAGGGTTGGTCCACTCGAAACCATCTAGGTTGGTTAGGCTCCTACCCTCCCACAGAGACCGGCAGACAGGGGCCCTGTGTTCAGGTGTTGGCTCAAACAGTAAGTTCTTTTGTGATCCTTGAGTTAGCTCAGCAAGCACTTTAAGGGACCCTAGCTCAGGCCACCATAGGGATATGGCCATGTGCTCTTGGAAATTACGTTAGCGTTCCACTCAAGTCCTTCTGGGCCAAGATTGAGGCCCAGTCAATAAAGGGCTCAGAATGAGCCTGGTTAGAACGTGGGCAAAGAGAATCTTTGTCAATTCCCACTTAATACAAAAGAACATGTGTCAAATATTGTATTTACCTCATTAATGGATGGTGGAACTGATATTATATTACAATCAGTTCAAAGGAGAAAAACTGCCACAGCTTTACAGTCAGCTAAGGAATACTGGAATCAACTGACAAACAGAGGCAAACTGGAAAACGGGTCAATACCCTGCGGACAATCAACAACCCCATTCCACGCATTTTAATGGAAGGAACACTTTGTGTTACTATCAGTCTCCTGTAAGGCAGCTTCTGTCTCTACAGAGCTGTAAAATAACCCAATCAATGGAAAGCAAGCAAAGGTACATGCAGGTATAAAACCAAATAATCTCCAAAGGTTCCAACATTGCACTGAAAAGATATCCAAAAATATTTTTTTGTCCATTTCAACATCTTCTTGTTTTTCCTTACACCAAGCTCAACAGCAGTAAAAGTGAATTAAGAAAATCAAAAAGAGGGGTGCCTGGTTGGCTCAGTCTGTTAAGTGACTGCCTTTAGCTCAGGTCATGATCCCAGGGTCCTGGGATCAAGCCCCATGTTGGGCTCCCTCCCTGCTCGGAGGGGAGTCTTCTTCTCTGTCTCTCTCTGCCCTGCTCCCCTACTCCCCTGCTCGTGCTCTCTCTCTCTCTCTCCCTCTCAAATAAATAAATAAAATCTTTTAAAAAAAGAAAATCAAAGAGATGATTGAAAAGCATCAATGATCAGGGATAGATCTATACAGTAAGTATTAGGAAGACAGTTCCAGTGGTTAGGTTCCTGAGCTCTGAAGCCTGGCCATCTAGGTTCCCTCGAACCCCAACTTTGCCACTTGTGATGGTATTATGTTGGGCAGTTTTACTCAGTTTCCCTGTGCCTCAAATTCCCCTTCTGTAGGATGGGCATAACAAGTACCTATTACATAGCTGAGTTAATCATTGATAAAGGCTCCATAAATTACAGATGCCACCATGATGCTTGTTGGAGCCTGTGGCCATGAAAACATGCCTGTATTTAGTCTACAAGGCAATGCTTGGCTAGACCAGAATTCTATCTTCATGATTGCTAAATTCTACACTAAGTTAACATTAATTCTTTCTTGTAAGCTTCCCGTTGCTTCTAGTAGCCTAACTAGTTGCTCTCTGTCAAGTGTAAGATTTGAGTGTAGGCAAAATTTATCACCATTGCTTCCTTTGACTTTAGAGGTGACATTAGCATCAAGTATGGGGTTCTCTTTATTTATTGGGAGTGTTTAACAAAAGTCAAGTTAGTTTAAATCTGCTGTCACAATCAAACTCTGCTTCTGTGCCCATGTGGTCTCTGTAACCATCATCCATCTTCCTTCTGGTTATAGCAACCCCCCAACACTAATGCTTCAATTCCTTTATTTTGTCTTCACTCGAACATTCTAACCACAACTTACAGGATTTCCTTACAGGTGTAAAGGAGGGAGAAAACCTTTTTCCCTGGCCTCTTAGGTACTTCACCTGGGACCCTGCAAATTAGACAAAGGCAGATTAACAACAGAAAAACAAATATAAGTTTATTAACACATGAAGTTTACATACACATGGGAGAAACTCAGTGATGAGTAACTCAAAGGGGTGGCTAGAACTTGGGGCTTACATAGCATCTTAACAGAAGAACAATACATCTACACAACTATGCAGACAAAGAAGCAGTTATTAACAGACATGCACGCACTGGCTGTAGCCATCCCCCAGGGCTCAGAGCAGAGGGAACAGGCAAAAATCCTCATCTTTGAGTTTAACCCAGGAAAGTGTTTGACTTTACAAGCTGCTGCCCGAGGGTCTTACTTCTAATTAGCACACATCTAAGTGCTAACTGCAATCCTTCCTGGAGCCTGAAAGAGCTGGTGGGCACTTCCCCTGCCTCCTCCCTCCTCCTGGCTCCACTAATAAAACCAAATTGTTGGCATCTCCTTGGAAGGATCTAGATGTGTCAACACATCTAGCGCCCCAACTTTTAAGGCTGCCACCTGAGGAATGGGCTACCAAATCACCCAGTTCTGATAGCCACCATGGCTTCCCTCTGCCTTCTCCCTCTAGCCCACTCCAAATCACCAGTGTCTCCCTGGAAGGAACTTATACACATGTCTGGCACCCCAGCTTTTGCAGATGCCAGCCAAAGGACAGACCCCGGATCACCTGGTCCTAAAAGCCAACAGGGCTTGCATTCACAGATCGCACAGGACTATAGCAAACAATGAAGCAGTTCTCAATGGGGGGGGCAAGAGCACCCACCTTCACAGCGAGACACAGGTCCAGTGTAAAGGGAGCAGACAGAAAAGCCCATCTCCCAGTTTCTACTGGAAGGGCCCTAATTACATACTTTCCCAGCTGCTGCCTAAGGGTTTGGCTTCCAATCAGCCTGCATCTAGGTGCAAACTATGAGTCTCCCCTTTGGGACACTGACAGGCTTTGGCACACCCTCAACTCCTGGGCGCCACTAAGAACAAAGCATGGATTAGCACAACGGTTTGAGAGACAACCAAGAGCCACTAGTAAAGAGATTGAATCAGTACTCAAAAGTCTCCCCACAGAGACAATGAAGATGGCTTCACTGGTAAATTATACTAAACATTTGAAGAATTAATACCAATACTTCTCAGTCTCCCAAAAAGTAGAAGACAAGGGAACACTTCCAAACTCATTTTATATCAACATTAAGCCCTGATACCAAAACCAGACAAGAACACTACAAGGAAAGAAAACTAAAGGTCAATATCCCCAGTGAACATAGGTTCAAAACCCTCAAAAAATATTAGCAAGCCAAATTCAACAAGACATTAAAAGAATCAATACACAGTAATCAAGTGGGATTTATTCCAGGGATGCAAGGATGGTTCAACATTCACAAATCAATGATACACCACATAACAAAATGGAAGATAAAAATCATACGATCATCTCAATAGATGCAGAGAAAACATTTGACAAAATTCAATTCATCTCATGACAAAAACTCAACAAACTGGGTATATAAGGAACATACTTCAACATAATAAAGGTCAAATACGACAAACCCACAGCTAGCATTATACTGAGTGGTAAAAACTGAAAGCTTTTCCTCTAAGATCAGGAATAAGACAAGGATGCCCATTCTAGCCACTTCTATTTCACATAATACTAGAAGTCCTGGCCAGAGCAATTAGGCAAGAGAAAGAAATAAAAGGTATCCAAACAAGAAAGGAAGAAGTAAAATCATCTCTATTTGTAGATGACATATTCTAACCCTAAAGATTCCACCGAAAAAACCTTTTAGACCTAATAAATGAATTCAATAAATTTCAGATACAGAACTCAAATACAAAAATCAGTTGCATCTATATAGACTGACAATGAACTCGTGGAAAAAGAAAAGGAAGAAAACAATCCCATTTATAATAGCATCAAAAATAATAAAATACTTAGGCATGAATTTAACCAAGGAGACAAAAGATCTATACCCTGAAAACTATAAAACATTGGTGAAAGAAATTTAAAAAGACACAAATAAATGGATAGATATTCACGCTCATGGATGGGAAGAATTAATATTGTTAAAATGTCCATACTACCCAAAGTCATATACAGTTTCAGTGCAATCCCTATCAAAATCTCAATGGCATTTTTCACAGAAATAGAAAAACAATCCTAAAATCTGTAAGGATCCACAAAAGATTCCAAACAGACAAAGCAATCTTGAGCAAGAAGAACAAAACTAGAGGCAACACACTTCCTGATTTCAAACTATATTAAAAGCTGTAGTAATCAAATCAGTATGGTCTTGGCCTAAAAACAAATACATAGATCCATGGAACAGAAGAGAGAGCCCAAAAATAAACCCATGTGTATACGGCCAACTAATTTTCATCAAAGGAGCCAAGAGTATGCAATAGGGAAAGGAAAGGATAGTCTCTCAAATAAACGGTGTTAGGAATACAGGCTATCTTCCTGCATGCAAATGAATGAAACACACACACAAAAATCAACGAAACTGATGAAAGACTTCATTGTAAGACCTGAAACTGTAAAACTGTTAGAAAAAAACATATGAGTTAAACTCTTTGGCATTGGTCCTCGTGATGATTTTTTGGATTTGACGCCAAAAGCAAAGGGAACAAAAGCAAAAATAAGCAAATGAAACCTCACCAAACTAAAAAGCTCTGCACGGCAAAGGAAACCATCAACAAAATGAAAAGTCAGCGTATGCTGTGGGAGAAAACATTTGCAAACAGTGTGTCCCATAAGGGGTTAATATCCAAACTGTACGAGGAACTCCTACAATTTAATAGCCAAAAAAAGCTACCATTTTTTTAAATGGGCAAAGAACCTCAAAAGACATTTTGCCAAGGAAGAGTTACAAACATCAGCACATGAAAAGGTGCTTGCAATCTCTAACCATCATGGAAATGCAAATCAAATCCAAGATGAATATCAACTCACACCTCTTAGGTTGTCTATTATCAAAAAGGTAAGAAATGTTAAATGTCTGTGAGGATGTGGAGGCAAGGGAACTCTTGTGCACCGCTGGTGGGAGCATAAATTGGAACACACACTACGGAAACCAATGTGAAGGTTCCTCAAGAAATAGATAGAAAATAGAATATTTTCAGCTTAGGGGCGCCTGGGTGGCTCAGTCGTTAAGCATCTGCCTTCTGCTCGGGGCGTGATCCCGGCGTTCTGGGATCGAGCCCCACATCAGGCTCCTCTGCTGGGAGCCTGTTTCTTCCTCTCCCGCTCCCCCTGCTTGTGTTCCCTCTCTCGCTGGCTGACTCTCTCTCTGTCGAATGAGTAAATAAAATCTTTAAAAATATATATTTTTTCAGCTTAATAAAGAAGGAAATCTTGCCGGTTGTGCCAGCGTGGATGACCCTGGAGGGCATTATGCTAACTGAAATCAGCCAGACAGAGAAAAACAAGTACTGCATGGTATCACTTACATGCGAAACCTTAAAAAAAACAAAACAACGAAACAGAACTCAAAGACACAGAGGTAGAGTGGTGCCAGGAGCTGGGAGGTGGGGAACTAGGAAGAGGTCAAAGGTTATGAAGTTTGTTATAAGATGCATAAGGTCTAAGGACCTAATGTATAACATGGTGACGATATAGTTGACAAGACTGTATTGCAAAATCAGAATTTAAGAGAGAACTTATGTATTCTGGCCAAAAAAATGTATGCCATGTGATGACTGTGCTAATTAACTCCGTGATGAAAACCCTCTCATAATGTATCAAATATGTTTCATATATCAAATCATGCCGTTGTACATTTTAAATATATTACAATTTTGTCAGTTACACCTCAATAAAGCAGAGAGGGGGTCAATAAATGTGTATAGAAGTGACAAGACAAAGTAAAAGGGCTTTAGGGCGTTTGGGGTGGCAGACTGTGGGAAGGTAAATATACAGGGGAAACTAATGGGAGATGGGAATTGTTTTAGTAAGTTTTCTCTGTTGATTCCTCCAGTGCCAGCTCAAGGCTGGGAAGAGGCTCGGGTTGTCTCCCGTGATTAAGAATCGTCCTTCTTAATCAGGCAGAAGGCAGAACTTTCCTTGTGTCTGCTTCTTCTTAATTGCTCTCAGCTCAAAATACTCCTCAGGGCCAAAGTGGCCTGTTTTGGAATAGCATGCTCTGAGCGCCCTCACAGGAAGACTTTGTAACAAATGGGGCTTCTGCTCTGCTTCTTTTTTCAAATGTTTCATTTGAACCAGTTGCATTCCTTTGTTGCTTCATTTCCTCCGGTTTCATCACTGAGATTGAAATGAAGAGGAGAGTCAAGGGGGCGCCTGGGTGGCACAGAGGTTAAGCGTCTGCCCTTCGGCTCAGGGCGTGATCCTGGTGTTATGGGATCGAGCCCCACATCAGGCTCCTCCACTATGAGCCTGCTTCTTCCTCTCCCACTCCCCGTGCTTGTGTTCCCTCTCTCGCTGGCTGTCTCTCTCTGTCAAATAAATAAATAAAATCTTAAAAAAAAAAAAAAAAAAGACGAGAGTCAAGCCCCAGAATAGCACGGTGTTCATTCTAAAATGTGCTCATCTGGACTTTCGAGTCTTATCTGGTGTCCACTTTATACTCACTTACAAAGATGGGCAAAAGCCCCAACGTTTTCCTGAGGGTGAGCTTTTTATTCATGCATCCCAGCACTTAGGCATTTTTTCCCTTAGACATATTTCCCACAATAATTTAAATAAATTCCAGAATCTAAGATTAAGGCAAATTGAAAATATAACAATTTCAAAAATAGCCATTGCCAATCATTCAACTCCTAGGAATCATTCCTTGGGAAACCATACAAAATATGGGCAAAGATGACAAAACCATACTCTGCAACATTATTTATAATAGCAAACGCGGGAAAACAAACAGAACATTTAAAAAATATCTGCCAGGTTGAATAATTTTAGTGCTTCCATTCGCCAGACTTACGCAGCCATTACAAATTTTATTTACAAAATATGTTTGTTGGTATAGAGATAACCTTATGATACATGTTAAATGCAAAAAGCAAGTCACAAGGGGCACCTGGTGGCTCAGTCGGTGGAGCATGGACTCTTGATCTCAGGGAGTTGTGTTCAAGCCCCGCGTTGGGCATGGAGCCTACTTAAAAAAAAAAAAAAAAAGCAAGTCACAAAGCTGTGATAACAACTATGTAAAACCATGTACACTGTATTTGTTCAGGAATGCTTCTGGTTGAAAAAAACACTCTAATCAGCTGAATCAAAAAAAAAAAAAAATGCACGGGTGAAAGGAGTCTCCCAGCCCCCACGTGGCAAGTGGAAAGCTCTCAGGAACCAGGGCAGTACTCCCTCTCCTGCTCCCTGGGACCCTACTGCTCTCTAGTTCTCTCTTGATTAGTTCCTTCATCCCTTTCTCTGTCTGCCATCTTTTACTCCTCTGCTTCATGGGATCCAAACATGACCTCCCAGATGAAACACCCAGCAGAGGCCGGCTAGCATCCCAGCAACACAGTTCTAAATTTCTGGCATATGGAATTGAACTGGCCCCCGGCTTGGGTTCTAAGCAATCTACTTCTTGTCCAGTTGGTTATGATGAGGGGGGCAGAGGGTCCTTTTGTCCACTTAGGTAGGGGTGCCTCTCCATACGTGCGTAATTGGAAGGGCAGGGGCAGGCAGACCCCCGAGACGTAGCTAAAGGTTATTGTCCTAGAAGGAAATATACCAGATTTTTAATAACATTTACCACTGACCGGATCATGGTGGCCTTTCCTTTATGGATGCTATTTTACACGTTTTCTACAACACTGTGTGTTTTCAGAATCAGGAGAAAAGTGGGTTGGGTTTGGTTTTTACTATATAACATGTATTGAACCCTGTCCCTATTATGCGTGAGCTTGCCGGGTACGGGAGTTGCCAACTTCAATGATTAATGGACGTTCTCTTGATGAGTCTGCCTCGTGCCAGTTCCCCCTTTCTTGTGTTTGTACTTAACCTTGCCAAGACCTCGTGGGATTGTAAATGGTTTCTGCAACCCGTGTCACTAAGTTATACAACTCTGCACACCAGTAACAACGCTAGCCCGTACTGTGTGATTAGTTATTGATGACAGGCATTTGTTGATTCTTGAACCATTTCAAATGAATAGATCTTGTTTGTTTTTTTAAGACTAAGTTGTTTAAGATGTTATGTATTGAAAGAGAGAGCACGTGTGTGCGCAGTCACGAGCAGGGCAGAGGGCAGAGGCAGAGGAGAGAGAACCTCGAGCAGACCCCCCCCCCAGCAAGCCGAGCGAAGAGCCCCATGCGAAAGCTTGAACTTATGACCCCGAGATCACGACCTGAGCCAAAATCAAGAGTCAGATGCTTAGTCAACTGAGCCCCCAAACAACTGAGTTTTTTTAAAAAGAAAAACCATCCTTAATATTTTGTTACCCCTTAAGTTGACTGACTTGCACACGTCATGTGCCGTAAATACTGGTTTGCTGGTTAACACTCACTTTGAGTCACCAAACAACTGACTTTCCCATAACCACTGTCCGTTTGTTTCTCTGGATCTGTTTGCCTAACATTTAAACAGCCAGCTCTTCCTTCACTTTAATGAAATTAGCTTTAATTCCTCTTTCCCCATTCACACTTCCCTCATCGTCATGTCTTACTGGCCAGCTCCCAAGGTTTCATGATCACACGTGTGGCCGTAAATGTCTCTTTCAGTTAAGAATCTGGATGGAATGTAAATTCAGTGTTAACTCTCTCCTTTCACATACATAGGGAATTCTATCTTTAAAATCGTGGGGGGAAATGAGTCTCTGTGGCTTCCATGGCTGGGGTTAGAGTCTGTTTTCAAGACTTTTCCAGTAGTTCCATTTGAATATAATCTTTGAATCACAGAGGAGGGTAGCACGATATGTGACGTGAAGCTAGGACGGCCAGGGTTTGGCTCCCCGCTCCACTGACAGGGACCACTAGCAAAATATGCTGCCTCCCAGAGCCTGATTCCTCCTCCGTAAAATGGGAATCCTGACACCTGCTTCTCGGTTCTAAGATTAAATACGCGGACAATGCCTGTCCTCTATCAGGTGGTCAGTAAACATTTGCTAAACTGATGCAATGTAAAGAATGTAATGAACTATCAAGGAAACACCCATCTAATCCTCCTGAAGGGCAGCCAGAGCTTCTGATAAAGGGTGCAGAACTACTTTTAGAGTCAAATTACATGGGCAAAGGTCAGCCCCTCCTTCAGTTAAAAAGCTGGGGGCAGGACTTAACGAGGAAGTGGCCGTCCTTCTCTGAGCCTCGCTTCAGCCGTGGTCCTCAGCCTGAAGAGGCTGCAGCCCGTGGAGGTCCTGATGCCCTGAGCCTCCCTAAATGAGAAGCCAAGAAGACCTGGTGAAAGTTTCCTCTTCAGTTTTGTGGAGAGAGACTCAGGTCTAGAAATATCCTTGCCGCCACCAGACCTGAAGCAGGAGAAGCTCGTACCAGCTCCATGCCCAGGTAACACCAGGTTCGCAGCCCTCCCAGGAGGACACGGCTGGGTCTTCAGTCCAGGTTTTGCTAGGGAGGCAGGTCCAACCAGGGGAGAGGTCTACTGGCTTCATTATCATGTCCGTCTCGGGAGGCAAAATGACAGCTGCGAATCTGGGGTGATTTCCAGGAAAAGGAGACAACAGAGATACGAGGGGTTTCCAGGAAAAGGAGAGAAAGACAGATGAGGTTTCTCTTTCATTTCTCCTTTGCTACAGAAGGTTTGAGAGAGTGCGGTTAAGTCTATATAACTGTCTGGTTCATTTTTTAACATCATGCAGTCCTCTCTCATTGAGTGTGTGACGGCGTGTGTGATGACGTGACCGCAGGTGGGTGGCCAGGAGCCCACGGAGATGCTGACTCCCTCCCCTAGAGCGGGGATGGGGCTGAGGACAGGAGTCCCCGGGTTTGGGCCCCGTCCTGAGCACCTGCCTGGTGGGAACGTGGTCTAGCCCTGGCTCGACGCTCATCGGCTTCCCTGAGGACAAGGCCCGGGTAAAATGGGCAATCCCTCTCCCTCCGATCTAGAAAGCTGCCTCCTCTCTGCGTCCCCGCCCCCCTCGGAGCCTCTGTGCTTTGGTTTCACTAATGTGCCCCAAGGCGCTCGCAGTGTAGTTTCCCTGGTGGGAAAAATTAAGACATGTTACCTCATTTCGCCCTTAGGATTAAAAAACAGGTCATCCTCAGAAATGACAAATCGGGGAGAGACATGGAGATACTAGAAAGTCTGAAGTTCAGGGAGGAAGAAAAAAGGGCAGACAGGCTCCGAAGGGCACAGGGGGCATAGGGTGCTGACGGGGAAGGCTCAAGGCAGCCAGACCGAATTTAGCTGACAATCTGGCCCGGGAAGCCCCCTCGGCGATGAGTGTATAGGGGTGTGCGCGACACCCGGGCCTCACGTGTCTGTCCGGAGCAGTGGAAGTCAGCTCTTCAGCTGAGACTATGCAGGTGTCCCCCCCCCACTCCCACCCCCACACCCCCTCAGCAGGCCCCCCGCACAGTGAACTGAGCCCAGTCCTGCCCAGCTTGCTCCGGCCCCTCGCCGTGGCCGCGTCTGCTGGAACCACGAAGCACGCGTGCTTCTCCGTGACCTGCCACGGGAAGGGAAGTGAAATCTAATCCCAACAAGTGAATCCACTGCTGAAAATCCCCAAAGCGTGTCTGGTGACCACGGCAGAGGAATTCCCAGCAGGTTCGGCCTTCCCAGCTCCGCCGGTGCTCCCCAAAGCCAGGCTGCGGGGACGCCGGGGGACTTGGGCCATGTAGGAGGTTGGGGGGAAAGGAACCGTGACAGAAGGAAAAGAGGCCAACCCAGGAAGCTCGGTAGCCTTGCTTTTGAAAGTAGGTTTGCCGTGGTGTGTTCCAGATAAGGATGTGAACAGAGGAGGGAGGCGGAGGCTTGTGTCTCCGGAGTCAGGGAGTTAGCATAAGCCTCACAGGTGTTATTCTGCAGGGATTCTCGCCCCCCGCCCCCCCCCCCCGTTCGTTCTGGGTCTGATCCAGCCGGTGGATGGGTGGTGGGAAGGGGAGGGGAGCCAGACTTCCTTTCCATATACATGCATAACATTTATGGTGTAAGTTTCCATAAACCCAGAAGTTGGGCTTTTACTTTGAACAGGAGTGGCTGAGAGCAGTAGGAATCCAGCCCTAAAGGACCCCAAAGCTGGTCTAAACTAAGACTTAGCCACAAGGTTAACAGTAGCTCCCCCGTCATGTACAGTGGGGATGAGCAGGGGGAAACCCCGTGCATTCACAGTGTTAGAACCGATACTTTGTTGTGTCCACTATTTTGTTTCAGCCCAGTACTTTCCGGGCCCTGGTACAGCACCCCCCCCACACACACACCCCACACCCCACACCCCGCACCCCCACACCCCACCTCCAGGCCATTCCAGACCAATGAGTACTGCAGTGTTTTCTGCTTCTCTCTGTTTTGGCCCCCAACAGTGGGGGGTGGGCCAAGTACTCCTTTCCTTTCCCTGCCCGTAATGCAAAAAAAATCTCCTTTTTCACAAAATGGAAAGACCGGGGGCTCCATCTTGACCTCATTGGTTTTCCCCTTTTCTGATGTTGCTCTTGCATCGGCATCGGCAAACTTGCTTCTTAAAGAAGCAGACCCTTCCTCTCCCCCTCAGTGCCACACACGCGTGCACACACACACACACACACACACACACACGCACACACAATTTTCCAGTCTTCCCACTACATTAGAACAGTTTGGGGTTTTCTAACTTACATGCAGGTATCCTTAGAAGCATAGTATGGCTTGGAGAGAGGGCTCGCCCTCCCACCCAGGACACAGTTCCTATGGGACCTGAGTGTATTTCCTGCCTAGAGCCATCCTGAGCTGCCCAATTCTAAAGGGAGCTTCCATTTAAAACCTTCTCACTTCTGTCCTGACACAGTCCAGCTCTGGGCTCTTGTCTGGCCTCAGTTCCTTCCACACCCCAGCTGCTGCCCCAGTTCTGACCGCCTGACCTGCGCTCGCCTCACCCTTTTTGGCTCCTCCTGCTTGTCTCCGGTGGCTGTCTCTCCCCCCACCTTGGTCCACTTCAGTTGCTTATGTGTGCCTCAGTTCTCAGTATTTCTTTCATTCATAGAGTTGCCCGATTTGCATAAAAATGCGAGACACCAGTTTAGTTTGCACCTCAGATAAACAACAAATATATTTTTTTATTATTGACATATAATGTATTATTTGTTTCAGGGATACAGGTCTGTGATTCATCAGTCTTATATAATACCCAGTGCTCACTACAACACATACCCTCCCCAGTGTCATCACCCAGCCACCCCCTCCCTCCCACCCCCTCCACTCCAGCAGCCTGTTTGTTTCCTGAGATTTAGAGTCTCTTATGGTTTGTCTCCATTTCTGGTTTCTTCTTGTTTCAGTTTCTCCTCTCTTCCCCTATGATCCTCTGCCTTGTGTCTCAAATTCCACATATCAGTGAGATCATATGATAATTATCTTTCTCTGATTAACTTATTTCACTTAGCGTAATACCCTCTAGTTCCATCCATGTCATTGCAAATGGCAAGATTTCATTTTTTGATGGCTGCAAAATATTCTATTGTGTATATGTCCCACATCTTCTTGATCCATTCATCTGTCAGTGGACATCTGGGCTCTCTCCATAGTTTGGCTGTTGTAGACACTGCTGCTATGAACATTGGGGTGCAGGTGCCCCTTCAGATCATTACATTTGTATCTTTGGGGAAAATATCCAGTAGTGCAAGTGCTGGGTCATAGGCTAGCTCTATTTTTAACTTATTGAGGAACCTCCATACTGTTTCCCAGAGTGGCCACACCAGCGTGCATTCCCACCAACAGTGTAGGAGGGCTCCCCTTTCTCCGCATCCTTGCCAACATCTGTTGTTTCCCGACTTGTTAATTTTAGCCATTCTGACTGTTGTGAGGTGGTATCTCATTGTGGTTTTGATTTCTATTTCCCTGATGCTGAGTGATGTTGAGCACTTTCTCATGTGTCCTGGCCATTTGGATGTCTTCTTTGCAGAAATGTCTGTTCATGTCTTCTGTCCACTTCTTGATTGGATTATTTGTTCTTTGGGTGTTGAGTTTGATAAGTTCTTTAGAGATTTTGGATACTAGCCCTTTATCTGGTAAGTCATTTGCAAATATCTTTTCTCATTCTTTTGGTCGTCTTTTGGTTTTGTTGACTGTTTCCTTTGCTGTGCAAAATCTTTTTATCCTGATAAAGTCCCAGTAGTTCATTTTTGCCCTTGCTTCCCCTTGCCTTCAGGGGAGTGTCTAGGAACAAGTTTTGTGGCCGAGGTCCATGAGGTTGCTGCCTATGTTCTCCTCGAGGATTTTGATGGATTCCTGTCTCACATTTAGGTCTTTCATCCATTTTGAGTTTATCTTTGTGTATGGTGTAAGGAAATGGTCCAGTTTCATTCTTCTGCATGTGGCTGTTCAGTTTTCCCAACACCATTTGTTGAAGAGACTGTCTTTTTTCCATTGGATCTTCTTTCCTGCTCTGTCGAAGATTAGCTGACCATAGAGTTGAGGGTCCATTTCTGGGTTCTCTCTTCTGTTCCACTGATCTATGTGTTTGTGTTTGTGCCAGTACCACACTGTCTTGATGATGTCAGCTTTGTAATAGAACTTGAAGTCCGGAATTGTGATGCCAGTTGTGATGTTTTGCTTTTCTTTTTCAACATTCCTCTGGCTATTCAGGGTCTTTTCAGGTTCCATACCAATTTTAGGATTATTTGTTCCAGCTCTGTGAAAAAAGTTGATGGTATTTTGATAGGGATTTCATTGAATGTGTCGATTGCTCTAGGTAGCGTAAGTTTCATACAATATTGGGGATATATTTATACTAAAAAATATTTGTTTATCTGAAATTCAAATTTAATAGGATGTCCTGTATTTTATCTGGCAGCTCTATAATCATTTTTCATTCATTCATGAAAACAATATTTATGGAGAACTTACCATGTGTCAGGCATTGTACTAGGTGCTGGGAAAGCTGTCCAGGTCCCAGTCTTCATACCTTACAGAATATATACTTTATACACACACATACTGTGTACATATACATATATATATGAACCTAGAGGAAGAGTGTGGCTTTTGTGCTAAACCTAATATTTGTATGTCACTAGTTAGTTTTAACTACTGCATTTGATGAGCTTGCTTTTATAAACATGAATATTTACTTAACAAAAAAGTAACCTATTAAAATGTAATTGTAATACATAACGGATGCCAATATTTCTTGAGCATTTCTCGTCTGCCATGCACTATTTTAAGTGATTTATACCAATTCTTTTTATCCACATACAAAGTTGACGAAACAGGGTTTTTTTTCGTTATTATTATGATATGTCAGTGACCATATAGTACATCATTAGTTTTTGATGTAAAGTTCCATGATTCATTGTTTGCATATAACACCCAGTGCTCCATGCAATACATGCCTTCCTTAATACCCATCACCGGGCTAGCCCATTCCACCCCCCCCCCCCGTCCCCTGTGAAACCCTCAGTTTGTTTCGCAGAGTCCATAGTCTCTCGTGGTTCATTTCCCGCTGTTTACCCCCTTCATTTTTTCCTTCCTTCTCCTACCGATCTTCCTGCTATTCCTTATGTTCCACAAATGAGTGAAACCATATGATAATTGTGTTTCTCTGCTTGACTTATTTCACTCAGCATAATCTCCTCCAGTGCCGTCCATGTTGATTCAAATGTTGGGTAATCGTTCTTTCTGACAGCTGAGTAATATTCCATTGTATATAAGGACCACATCTTCTTTATTCATTCGTCTGTTGATGGGCATCTCAGCTCCTTCCACAGTTTGGCTATTGTGGACATTGCTGCTATGAATATTGGGGTACATATGGCCCTTCTCTTCACTACGTCTATATCTTTGGGGTAAATACCCAGTAGTGCAATTGCCAGGTCATTGGGTAGCTCTATTTTTAACTTTTTAAGGGACCTCAACACTGTTTTCTAAAGTGGCTGTACCAACTTGCATTCCCACCAACAGTGTAAGAGGGATCCCCTTTCTCCTCATCCTCTCCAACATTTGTTGTTTCTTGCCTTGTCAATTTTTGCCATTCTAGCTCGTGCAAGGTGGTATCTCAATGTGGTTTTGATTTGAATTTCCCTAATGGTTAATGATTTTGAACGTTTTTTCATGTGTCTGTTCGCCATTTGTATGTCTTCATTGGAAAAGTGTCTATTCACACCAAAAGTGTCTATCTTCTGCCCATTTTTTGATTTGATTATTTGTTTCTTGGGTATTGAGCTTGAGAAGTTCTTTATAGATCTTGGATACCAGCCTTTTATCTGTAGCGTCATTTGCAAATTTCTTCTCCCATTCCGTGGGCTCCTCTTAGTTTTTCTGACTGTTTCCTTGGCCGTGCAGAAGCTTTTTATCTTGATGAGGTCCCAACAGTTCCTTTTTGCTTTTGTGAAACAGGGTTTGTTTTTTTTATCCCCATTTTGCAGATGGGAAAATGGAGGCCCAAATAAATTAAGAAACGCACCCAGTCACACAGCTAGTAAACAGATGACCCAGGATGTGAACTAGATTATCTAACTCACGAAACCAACAGGTAAACCACTACTCTGTACAGACCAACACTTGTTTTAAAGATTTTCAGTTTGTTGGGGTGCCTGGGTGGCACAGCAGTTGAGCACCTGCCTTCGGCTCAGGGCGTGATCCCGGCGTTATGGGATCGAGCCCCACGTCAGGCTCCTCCGCTGTGAGCCTGCTTCTTCCTCTCCCACTCCCCCTGCTTGTGTTCCCTCTCTCGCTGGCTGTCTCTATCTCTGTCCAATAAATAAATAAAATCTTTTTTAAAAAAAAAAAAGATTTTCAGTTTGTAATCAGTCCTCCTCCATGGTCAATGAGTTAGCTAATATGAGTCATATTTTATAAACAGGAAAACTACACCACAGAGAGCCTAGTGATTTGCCCCAGTCCCTTTGCCAGTAAAAAAGCAGGTCTTCGACCCAACTGCTCATTCCAAATGCTGCACTCCCGCACACCATCTGAAACCCCCTGGAGCTTAGCTAAAGCAGTGGAGCCCAAAGTGAGTTTCATAAATATTCTTTACTGGAAGACTTAATCAGGCACTTGTTCAGAAGCTGAAGTTTTACTCTAAATGCTTTACAAATATTAACTAATTTAATCTTCGTAACAGTATGAAATGGGTACTGTTATCATCCCCATTTCAAACATGACAAACTGAGGCATAGAGGCAAGTTACATAACCGCTAGTGGCAGAACCAGGATTTGAGCCCAGTCTGTCTTGGAATAGGAAAAAAATTCCACAAGTCATTGTCAAGTGCCTTTTAGTGCTGGGCACTATGGTAGGCACTGGGCCTGTGGCTGCAAGAAAACAGCACACTGATAGGCCTGCCCTCGTGGGGCTTATCTTATGTTGAGGAGAAGAGAATAAACCTAGACAAACTTGGGAAAGGGTCCTAATGGGATGACTAACACTGACGGCGGGGGGCGGAGGGGTGCAAACTGTTGGCCTGTGAGACCAGGTGGCGGGGGAGGGGAGGAAAGTCAGGTGCAGGGGGCAAAGGTGGAAAATCAGGAAGGAGCATGTGCTTTCCGGAGATGTTGAAGTGACTCCTGACAGCAGAAGTTTTCACCGCGGTGCACCATGTGACTGTGAAATTGGGAGATGGTGAGGGAAGAAAGATTGTCAGATTGTTGAAGCCTGGAATAGGTTGGGGATATGAGGAAACGGAAGGGAGGAGGGAGCAAAGCGGTTATGACCCCCACCTCACACCATACCCATCAAGTTTTGCTTATGGGCAGATCTGTGGGGCTTAGACCTGTACAAGCCAATGCAGAGGATAAAGGAAGAAGGAAGAGAGAATGGGAAGGGTCAGGGACCCCGGATATTTCCCTTTGCTGAGTCGGCCTCCCTCTTTGCCCAGCGACCCTCCCCAAGAAGCCCTTAACTACCTTCTGTGGTCAAGGGCACCTTTTGAGATGTGCTGATGGATCCAAGTGAGAAAATGCAGAGCTTTCAGTGGCACATTCAAAGGCCCCCATGGCTGGCCCCACCGCCGTGTCCCTTCCTGTCCCTCCACATCCCTCAGCCCTAGCTCTTCACAGAGCGCCTGCCCGTGCTCTGCCAGCTCTCTCACCACTCTTCAAACACGTCCTAAACTCAACCGTAGTCTGTCCTCTGCCCACCCTGTTCCACCCACCCACAGAACCCTTCCTATCTGTCAAGGAGATTGCTTGCCCTCTCTCAGAAGCTGTCTGTTCCACCCCACGCTGGCTGTCTGCAACTCTGATCCAGCTCCTTGCCCGCTGTCTATGTGGAGCTGTCAGTGTACATTCTCTCTTCCTCATCCTTCAGAAAGAACCCCGGAGTTCCCATTTCTGATGACTTCCTGCCTCCCTCCACAAACGGAATACATGCCCGGTAAATGTGCGTGGAGTTCCCACTCCTGTCTCTCCTGACCCCCCGAGAGTAGCGTGCCCACGGGTGAAAGGACACGTGTGGACTTTGTTGTTGCAGACCCGCCATGTGCACCACCAGTGCCTGTGACCTGGAGGAGATCCCCCTAGACGATGACGACACAAACAGCATAGAATTCAAAATCCTGGCCTTCTATGCCAAACACCATGTCTTCAAGAACGCCCCCGCTGTCTTCTCGCCAAAGCTGCTGAGAACGAGAAGTTTGTCCCAGAAAGGACTGGGGGGTTGGTCAGCCAATGAGCCATGGACACAGGTGTCGTGGCCTTGCAGAAATTCCCCATCCACTGAGAAGCCCCTGAACCTGGCCAAGAAAAAGTCTTCCTGGAGAACCCTCTTCGGAGTAATAGAGAAGGAGGAAGATTCCCAGAGCTCACCTATAGTCGTTTTGGAGGGTGCCGCGGCAGCACATCAGGGTGGTCCTCAGAGTCAGCTGTGGTCTAGGTCCCTTACTAACGTGGAACAGCGCTCGGAGCAGGAAGGTAGGCTTTGGGGGCTGCTTCTCTCCCACCACAAAATCTTTCCCCTCTTTGTGTGTGTGGGTTTTCATCTCCTCCCAGCTGGGAATGTGGCCTGAGGCAGGGCACTCCACTGTGCCTCAGTTTCCCAACTTATTAATATTAATAATAGTTGCCCTGCTTTTCCCAAGACTGAGGAGAAAGGAAGAGGCTGTCGCTGAAGGGTGGCAGGACTGGTTTTCTGGCTCTACTGTCTAGAAATAAGCTTGCTGCCCTAAGTCCTGATCTTTTGTGCCAGAGGCCAGTATGGAGGGAAGAGCCCTACGCAGGGGTTCAGGCTGCCGTTCTTCCTGGGGTAAGTCAACTCTCCTCTCCGGGCCTCACTTTCCAACTGTACACTGGGGTGTCCCACCTGCCCTACCTCTTAGGGTGGTGGATGGAAGATCAGGTAGCTATATATAGAAATACTTTTCAAAGTATAAAGCACTCTAAAAAAAACCCTAACAGCTGAGAAGGATTTTTTTAAAGATTTTATTTATTTATTTATTTATTTATTTGAGAGAGCACGCACAAGCGGGGGGGGAGGGGCAGAGGGAGAGGGAGAAGCAGACTCCCCGCTGAGCAGGGAGCCCCACGCAGGACTCAATCCCAGGACCGTGGGATCATGACCTGAGCCGAAGGCGGACACTTAAGTGACTGAGCCACCCAGGCGCCCCAACTGAGAAGCATGTTGACAAAAGCTTTCCTCAGTGCGACAAAATACATTATAGTGAATAAAACGTTTTCATGAAGGGCTTCACCATAGCGAGTTGCCCTTCATCCACAAACCTTGGCATAAGGGTCTTTTTCCCCTTCATCAAGGCCCAGAGCCCACTGGCCAGATACTGAAAGAAAACCCCCCTCTCCTGCCGGGTTAGATTGCTGGGGTAACTTGTCGATAATCAGTCAACAGGTGGCAGTAATGTCTCAGTTTTAGAATGGCTTGCTTGGAGAATCAGCCCACGCTCGGCAGTTCTCCATCGCTCACTGTGATCAAGGAAGCTTTTCTTTCCCATACTTTTATAAGTCCCATAGACTTACAGGAGAAGTCTGCTACAATTTTACAACAGGAGAAGTTAGGGGTGAGATTATCTGGGGAACTCCTCCTCTCCGGTACAGCGAGCTCCTGCTGGAGATGGTAGCTGAGCTCTGGGGCCTCAACAGTTTGGAGGCACCTCAGTAGGCTTTTCTGCTTGGCTGTCTTTGGACTTCACCGAGGGGCAGAGGGAGCACTTCCAGACTTGAATCTTCTGGTTTCCTGAGGTAAATGACACTCTGTATTTCAATCCTCCCTTCCCACCTTTCCCTTGCCCGCTTTCTTGTTCGGTTAGTTACATGGGTGGTGAGTTGGTTTCACACTGGAAGTGACTCAAGAGAGCCTCACGTTCTAGTTCTGTTTTGCCATGTACAAATCAGAGCTTAGCAGTTGGGGTCCCCTGGGTTCTTGTAACTGAAGGTCACAATTTAGACCTCGCTACTGGGTCCAGGACTCAGACACCAGGCCTCAGTGAGAACTGTGAGCATATGTCCCAAGATCAAAGTCTAGAAGTGAGAGGTCTTAGGAGGTAGAAGCATGGGCGTCATACCAGCCCAGGTTCTTTGATCTGTGAACCATTGTTTGTCCACAGCTAGGATTTGCTACATGTGGAATGTTGTAGTTATGATTAGGTTCAGATGCATAGAGTGGGAAACTCAAATAACTATGGCTTCAATAACGTAGAGATTATTTCTCTCTCCTATAAGAGAAGACCAAAGTTTGGCAGCCCAGGCCTCATATGGCAGCTCCAACCATCATTAGAGATTCTTTCTCTGCCATCCCTTGGCTGGTGGCTTCCAACCTCAGAATCACCTTGTATTCCAAGGTGGCTGCAGAGACTCCAGCCATCATCTGTACATTTCAAGCCAGAAGAAGAGGAAGCAAGTGTGGGGGGAGGGGGCACAAAAGGGTGTCTTCTTTCTACATAATTCCCTTTCCTCTTGGAGAGCTTTCTTGAACCAGCACTCAACTTTTCTTACATCTCATTGGCCATTCCTTACTGGAAGGGAGGATGGAAAATGTAGTCTGTTCAGCTGAACCCATTGCTGCCTGTGACGCCGCAGGGGGCTCTTGCTAAGGAGGAAGAAAATGAATACAGGGAAGGAAATAGCAGTCTCAACCATAGAAAAACGCCCTACCCCTTTTATTTAAAACAAACGCCTCAGGGAGTGCCTGCGTGGCGCAGTTGGTTAAGCATGAGACTCTTGACTTGGCTCAGCGTCATGAGATCGAGCCCAGCATCAGGCTCCATGCTCAGCGGGGAATCTGCTTGAAGATTCTCTCCCTCCCTCAGCCCCTCCCCCTGCTCGCACTCTCTCTCTCTCTCAAATAAATAAATAAATCTTTTTTTTTTTTTAATTAAAAACACACCAATGCCTCGAGCCAAAGGCTGACCGGCACGCTCTCAACTGTGCTGTGCTCTCTTTCTCTCCTGAACACCATAGTGACACCTACCCCCAGATAGACCCCCAAGGAGGGGCAGCCTTTGTGTCCTCTCCCCACCCCAGCCAGTTTTCCCTTGCCTATCAGATGAGATCAACTCCAACAAGAAGGGAGTCTTGTCTTTTCTCAGTGTTTAAAATTAAGGTTTTTAAAAAGGGAGTCTCAACTAGAGCTGGTTCGTCTGTTTCCTGCACGCGCGTCGCCTGCCTCCCTCACTGTGTCCACCAATTCACAGACGTGGATGTGCGTAAGGAGGCAAGGCGGAGTGGCTATTTCCGGGTCCGCCAGTGGTCTCCTGATTGCCCTGCCACAGGAGGGGGGCTGGAGGATGAGGAGGGACGGCCTCTGGGGCCTTCATCTCCCTCGTCTGAGTGCAAGATGGACACAGTGTGACTTCCGGTGGGAGAGCCGTGCGGTGACCGCGTCAGACAGGCTGCACAGTAAGGTACAGAGGGAGAAAACGCCAGCTTTCCTTCCCCGTTTTCCACAGACACGAGGCTCCCACTGGCTTTGGATCCAGTCTCTTCCGGTCTCCTTGCCCGGGGCCGTGCGTGGCCAGCCTTCCGGACAGGGCTCGGTGGGCTGGAGCAAGGTGATAAGTCTGTGTTTGGTGTGATGGTCAGAATGGGAAGGAGAAGCATCGGTCCTTTTCTCCTTGACTCTCTAATTCTTCTCTCTCAATTCTCTCCTTATCTGTTTTTGAACCCTATGGGCCAAGCATGAAAAACGTGGCTTTTTAAGAAAACCATGATGCCCTTCTTTAAAGGAAGGCATTGTGGACAAAGGCCCCATGGTCTTCCAGAGACAGCCGGAAGGTGAAGGGAGAGTACCGAAGGTCTCGAGGAGGAATCTAGGGAGAGGGGGTCAGAAATCACCTCGCGGCTCCACGGGATGTCAAAGCTATGATTGGGACACAGTTCCTCCTGAGACCCAGGCTTTGCCTCTCTCGTCCATCCTGAGGTTCAAGCCAGGAGTTCCCCTGGACACTCCGGCCTTCCAGCCAAACCCCCACTCTGTTGCTTTCTTCAAGTGTGAGAATTGAGTAGTAGTGTTTTTCAAATATTCCGTATGCTCCATATGGCATCAAAGATAGAGCTTCTACAGATTTCTCGAACTTAAGAACTTAGGGACAAAGCAACAAGGAAAATGTTCGTCCCAAGTGACTCGGCAGTACCCCCTGCCCACCCCACCCGACCCCCATCCCTGATGAGAGACAGAGCTGACTGGTCCTTCACAGGCGAGGACGTTCAGGGGGCGATGGCCACGTAACCCTTCCTGTCCCCACACGCTCTATTCTATAGTTAATGTGGGCAAATACATGACTCTTCTCCTGGATGATAAATTCTTGAAAGGCATGGATGGCACGGTATGTGTCCTGGCTTACCTATCGGCATTAATTGGATGTTTCCCATTAGACATAGAGGGGAGAAGACGTGTAACCATATGAGAGAGAGCAAAGGAGTTCGGTGTTTGCTTGATAATGGGCTTGAGTAATGAATATGGCCTGAGAGCAGGGATATTTCTCTTTCCTCGGTGACCAACCCCCAAAGGCTTGTCAAACTACTGAATGCCCTCCTATACACATAGGGGCCGGCTCTCCAAGATATAAAGGATATCCAAAAAAAAAAAAAAAAAAAGAAAGAATAAAAATAAAAGCATAATGAGCATTCCCTCAAGCAAAGAACTAAGCACTTTCTTTTGTGTTTCTTCCCTTGCAGAGGGGAAAGGGGACCCTAATTTTGCAAGACTTCAAAAAGAGGGTGCAGAAGGGCGATTGTTTCAAGGTGGCAATCATTCCTCGGTGCACTCCGCCCCCACCCCAGCCTCTGCCAGGCAACTCCCAGGGCTTTCTGAAGAACGGCCTCCCCCCACCGGGGGCTGTTTCCTCTCCCTCCAGGCTGGCCTTTTCATTCCGGGCCACTGTGCATACCAATGAGCTAGACAAAGTTCTCCTGGGAAGGGACTCTCAGCCCCGTTTGGTCTCGTTTCAGCCGTGGACCCCAAAGTTGTTTCCATTGCCCACCGCGTTGCTGAAATTGTTTATTCCTGGCCCCCGCCCGTCGAGCTCCAGGCCCAGGGAGGGAGCTGCAAGTCCAAAGGGAGTTTTGTCCATCAGTTCTTCCACGACCAGGGCCCGTGCTCCCAGCCTCGAGCCACCAGCACTAAGAAAGGTAAACAGTTCCCTTCGGCACGCTTGCGTCGGTGTGGTTAGCCAGCCCGGGCTCTGCCGCTGAGGCATCTCTGCGGCGCTGGACCGGGGCCTGCCGGCAACGTGCTGGAGGCGCCGACCTTGGCTTTGGAGACCAGCCCGTGCCCGGGGAGTGCGCCGGCCACACTCGGAAGCAGCGGGCCAAGCTCACTGCCAAGTGCAAAGTGAAGTCTCCTCCCGAGGGAGGGAAGGAGTGGGCACGCCACCTTGTCCCCCGAGGGCAATGCAGTGCTCGATTCAGTCACGAGGGCCATGGTCAAGGGCCAGTGTGCACGGGGTGTAGATGGCGCGTCAGCCCGGGGATTCCTACCACTGCCGGGGGCTCTTGGGAAAAAGCACCAGGTCTGGCGCGGCACCTGAAGCAGAACCGAGAGGTCGAGTGACCAGACAGGGTCAGGGGTCAGCAAAACCGGAGCAGGAGCTAGGCCCGTAGGTCCCATCGGATGGGCAGGAATTCTAGAGTCGAGGGGAGCAGAGCCAAGTGGCCCAGGAAGAGACAGCGGGTCCTACTTTCCCTCACGGACGACTGTCCCTGCTCCTGGCTCCCTTCCCCCAAACTGCAGCAGAGGCGCTGGGGCAGAGGCGGCCCCGGGGTTGGCAGTGTGCCCAGGTGCCAGGAGCTGGGGTCGGCGACTCCCGAGCCTGGAGGCGGAGTGGTGAGTCTCCCCGCATCGCACTGCACTGTCGGGCTTAGAGTGAGCTGCCGGAGGAGAGGGGCCCCTGAGTGTCTCCACCTTATTGTGATCTCCTGGCTGGCTGGGTGACAGAAGGCCATACCCAGCACGAGGCTCGAGCTAAGGCTCTTGTCCTCTGTGCACATGAGAAATGTGTTTCCTGGGAAGAGGCAGCAGCATCAGAGAGAAGAACTCCACGCGGGCGATGGAGACGCACGTTCTTGCCGCTCCCTCGTGGCCTGAGTCTCAGACTTGCCGCTTACCTTGCCTTTCGCTGGACCTTCTTGGGATGTGACGGGCTGATGAATGTCCTGGCCTCCCTTGCCCTCTTATCTGGAACAAACATGAGGACTCCACGTCTTCAGAGACTGGGCCATAAATGAAAAGTGCCACTGGATCAGTGACTAGCTTTTCTCTGTTTGGATTCTGTTCTGTGGCCATTTTCCTCATGGTCGGTGGTTGGCTTGTTTTGAGATAAGAAGAACCATACTCCACCTCCCCCGATCCCACATACACACCCCGCAGCAGCTGTCGCCGTCTCTCTATCCACCTGCCATTTGAGCCTTTGGGGTGCGAGAACTTAATCATTTTATTTGTTTACACCCCACCTGGTTGTAAAGACAGCAGACTAAGTCTACATTGTTAGTAAGATAAAATAAATCCTGTTTGAAAGATAACATAAAATGAAAACACTAGCGGGGGAAGAAGGTGGGTTTAGGAATGAGTTTAAGTCCCAAAATGCAGGCGAGGAAGACTGCACCCCCTCGTAGATGGGGGCCACAAATTTTGCTCTACGCTTTCTAGCAGCACAAAGGGGGGAATGTGACCAAATGGAATTTCTGGTGTCCACGGGAAAAAAGCACCCACCTGCTCAGGAGAATCCTACAAACCAGAGAGAAGGTTCTCCTAAATATCTTCAGAGATAGGATCATGAGCAGTGGAACCGACATCTTCAACAACATTCTTACAATAAATATATGATGCATTTCGTGGTGAGAAGTGGGTGCTGAAAGGAAAAAAGAAGAAGAAAGCAGGGGTCTGTGGGTGAAGGTGGCTGGAGTGGTCTGTGTCCTATCAGACAAGGCGAGGCAAGAGTTAAGTTGCTAAGAATTACAAAGCACATGTCTCCCTCAATCCCTAAGCAGGCTACACGTATTGTCCCTGGGGGAAAAAAAAATTAAGATTATATTTTTTTCTCCTTAAAAAAAAAAATAACTGGAATTTTCCCCCGACAGATGGAGAAGACCAAATAATAGCCAAAATCGTTGAGCTGCTGAAATATTCAGGGGATCAGTTGGAGAGAGAGGTATGGAGCTTCTTGAACTAATGTGATTTCTTTCTGTGCCCACGCACTGGGACAGAGAATGGAATCGTACTCCAGACTGTATTCCTTTGCAAGTTCTGGTTTCCACTTAGTCCTAAATTTTATTTCCCTTGGAGTGAAAATTCTTCATGCTGGCAGCATCTCAAAAATGAATCACTTTGGAAAACATAAGTAAACCTTCTGGAGCCTCCCTGGAATTTTTGGAAATGAAAAATGTAACTTTGTTATTGCAAGAAAAGACACCAATAAATTAAAATTTGCTGAACAGAATTATGAATCTAGTTCCCCATGTAACTGATCCTTGGGGAAGTTTAGACTCTTGCATTTGCCCTGCAGTCTGGATATCGATGTCCCACGCCGTCTCCAAGGCTGGAGTCCTTCCCGAAATTTCCCCAGAGAGTGGCCAGACTGTTCTCTGCTCAAGGTCTCTCTTAGCATTTTGGCCAGGGAGGCGGGTGAAGTATTACTTGGAGAACTTTGGCCTTCCTGCTGTTTGAAAGTCGAGACCCCCTCATTCTGGTGGGGAAGGTGTGAGAGCGCCTTGTGGTACAGGGCCGGTGAGCAGGACCTCACTGTAGTCAGAGGGGAACCCTGTGTGGTTACCCACAGACTGACAGACTGTCGGGTCGTCTCTAGGGTGCGTCAGTCAGGGGCTGGCCTGTGGACCCATTTCCTTGTCCTACCAGGATCAGTGGGAGGAAGTCCGGCCCTATGGATCTTGTGCAGGAGGGGAAGAGCACTAACTGGCCAGCCCACCCCAGTCCTGACATGCTTAGCAGCTCCTTTCTCAGTGTGTTTGTCAGGGGTGTGCCCAGCGGATGGTGCCCGGGATGGTGCAGAATGAGAACCGGAGAGAACCAGGGATATCAGATACAGAAGAGAGGACAGGGTATGGGTGTGTCAGGTTCACAAGCAGAGGTCGAACAGGGGCGCAGAGAAGGAACATAGAGCATGCCCTCCTATGTTTCTCCAGAACTCACATCAGTGGGTGGGAACTACGGGGTGATTGATTTTCTCCATTTTAGGAATGAACTTTCTAGCACTCAGGACTGCCTTGTGAAGGAATGATCTTCCTGTCACCAGAAGAATTTCAAGGGGATGCCCGTGACCAGCCAGCAGCGCAGTGCTTGCCCTGGGAGGGACCTACTGGAATCCTGGAGGATTCTTTCAGGGCTTGAAGATTCTGCGGCTCTCTCATGGCAACCTCCTTCCCGGCCTCCCTGCCGTGACTTGCACTGAGTCATGGAGGGAGGCAAGGGACAGGAGCTGACCTCCGTGGCTAGAGAGAGACGCTTTCCTTTTCACCCCATAAATTACCACTTTAAAAAATCTCGCTTTTCTCGATGATTCGGGGTGATACTTTACATTCTTTATGTGGAGAACATGGTTGTGTCCCCAGTAGCGGACTTAGGTGGGAACACACAGAGGGTCTGACTCTGCCGTGTGGGTGTGGGTTCCCACCAGCCCGGGACAGTGGCCGTGGCCAGGGCTGCTCCCTTCCTGGCTGCGGAGTGCCTGCAAAGCCGCTCATCCCCGAGAGCGTATGCGGCCTCGTCCTGCACCCCCCGGGAGGCCAGACAGAGCCAGGGGCAACCCAAAGCCGCAAGGCTGGGACGGGCCAGGGTACTCTGCGGCAGGTGTCTCCTTCTAGCATTTGATTCTTCTGCTGTTCCTGCAAGCCCAGGCTTCCAGCTACCCACTGGGGTTTTGAATCCAGCTTTTTCAACTGGGTCACTGGCTGTCGAGGACACCTCTCCTTCTTGCTTCAGATTTATAATTCAGACAGGCCCCCTGGGCCTCACGGAAGTTGGGGGGTGGGCTGGGCTCACGTAGAGAGCATCACTCCACCAAAACCTTTACATGGAATCGGATGCCCCCCAGAATATCCCTTTTAGAAACAATACTTGTTGAGAAGCTGCTTAGCTTTCATTCCTCAGAGACAGAGCTAGAGGATTTCCAGGGAAACTTGTAGTCCTCGCGCACTAAGAAGTGCCCGTATGACTAGACTTGAGGGCTTCCCACTGGGGGTTCGGGCGGCCCACTGCTGGGTTAGGGGCTGCTCCGCGGGCCGGCCGCCCTACTGACCGCATGTCGTCTTGCACACAGCTGAAGAAAGACAGGGCTTTAGTGAACGGCCTCCAGGACCAGCTGTCCTACCCTGTTTTCAAGACCATCACGGACCACTTCTTAAGGGGTGTGGACACCAGGGGAGAATCAGAGGTCAGAGCTCAGGGCTTTAAGGCTGCTCTCGCGATAGACGTCACGGCCAAGCTCACTGCCGTCGACAACCACCCCATGAACAGGGTGCTGGGGTTTGGAACCAAGTACCTGAAGGACAACTTCTCGCCCTGGGTGCAGCGGCAGGGTGGATGGGTAAGTGCATCCTAGTTCAAGATGAATGTTCCCAGAACTCAGAGGAGGTGGAATGGAAAGTTACGGGGTGTTTTTCTCCGTTTTTTGTTGTTTTGAGTGAAGGGAGCGTATCTTTGAAGCGGCTCTCGTGGTTTAGAACAGTTGAGTGGCAAGAGACATACCCCAGTGGTGGGAACGTGTTTTTGGTGATTATCTGCATCATCGATAAATATTTACTGGGCTCCCGGAGGGTCCATGGGGTATGTGTTGGAGGAGAGGCCCTGGTCAGATAGGACAGGAAATGAAGCGATGGGGAGATAGAAAATGTTTAGATAGATACAATTTCTGTTTTCACAAATCGTGCAGGCAGCGGAAGTCTGGCAGTGAGACAAGGAGAGGAAAACAGTTCCTTATTCTCTCAGATGCTGACAGGCAGAGAGAGATACAGCGCTCATGATATCTGGTCATGGCTGCTTGGACCCAGTCGTTCTGACAGGGACATTTTGATACAAACCAAAAAGGAAACAGTTAAATTTGTACCTGTTTGGTTTTTTTTTTTTTTTTTTAAATAAAGGTTACTTATTTTTTTATTTCTTTAGTGATTTCTGCACGCAATCTGGGGCTCAGACACAACCTCAAGATCGAAGAGTCACAAGGTCTTCTCACTGAGCCAGCCAGGCGCCCCAAATTTGTGCCTGTTTCTAATTCCTTGCTATCGGGCAAAACAGACAGCCTCCCCACCAGCCTCAGACTCAACCTCTCCCCCATCCTTTATCCGCATTCCTTGAGATTTCCTCCAAGCTGCCATACTCAGATGGCCTCATAAGGTTAACCTCTTCAAAAGACTTTAATCACATCCCTTTAAATCTCAATAGACTCAGGGCATTTTCGTCTGTTCAGACCCTTCCTTGGAAGGACAGGCCGTTGTCCCACATTATCCTTAGTCCTCTTTCCACCAGAATGGTCCAAGGGTAGCAGGTTTGAGTCTGCCCTATGCCTGGCCCAGCACGGCCTTGAGGCCTCCAAACAGGCTTGGTCTCTTAGCCACCAGAAGGAAAGTACAGCTGATCTCGCTAAGGGGCTGAAGTGCCCACCGTGGCCTTCAGTGGCTGCCTGTTGAGCTTACCTAGTCTTCTGTTCCTTCCTGTTTTCCACATTTGCACCAGATGTGGTAGCCTTAAGTGGCTGATCCGAACAACTAAGGCTCTCAAGTATTCTAAACACAAGCTGCCTTAACTCATGCTAAAAGAAGGATAGATTCTTTGACGTTATTTTGGCTTCAACTGTTCTTTCTTCCAGGACCCCCTCCACTCTAGCTTAAGGGCCTCATCAGCCTCTGACCTCTTATAACGCTTCATGTCTGCACTATAATTACATACAGGAAAGAACCATCCTTGTTGGTCTTATAGGTCTGTTTTTCCAAAGAGATTGTAAGTATCGACTGGACTCACAGGCCAGTTCTCAAAAATCGATTTAGCTAGTGAATGCAGCTGAAATGCCAAAAATGTTCTAAAAAAGCCTACACCAAAAGCACAAACAACAAAAGAAAAAGTAAATTGGTCTGTAACAGAATTAAAACTTTTTCTGCTTCAAAGGGCACTACCAAGAAAGTGAAAAGACAACCCACAGAATGGGAAAAAATATGTTCAAATTACATATCTGATAAGGAACTTGCATTCAGAATATGTAATAAACTCTTACAACTCAACAATAAAAAGACAAAACCCAATTTTTTAAACAGGCAGTGGATTTGAATAGACATTTCTCCAAAGAAGATACACAAATGGCCAGTAAGCACATGAAGAGACGCTTGCTTTACGTCGTCATTTCAACATGAAGTGAATGCAAATCAAAACCACAATGAGGGGCGCCTGGGTTGCTCAGCTGGTTAAGCGTCCGACTCTTGATCTCAGCTCAGGTCTTGATCTCGGGGTCATGAGTTCAAGCCCCACGTTGGGCTCCACGCTGGACTTGGAGCCTACTTAAAATGCAACACCCCAAAACACAAGGAGATATGCTTTCACACCCACTAGTCATGCTTCCCCTTTGGAAGCAATTTGGCAGTTCCCCAAAATATCAAACATAAGAGTTACCAATTCTACTCTTAGGTTTCTACCCAAGAAAATTGATAACAAATGTTCCTGTAAAAACTTGCACATGAATGATCCTAGCAGCATTCATTATTCATAATAGCCAAAAAGTGGAAACAACCCAAATGTTCATCAGTGCTGGATAAGGAATGGAAATACCAAATGTGGGAGCGCCTGGGTGGCACAGCGGTTAAGCGTCTGCCTTCAGCTCAGGGCGTGATCCCGGAGTTATGGGATCGAGCCCCACATCAGGCTCCTCCGCTGTGAGCCTGCTTCTTCCTCTCCCACTCCCCCTGCTTGTGTTCCCTCTCTCGCTGGCTGTCTCTTTCTCTGTCAAATAAATAAATAAAATCTTAAAAAAAAAAAAAAAGGGAAATACCAAATGTGATATACCCATACAATGGAATAGTATTTAGCTATGAAAAGGAAGGGAACAGATGGATGAACTTTTTTCCCATTTTTTAAAATTTAAATTCAATTAATTAACATATAGTGTATTATTAGTTTCAGAGGTAGAGGTCAGTGATTCATCAGTGTTATATAATACCCAGTGCTCATTACATCACATGCCCTCCTTAATGTCCCAGATAGATGAACCTTGAAAACATTATGCTAAGTGAAAGACGTTAGACAAAGGGCCCCCTATATTGTATGATTCTATTTTTATGAAATGTCCAAACTAGGCAAATTCATAGAGACAGATGAGAGGAGAGGGAATGGGGAGTGACTGCTAATGGATAAGGAGTTTCTTTTTGTGTGATGAAAATGTTCTAAAATCAGGCAAAGGTGATGGTTGCCCAACCCTGTGAGTATACCAAAAACCACTGAATTATATACTTTAAAAGGGTGAATTCTGTGATCAATTTCAATAAATCTGTTATGAAAAATGGTGGTTCTAATTCTAGTAAGCTAATAAAAAGAGGAAAGAAAGAAAAAGATATTATTTACTTATTTTTTAATTTTGCTGCTGGTGCTAGAGAGAAAAGCAGTTCTATTTAGAGAAAATAGGTGGGTTTTTGGTAGAAATAATAAAGGGCATTTTCAAAGCCTTTAGAATTTGGTGGCATTTGTTTTTTCATTTGTATTTATTAGTTTACTTTTCTGGGCCATCATAAATCCTCATTTTACATCTTGACCACATTTAGGTTCAATTTGGAGCATGTAGCTGGAAATTAGGAGAGGGAGGAAAAAGAATGAGAGAGAAAGGACTAATTTTCCCCAAGCTGATAGAGAAGGACTTGCAAAAAATAAAGAAGGAGGATGTTGATAAAATAATATTTATGAGTTGATAGGAGCTATTGAAGTGTGGAGGAGATATGGACTGGACCTGTGCTCAGTGTCCATGAATAGGAAAGAAAGATGATGCTGGGTGGCAAGTATCTAGGGACTTCCATTGGCCCCGGGTATTCTGGTGGCTCTCCAGGGTATGTCCTTATGGTTGTGGAGAAGGAAGAAAAGATTCCTATGCACAAGGTTTCTAGGGTTCCTGACGATCTCAGTATTCCGAATTTCATGCAAGTGCATCTAATCTCCCCAACTAAACTGCAAATCTGAGGGCAGGCTTAAGTATTTTACGCCTGTTCCTTCTATATACATCATAGCCAGTACGCCTAGCGTAATGAATCAATGAAATGAATAGCAACTGTATCTAAAAAGCATGCTAAACAAGCTACCATGAGATTTTAAGTCACTCCTTGGCCATTTTTCCTCATTGTAAAGCACCATTCAAATAGTCACTCTATGGTCCTGCGACCTCACCCATTTTACAGCACTTTGTAAGGAGAGGTTTGCAACCTGCACAGTCCTCGACCTTTCAGCATCCACTCTTTTGAATGTTAAATACAGCATCAAAGCCTTTTCCCATCTAGCTGTTTAGCCCTGGATGTGTAACATAAGCCTGTAGCATATGTTTTCCTTTCAGAATACCTGGGACATTGGTCATCTTTCCAAACCCTCCCCCAAACCCTGTCATAGTCTCTGAACCCTGGGTCATGCCTGGGACAAGAGAGCAGAGTTCACAGGTATATGTTTTCAGCTCAACCGTGAATCAAACTTGGAATGAGTCTATTTCTCTTGTTTCCTCTCTAGGAAAAAGTACTTGGAATATCACATGAAGAGGTAGACTGAAGCATCAGAAGAGTTGTCATCTGGAATACTCATTATCCAGTTGGGATTCTGTGTACATCGGTCTCAGCATAGAATGTGGGAGAAAATACAAACGTGCAAGGCCAAGGGAGCACTGAAGTTTCCCAAATCGTTGTTCCTGTGAATCCGGAGGCATCAGGAGAGGCCTTGTCTGCCTCCAGCTCATAGAATGTAGTAGCGTGGCCTGTGATATCCGTGCTTTTCAGGTCCTCCACTGAATGTGGGAGGAAGTCTAGGAAGACAAGTGGTAATTTTCCTTTCAAGTGTTCAGGACAGAAACTGTCATCTTGCTTCTGTTGGCCACTGTAGGGAAATTTTGTTACAGACATTTGCTGATTCCATGAGGGCAAAATGATAAATCGTGCATGTGCTTACTCTTTGGTTTCTAGTACTGTTTATTTTTAAACTACTTCTGGGGTGGCCCAATAATGGCATTGTTTCAGTGCCCACCTTTAGGAAGATGTTGCTGTTCATGGTGGTAGACGTAGTTCAGAGAGACTCGAGTTCGCTGCTGTACCTACTAGTTTGGGGAGATACGGCCATATCTGCCTTTTGACTCCGTTCCCTAGAAATATTCTTCGGCAGTTTGAAAACTTGCATTTGGCAGAAAGTAATTACTCCTACCACCCTTCACAGTCTCAGTGACCCCACCTCTATTTCTCAAGGTCTCTGAAACTTTCTTTGTTATTTTTTTGTGGTAGTGTAATAATTTGTCACTGGTAAAATAAATATGTGGAAAGACCACTGTCAAAAGAGTATCTTGTGGTTAAAATAAGTAAAGAGTAATAGTACTAAGATCTCTGTGAGGATCAAATGAGTTAATCGATAAAAAGCAGTGCTTGGTATTGAGTGCTGAGCGTTCACTTATGTTCAATATTGTGTGCTGCCCTCAGCTAAGACGAACATTTCCTCTCAGAGCAGTCACTGATTGTTTTTCTGAAATTAATACTGTTCGGAATGAGGTCTTACAGTAAGTGAAATATGTTCCACAATTATTTCACGATTATTTAAAACAACAATTATTTAAAAAACAATTTAAAAAATACTGTCAAATTATAATCTTAAAAATTTCTGGATCTGTTGCACCCAGGATGTAGCCTGATGTAAAACAGGTGTTTAATAAACCTTTGATGAACAAATACATGGATGATTTAATCAGACATACTTTGAGCTTCATCGGAAAATGGGACCTATCTAATATCCCATGCTTCACTACTCTACCCATTTTAATTAAAATGAGTTATTCTCTTTTGCTTCCTGCCACCTCCCCTGCACACACACAGAAAATCATAAATATTAGGGATAAAGGAGTTTCCTTTTACAGAGGGAGACACAGGAGACTGCCTCTTCTCCCATGTTGATCCAACCATTCCACACTATTTGCAGTTTCCCAAATGTATCATGCAACCTTGTACCTCTAAGCATTCTCCACTTGGCGTGTCCTTGCCTCCCAGCCCCCTCTCCCCTTATTTCCACTAACTCAATTAATTCTGGCCCATCTTTCCAAACTCACTCCTTCATTTCCTCCAGGAAACATTTGCTAACCCTCCCTTGGCTGCCGTAGGGCTACATTTGGGTGACTTTTTTCAAAAGGATGCCCCATAACACATTGTTTATAGACATTATACTTAATGCATTGTGCCATAGGAACCAGTCTTTTGCACTGAATTATAAACTTTTGTAAACAAGTATTATGTCCAATTTAACTTCGTCTATCTAATGCCTGGCACATTTTTAATGTACACCTGCAAAATTATATACCCTAGCCTCGCTGCTATAACCTGTAAATCATTGAGATTGGAGTATGGCCCAAGATATGTGTCCTCCTAACAAACTCTCCAAATGTTCCAGTATTATCTGCAGCTTCTAGCCAAGATGAAGTAATAGTAACTGAGTTTAATCTCCTGCTTAAAACACTGAAAAAAAAAAACCTAGATAAAATATATATGAAAGAACAGTCTTCAGTTTTTAAGACATTGTGCATCAGGTAATGAAGGACTGGTCGCTGAGAGATGAGAAATAAAGTGAGCCCTGTGATTGCCCTAGAGTACTGCAGATGGCGTTTCCTGGCTGTGCTGGAGGGAGGGGAACCCACATAGGGCTCAGCAGTCTTCCAGAGTAGAGGAGATAGAGCCTTGGAGTCCAGGAAGGCCAGGGCGCTCAAGTCTGCAGGGCAAATAAGGGGCAGAAGAGAATGGCACACAAAGCTCCAGAGATTTACAGACAGATGCCCTCAAGTTTTCAGATGAATACGGATCAGCACAAGCATGTGAAGAAGTTATTGAGGGGAACACTCTAAGGTTCACACAGGGCTGGCAATAGTCCCTATTTCCACTAGCCAGAATGGAAAAAAATCTCAAAATTTGCATGGCAAATAGGTAGAATACCCGGAAGAATTTTGCCTCAGTAGTGGGAAAAAATACGCTCTAGATTGAACATGCTTCTGGTTCTACCCAACAAAGATGAAGAGCCAGAACCAAAAGGATTAAGCTGTGATCATGTAACTTAGCTGTATTCCAGAACAAACTCAATAATCTTTATAGGATCACAAAAGTATCCAACACTCAACAAGGTAACATAATGTCTGACACCCAATAAAAAATTACAAGGTATGTAAAGAAGTGGGAAAATGAGACATATAACGAGGAAAATCAAGAAAAACCACCCCAGAAATGATATGACTGATATAATTATTAAACAAGTACATTAAGACTACTGTAACTATATTCCATATATTCAATAAGCTGGAGGAAAGACTGAGCATGTGAAGAACACATAGAAATTACACATATGACTCAAATCAGAAGAAATCTATAACTCTGAGATGAAAAATACACTGGATTGAACTAACAGCAATGAGACATTGTATGAGAATAGATAAGTAAACTTAAAGACATAGCAATAGATCCAAAATAAAACACAGAAATAGGACTGCAGAGAAAACATTAACAGAGCAACAGTGAATTGTGGGATTACTTTTACTGGCCTAATGTAGGTATAATTGGAGTGATGACTTTCAAAATTTGATGAAAACTACATGCCCACAGAACCAAAAAAAGTCAATGAATACCAAGCACACCAAAAAAATGTAGAAAACTACACATCATAAGGCACATCACAAACTGCTCAAAACCAGTGATAAAGAAAAATACTGAAGAATCCAGAGAAGGGGGCACCTGGGTGGCTCAGTCTATTAATCATCTGCCTTCGGCTCAGGTCAGGATCTTGGGGTCCTGGGATCAAGCCCCACATCGTGCTTTGCTCTCAGCAGGGAGTCTGCTTCTCCTTCTCCTCTGCCCCTGCCCATCCCTCATTCGCTCGCTCTCTGTCTGTCTCAAATAAATAAATAAAATCTTAAAATTTTTTAAAAAAAGAAGCCAGAGAAAAAGATACATTACATAGAGAAAACCTGAAATAAACACAGCAAACTTCTCTTGGAAATGATATAAGACAGAGGAAAGTAGAGTAACATCTTCAAAATAGCAGAAAAAACCATCAACACGGAATTCTATACCCAACAAAAAGATGTTTAAAAAAAAAGAGAGTGAAATACTTTGTGAGATGGTCAAAAGCTAAAAACTACTCACAAGTAGATTTGAACTACAAAAAATGTTAAAGGAAGTCCTTTAGGCAGAAGGAAAGTTATACCAAATAGAAAACTTACCTACAGAAGAGAAAGCACTGAAAATGATAAATATGTGAGTGAATATAAAACTCTGTTTCTTATTTAAATCTCTTATTTAAAAGATAATGGATCATCATTTAAAGGAAAAATAATAACAATGTATTGCTGTGCTTATAACATATGCAGAATAAAATATATAACAATAATAGTGCAGAGCCTGGGAAGAGAGAGATAAAGGTATAATTATACTTTGTAAGTTTCCATACTATACATGAAGTGTATAATTTCACTTGAAAGTAGACTAGTAAGTTAAAAATGTATGCTATAAATCTAAAAAACCACTGAAATGTATACATACACCTACATAGTCACATTAAGATTTATAGCTAGTAAACCAACAAAGGTGATAAAATGGAATCATAAAAAATACTCCAAAAATAAAGCAGAAAAGGAGGAAAAGGGTAACAAAGACAGACAAGACAAAAAGAAAACAGATAGCAGGTTGTATCTTAAATCAAACCATAACAATAGTCATGATAAATGAAGATGGTTTAAATATCCCAACTAAAAGGCAGAGCTTACTGGGTTAGGTTTAAAAAGCCAGACCAGCTATATGCAGTCTACAAAAAAAAAACCACTTTAAAGACATGATTCTGTTAAAATCAAAAGGATGAAAAAAGTACTATGATAACACTAATCAAAAGAAAGATGGAGTGGCTATGTTAACATCAGTCAAGCAGATTTCAGACCAAAGAATATTAATATTATTCATTTAAAAATAATAAAGGTCAATTCATCAAGAGGATATAACAATTCAAACGTTTATGCATCTTCCAGTGTGTTTTCTTCCACACCACCAGGAATTCTCTGACACCAGCTGGTTATCCTACAATTCAGCTCAATTCAACCATCTATCCAGAGATTATGTCAGATCCCACATGTTAAGGGCTTCGTCCCATGAGACTGGCTCCCCAAAACACAGTCTTTAGACATCATCCAGGCTTCCGACCAATAGGCTATATCAGAAGTTCCCATGACCTCCTCCCTGGGTTCAATTACTAGAACAGCTAACAGAACTCAGGGAAACATTCTACTAACTAGATTACTGCTCTATTATAAAAGGATATAACTCTAGGGCACCTCTCCCCCTCCCCCTGCTTGTGCTCTCTCTCTCTCTCTCTCAAATAAATAAATAAAATCTTAAAAAAGAAAAAAGGATATAACTTAGGAACAGCCAGTTGGAAGAGATGCATAGGGCAAGGTATGGGGAAAGGAGCGTAAATCTTCCATGCCCTGGGTATGCCACTCTCCCAGTACCTACATGTGCTCACCAGCCTGGACGTTCTCCCAGCCTCATCCTTTTGGGGTTTATGGAGGCTTCATTATATTGGCATGATTAATTAAATCATCAGCTATTGCCAATTGATTCAACCGCCGGCCCTCTCCCTCCCCAGAGTCAGGGGGTGGGACTCAAAGTTCTACCCCCTCAGTTCACAGGGTTGGTTCCCTTGACAACCCACCCATAGTTACCTAGGGACTTTCCAAAAGTTGCCTCATTAACATAACAATAAACACCTTCATTGCTCTCATCACTTAGGAAATCCCAAGGGTTTTATTAGTTGTGCCAGGAGGAGCAGGGACAAAAACCAAATATTTATTTCTTATTATAAATCATAGTATCACAATCTAATAACAGCTTCAAAGTACACAAAGCAAAAACTGAGAGAATTGCAAGGAACATATGCAAATTCACAATCACGGAGATTTCAATGTCTCTCAGTAATCGATAGAACAAGGAGAGAGAAAATCAGTAAGGATACTGTAGCCTTCGTGCTGCTAACCCACTAGACCTGACATCACAGAGCATTAACACCAACAATAGTAGAAAATACATCTTTTTCAGATGCATACAGAACATTTACCAACTATATTCTGGGCCGTAAAACAAATGTCAGTAAATTTAAAAGGATTCACATGATACAAAGGATGTTTGCTGATCAAGTGATAGTAAATTATAAATTGGTAACAGAAAGATATCTAGATAATCCGTCAAATGTTTAAAAATTAAATAACCCATGTCTAAATCACCCATGGGTTAAAGAGGAAATTTGAACTTAAAGAAAATGAAAGCATAGCATATCAGAATTTATGAAGGGAACTTAAATACTTAGGGGGGTACTTGGTACTTAAGGGGAAATGCATAGCACTGAACACCTCCATGAAAAGGAGTGGTCATTAATTGATGACTTCAGCGTGTACTTTAAACTAGAAAAGCAAATGCAGAGTAGGCATAAAAAAGGAAATAAAGGGGGGTGGGGAGAGGAAATAACAGGAATCAAAGAAATAGAAAAGAGAAAAATAGGGAAAAGCAATGAAATCAAAAGATGGTTCGTTGAGCAGATCAATACAATCTCCAGCCTGACTGATCAGGAGAAAAGGCACAAATTACAAAGGAATGAGAGAGAGACCATTACTATAAGTTCTACAGATACTAAAAGGATAATAAGAGAATAGTATGTGCCAAAATTCAACAACTTAGATGAAATGGACAAACTTCTTTCTTTTTTTATTTTTTTAAGATTTTCTTTATTTGAGAGAGAGAGAGCATGAGCAGTGGGGAGGGGCAGAGGCAGAGGGAGAGGGAGAAGCAGACTCCCTGCTGAGCAGGGAGCCCGAGGTGGGACTCCATCCCAGGACCCCGGAATCATGACCTGAGCGGAAGGCAGATGCTTAACTGACCGAGCCACCCAGCTGCCTGAAATGGACAATTTCTTAAAGGACAAACTACCAAAGCTCACTCAGGAAAAGTAGAATGTAAAATTTTACATTTCCAAAATGGAGAACATTTTAGCAGTTTCTTTAAAAGTTAAACATCTATCATATGACCCAACCATTTCACTCTTAGGAATTTATTCAAAAGAAATAAATTTGGTCTAAAACTTGTACCAAATGTGGTAACTATATTTGTGAAAGCCCTTAATGGGAAATAAAAACAGTTGAATGGATGAACAAATGTGGTATATCCAGACTATGGGATACTATTCAATTAAAAAAAAATAAGGAATGAACTATTGGTATATGCTGTAACATGGATATGAATCTCTAAGGGAAAGAAGCTAAACAAAGCACACACTATAAATTTATTTATATAAAATTCTAGAAAATACAATTAATTTATTGTGACAGAAAACAGGTCATTGATTGCCTGGAAATGAAGGGATGGAAAAAAGGAATTATAAAGAGGCATGAGCATTTTGGGGTGATAGAACTGTCCATTACCTTGTCTTATTATTTTGTGGGTGTATACAACACAAAATTAATTGCTGTATACTTCAAATACATGCAGTTTATTCTATGTTGATTATACCTCAATAAAGCTGTCGTATATTTTTTTTTAAGTGAAGGCAAAATGAAAACATTTTGGACAATCAAAAGCACAATTTGTCATGATCAGATCAACACTGTTAAGATATGCCAAAGGAAAGTTCTTCAGCCTGAAGGAAAATTATACCAGAAACCCAGATCTATAAAGGGAATGAAGAACACCAAAAAAATAATAACTGTATGGGTAAGTAAAAATATTTTTCTCATGTTTAAATTTTTTTGAAAGATAATTTAAAAAAAGAAAATAAGTAAATTTTTAAAAAAGATGATTGATGAAAGCAAAAACAATGTATCTTAATATAACATGCAGAACATGTATGACAATAAAACACGAAAGACTGGAAGGGAGAAATAAAACAGACTGTTGTAAGGTTTTTATATTATATGCAAAGTGGTGTATTATTTCAAGTAGACTATAGCAAGTTAAAGATGCATACTGTAAATCATACAGCAGTGACTACATCTGAGCATAGCTAGGAAGTCAGTAGCAGAAGCAAACCGGAATCCTAAAAGATATGCAATTCAAAAGAAGGCCAGAGAAGAGAAAAAAGAGGGAACAGATGGGACAAAAAGAAAATATCAAGATGGCAGACAAAAATCCAATTGTAGCAATAATTGCATTAAATGGAAACGGCTCAATACTGCAATTAAAAGGCAGAAACAGTATTGATAAAATGAAGACCCAACTATACTCTATGTTTTATGTCTAAACATGAAAGAGAGATAGGTTAAAATTAAAAGAATAGAAAAATAAATGCAAAACTAGTAAGAAAGCTGGAATGGGTACATTAATATCAAAGTGGACTTCAAGTCAAGGACTATGGCAGTAAAGAGGGACATTACATAATAAGAAAAGGGTGAATTATTAAGAAGACAACAATCCTAAATCATACAGAGCTCAAAATGAAGCAAAATTGACAAAACTAAAAGGGGGAAATAGACAAGTCCACAATTAAGGTTGATTTCAACACTCTTTTCCCAGTAATTGATAGAACAGAACAAGAAAATCAGCAAAGATCTAGAAGACTTGAACAACAGTATAAACCAAACTGATCTAATCGAACACTCTTTATTGAACACTGTATCCAACAACTGCTGAATACTATTGTTAAATAACAAAAATTCAACCAAGTAAATTTTAAACATCTAATTGGCTTTTATTGAACAATTCATGAATTGGCAGTGTCCCATCTAGGAAGTAGAGGATAGCTCCAAAGGGCTACAGAAAAGGAAAGGTTTTTAAAGGCAGGACAAGGAAATCGTAAACAGGAAAAAGGATTATTTCAGGTGAGGTCACCTTCCTTTGGGGAACAAAAGAATCTTATTAGGTGGATTGCTTCATCTTCCTTTGGCAAATGGGGGAGCCCATGTGACAGATAACCTTATTGCTGCTGACCAGAAAATTCCTGACATGTTAAGACTACATTTCTGGGAGAGGTTGAAATGGCAACTAAGTTAAGTATTACACCCTGGTTTGTTGATGTGGCCTGACATAAATGACTCCCTTCTCAGCCTGTGATTTTTTCTTTTTAACACTACTCAAGTGCCCATAAAACATTCACTATGATGGACCACAGTCTGGCCCGTAAAACAAGTCTCAATAAATTCTAGAGTTAAACTCATACAGAGTACTTATGACCATTATGGAACTAAATCTGAAAATAACAAAATGATATCTGGAAAACCCCCAAAGATTTAGAAATTACACACACTTTTATGTAACCCATGGTTCAAAGAAGAAATCACAACTGAAATTAGAAAATGTTTTAACTGAATGATAATGAAAACATCAAAATTTGTGGGATGCAGCTAAAGCATGCTTAGAGGGAAACACATAGCTTTAAATGCTTTTGTCATAAAAGAAAGTGTAAAATCAGTGGCTTAAGCTTTCATCCTAAGCAACTAGCAAATTTAATCCAAATAAGTAAAAGGAAGGAAATAATCAGCAAAAAACAATGGAAGAGAAAATGGCCATAGAATAAAGAAGAATAAATTAGAACAAGAGCTGATTTTTCCAAAAAAAAAGATCAATAATAGACATACCTTCAGTTTGACTGACCAAGACACAGATTACCAAAGTCAGAAATGAAAACAGACATTGAACGGATAAGAGACACACTTTATGCCAATAAACTGAAACTTAGAGGAAATGGACAAACTCCTCAAAGACATAAAAGACAAAAATTGACGTAATAGAAAATATAAATAGCTCCAGATCTAAATTGAGTTCTTACTTAAAAACCTTGTCATGAAACACATCTGCACCTAAGAATCACAGCATTGCATAAAACTTGAGGCCTCCTAATCCTTTCCTTCCCAAGGAACCCCCCAAGAAAAAAGGACTCTAATTACAGGACAAAACACAGAAGTCTTCAAGGCCATGAAATTGGGCAATGGTAGTGGGGGAGCTTTTGGTAGGATGATCAGAAGTCAAAAAGCTCTTAAATAATCTTTTGTCTGCCATACAGCTAGTGTATGATGGGCCTCACACTGTCTCTTGTGAGCGGTATAAATTACTTTGGAATGCAGAGCAAGACTAGAGAAGGGGCCAAAAGGGAAGGACTCCTCCAATAGACATCTGGACAGAATAGGATACTTCACAGGTGTTTGGCCTCCAGCGGACTCTACCTTGTAATACTATTCATTGCCTAGAATGCCTTAGGTACAAGCAGCTCTCTGGAACAGGTAGTGGAACTGGCCAATTGAAGAGTCAAGGTTCAGAAAACTCTATTAGAGCCTAATACCAACAAATACTGGGAGATTCAATGAGTTCAGACATGCCTTGGCAGTTAATTAAAATGGAACAGAGATTAGAATCTCAATCTCAATTCAGTGTCCTTTTCCCTCCACCTACTGCCAACTGCCTCTGATCAAAATTTTGCACTGGAGTTTTTCATACTCAAACTGGGCATTTCCTGTCAAGCGTGGGTATTAATCAGTTCATTATTGAGGAAAAAAAAGGGGGGAGGGGTCACTTAGCATAGTACCTGGTGCACAGTAAATGCAGGGCAATCTTAGCAAAATTATGCCTTATTTTTGGCCTCTTAATTGAGAAAGATTAGCTTTATATGGTGATTAATGATTAATTTACAAATACTAATCTTGGGTAGATAATTTGCAGCGTGGCGGTAGTGGCGGTGATATGGAGACTGAGTGGGAATGGCAATCTGAGTACAGTGTAGGAAAAGGAAAAATATCTTCTAAGTTCTTGAGTCGGATCCCTGTGACATAAGAGAGCAACAAGAGAAATGCACACAAATATATTAATAGAAATTTTACATGATACAGGAGCCCTCATAAGGAAATGAAGACCCAACCAGATGGTTAAACCTGTTTTATGCTAGGTTTGATGAAAACTGGAAAGTCATGGAAAGATATGCTAGAACAGAGTATGGGCTGTGTGTAACACACTGGGGCCAACTCAGCAAGGCCTGTTTGCTCAGAGTCCTCTTCTGTGTCCCTTTGTCTTTGGAGGTAAGGATGCTCCTTTCCTGAGTACAGGGGCGGCCTTCTCACATTAGGGCTTGTGACCTGCTTCAGGGGAAGGTCAGAGGATTCTTCTTGCACACGCCATTTCTCAAATTCTTTCAGCTTAAAATATACACGATGCTAAGGTGCCATATTATGGGGTATCACATCCTGAACCCCATCAACAGTCATTTACCCTTTATTTTCAATTTACAGAAATACTCATGCAAAAAGACTGTATAAACTCAGCAGAAAACCCACCTGCAGAAAAGGACCCAAAACTTGCACTGTCCTTCCCATTCTTGAGCCTGCCTTTAATCAGGCAAACCAAAACCACGGTTCTGCCTCTCCTTTCTTTGACTAGATTGGTAACAGCACAACATGTGATTTTTGTTTTCCAGAAGAAAGAATGGGAGGGGTCAGCAAAGAAGTCAAGGTGGGCTCACTTACTCAAGAGCATCTGCTAAGAAAAGAACTTTACACTAAGATTTGTTCCATCTAACCTAATGCCAAATAATAAAGCTTTCCTCTCTTCCTGTCAAACCAGCAAACTTTGACTCAAGCAGGGATCTAGTAGTTTTGAGTTCTCGTTGGTTCTTTAATCCCTCTCCGGAAAGAGTATTGTAGGGGAGGAAAATAATATTCTTTCTAAGTTCTTAGCTGAGACCCTTGTAATAAAAAACAGATTAACAAGAGAAAACAGAAATTTATTAACGTGTACACCTTATGTACACATGGGAGATACTGAGAAACTCCCCAAAATGGCTTAGAATTCAGGCTTAAATATCATATTAATAGGAAAAGGGGAGGGATGATGTAGACGTCTCAGGGAAGAGTGATTTTTAGGAAAGATGAATGGGCCCGCAGAAGAGCAGGTGGGAAGTAGGACAGTTGTGGCAAAGTTCATCTGGCTGTTTTTTCTAGTCTCTTCTGTGATAAGAATCAATTTTCCCTGGTTGATGAAACTCTCAGGGAGGGGATTTATGATTTATGACAAGTGTGTTCCTTGTAGAGGATCTGTCTTCAGGCAGATAAGGGGAGCTCAAAGAAAGCGTCTAACTGTATTTGCTGCTTTTAAAGTGCCTACCCAACTCAAAACAATCAGGATGCCCAAGTGGCATACTTTGAGGTGGTATATTCTGCTACCCCTCAGTACCATAGCATATTGGGCTTGACACCAGGAGGAGCAATGTTCATTTTTAAAACTAATTTGAAGGGGGCGGTTCGGGGTCCACACCATGGCTCCTTCCAGGAATTGAGTGAAAACCACGGCAGGACGCACAAAATGTTTTCCTTATTCTCTATTCCCAGTACAGGTATGACCACACACTGAACTATGCAACAGGTCTTCTCAAACCTCTCTTCCAAGGTTGTATTTTATTTGAAATGCAAACAATAAAGGTGGGTTTTGTTGCCTCTGAAACACAAGTCACAGCAAAGCACAATCCGCTGTTTTAATACCTTGCTAAAAAGAAATGACACTTTTATTTTCCACTGTTTTATTATAAAAATCAACATTTCATTTGTTACAACTCAGCTTATTGTAATAATCAAAAGGGAATTTATACAAGGTATTTTTATACAGTTTACAATTAAAGCACTTATTTTACAAAAAGGGGGAAGTGAATAGTGGACAAGGGCTGACCAAATGTTGGCCATTAAAATATAAATACATCCTTGCAAAGCACCATCGTACCAAAGTCCATGAACAAGAAACACCAGCTGACTTTAAGACAATAACAAAGATTAAAGCTTAAGAAAAAATTTAAAAACACAAAGGATAAACATCTGAAAGCAGCACCAGATCCTTCACTTGCAAATAAGGCTAGTCCAGCTTAAGCTTCTTGGTATCCTCTTAACTCTTTTCAAATTTTCCTACTAACCCCAGATATTTAATTTAATGTAAAATTAGATTTATTCACTTTCTTTTCTTTTTAAATTCATATTTAGGTATACCTATCTAGATAGACAGATCTATATATATATATATATTTATATCCCTGCCCTGCTTATATTTGTTTAAAAAAAATGGACAGTTAAGCATAAGCAAAAGCACATTGTCTCTAAATCTTTGGTGTAAACTTTTGGGTAAACCCTAGGTAATGGTGAAAATCTACAAGTTAGTTTTTGTTAGGTCTATATTCTGAGTACAAGAAATCACATAGTATTTTATAGTTGTATCTGTAAAGTCATGAGGATTTTTTCCAGCAATAAACTTAATAATAGCTTAAGGATGCCTTATGAGAAAGAAAAACTGAGTAAAATTTACCTGGACTGAAGGAGGGTGAAGTAGTCAGTAAGAATATTAGATCTTACTGACTACCCCCCTTCTAACTCAGGTGCAGGCTTAGTTTGAAGAGATGCAGAATCAAGTCCAACGGAAATATCCTGAGTTATATGGATTCACAAAGCTCCTAATTTAAAAATTTTAAACTATAAATGTAAAATGTTATCCCCTAAAACTGAAATTTTCAAAAGCCAAAATTTGGGACTATTATGAAATGATGCCATCCCAGAAGTCAGAACCACACATATGCTACCAGTACTTTCTGAAATCATCTGTTATTTCTCTTGGCTCATTTTAGGCTTCGGATAAAGAAAGGAATACCAAATAAAATTAAACTTGAGTTTAAGAATTCTGAGAACATGTTTTAAACACCACTTGATTATAAACTTCTGACTCAGTCCCTGTCTACACTTAGTGTATAGTCTCATTTGTGGATGCCCACACATTGGTTGGCCAACTGATATTCACATACTCATAGCCACACTCCAAACATACTATGTATGTCATTATACAGACTTAAGCTTATTAAAAGCCTGGGGTATGAAAAGCCCAAGACTTTTGTTTCTCAATTTTGTTAGATGTGTAATGGTAACCAATACGCAGCTCTTATGGCGTGCAAATCAATGAAGTGGCAAGTTTCCCCTGCAAGAGAAAAAGCAATTTTAAAAACTACGTTTCTAGGAATCGAATCTAGGCACAGGACTCCACTAGCACAACTATCACAGAGAAGCAGGAGTCTATTATGATTGCTGGTATCAGGTTACATAAACATACAAAGATGCATGAATAGGCTAGGTAAGCCACAGCTACTAACTGGGCTCGAAGTATTCTTCATTAATAGGCGTTGATGGCAAAACAAAAAGATTTTCCCCAAACCTAATCGCTACCTAATGCAGATGGTGGTTATTTTTATATATTATCAAAGTTGGAATTGGCCTTATATAAATTACTGACTTTAGAGTATTTTAAAATGAACAAATACAATCCTCAATTCATGCTAAAATTTTACTGCTCAAAAGCCCTGCCCCCAAATTATTGGCCTGTTAGATGAAAATGTAAAGTCTTCATTTCTAAATATATATGATTCCTTTAGAATAGCTGTTCTCAAGGGTCATATATCACAAAGTATTTTATATTAAAATTAAAATCATTAAAATAACTCTTAGTTTTCTGCTAGACAGACAGCATCTCACATATGCTACTACAGAAGAGGGGCAGCAGGCGTCAAAGGCATAATAAAATTTCATGAAAGAAAAACTAATACTGAGAAATTCTATCCCTTAACTCTGCTTTTTCTTTTGACTATGTCATTATCTGATTTAAGCAGCAAAATTCCTTGGGCCACTGTTCAGAAGACCAGGGCTCTGAAGGAGGCAAGTTCAAAATTATGAAAGTTCTGAGTTAGAAAGACCACCTCAGTGAAGCCTAGTCTACTATACAGGGCAGAGAGGGTACGCTGTGCTAGAGTTCTTTTCTCAGATAATTTTAATCACACCAGTAAACAGGCATACTGTAAGACATGTTCAAAATTAAATACCTTAGTATTTAAGGAATCTAATAACACTTTATTCCTTTTTACCTCATGGATAATGAATAGAGCAATACACCAGATTCCAAACCTTTTTCCACTTTTTCCCCTGATTTGTGCTCATGTTTATTTTTTACTTTCAGTTTTTCCAATTAAATCTCATGTTTAATACTCAAGAGAGTTTACCTAAGCTTAACTGTCCATGTAACCCAAGGGCCAATCTTTCCTGAATTTTGATAATTCTCTCATTTAAAGGTACCCTCCCCAAAATAATAAGAATGCATCTCAACTACCCCAGAAAGAGGATTCTGAGATTAAGCGGAACTGCCTTCAAATAATTTCAAACAAATTGGCACACAAATCAGTATTTTGCAAGAAGAGGCCATTGCCATCGCAGTACAAGCACTTGGACTGAGATATAACAAGGCAATATTCTTCTTAATTCGTTATAGTGCAAGTTTCCACATGGGAAGCCCACTGGATAAAGATGCACATTAAAAAATGTAAACATATAGAATTCTCAAATTCTAATTGATACCCAGTTATTGCTAACCTTTCCATCTTCATTTAAGCATCAAAGGCCCTCGTGTCACAGAATGCAACTCCAGTGTCCATTCTGTTAGACTGTGAGCACTTTGTCCACCAACAGGAAGAGTTAATGCTTGTTTGACTGAAATGCAAGACACTGATGGATCACCATTTATGTGCAAAATCAAGTGCACCTGATTCATATAAGGTGTCCCCAACAATATAAGCATTATTCTGAAACCACATTTTTTTCTCTTTAACAAGTTTCCTTAGGTATTTTTAATTGCTTAAAAAGTTACTTCACCCCTGCCAAAATTCTAAATCTTTTCTTCCATTGTTTTCTCTTGGGCCCTAAAATCCAGAGAGGCCTCAGCAAGACAGAATTAAAAAAAAAAAAAAAATCATTCTGTAACTAACTGACCAACAACTGTTAAAGCAAAAAACATTAGTGTAAAAAACACATTCAGTTTTAGCAGAGAAGTGCTGGAAAAGCAGGAAACTAACTTGTGGCAAGGTGGCAGAGCAGTGCTAGAATCATCCCACATGTCAGCCCTAAGAGCTGAAGATGCAGCAGCCCAAGGACCACGCAGGTCAGGCAGATGACGTAAGAGCCTTCCATTATTCCCCTCCACCCAAGTTCTGACAGCTGAGAAGTTTTTAGTTGGCCTTCTCATTTAATCCATATTGGTAAATTTGTTAAATCACCTTAATCCATAATGGGATAAGAGAGAACACACACAAATATATAGAAGGTGAGTATAAGAATAATTTGTGGATAATTTGAAAACAATCTAACATTCACATTGGGTAACAGGAAGATATTAAACTCACGTCACACGTTAAGAGGTATGTATGTAGACATCATTCTGAGAAAAATTGGCCTAAAGAACATGAAAATGTCATAAACAGTTAATAAAGGGAAAACCTAATAACAAAAAATTCTCTTTTTAAATAGATTGTCTCTAACCGGAACATATTTAAATGTTTTACTAGGAAAAATATATATATATAAATGATTTCATATTGTGTTATTATATGCTGAAAGTACTGCAAGGATATATGATTAATTTACAACAAAAACATAATGGTTAAATTTGTAATTCTTAAACATTGCCTATATGTGTTGTAAAAAGAGATTTTAATGAGCACTAAAACAATCTTGGAAGAGGAGCAATAATATGTCTAACCTTTGATCATTATGCAAAAACAGCAAATTGAAGAGCTAAGCCTACAGAGGAATGGAGCTAGTAGAAATATTAAAGTGAAACCTTAATTTAGAAAATTCCATTTAATCAATCCTCAGATAAAAAGCTGTGAATAAATCATGATATCTTGGCAAAATGGCCTACAAAGCTGCTGGGGGAGGAAGCAAGGTAAAAACACCTAGAGAAAAAATTAATTCTTTTGACAGAGGTTGTGGGTTCTAAGGTAGGGACAGAAGACTTGCACACGCAGAGAGCCCCACACCATCTCACCGGACAACGGATCTCCTACAACAGCAACACCCAGAAGGGATTTTTATAAATACCTATTTTCCTCACTAAAATAATTGGATTCCTAGAGAAAACAAAGCCCTTTGTCCAAAGTCAGTTTTAATTCCTTTTTTTTTTCCTTTTGTGATTTCTTAAACTTGTTGGCCCTCAAACGTGAGTTAACATGAAGGCTATTTGGCTACTTCCAAGTATCTATGGTTTGCTGCTCTGAGATGGACTTACATTTTTCTTCTTCTCTCTCTCTCTTTTTTTTGGTATCAATAAAGCCCAGACATTCCTGGTCAGTGATGCCTTTATTATTCCTGTTTCCTTTGTACTCAGTCACTTCACTGGGTTTAAGGCATGCTTTGTGTATTTAGTTTGCAAAAATAAAACTTTTAGTACAAATTTATTTTTTATACAAATTTTTATGGCACAAGCAGCAAATCTGCTGTTTTAAGAAAATATATAAATATCCTTTTCTTCTGTACAAATATCTCCAGTATTCCCTACCCATTTATAATTTTTAACTGTACATGGTCTGCCTCATCTTTCTCTAATAGCTCCCTCCCCCCCTCCAGATCTCAACCAAATTTGTATTTACATTTTTGCATTGGAGGCAGTCAGAGGAGGAGGGCCCCTCCTCAGGAGGAGTCTGTACAGGGAGAGGGCGGTGGTGGGTAGAGGTGATGAGAGTAGCTCCTCTCTGTGTATGGAGAAGGTGGGCAGCTTTCATAGTTCTCTTCTGCTGACAGGTATTGGCTTCGGGGTGTGGGAGGTGGGGGCACAGGCTCTGAGTCATAGTTCAAGTCACTAGTGTAGCCCTTGGCTGTTGCCACTGAGGTCATTCTCCGGCTGGGAGCATAGTCACTGTCACAAACATCTGTGCTGCAGGGTGTGGTAGGGGGTGCAAAGTGCCGGTAGCTGTACGGCCTGTAGCTGGTATGGGGGAAATCAAGAGAAGCAGACACTTAGTTTTACAGAAAAGCAGTGGTCCCTATCAGAATACAGAGTATTAGATGTAAACTTCACTCTGAAGATAATACACTACTACAATTTAAATTTATACAGACCAGGAGGCAATTTGCAATGGTCAATTAAAGGAGGAAGACAGCATGTATTTCATATTTGCAAATAAAATGTGACTAGAGGCATTTAAAAACTGATAGAATGGGAATGCAGAGGTAAACTCAACCTAGGCTCTTGATGTGCTCTTATACCTTGCAGTTAAACCGTATCACTGAATAGCAAAGAACTACTCAAATACTTAATGATCATCTCCGGAAAATCTGTTCTACATTTTGCATTTAGTCTATACTGTGGACAGACGGACCTCACCAATTTCTGCTCTTCCACAGTCTGTGAGAAGACTGGGTCTTCACATATTTGATCCTACTCAATCATGTTAGTATTCCTTTAACATTCTTTAACTGCTCTATAATTTACCTAACGAATAATTTAATGATGTCTGAAGACTTTATTCTCTCTTTAAAACAAATATTGTGCAAGCCATGCTGAATTTTGGTAGACAGCGTAAGGGGTGTATCTATCCCATTACTGTTACTATCAGTAAAGAGAAAGTGCTGTGGTTTGGGGGAAAGAGTTTTGATCCCCTGTGTACAGACAAGCATACTGTCCTAACAACAAAATGATCAATTCTAAATATCCATGTAAGACCAGTGTATTTTCTAATATGTATTTCAGAGACCTAATTTATTTCTTATACTTGTGGTTCTACCTTTTCAAATAAGCTACAGTTGTTAATCAAGTCTGCGGCATGGCTAACTAATAAAAAAGGAACTGAGAAGACATGAACACACTAATGAAAAGAAGAGCTAAAAGTGCTGGCCTTTCTAGCCTTTCTACTTCTGTCCGTAACCTCATATACCACTTATATTCCAAATATCGTAAAGCTGATCTTATTTCATATTCATCCCAATCAAGGTTTCTTCATATGCTTTGTCATCAAAGTGACTACAATAGAGGGGCAGGACCATGGGTAAAACTGAATTAAACAATCCATGAGAGACCCAGTGCTACAGAGCTCCACAGGATACTATCCCAAATATAAACCATTTGCTATCACCCAGGGTTTGCCTCAAAAGAAATGGCTGCCAAAAGACCAGAAGTTACATGACCTGCTGACCAGGTTCTCAAGCGTTTTACTACCAATATTGACATGATGTCACAGTACTTTTTAGGTTTTATCTTTCTGTCCCATCAGGCACACTGAGTCTTGGTGAAATTTCTTGGCTCAACATTTAAAAGGCCCAACACTTCCATTTTCATGGGGTGGGGGGGGGGAGAAACCCAGTTAAGAGAAAAGGAAATAAAATTAGCAAAATTCTTTTATTCTTTTATGTTCCAGGCTGGACAAAAATCTCAACAAATGATGAAAAGTGTGACTCAGAAGAAAGAAACTGGGCTTAATCTGAGACTTGGGAAATGGTCAAATAAATGTTTTTGATGCAATTATGTTCATTTTAATCGAACAATGTTTTATTCAATTTAAATAAATTAATTTTTCATTTATTTATTTATTTCTTAAGTAGGCTCCCTGCCCAATGCAGGGCTTGAACTTATGACCCTGAGATCAGGAGCTGGATGCTCTACCAACTGAGCCAACCAGGTGCCCCAAAGAAATTCATTTTTTAAAAATAAAATTTTAGGTCCTTCATTTTGTTTTTTCAGTTTACAGGTTTCTGCTTCCTATTTTGGCTTTTTAGAACAAACTAGTGGCAAGGAAAGCAACATTTACAATACAACATAAAAACATCACCCAGAATCAAGCCTGTCTCAAATAGTCTTACCTATAAATTGAAATGCGAGTTCTGAATAAGATACTGTTAACAGTTTCACCTGGTTTCTATTTATCTGTAAGGTCGTATCAGGACAATTTGACTAGAAGTCTAGGAAACACCTTAACTAGAAGATAAAAGGCACTGGAGGGATGCCAATAAACACAGCACTCAGCATTTAGAGACTACCAAGCTGTTGACTCGCTGCTGGCCTTTGAAAGAAGATGGAAAGAGTAAGGACATAATACACTAGTACTTCACCTGCTCATACGCTCTAAGACACAAATCAGCAGAAAGGCATAATTTCCCCCTTTCTGTCTTACAAATATATTTCATTTATTTTACCGAGTCATGATTTAGTCCAAGGAATTTTATGAGAAATTTTTCATTCCAGATTGTAAGAAAGTATGTGAAGCAACGGCTAACTTCAGTTTCTCTCCACTTCTCTCGAGTTCTGTGCTCTTAGTCCCCCTGCTATTTACAGCTCTCACAACTCTCTGAAGGTAGGTTTGACTGACAGTCTACGAACGGGTTATTGGATAGCCTTAAGTCAACAGACTATCAATCAAACCTAACTTGAGCAGTAACCTATTTTGAGATCAGTTATTTTGGTGGGTAACTTCTCCTTAGAATACTGCCAAAAAATTAGAGGCTCTAAAAGCCAGCATTTGTGAGTCTCTTTACAAAAATGTATAATGCCCGAAAGAAAAGGATGTGTGATAGGGGCAACATTAGCATTACCAAGACAAGATGCCTATTCTCTCTCAGTGACCATCATCTACTTACGCAGGGCTACATCAAACCCACAACCAGAATATTTCTTTCTTCTAATAAATACTTTGATTATACTAGAGAAGATATGTATTACCTGTAGGACCTATGAGTGGAAGGACTATTCGAAGAATAACCAAATTCCATAGTGTAATGTGATCGCTCTGTGGCTGGGGATGGTGGAGGGTTCAAAATCTAAATGGAAAAATAATTAAATTATTAAAATAACAATAGTCTATGACACATAAAGAACATTAGACTCTTTTATATGCTCTTCCTTCATCTGTCTGTATTCCTTTCCATTACACAATTAGCACAATCTTTCTTTCCCAAAGAACTGATCTCAAATAGTGCTTTAGGAGTGGGGCTCTCCTCTCCCTAAGACACAGTTTCATCACGGCTAAACAGTGCAATGTGGTAAGAAGGAAATCTGTAACTCACTGGTTTAAGTTCAGCACAGCTGAGTTCTGATTGTTTTTTAATTACAAATGTTTAGAGAAACATTACTGACTTAGGAGAAATACCAGATGTGCTTCCTTTTTTGGAGAGGTCACAGAATGTATATCCTAAGCCTCTCAGGAGATAGTATTCAGTAGTTCTACTTTTATCCAAACTATGAAATTACTGCCTAGTGCTTTCAAATATGTTACCACACAGTCAGCTTAAAGATTTAGACTTAAGAGTCCTTGTAAATCCTACCCATGAGCCCTATATGCCTAAATTCCACACTAAAAAACTTTACATTACCATCACTGAGTACCCCCATTTAAGTTAAAAATCTAGGATCCTATTTATCTTAGCAATCAAAGTGAAACAAAAGAAAATAGACTGCTTACTGCAGGGAAGTAAGTGCCTTTGGTGCTTGAAGAACTACTCGATGATGCTCCTGTGACATGAGCTCGGTCGTAAGGGGGTCCACTGCTTCCCCCCATGATACTTAGGGAGCTGATCATTGATTTACCTCGAGACATTCCTAAAATGAAGGAGGATAAATACTGAAGATGAATAAGATCTATAAAAATTATTTCCACGCATAAAATATTTTTACTCAATACTAGGATTACAAATACCAATAGCCAAATAGTTTGATTTTAAAACAATTTATGCCCTCTTTTCCTAATAATAATTGAAAATACGTATGGAGAAGGGAAATGAATGTTCTCTAGAAGTAAACACTTCTACTGAGAGCTGGCCTAGAACAAGGCCAACTAAATAGCTCCCATCCCTTCTGTCCAAGGATAGAAGCAGAGCTCTTCAAAGTAAGTTTTCAACCTTAGAGGATTTGCAGAAGAAAGACTATGGGGAGTGGAGGCTGTGAAGCAGGATAGATTAAACAACAGATTTACTCAAGAGGAAACGAAATCCACTTTTAAGGGCATTAATACAAAGTACAGAAGATTACTTCTTCATCTACTGGACACAAATGTTGTTGGAATCACAACCACCAATGCTAAAGAAGAAATTCTATTATTTTCCACGTGACTTCCCATATTCCACTATCTGAAAATAGGTATAGCAACAAGGAATCATTATCATCAACAGTTTCAAAATCGTATCTGTTTTCTTAGATTTACACCCAGAATAAGTTCTACTTTCTGAGAGCTTTTGCTTGACACTTCCTTCTCCATATTCATTTAAAAAAGGGCTTCTTTTCACTATGGACACCAGAAGACACTGAAAAGAAAGCCATACTTCCCTGGAGCAATTTGGTCTACCCAAGTACACAGAATTTCTGGCTACCTGGCTATGCCTAAACAAACCCTATAAGATAATATAGCCCTCCTGGCTATCACCCAGCTATTTCCAAATCTTTGCTGAAAAGGAATCTTTATTTTATTTTTTTACCACCTTTAATTGCTGGGCTCAGTAGTACTGAGGTCGCCTGGTAGTGCACCTAAAGGACCTGTGGTTTATGACTCTTCACCAAATGTCTAGCTATTCACTTTCAGGAGAGAACATCCAGAAATGCAGTGGATGTAGTACGTGTGATAAATGTAGTCAGTATGTATAAACGTGTGTATTATGTATTTGCTTTATAACCTTTTATAAAAAGAAACAGTGCTAAAAGTAAAGAGAACATTTGTTCTTGAGAATTTTTTAAACCCAAATTTTTTAAAACCAAAGTAGTCTAGTTTGAAATAGACTCTAGGCAATATCTTATTTCCATAATGGAAAGTTGGCCATCCTGCCAGGATCCCAGACTTGATTCTCAATGGATCAGTCTTCACTCACCTGGAAGAGATCCTGACAAAGAACTTGGATGTGGCACATAACCAAGGGGCACAGAAGCTGGTCCATGAACGACATAGTCATTAGTCATGGTTTCCCCATCCCCCTTCATACGTGGACACAACATTCTCTGGCAGATAAAGTATATGGTTCCAGACACAAAAATGGTGACAATTACTCCAACAACGGAACCAACTGTGTTGGTGGCCTGTGGAGCTGGTTCCTCAGTTGGATCTGAAATGAGAATGCAGTACAGTTATATAATGGAGAAACAACTGTAGACTCAGAATAGTTATTAAAAAGAGGACTTCTGAGTAGAATGTGAGCTGGTGAAGACACTCACAAACATTTTTTTGTTTCTATAAATACATATACACCATACCCCATTGAGTATACAGGTAAATATCATTAGCAATCAAAATGAACTATCTTTAAGTGAAGACAGAAATAAAATACATTGAAAAGTATATCTATAAATTGATAAAAACAAAGATGTAAGTGAATCATACATTTAAGCATCATTAAGTTCTAAATACAAAGATAGGGGTCGCCTGGGTGGCGCAGTCTTTAAGCATCTGCCTTCGGCTCAGGGCGTTATCCCAGCGTTCTGGGATTGAGCCCCACATCAGGCTCCTGGGCTAGGAGCCTGCTTCTTCCTCTCCCACTCCCCCTGCTTGTGTTCCCTCTCTCACTGGCTGTCTCTGTCAAATAAATAAAACAAAATCTTTAAAAAAATAATAAAAAAATAAATACAAAGATAAAATTTATCCTACTTCATTTTGTATATCATAAAATAACACGGTTATTATGAATTTTAGAGAAAATTTTAGGGCCAAAAGGGATGGACCTAGGAAAGTCATCAAATGTTTTACCAGGCATAATGAAGAAGCCAAAAGCAGCTCTGAGCTTGATTTTAGGTTTGAAAAGTGACATACAGGCCTGGTGAGATTAGAAGCTAAAGAGAGCATTAGCTCTCAGGCCCAATATGCTGGTGCCTTCAGGGTGAATCTATTGCCTGAGGGCAAGAAATGTAAGGTCTCTGATACTTCAGTACTTACAAAGCCCAGAGCCTGAGAGCAATAGAGGAAGACCCTGCCCATGGCATTCACCTTCCTGAGCTATCTGAGGCTTTAGAAGCAGGGGGCATCAATATTACAGGTAAACAGTAAAAGGGCTCGTCAAGTTTAGAGCATTACTCTTCTATTTAGAAGGAAAAATCCTTCCATTCTGAACAGTCAGATTATATCTCACACTGCAGATCTTTTATATATATATAATTTTTTTATTTATTTATTTATTTATTTATTTATTTATTTATTTATTGAGAGAGCGTGCGAGAGGCGAGAGTGTGAGTGGGGAAGAGGGGAAGAGAGGGAGGGAGAGGGAGAGAATCTAAAGCTGACTCCCTGCTGAGCACAGAACCCTACAAGAGGCTCAATCTCATGACCCTGAGATCATGACCCGAACTGAAATCAAGACTCAGATGCTTAACCGACTAAGCCACTCGGGCCCCATAAACTGCAGATCTTTTAAAAACCTTCCTTCTGCTTCGTATTACCTTAAATCTCCCACGCCCACAGCTAAACTTGCCCTTTGATAGATTAAACAAACGAGAAAAAAATGCTATCACTAAGTTACAGGGTACACAGGGGTTTCCACCTACATATTCGTCTGTGGACTCTGGGGAACATTTTTCCCTAGTCCTTGTGAGCAGCCATCTATCTTTTTTATTCCTTTCCAGTGCCTTGGCATTGCTTTCCAATGCCAACCTTCAAGAAAGAATAGTTTATACTCACTATCCCCAATTCTTAGTCTCTGGGTCACATCTTAACTCACGGAAATCAGGATTCTACCCTCACGGCCACAGAGAAACCTGTCTGGCAAAGGTCACTAAACTCTTCATCTTACCGACCTCTCCCTCTCCAAACATTCTATACCGATGGCTCCTGTTTTCTTCTCAAAAATGTCTCATCAATATCCTTCCGAGATACCACTCTCTTAGTTTTATTATCTCTGATTATTCTTTTTGTTTCCTTTGTTGGCTTCCTTCTCTTTCATCTCTTAAGTGCAGCTGCTTGCTAGAATTCTATGTCCCGCTATTTTCCTCTACCTAACTCTCTCTGAGAGACTTCATTCACTGCCTCAGCTTTAATTATCTTTAATAAACTGAAGAGGCCAAATCTCTCCCTTGGCTAAAGATCTGTACAGTTGACAACAACTTCCTGAACAGTGTCAACGGGCTATCCCACTGACAGCCTGAATGCAACCTATCTATCCTGCACTCATCTTTACCAGTGTCCAACGTGTTTCGTGGATTCCAGGGATAAAGCAGATCATAAGTAAATGATGGCACCTGTGGCAAATCAAAGGCATTTAAATTAAGTTTTAAAAAAGTAACAGAAAACCTAATCGGCCAAATATTACATCTGCAGCCCAAGATAAGGAAAGATCCTTCAGTTTTCAGTCTCTGCTATACATTCTAGTTAATGACTCCAGTCACTCAGTGAGGTACTTGCAAGTCAACCTAAACTTATCAGCTACATCTAAATGCTTACGAAACCCTTTTTACTGTATTCCTGCAATCTATCCCCTCCTTTCCACCACCACTGCTCTCTTGATTTAGATAATCACCTTCTGTCTGAACTACAATAGCCCCCTAAGTACTTTTAAATTAGAGGCTGCAAGTCAATAGATGGTGAAAACCATTTAGTGGGTTGCAATCAGCATTTTAAGACAGAAACTTCAGAATACAGTCTACATAATATGGTAAGTACTGTGGTATGAACTTTTGTTTCTTTATGTGTATACTCACATCTCTGTACTCCTCTTGATGTGATCAAAAAGTATAAAAGCAATCAATCTAACATTTCCCTGCCTATAATCTTATACTTCCAATCCATCTATTTTTACAGCTTTCACAATTACATAGCCATGCCAGTCCTTTACTTAAGCTTCTCTATGGCTCTCCGTTATTCTGGATGCTGTCTAGGCTCTTTCGAAGAAAAACAAAGTCTTCTATGATCTCACCCTTACATATACTCTCTTGCGGATACCCCTCTTCAGGACATCGCCTGTATTTTGGCAGTCCCAGTTACATACAGCTTCCCAAAGGTGCCTGTTTCACTCTGTTTTTGAATAGCATATTCTCTCTGCTTGGAATGCAATCTCTCCATTTATCTGTACAATTAACACTATTCACTGATCAAGACCCAATCTTAAGTACCATTTTTCTAAGATGTCTTCCTTGATGAACCCCATCTTCATTCCTGAAGATCTGACCACTCTCTTTTTTGATGCTACTTATACAGATCTCTATTATAGCACATTTAATATCACTTATCACACTCCTTTATCAACAGTGTCTACTATGAGCCAGGGTATATATCTTATATACACTGAATTCTTTAATTTTCTCACAACCACTAGGCTAAATATTATCTTCATTTAAAGATAAAGAAACTCAAGTTTAACAACAAATAATTTGCTGGTAAGAGGTGGAGCTAGAATTCAAATCCATCTCTATTTGGCTTCGAAATCTTTTTTCTTACTACTACCTCAACCAGAGAGGACTTTGAGAAACTTGGTTCAGGAACCATGGACCGTCAACACATAGCAGGCATTCAGTAAAAGTCTGCTGAATAAATGAATAGGTTCTAAAAGTCTTAGTAAGGATCTCATTTGAATTTTGTAAAAATACCAGCTTGAAGTTTTCATTATGTATAAAGAGTTTTTAAGTGAATTCTACCTAAATTCTATTAATCAGTTTGACAGGGTAGACCTGACTTATGCTGAATTCCATTCAGAACTAAGTTTATCAGTTTGGGATATATTTTATGTCAGGCCATTGGTCAAGTTATATGAACCTTGAAGAAACTATGAGTTATGTACCGTAGGGTCTTTAGGCATAGGGGTATATGTTGGCCTAAGAATCCTCAGGCTGCATTTTAAGGAAGCTCTTAAAATCACTGAGAAACCGGTGGAAACGTGTCAAGAAAAACATGAGAGATGATAAATATGGGCTAATGTTCAGAATCTCAAGTTTATACCACTGACTGATTTCCACATATCTAAATGGTTTGAGAATTTCTTAACTTTAGTTGTGGCAAAAATAGTATTCATTCTTTTCTGATGCTTTCCTTAATGTTTCTGTGGAGATTTTTGTGCAAAGAAAACTGCTGTTTTTAAGGAATTAGTAAAAGCAAAACATAAAAAATCCTGGTACAAATAACTAGCTTAACATTAATGCTTGTTTCTCTTCTTCTTCTTTCTTTCTGGTTTTTTTTTTTTTTCCCCCAAGATTTTTATTTATTTATTTTAGGGAGAAAGAGAACGCAAGTAGGGGGAGGGGTAGAGCAAGGGAGGGAGGGAGGGAGAGGGAGAGAGACTGTCACGCAGACTCTGGGCTGAGGAGGAAGCCCCATGGAGGACTTGATCTCATGACCCTGAGATCATGACCTGAGCCAACATCGAGAGTTGGACACTTAACTGATGGAGCCACCCAGGTGCCCCTAATGCTTGTTTCTTCATAAAGAGATGATAATTATAAGTGAAATTCACCCACAAAGAAAGGAAAAAGTATTTTAAAAATTCTCCCGTGAGAGTAATATATAAGGTTTTAGTCCTACTTACAACAATCCAGTTCATCTGACTTGTCACTGCAGTCCACATTATGATCACATTTCTTATGTTTTCCAATGCACTGACCGTTGGAACAGCGGAACTGATCAATTAAACAAAGCACTAGGGAAAAAATGTAAATAGTTTTCTTATTTTTACTAGCACGTAAAGTCAAACTCTGGCAAGAGTCAAAAACCTTCTGGGTATAAATGAAAAACAAATTAGACTTTACAATATAACTTAAAAATTATTCTCTGGGGATTTCTATTGGTAGAGAGAAAAGAACGGGAAAAGAAATCCAGCAGGAAATTTCCTATTTTGTTCTTTACATTAAATTTCATCTTTCACTAATAATTCTGTTAAGAATTCTACATGCATTTTTTTTTAAAGATTTATTTATTTATCTGAGAGAGATTGGTAGGGAGGGGCAGAGGGAGAAGCAGACTCCCCGGTGAGCAGGGAGCCCGACACAGGGCTCAATCCCAGGACCCTGGGATCATGACCTGAGCCAAAGGCAGAGAGCTTAAACGCCTGAGCCACCCAGGTGCCCTCTACATGCATTTCTAGACACTAAAAAAATTCTAGAGAATTTGTTTTTTACCATGTTAAAGGTTAGTGGTGCAAAGAGGAAGATATGAAATTATTTTACATTGTAACAAATAAATCTACTAATTCAGAGTTCAGTGGAAACAAGGACTATTTTTACATACTGAAGGTCTAACTTTTGGGCCTCATCTCTCAATCTGCAAAGCTTATTAAAGTGTATAAACCTTATGCATGGTAAGTGGATTAAAACAACAATTGGAACATGCTACTAGGTTTAAACATAACAGAATCAAATGTACTTGAAAAAAACCCAAATCTACCATTGAGCCAAAGCAATATTCTGAATTTCAAACAACTGAACATTAATGGAAAAAAAAATTACACAACCAGGCCCCAGGAATTTCGGATACCTTCACAGTTCTTCTCATCTGATTTATCCTGGCAGTTTGCATCTCCATTGCATCGGAGGGCACCATCAATACACTGCCCACTTGCACACTGGAACTGGGACTCTGAGCATACAGGACAATTGAGTTCGTCACTGTGGTCTTCGCATTCAGTAAACCCGTCGCAGCGCCAAGCCACAGGGATACAGTCAATTTCTCCCGTGAAACAAGTAAACTGCTGAGGAGAACATGTTGGGGGTTCTTCAAATGAACAAGGGGGAGAGGAGTGACAAAAATACAACAGTCACACAAATGTACAAACACACTTGAGCGAAGGTCACTTAACAATTAACATACGTAAAACACTTTTTAATAGATAAAATCTGTAAACTATCCCATCTAACCAGAGAAGAAATACGATTCTTACACTACTACATTTAAATTTGCTAACTTGCAAAACTCTAAAACAGAAAGAAGTTTTCTCATATATTATAATTCAAGTAGGATTATTTGCAATCCATTATAATCTCACACATAACTGAGGAATAATCATCACTATAATCATCAACCTACAAATATTTTAAAGTTAGCCTAGAATTCATAGTTTTCTAGTGCTGAGGTTCTCAAGGAGTGGTCCAGGAACCCCTGGGGAAGGGGATCTACAAAGTCAAAACTATTTTATAATAATACTGAGATGCCACTTGCCTTTCTCACTACACTTGCCCTGACTCAACAAAAAGTATGGCTGGTAAAAGTCTTGGCACCTTAGCAAACTCAAGGCAGTGGTATCAAACTGTATTAGTAGTAACTGCATTCCACACAGCCACACACTCACAGTTTAGAAAAAAAAAAAAAAGCCAGTTTTATTTTAAAATATTCTTGACGAATCAGTAAAAATATTAATTATATTAAAATCAACTCTTGGAATACATGTGGTCTCTTCAATAGTGTTTGATAAAATGGGAAGTACGCATAAAGCTCGTGTTGCACACCTGAGAATGATGGTTTCTCATGGGAAAGCACTTTGAGATGTAAGCGCAACCCAAAATGGAACATCATTTTTATTTTACTATTTTATTTTTATTTTTTAAAAGATTTTATTTATTTATTTGACAGAGAGAGAGAGACAGCCAGCGAGAGAGGAAACACAAGCAGGGGGAGTGGGAGAGGAAGAAGCAGGCTCCCAGCGGAGGAGTCCGATGCGAAGCTCGATCCCAGGACCCCGGGATCACACCCTGAGCCGAACACAGACACTTAACGACTGAGCCACCCAGGCGCCCCACACAATTTTTATTTTAAATTGAAAGAAGAACTACAAATAAACCAGTTATTTACACTTAGGTATTTGGCAAGAAGTTTAAAAAAATGAATTAGTGAGGAGATAGTCCAAGATGGTGGAGGAGTAGGAAACCTCAGTTTCGTCTGGTCCCAGCAGTTCAGTAGATAGCTATCAAATCATCCTGAACACCTGTGAACTCAACCCAAGAGCTAAGAAAAGAATAACTGCAACACTACAAATAGAAAAGGGACCACTTCCTGCAAGGTAGAAGGTGCGGAGAAGTGAATCCCAGGCCAAATATCGGAAGATAAACCAAGGGGGGAGGGAGGCTCTATAAGCTGGCACCCGAAAGTGATAGAGCAGTAGGGCACAAAATCAGAACTTTTAGAAGTCTGCTCTGGTGAGGGATGCATCTGCCTGAAAGGTGCTCAGGTGGCAGGGTGGGGCAGAATCCTAGGTGGGACAGTGTGGTCTCAGGATCCCCGGCGTCACAGGAAGACTGGAGTCCCTGACTGCGGCAGAGTTCCCAGCCATTGGAGTGGGCTCTCAGCGTGGGGCTGCCATATACTACCAACCCAGGCACCGTGGGGTGACTGCTCTCCAAACAGGGGCCCAGTGAGCGGCAGAACCTCAGCAAGACCCCACTCTCTCCCCCCGGGGAGAGCGGCACAGGTGTGCACCACATAAGTCTGCAGGGTTTGGAACCTTGAAACGGTGTTGTGGGCCTGAGATAGAAATGCTCGGTCACAAGCTGGGTGAGCATGGAGTGCAGTCACAGACTGGGGAGACCAAGTGATTGACTGTTTTTCCCTGAGGGCACACTGAGGAATGGGGCCCCAGCTTTCTGCTCTGGGGCTGGAGATTGGGAGGCCACCATTTTCACTGTCATCCTCTAAAGGGAACAGAAAGACTTTAGGGAACAAAAGTCACATAGAGCAATCCGGAGTCGCTTACTTAGCCTGGTCCCCTGGCAAGGGTGGTACAATTCCGCCTGGGGCAGAGACACCTGAGAATCAATGCAACAGGCCCCTCCCCCAGAAGATCAGCAAAAACAACTGATGAAGACCAAGTTTACCAATCACACAGAAATGCAAAACTACAGTGCTAGGGGAAAATAGTATATAGAATTCATGGTTTTTCCTCCATGATTCCTTAGTCTTTCAATTTTAATTTTTTTTTTTTGTCTCTTACCTTTTTCAACCAATTTCTTATTTTATCAACTCTTTTTAAAAATCTTTAATTTTCATTTTTACAATTAAATTCTGTCCTTTCACTGTATTTAATTTGTGTGTGTGTGTATGTATGTGTGTGCGTGTATACGTGTGTGTGTGTGTGTGTGTGTGTGTGTGTGTGTGTATACACAAAGTTTTTCCTTCTTACAATTTTGGGATGCAGTTTCTTCTAACAAACACACCAAAATACATCCAGAATCTAGTATATGGACCTGTTCTCTTCACCTGTCTGATCATATTCTTTTTTTTTTTTTCTGTTAAAGTCTTTTTAAACTTTTTTTTTTTAATTCTTTTTTTTTTTTTTAAAGATTTTATTTATTTATTCGACAGAGATAGAGACAGCCAGCGAGAGAGGGAACACAAGCAGGGGGAGTGGGAGAGGAAGAAGCAGGCTCATAGCGGAGGAGCCTGATGTGGGGCTCGATCCCATCACGCCGGGATCACGTCCTGAGCCGAAGGCAGACGCTTAACCACTGTGCCACCCAGGCGCCCAGTCTTTTTAAACTTTTTATCTTTATAATTACATTCTATCCTTTCAATGTATTTAATTTTATTTTTGTATATATATATATATAATATATATATAAGTTTTTCTTTCTTTACAATTTTGAGATGTAATTCCTTCTAACAAACTGACCAAAATACACTCAGGATATAGTGTATTGCTCTGTTCTGTTCAACTTTCTGTTTATAATCTTTCTTGTTTTTTTCTTTTCTTTTTTTTTTTTTTTGTCTTTTAACTTTCATTTTTACAGTTACATTCTATCCTTTAACTGTATTTGATTTTATTTTTGTACATATATACGTTTTTCTTTCCTTACAATTTTGGGATTTAGTTTACTAACAGACCAAAATCTACACAGGATCCAGTATATTGCTCTGTTTTATCTGTCTGATTATATTCTATTTTTTAAATTTTAATTTTTTTCTCTTTTCCATTTCAGGTCTCTTCTGATTTGTTTACTGTGTATTTCTCTGGGGGTTGTCGCTATCATTTTAGTATTTTGTTCTCTTGTTCAGCTCTTCTTCTCTGGACAGAATGACAAGACAGAAAAACTCACCTCAAAAAAGAGAAGAAAAAAGGTCCCTGCCAGGGACCTAATCAGTATGGACATAAGGAAGATGTCAGAACTAGAGTTCAGAATAATGATTATAAAGATGCTTAGCTGGGCTTGAAAAAAGCATAGAAGACACTAGAGAATCCCTTTCTGGAGAAATAAAAGAACTATAATCAAGTCAAAATTTTAAAAAGGCTACTAATGAGATGCGATAAAAATGGAGGCTCTAACTGCTAGGAGAAATGAGGAAAAAGAGAGAATTAGCGAAACAGAAGACAAAATGATGGAGAATAAAGCTGAAAAAAAAAAAGAGAGAAAAACAACCACTGGATCAAGAGGGGAGAATTCAAGAGATAAATGATACCATAAAGCGAAACAGTATTATAACTGGGATCCCGGAAGAAAAGGAAAGAGAGAGGGGCAGAAGTTGTATTGCAGCAAATTATAGTGGAGAACTTCCCTAATCTGAGGAAGGAAATAGGCATTCAAGTCCAGGAGGTACAGAGAATCCCCTCAAAATGAATAAAAACAGGTCAACACCCCAACATGTAATAGTGAAACTTGCAAATCTCAGACAAAGAGAAAATCCTGAAAGCACCTCTAGACAAGAGGTCCATAACCTATGAGGGTAGAAACATTAGACTGGCAGCAGACCTATCCACAGAGACCTGGAAGGCCAGAAAGGACTGGCATGATATATTCAGGACACTAAATGAGGAAAAATATGCAACTAAGAATACTTTATCCAGCTAGGAGGTTATTCAAAATAGATAAACAGCTTCCAGGACAAACAGAATCTAAAAGAATTTGTAATCACTAAACCAGCCCCACAAAAAATATTAAAAGGGATCCTGTAAGTGAAGAGAGAGCCCAAAAGTAAGATAGACCACAAAGGAACAGAGACAATATACAGAAAGAGTGACTTTACAGGCAATACAATGGCACTAAATTCATATTTTTCAATAGTTATTCTGAATGTAAATGGGCTAAATGCTTCAATCAAAAGACACAGGGTATCAGACAGGAAAAAAAGCAAGACCACTGATATGCTGTCTGCAAGAGACTCATTTTAAGCCCAAAGACACCTCCACATTTAAAATGAGGGGGTTGAAAACCATTTATCATGCTAATGGACATCAAAAGAAAGCTAGGTGGCAATCCTTATATCAGGCAAATCAGATTTTAAACCAAAGACAACAATAAGAGATGAGGAAGGATACTATATCATAATTAAAGTGTTTATCCTACAAGAAGATCTAACAATTGTAAATATTTATGCCCCTAACATGGGAGCAGCCAATTATACAAACCAATTAATAAAATTAAAGAAACACATCGATAATAACACAATAATAGTAGGGGACTTTAACACCCCCCCCCCCCCAACAGCACTGCAATGGAAAGATCATCTGCAGAAGATCAACAAGGAAACAAGGGCTTTGAATGATACACTGGACCAAATGGACTTCATAGATATATTCAGAACATTCCAACCTAAAGCAACAGAATACACACTCTTCTTCAGTGTACATGGAACATTCTCCAGAACAGATCACATACTGGGTCACAAATGAGGTCTCAAATGGTACCAAAAGACTGGGATCATTCCCTGCATACTTTTGGACCACAATGCTTTGAATCTGGAACTCAATCACAATAGGAAATTTGGAAAGAACTCAAGTACAGGGAGGCTAAAGACATCCTACTAAAGAATGAATGGGTCAAACAGGGAATTCAAGAAGAATTTTAAAAATTCATGGAAACAAAATGAAAAAACACAACTGTTCAAAACCTTTGGAATGCAGCAAAGGTGGTCCTAAGAGGGAAGTATATAGCACTACAAGCCTTTCTCAAGAAAGGTCTCAAATACATAACCCAACCTCACACCTAAAGGAGCTGAAGAAAGAACAGAAAATAAAGCCTAAACCCAGCAGGAGAAGGGAAATAACAAAGCTTAGAGCAGAAATCGATGAAGTAGAAAACAAAAGAACAGTAGAACAGATCAATGAAACTAGGACCTGGTTCTCTGAAAGGCTTAATAAAATTGATAAACCCCTGGCCAGACTTATCACAAAGAAAAGAGAAAGGACCCAAACAAAGAAAATCATGAATGAAAGAGGAGAGATCACAACTAACAGCAAAGAAATACAAACAATTATAAGAACATATTATGAGCAATTATATGCCAACAAACTGGCAATGTGGAAGAAATGGATGCATTCCTAGAGATGTATAAACTACCAAAACTGAAATAGGAAGAAATAGAAAACCTGAACAGACCCATAACCAGCAAAGAAATTGAAGCAGTAATCAAAAATCTCTCAAAAAACAAGAGTCTAAGGCCAGATGGCTTCCCAGGGGAATTCTATCAAACATTTAAAGAAGAATTAACACCTATTTTTCTGAAGCTATTCCAAATAATAAAAATGGAAGGAAAACTTCCAAACTCATTCTATAAGGCCAGCATTGCCTTGATCCCAAAACCAAAGACCCCACCAAAAAGGAGAGTTATAGACCAATATCCTTGATGAATATGGATGCAAAAATTCTCACCAAGATACTAGGCAAAAGGGTCCAACATTAAAAGGATTATTCACCATGACCAAGTGGGATTTATTCCTGGGCTGCAAGGGTGGTTCAACATCCACAAATCAATCAATGTTATACTCTACATTAATAAGGGAAAGGACAAAAACCATATGATCCTCTCTATAGATGCAGAAAAAGCATCTGGCAAAGTGCAGCATCCTTTCTTGATTAAAACTCTTCACAGTGTAGGGACAGAGGGAACATACACCTCAATATCATAAAAGCCCTATAAAAAAAGCCACAGCAAATATCATTCTCAATGGGGAAAAACTGAGAGCTGTTCCCCTAAGGTTGGGAACAAGGCAGGGATGTCCACTATCACCACTGTTGTTCAACACAGTACTGGAAGTCCTAGCCTCAGCAATAAGACCACAAAAAGAAATAAAAGGCAATCAAATTGGCAAAGAAGAAGTCAAGCTCTCACTATTCCCAGATGACGTGATACTCTATTGTGCAAAACCCAAAAGATGCCACCCCTAAACTGCTAAAACTCATACAGGAATTCAGCAGTTTGCAGGATACAAAATCAATGCACAGAAATCAGCTGCATTTCTATACATTAACAATGAGAGAAGAAAGAGAAATAAAGGTGTCAATCCCATTTACAATTGCACCCCAAAACATAAGATACCTAGGAATAAACCTAACCAAAGAGGCAAAGAATCTGTACTCAGAAAACTACAGAACACTCATGAAAGAAATTGAGGAAGACACAAAGAAATGGAAAAACGTACCATCCTCATGGATTGGAAGAAAAATATTGTCAAAATGTCATACTGCCCGGAGCCATCAACACATTCAATTGCAATCCCTATCAAAATGCCATCAACATTTTTCACAGAGCTACAACAAATAATCCTAAAATTTGGATGGAACCAGAAAAGACCCTGAATAGCCAAAGGAATGTTGAAAAAGAAAACCAAAGCTGGTGGCATCACAGTCCCGGACTTCAAGCTCTATTACAAAGCTGTAATCATCAAGACAATATGGTACTGGCACAAACACAGACACATAGATCAATGGAACAGAATAGAGAACCCAGAAATGGACTCTCAACTCTATGGTCAACTAATCTTTAACAAAGCAGGAAAGAATATCCAATGGAAAAAAGAGAGTCTCTTCAACAAATGGTGTTGGGAAAATTGAACAGCCACATGCAGAACAAAACCGGACCATTTCTTTACACCATACACAAAAATAGACTCAAAATGGATGAAAGACCTAAATGTGAGACAGGAATCCATCCACATCCTAGAGGAGAAGACAGGCAACCTTTCTGACCTTGGCCGCAGCAACTTCATGCTAGACAGGTCTCCAAAGGCAAGGGGAACAAAGGCAAAAATGAACTTTGGGACTTCACCAGATAAAGGAAACAGATGATAAAACTAAAAGACAACCAACAGAATGGGAGAAGATACTTGCTAATGTCTTATCAGATAAAGGGCTAAGTCTCCAAAATCTATAAAGAACTTATCAAACTCACCACCCAATGAACAAATAATCCAATCAAGAAATGGGCAGAAGACATTAACAGACATTTCTCCCAAGACATACAAATGACCAACACACACACACAAAGCACACACAAAGTGCTCAACATCACTCAGCATCAGAGAAATACAAATCAAAACCACAATGAGATACCACCTCACAACAGTCAGAATGGCTAAAATTAACAAGTCAGGAAACAACAGATTTTGGAAAGGATGAGGAGAAAGGGGGACCCTCTTACACTGTTGGTGGGAATGCAAGCTGGTGCGGCCACTCTGGGAAACAGTATGGAGGTTCCTCAATAAGTTAAAAACAGAGCTAGCCTATGACCCAGCAATTGCACTACTGGATATTTTCCCCAAAGATACAAATGTAATGATCTGAAGGGGCACCTGCACCCCAATGTTCACAGCAGCAGTGTCTACAACAGCCAAACTATGGAGAGAGCTCAGATGTCCACTGACAGATGAATAAAGAAGATGTGGTGTATATATACACAATGGAATACTACTCGGCCATCAAAAAATTGATATCTTGCCATCTGCAACAACGTGGATGGAACTAGAGGGTATTATGCTAAGCGAAATAAGTCAATCAGAGAAAGACAATTATCATATGATCTCACTCATATGTGGGATTTAAGAAACAAAAACAGAGGATCATAGGGGAATAGAGGGAAAAATAAAACAAGACGAAATCAGAGGAGACAAACCATAAGAGACTCTTAATCATAGGAAACAACCTGAGGGTTGCTGGAGGGGAGGGGGGTGGAAGGATGGAGTAACTGGGTGATGGACATTAAGGAGGGCATGGGATGTAATGAGCACTGGGTATTATAAAAGACTGATGAATCAATGACCTCTACCACTGAAGCTAATAATATATTATATGTTAATTAATTGTATTTATATTAAAAATGAATTAGTGAGCCTGTTACTTCAAGGAAAACAATGGCAAATTGTAACACTGTACTTTTGCAGCATATTATAGCACTGGAGCTTTCAACCAGAAATTATAATTATGGAAAACCTGTATCCAACACTACAAGCTTGACAGAGTACCCCTACTTAAAAGTTTTTCTAACGAGATTGGTGGTGATATAAACATGTGATTTTAGATACTGTCTAACATCTGAAGATCTGGAACTTCTGATTGAAATTCTAGTATTTCCAAATGACCATGGTATAAGGTTACAAAATCATGCCTGGGTAAAATATCCATTCAGAACACAAAATACAACAATGGATTTTAATATAAGAGATTATGAAAAGTTAATATCATTTCAAATTCCACATGGTAACTAAACCTACAGTAAACTACCACTTGGAATACTGGGTGTAGAATTCAAAGTAATATGCATAATTATTTGAAAAGACTATTACTATAGCTCTCCGTTAACCAACTACACTTCTGTATAAGGCTAAATTTCCTTATATATTTCAACTAAAACCACATATTACAACAGATTGAATGCAGAAAAGGACATGAGAATCCCACCCCCACTGAAGAGATTTACAAAAATGTAAAAAAAATGTCACATTTCTCACTAAAATTATTTTGCTTCACACTGGGTGTTATAGGCAAACAATGAATCATGGAACACTACATCAAAAACTAATGATGTACTGTATGGTGACTAACATAATAAAAAATTTAAAAAATTATTTTGCTTCAGAAAATACAGTTAACTTTCTTAACAGGTTTAGTCTGAGTACATGTAAGGGTTTATTATTCTTATTTTTAATACTTTTTTTAAAGTTCTTGGTTTTAATTTCAACTACTAAATATAAATAAACATAATCTATGCAAACAAAAGCTATTTGGGGTCCTCAATAATTTTTAAAAAGGTAAAAGCTGCTGAGGTCACTCTGAGAATTGTCATTCAAGCCCAACTTCTTTGTTTTTGCAAATGAGGAAACTGAGGCTCAGAGAGGCTGTGACTGCCAAAGGTCATGAGCTTCCTATAAACAAGGGATAGTTAAAAATAAAAGGATCGGAAGGACAGTCTCCTTAGTTTTAGCCCATTGCCTTTACTACTATATCACAGGCTCATTGACTTCTTTTAAAAACCTGTTAGTAAATTCACTAGATAATATAACTATTAATATGACTATAGATTGGAAAACCTTTTATCATTTTTTTAAGATTTTATATATTTATTTGAGAGAGAGTGAGGAGGGAGAAGAGAGAAGAGAGAATCTGAAGCAGACTCTGCCCTGAGCACAGTCTGAAGTGGGGCTCAATCTCACAACCGCAAGATCATGAGCTGAGCAGAAACCAAGAGTTGAACGCTTAACCGACTGAAGCACCCAGGTGCCCCAACCCTTTTATCTTTAAAATAGAGAACACTGCAAATTACAGGTAAACATTTTACATGGGGAATTTGAGATATTACTTAGAGAGGGAATTTGAGGCTATTATGTATTCAGCACTATACCAGATCATGTGAAGAAAAAAAATAGGTAAAATACATGGTCCGTGTTCTTAAAGCGCTTTTAATTTGATTGGGGCTAGGAAGAGACTCATTAGTACAAAACAAAACATCACTCTCAACTGCATGTCAAGCAAACTGTGGTAACAGTGCTACAATTCAGAGAAAGGGGAGAACGAAAACAGCTAGTGACGTTTGTTTAAACATCATGAGATGCTCCTTGAAAAATAAGTAATATATAGGACGGCATGCAAAAAGAAAAAAATCTCTGAAACACCACAAGTACGTCCACTAAGGCAAAATAAAACAGAACATGCAACAGTAATCACCAAACTCTAAATAGCCAAACAAAAATAAACTGAAATACGAAAGGAGATGAGTAGGTAAGGCAGGCTCAAATGAAAACACATCTCGAAGCTCAGGCAGACGAATTAAGATTCTGTATTTCATTTACCTCCACAGTAAAATCAATGTTAAATTACAATTTTTAAAAAAGATTTTATTATTTGACAGAGAGAGAGAGAGCACATGAAGGGGGGGCAGCAGGCAGAGGCTGAGGGAGAAGCAGCTTGCCTGCAGAGCAGGGAGCCCGATGCGGGACTCGATTCCAGCACTCTGGGATCATGACTGAGCTGAAGGCAGATGCTTAACTGACTGAGCCACCCAGGTACCTCCCCACCCAAAATCTTTTTATTAAAAATATTTTTAAGTAATCTCTACACCCACCATGGGGCTCCAACTCACAACCCCAAGATCAAGAATCACACGCTCCACCTACTGAGCCAGCCTGCCACCCCAACAACAAAAAAATCTTACACACAAACACTGACTGCAGTTTTATTCTATTTTTTAAAGATTTTATTTATTTATTTGAGAGAGAGTGAATCAGAGAGCACAAGCCAGGGGGAGAGGTGGAAGGTGAAGCAGACTCCCCGCTGAGCAGGGAAACCAATGTGGGACCCGATCCCAGGACCCAGAGATCATGACCTGAGCCAAAGGCAGACACTTAACCAACTGAGCCACTGAGGCACCCCTGCAGTTTTATTCTTAAGAACAAAAATACAAAACAATTAAAATGTCCCTCAACAGGAGAATAATCTGTGACATACTTTTACAATGAAACACTACTCAGCAATAAAAAGAAACAAACTACTGATACACTCCTCTATATGGCTGAATCTCAAAAATCTTAAGCATGAGAATCAGACACAAAAAGGATACATACGCCATGATTCCTACATAAAAGTTCAACAACAGGCAAAGCTAAATTTGGGGGATAAAAATCAGAATAGTGTTTGCTTCTGGAAGAGGAAGGGCTATGGGAAGAACACCACGGTACTTTTCTTAATGATGACACTGTATATCTTGATTTTAGTGCTGGTAACACATTTGTTAAAAGGTTCCATTAACTTAATACATATATTTTTTTAAAATTTAATGCACACATTTAAAATCATCACTAAATGTGAAGAAAAAACGCAAAGGTCTTCTAAAAGACATTTTCTAAGTGGAAGATGGTATCTTTGACTCAGTTTTATCTATGTTACCATTACATAATGGTAATTTTTCTAAGATTTGCCTTATTAGAGTAGCAACCTAGGACTTTGATAGGGAAACACTTGCTGTTTTTTTCATTGTGGTAAAATATATGTAACAAAGTTTACTATTTTCTTTTAAAGATTTTATTTATTTATTTGACAGACAGAAAGAGACCACACAGAGGGAGCGGCAGGTAGAGGGAGAGGGAGAAGCAGACTCCCCACAGAGCAGGGAGCCCGATGTGGGGCTCAATCCCAGGACCTTGGGATCATGAGCTGAAGGCAGATGCCCAACCGACTGAGCCACCCAGGCATCCCAAAGTTTACTATTTTAACCACTTTCAAGTATATAGTTCAGTGGCATTAAGTACATTCACATAATTGTGCAACACTTGCTATTCTGGGGGAAGACACTTCAAGTACCACAGCTTAACTTTTACTGTGCACATACTTGATCTTCCCAACTAAACTCTATGCTCTATCTCAAAGATCTTCAAATTTCCTGCAGCCCAAGCAGAGTGCCTCACAGCTATTACTCAATACGTTATTTTTTTAAAGTAAAGTTAGAATAAAATATTCTTATACCATCTTATCAACAAATCCATATTTTGAGCGTATAAACCAATCTTTGTTCCCAGAAATATGTACTTTATGCAGTTATCGCCATAGTAGAAACATCATTAAAAATTTTTTTTCTCTACTTAAGCCAAATTTTGGCTACATTTTTACATGAATTTATGGTCATAATGTTTAACAGCTGTATAAACTCAGTTATTTTACTTAATTTTTCTATCATTAGAAATTAGATGCTTTCAATCGGCAGATTGCCATCGTAGAGAACAGTCTTTCTCCTTCAGGTGAAATAACTTAGAATTACTGCCAAGAGGAGAATTTCTGAATTAAGGGAGTGAATATTATGGTATTTGATGCTACCACACTATGCTTTAACAAAGGAATGTACCAATTTGTTATGCTCTCATAAGTGATTGAACCAATTTCACTACCACATTATTAGAGTGATAATAAATTTTTTTTTCTTTTTGCTAGGTAAGTAAGTAAAAACAATAGGGAACTACCAAAAGATGTGAATAAAAGAATGTTCTTTTCACTGGATACATTCCCAGCAATGATATGTAAACTTGGTAGAATCTAGATCTCAGTAGGTGGAGATTACAGGAGGTACAATTAATTCATTTTGTTACTCTCTATGGTGAAAAAAAGTTACTTTATTATTAGGAAATACATTCATTCACAAGATTAATTTCCTCCCAAATAACGGCAGTTCCACCTTAGTTCTAAGATTAGGTTACATCTGTTACCTATCATGACGGATTCCCTCTCAGAATAACCCAAAAGGCTAAGATCGTACAGATGAATGGAATATAAGTGACTAATCAAGTTAGGAGAAAGAGCAATTTCACTGCCAAATCACAGAATGCTAGATTAAGTCATAGAACATGCTAACTGGCATTTGGACCTGCACAAGAAAATAACATATTTACCTCCACATGATAGCTCGTCTTGAAGCAGAACCAAGTGCATGGGGCAAGAGCACCTTGTAGTACCATCTCCTTTTACAAGACAAATATGTGAACAGCCACCATTATCCTGAGCACAAGGGTGCTGTCCTGAAAAAGAAAAAAAAGAAGAAAGAAAAGGAAGGGAGGGAGGGAAAGAGGAAGGGAAGAAAGGACAGCTCAGTCAAAATCAATTATTTATGAATTGCCAAGAAAAACCAAATGTAAAATTACCTTGGACTTTTATTCCACTAACAATATAATTCCTCACTGTGTCCCTACACAATTGCAAGAAAATGAGGACAATAATGCAAAATATTTATATCTAACCACAGCCTTCAAATATTTATATATATATATAAAAAATTGATTATTGAAACTAAAAACATCACTAGGGAGACTGAAGAGACCTGGACTTTATTCTACTTAAAATATAAAAATTCTTCCAAAGATTTTAACTCAGAAATTCTACCTTTCTAAAGGATGATTTTACTCAAAAACTGTAGTTTAATGAAATATGAAAATTAGAGTTGTTGTGTTAGAAGAAAAAACTAAGTTCACATGGATTGCAACCACTCAGAGACAATCAAAATTATTTGCTTAGTCAATTGCAAAACGTAACCGGCAATGTTACAAACGTTTAATTTCCTTAAATTTGGGCTAAATTAAATAAATACAAACTTAGGCAACTTTTCAAAGTCTGTTTTACAAACTGAATTTAATGAAGGTTCTTTGAATTTTCTGCTTAGCCTGTGTTATACGCAACCTGACATCTGTCATCAGAATATCGGCATCTAATGTAGCCACCCATTTATTATCTGTGTTCTCAATAACACATCAGCCTGCTTCAGTGTGTGTTGATGAGACTGAGGGAGACAGCTATCTGTAACTGAGCAGATGTGTTATACTACACAGATGTCCTAAAACGGACATCAGTCATATTACACTGGAATACACAACCTACATAGCACAACCTTTAATTCTGTCACACTTTTTTTTTTTTAACTTATTTATTTGAGAGAGAGCGAAAGCAAGAGAGATCACAGAGGGAAAGGGAGAAGAAGATTCACTCTTGAGTGGAGAGCCCGATACGGGGCTCGATTCCAGAACCCCGAGATCATGACCCAGGCTGAAGGCAGATGCTTAACCAACTGAGCTACCCAGGCGCCCCCGTGACACTTCCGATAAACAAAAATCTCATTCTTTAATGTTATTATAAAATTGAAAAAAAATGTTTTTCCAAATATAAAACCATATTTAAGTGTTTAATTATAAAAAAGACACCCCCCCTAAAATTCTGAAAGCCTCCATTGAGATTTTCTGCAAAATATTCATTTATCAACTGAATAAAGGCCTTATTTCTATTTAATGTTCAGCATGAGTCACTTGTCACAGAATGACAATTCTAACTCTCAAATACGTCTAACTTCTAAGTTCACGAACAGTGACAACAAAATGAAGACCTGAACAAGCAATGGTGCTCTCATTCCACTATTCTCCTTTTATACTTCAGTTTGATTTGAAAGCATCAGGCTGAGAAGTTAAGGAGCAATAGTTCTCTCTTTAATATTTCATTTAACATTAGCATTCCTGGTACAATCACATAAAACCCAGAGTAGTGATTGCTATGAGGAGTCTTTTGATACTTGATATTAACAAGAAATTAAGACAAGATGATTAGCCATATTCAAAAGCTTTCAGTAAGATTAAAAAAAAATTTTATGGGTACTTTTCTAAGCTGAGAATTGAGAAATTTATCTAGGAGGAAGAAAACCAAGCATTTGTTAAGATCTAAGTTCATTTCAAAAACTTCTGAACACACTAATTCTTAATTTGTTTTTGCTTAATAAGGTTATTCCAAAATAACTATATTCATCATTATATAACTTTTGCTTTTGTTCAAACTATGGGGACACACAGGGAACAAAAGAAATATATACTTTATACCAGTATTCTTAAAGGGGCTGAAGGTGAGAAAGAAGGCATGGCAAGCAGTTCTTGTTGTATCTGAAATTTCTGAAAATAAGCCAGACCATTCCTTTTCCCCACTCCTGTTTTATGGGGAAAAGATGTTTAATCTGAAAAAGCTCAGTGAGTTTGATGTAAGTCTTTAAAAACACAGAGTTTAAAAAACGGCAAAATTAAAAGTGCATGAAAATCTTTAAAGAAATAGGTAAGAAGGGGCGCCTGCATGGCTCGGTTAAGCGTCTGCCTTTGGCTCAGCTCATGATCCCAGGATTCTGGGATCGAGTCCCATAGGCAGGGAGCCTGCTTCTCCCTCTCCCTCTGCCCCTCCCCCTGCTCCTGCTCGCTCGCACTCTCTCTAATAAATAAACAAAATCTTTAAAAATAAATATAATAAATAAAATTACAATAAATTAAATAAAATTTTAAAGAGGTAAGAAGACACAGAAGAACATCTTAATTCTATCTTAATTTCTTACAACAAACACGAATCCTGCAATTAACAGTATGCCATCAGGACTTACTATATTCCTGAAGGTTCAGCTCTTTCACTGCATGAATGTCACTAAGCTGGGCAATTCGAGCCTGGACTTTGGTTCTACCCTCTCGGCCTGTCATGTCAATTTTTTCAATCATTTGCTGCTGCTTATCAATCCAATATAGCCAGTTTTCAAACACAGTCAGTCCCACAGGCTGCAAGATATTGGAGTCTTCTAATACTATCCGGTTGGCACCTTGGAAAGGAGAACATTCAACAGAAATGATTCACGTGGGTCAAATCACATATTCAGCAACTACTGATCAAATACCAGTTAGATTCCAAAAGTACTGAAACGGAAAATATAAGGTGTCTACCACAAAGATTAAAAATCATTTTGAGAAGACATAAACATATCAGAGAACAGACTAGACATTTAAGTACAAACAAAAGCAAGTAAGTGCCCAATACATAATAAATACTCTAGTTCACAGAAATATGGAAAAGAGTCAAAATTTTTTTAAAAGCAGAGTCCATTTTTCAAATTACATTTTATGAAAAGCCTTAAAATATAAATCAGACAAAAATGGGACTTCTCTGGATAAAGCAGTGGTGGTGAGCTCAGAGCTCTTGGCCTCCCCAACTTGCTGAGTACACCTGAGGCCTCTATGAAGAACCACTCCACCCTCACTTCATCTGGCCACTCAGAACATAGAAAAAACGACTGACTCAAAGGTTACCTGGGTCAAACCTCACCATAAAGTAAGAATTCTTTCTACAACAGCCCAGTCATGGGATGTTAACTCTTAACAGGCAACTGTTCTGTTGAATTATAAGAAAGTTCTTTCATACAGTGTGTGGAAATCTATGCCCCACTCTCCATCCCCATAGCTTCTCCCTCATTCAAAAAGAAAAAAATACATTCATTCCCTCCCTGTTCCCCATAATAGTCCTTTAAATATCATTAGAACATTTTCATGGTTCCTAAGTGATAAGAGTTTAATCAAAGAAGGGCATTAGTTTATATTTTAGAACTATCAGGGGAAAGTTCTAGGAAAGAGGCAAGCATAAAGCTAAGTTTTAAAAAGGGAGAAAAATGGGGAGATACTCCAGATGAAAAGGCACTGCCTAAGTCAACATTCAGACCCTTCCTAAAAATTGTGGTAAAAAATTAAGGTATAACCCCGTAAGGACAAACAGGACAACAGAGCACAAAATAATATAAAATTCAGAAGTTGGAGCAGACCAGGGACACAGTCACCCTGAGAAAGCTAAATGCCTATGGTTGGTGAAGCCAACAACAAAATCAATTAGCTCAGGAACTGGAAGCACCAGGTAATTTAGGACGGAACAAAATGGCTGGGGCTGAGAGAAGAGGGTTGATTGAAAATAAGTAAAAGAAGTTCTTCAGCTCCTGGGTCTCCCTCTTCCTTTACCGGAAGACTAAAGATATACTTTCTTAAGAGGCTGAACCAGATTTTAACATATCAGCCAAAGACAAAGAGGTAGTGCCATACATGGGATATTACAGGGGAATTAATTAAAAGTCTACTTTCTAACTGGTGAGACTCTCCCCAACACCCTTTTCCCACTAGATTCCAAGAATCCTAGCAGCCAGCTTTTATCTTCCTACAGAAGACCGGAAGATATCCCTATAGGAAAAACAAACCAACAACAATAATCAAATAAAAAACCCAAGGTATCCAAGAGAAAAGAACTTCAGATGTTGTCGCGCTGGAATCCTATTAGAAAGCAGCCAGGTGTCCGTAAGATTTCCACTCCTTCACAGGCAGCAGCAATGGGAAAGGCAGCATTTTTACTGCCTCACTATTAAACATAGACAACTAAGGATCACCACATATTTAAAGAAAACTACTCTTAAATTCAAAGCCCAAAAGAAACAGAATAAAGGAATTTAGAGAAACAGATGCAATTAAAAGCAGAAAAAGCCCAAGTCAATAGCAACAAAAACCTGAAAAACAGGACATTTTCGATAGGGGCAAGGCATTCACAGAACACAAGAGTCGTTAGAAGTTAAAAATATGATACCTAGAAAAAAAAAAAATCCAAAAAGAGAGTTGGAAGATAAATCTGAAAAACTCTCTCAGAAAGCAAAACAAAAAGATAAAGAGATGGATAATAAGTGAGAAAAAAAACTTACAGTCAAGATCCGACAACTGAGTAAAAGTTCCAGAATGAGAAAACAAATCTTTGAAGAAACATAAAAAAAACTTTCCAGAACTCAAGATGTAAGTTTCCAGACAGAAAGGACTTGCCTAGTAACCAGTTCAATGAAAGAAAGAAACAAAGAGGGAGGTAAGAGAGGGATCACACAAAGGCAGATTATCATTAAATTCTAAAACACCTGGGAAAAAGAGATGTTAAAAGCTTCTGGAGGGGAAAATAAAAGATTACATATAGTCAGGAATCACAATGACATCAAACTTCCAACAACACGAGATGCTTAAAGACAACAGAATTTTGCCTTCAAAATTGGGAGAAAATAGTTATGAAACACGAATGTTATATACATCCAAATTATCAACTGAAGTGTGAGGGAAAAAAAATTCAGACAAATAAATGAAAAATTTGAACCTCCTATGAACTCCTTTCAAGAAGCTAAAAGAGGATGTGTTCTACCAAGAAGAAGAAATTAGCCAGAGAACTGGAATCCAATAAATAGGTTTCAGCACCAAGGAGACTGGCAAGTGCATTCCCAGAATCATAGTGAAAGGAAGCTGGCCTAAAAAGCAAGCAAATCCAGATTGGAGCAAGATGATAAAAAAAATTCAAGAGGTATGCTTTCAATTAAAAAGAAAAAAGATGGATTGCTTGGTGCATCTGTTCTGTAGGTACTGAAACAATATTTACACTAGACAAGATTAACTTCAGGGGGAAAAAAAGCTACAGAAAGAAACATGCTAATCGTAATATTTTCACAGCCATAAATAACAATTAAGTACGAACCTAAAAATTATGATATAACTATCCTGGGAGGATGGGAGGAGAGTTCATATGAGTATTTTGGGGCTATACAGTTTAAGACAGCAAAACATTTATTTTCCATCAAAGGAAGTCAACTTGTGATGTCTAAAATTGAAAAATCAAGAAATAGCTGTTTTAAGCAAGTTATTTTAAAATAACAAAGTAGATGCTTCAGAACGGGAACTGAGAGTAGGTAGAACAATAGACTTGTTTTTTGTTATAAACTAAGTAGAAGCATTTGATTTCCACAAATATTTACATGTATCACTTTGATGAAAATTAATATTAAAGCTAAAATAATAAGAGTGAATAAAAAAGATTAGCTGGTGGTACTGTAAGGATGACTTCAAGTGCTCCTCCAGAAAAAAGAGCTGTCAACGGTGTCACTGCAGGATCCCAGACATGATAAGGACCTGATCTACTTTAATGGCAGTTATAAGTAAGACACTGGAACCAACAATGAAAAGACATGTTCATTTATTCAATAAACTACACATGTACTAAATATAATCCAATGTAAAAGGCTCTGTGGGAGGCTAAAAAAAAAAAAAGCAGAAAGAGATCCCAAGACAAAAGTGTTTGTGAATATATGAGGAAGGGAAAAAAAACCCAACTACCAACATTATACTAACCTTTCTCAGAAAACAGAAAAAGAGGAAATAATTCTTTTCAGGAGGCCAATGTAACCTGGATGGCAAAACGCCAACAAGTACATTATAAGAAAGGAAAATTATAGGGTAATCATTCTTAAACAAACATCTTACACAAAATCCAGCAATATATGGAAAGGAAAATGTATCATGCCAAGTTTGATTTATTCTAGCAAACTAGGAACAGAAGGGAACCTCCTTAATCTGATAAAAATGTGATCTACAGAAAAATCTTAGCAAACATAATACCTAATCCCAAAGTATTGAATGCTTTCCCCCACATCAAGAAAACCAAAAATAACACAAAACCAAAAAACCCAAGGATTCTATACAACATTGTACTGCAGGTCCTAGCTAGTGCAATAACGCAACGAAGAAAAAGAAACTTTCATTAATTTGTAGATAAATGATTCTGTGACATTCATATCTTAAAGAACCACAGATAACTGAATTTAGCAAGGTCCCTGGGAACAAGCTCAATATAACAGAATGGGAGAAAAAAGGAAACTATTTTTATATTCCAGCCACAGTCAGAAAATGAAATGTTAAAAATTTAGAATAGTCTTCACCACCAGCATTCAAAAGCCTCAAATACCAAGGAATAACTCTAATGAAAGATGGGAAACATCTCTACACAGAAAACTATAAAACACTGAGGGAAATTAAAGTTCTAAATAAATTCTATAAATTCAGAGCAAACCCAGTCAAAATTCTACTAGGTTTCTTTCATTTTTGGTGGAAACTCAGAGGCAAATTCCAGAATGTAAATGGAAATACAAAGGGTCAACAAGAGTCATCTTGAAGAAATATTAAAGACAAACAATGCCAGATAAATTTGTTATAACATTATAACAATTAAGAATAAAATACCACATAAGACCAAGTGACCAAGGGAACATTAGATTCCAAAAACAAACTCATACAAATACAGTCACTTCATTTATAACAAAGATGATGTTAGAGAACAGTGGAGAAAGAATTATCTTCTCAAAAACTGATGTTAAATCAAATAGTAATATGGGGAAAAAAAATTTTTTAACCCCTACCTCACAACATGCACAAAAATAAATTCCAAATGGATCATAGATCTCGATGAGGAAAATTAAACAAATTTTAGGGGTTAAATCCACAACAAAATATCTTTGTGACTTTGCAGTAGGCAAAGATTTCTTAAACAGAACATCAAAGGCACTAATCATAATGAGAAAAATTAGTAAACTGTACTGCACTAAAACTAAGAATTTCTTTTTCATCTAAAGATACCACTGGAAGAATGAAAAGGTAAATCACAAATTGGAAGATTTATGCAATCAATATATATCCTTCTCTATAGAGGAAAGTGTAAAGATGTACTAAAAATTATCAAATAAGACCTAAACAAATGGAGGGATATACCACAGTCATCGATGAAAAGACTGAATTTCTTAAACATGCCAATTCTCCTCCAATATATCTGTAACTTGACAACGGATTAATAGTCTGATAAGGAATTTTTAAAAATCATTAATACAAAAATGGGCAAGAAATAGCAATTCATGGAAGAAACACAAATGACCAATAAATTAATATCAAACAGGGAAATGCAAATTTTATTAATGAGATATACTTTTTAAACTATTGGATTGGTAAAAATTTAGAAGTCTAACAATACCAAATACTGGAGGGACAACTCATATACTTCTGGTGGGGATTTTAAATCGATATCATCACTGAAGAGCAACCTGGATGTATCCGTTCAAGGTGAATGTATACATAGCACATTACATAGCAATACTACTACAAGGTTTAGGCCACGGAGGAATGTTCAAATATCTGCACAAGAATACTCACTAAAGCACTGCTCTTAATGCCAAAAAACTGGGAATAGCAATTTAGACAGAACAAAGTGTAGAATGATTCATACAATGAAGTATGTGGTGAAAATAAATGACAGAGTTGTGGATCAACAGGGATTGTCTCAAAACCATGATATATCTGTAAAAAGCAAGCTACAAAGGAATACATGAGACTATTAAGTTTAAAAAGTGGAAAAAAAAAAGTTTAAATACATATGTGTGAATATATGGTAAATGAGACACACACACACAACAAAATATGCATGGCAACGAAAAACATCAAAAGTTACCTCAGGGAAAAGAGGGAGGAGAACAGAATTGAGGAGGGATATGTAAGGGCTTCAAAATTCTCTAATGTTTCACCTCAAAGAAGAGAAAGAGGAAGAGAAGCAAACGTGGCCCCAAACACTAGATTTATCAAAGTTGGACAGCAGGAACTTTATACTTTCTGTATGTTGGAACCATTTCATAATTAAGGGTGGAAAAATGCATTAAAAAATGGAAGTTAAAGTGTTACTAAGCGTTACTAATGATAGTGTTTTGGATTTTTTTCTTCTCTTTTTCTTTTCTAAACTGTCTTTAATGGACATGTTACTTTTAAAACAAAAAACAAACATCATAAATGAAAAGAAAGAGAGAAAAGGAAAGAAGAGGGAAAAACCCCACTTTCAAGACTAATAAGAGTTAAAACACTGACATAGAAAACTATTATTCAAACTAGAGGTGACAGAAGAGATACAGGTGATCAGATAAGGAAAAGAATATACCATGTGAGGTATGTGTACACACATGCATAAATGTGTGCATGACTAGAATCGGAGAAGGCATAACGGAAGGAGGAATTTAAACCTGAAAAGATAGAGTATTTTCTAGTTTTTAAAAAAATTACAAATGGGGGCGCCTGGGTGGCACAGCGGTTAAGCGTCTGCCTTCGGCTCAGGGCGTGATCCCAGTGTTCTGGAATCGAGTCCCACATCAGGCTCCTCCGCTATGAGCCTGCTTCTTCCTCTCCCACTCCCCCTGCTTGTGTTCCCTCTCTCGCTGGCTGTCTCTATCTCTGTCAAATAAATAAAATCTTTAAAAAAAAAAAAAAATTACAAATGTATTCAAATGTATAAAAATTCAAATGATACAGAAATAAATACTCTTAACATATTCATATGCTAGCCTCCCAGACCTTTCTCAAGTGTATCTTCTTGCCTGTTCCTCGAGGAACACATAAACATATATACCCATGTGTTTCTTAATAGTAGGTATACATGTTGGTATGTGTGTATACATACACACGTGTATATACACACATGTGTATACATAGTATATTTTTAGAGGGCAAACTATCATCAAATATAGTGTGTGCGTATACCTATATAAAATTAAATTAAATTTTAAAGCAAAACTTGGGGTGCCTGGATGGCTCAGTCGGTTAAGCATCTGCCTTCGGCTCAGGTCGTGATCCCAGAGTCCCGGGATCGAGCCCCACATCATTGGGCTCCCTGCTCAGGGGGGAGTCTGCTTCTCCCTCTCCCTCTGCCACTCCCCCTGCTCCTTCTCTCACCCGTTCCCTCTCTCAAATAAATAAAATCTTAAATTAATTAATTTTAAACAAAACTAGATCTTAATAAACACTGTTATACAACTTAGTTTTTAAAAATTATCCTTCTATGTCACTGCACACAGATCTAGCTCATTTTTTGGAATGACTGTAATATTCTATACACTAGATATACCAGAATGTAGTTCTCTGTGACAGACTATTATAAATAATGCTCAGCAGGGACCCTTTTACAAATGGGTATTTCTGTAACAAAAAAAAAAAAAAGCTACCTAAAAGGGAATTCACTGGCAAATTGCCCTCCAAAAAGATCTTACCAATTTCACTTATACCAAAGTGCATGAGAGCATGCCATTCTCTATCATTCTGACCATTGGGTATAATCAACTTTATTTTTGCCACTCCAACAGACATAAATAGTGTATTATTTTAATTTCATTTACCTGATCACTAGTGAGGTCACAGAGTTATTTAGACATCAGAAATTGGGGAGAGGGGAGGTGAAGTAACTATGATTGTAGATAGAGGAGTGAAGATAAGTAAGAAAGTAAAAGTACATCTGAAGAACCAACAAAGGATTGAATTTGGGTAAAACACCAACAATGGTAAGATCATTTGAGTTTGATGATGGGTTTGTGAAAGGTGAATACCAACTCAGGTAAGCAGGTTTTTTCTTCAGGTTATAAGACAATCCTGAAGATTTTTTTTTAGTAGCAGTGACATGATTAGAAACCATGCTTCAGAAAATTAATTTAGGAAGAGTGTACAAGCTTTCAGGGAGGAAAATCAGCAGGGAGGAGATTTCACTGGCTAGACCTCAGGCCAGAGAAGGTAAGAACATAAACTAGAGCACAAGAATTAGGAAGAGAGAAGTGATGCATTAGAAATTATTATCTATAGAGCCTAAATCAAGAAAATTAGGAAATTGGGGGCGCCTGGGTAGCACAGTCGTTAAGCGTCTGCCTTCAGCTCAGGGCGTGATCCCGGCGTTCCGGGATCGAGTCCCACATCGGGCTCCTCCACTGGGAGCCTGCTTCTTCCTCTCCCACTCCCCTGCTGTGTTCCCTCTCTCGCTGGCTGTCTCTCTGTCACATAAATAAATAAAAAATCTTTCAAAAAAAAAAAAGAAAATTAGGAAATTATTAGGTAATAGTTGATGGTTGAAGAAAAAGTACTTCCCAACCAACATGATGCTAACTATGCTTTAGTAAATAGAACTGTAAAGAAATATGCATAAAAATAATACAATGGAAGAAAAATACAAATTCTATTAACAAATCATCTCAATACCTCAAATTAAATAAGAAATACATTTCTTGGGTACCTGAGAGATCACTGCTTTCAATTCGCCGGAGGTCTGAATCTGCCCAAAAGAGCTTGCCCAATCTGCTATCAAGGGCTAACGCAATTGGTTTACTTAAGCCACTGAAAAAGAGAACCTCCCGTTCTGTTCCATCCAAAGCGGCCCGTTCAATTTTGGGAGACCTTTCCTGAAGATTGGTAAAATACATATACCTGAAGAGAAAGGAAGAAACAATAAGTTCAGAAAAGTAAGAAAGCATACAAAATGAGAATATTCTTAAGATAAAAGGAGTAGAATATTTTAAAATCTTATTTTTAAAAGTTTTAAAATATATATTTTTAAAGGCCATGGGATACTTTTATTACTTTCAATAATAGTAACAACAAGGTACACAGAAGTTCTTAGGGAGCTAATTTTCATGAATTAATAAAATGAAGTGATAGGGGCGCCTGGCTGGTTCAGTGGGTGGAGCATGCAACTCTTGATCCCAGGGCTGTGAGTTCAAGCCCCACGTTGGGTGTAAAGATTACTTTAAAATAAAATGAAGTGATAGACACAGGCATAGCTATGCTTTGGGAATATGACAATACATAAATAAAATAAAAGATATAAAAGAACAGTTAACCAAGAAGACCTGAACACCAAATTTTAAATTCCTTCTCCAATTAGTCTATTTCATAACTAAAAATAAGTCACATATGAATTATTTCTCATATTTAACTTCTAGAGCTCATCTCTTTCCTGTAACTCTTTTGAAGTAAGCTACTGCCCCTGATGAATTCCTTACTCATTCAGGTACAAATAAGTACTGTACCAAATGTAAAGCTCTGTACTGAATGAAAGAAAACCTATTAGTTATTGTCCTAAAGGAACCTAAAGTCTAGTAGAAAATATAACGATGAAAAACAATTAAGTATAAGGTAGAGGACTAAGCATAACTAGAGAGACACAGATACAGAGTGGTTGGTACTTGGGAGAGGGGAAAATCACACCTGGCTGGGGTGGGGTAGATCAAGGAAAACTTCGTAGATGATGTTGAGGTTCCAAAAGTCCTGAAGATATGGTTAGAAATTAGAACTACAGCAATAGTGACGAAGGAAAGAAATTCTAGGCAGTAAAATCAGAGAAAGCAAGGATGTAAGAAAATGCAAGGGCAAGTAAATGGAGAATATCGGGTTTTTCACTGGACCGTCCGCAGGATACTTAAAGGTAAATAACAAATGAGCTGAAAAGGAAGGCTGATGAGGGTCTCAGATGCCAAGATATCTGAATGCAACTTTAGTAACATACCCCTTCTCCGGGTTCACCACAATGGCTCGAGGTCTGTCTTGCTCGCCTTTTAGTACCACTCCAATTGATCTCCCATCTAATCTTGTTACATTAATGACATTGGTGGCCTCACAAGTCCAGTAAATGTAGCGGCTATAAATATCAATGCTGAGGTCATAGGGTTGTATTTCTAGGTTCTGATTTGGAACTGAGCTCACAACGACAGTAAAGCCCTAGGGAAAGAAAAAGACATACACACAGAAAATTAGACTCCAAGCCAGAGAGCCCTGAGGTGATCACTCACAATGCTTACACGTATGTGGTTACAAACCTGAGCAGGAACTCTTAAGTCTCACTGGACGTTTCTTACATTTTTTTTATGGGTGATCTGTTTCTTTGTTACCATGCATTTCAAATGTCCCCTTAGGTTATTACGACATGGGGCAGATGAGAGAGCTGAGGCCATATTAGTTGCTCTAGGAACCTGACAGTGCATTGATTAGAGTGAGGAGGTGGCAGCTGTGTCCTGGAAACTGGAGACAACTGCAGCTAGAACCACCCCTTAGAAATACCACTAAAGCAGTGGCTCTTAACTCAGGGCGTTTGGCATGGTGTGGAGACATTTGGGATTGCCACATCTATGGGGGATAACTGGCATCTAGAGGATAGAGGTCAGGGATGCTGTTAAACAGCTTACAATGTACTGGTCATCCCTCCACAACGAAGACTTACACAGCCTAAAAAATGTCAACAGGGCTGACGGGGAGAAACTGCTTATAGAGATGATAGCAATTAGGGGTAAAACCGTATCTACCAGTCATGTCTTTCTCCAATCCTCAAACCACCGAAAAAAAAATTTTTTTAACAAAGCAAAGCAATTAGAGAGGTTCAGTTCATCTGCTCTACCCAAATAAATGATATTTCTTTTACTTGGCAACTCTGAGGTCACATATTCCTTAACGAGGCTATCTCATTTATCTGCTGTGTCTTTGTCTGTATAATAACAGCTATAATTTCTATCTACTACTTATCAGCCTGTTAGCCCTAGCCTATACAGTGTAAAGCACGTCTGTAATACACCACTATAGCTGTACCCCCTCAATGATCCCCCAACAGCCCCTAAATACATCATCTCCTTGCCTTTTTTTGTGAGATATTAAGACATATCAAAAATTAGTAATCCAATCTCCCTAAATTTTGATACACTCAAAATCCAACATCACTGCTATAAGGAAGACAAATAATTATTTATAGTAATCCCAGTCTAAAACTGCTTAGCCACAGAAAGTCATGTAGTATGGATAACAGTATGCAAACTGTGACTGGTGTGTAAGCATAGACAAGATTTGTTGATAGTATTTTCATTCCCATCCCACAGTCACCAAATAATAGCCCCCCCCCAACATTATTAGGTTAGTGATAACATAACCTAGATGTTTTTAATTTTACTGAGAGTGTGTTATATGTTTCCTAACTTCTGAACCTTTTTAAAAGTTAATAACAGTAGAACTGTTATTTTATGGAGTCCCTATCTACTATGTAACAGACAGTGGGCCATGTGCTTTACATAGTTTTCAGCTAAAAAATTTTAAGAGGGGTTCTGGGTGGCTCAGTCAGTTAAGCAGCCTACTCTTGATTTCAGCTCAGGTCATGATCTCAGGGTCGTGAGTTCAAACCCCATGTCTGGCTCCACACTCAGCGGGGAGTCAGCTTGAGGATTCTCTCTCTCTTTCTCAAATAAATAAATAAATCTTTAAAAAAAAAGTTCATAAGAATCCTAGTGAGTGACAGAGCTAAGATCAAAACCAAGGTCTATTTGATTTCAAAGCTTCTAACTTTCCCTGTAGATGGAACCACAGTGGAAAAAACTATATAAACAGATATGAGTGGCAGTGACAAAGTCATCACCAATATATGAGCATAAATTTTCCTTATACAATTTTTATTCCAACGGCATCATCAATTATTTAGTCAAAGATCATCAGGAGGGAAAACAGCTGCTAGGTCCAGAATTTTAGTCGCCTGCCTCCCCCATACACACGCCCACATTCTCTCCCTCTTTCTCTCTCTCTCTCTCTCTCTCTCTCGGGAATTAAGTAAAATAGGATGGTTGGTTACTCCAATTACCAGGCAAAAGAAACGGATTTTGAACCGAGCTGTGAATTACCTGGCTGCCGTCTTCTTGTGCTTTTCGGATCATGTTTTGTCGTGAGTCAATCCAATAGAGTTGCTTGTCCAGTGGGTCATAGTCAATGGCCCGGACATTCCGAAGGCTGTGGATAGGAAGGATGATGTCAGGGCTCTGCTGCTCATCAATCACCATGCGGTTGATGGCACTCTTTTGACTGAAGAGCAGGAAAGTAGTTGGAGCTTAAAGAAAGCAAAATGCAAATTTGAAACACAATTACTCTAAGTCTTGTATTTCCCAAATATTTGATCAGCTTGTTGTCTATACCTCATACAAAACAAAAAAAAAAAAACAAAACAAAAAAAAAAACAAACATAGATGCTGAGGAGGTAAGGCTGAGGACAAAACCCTTTGGAATGTTCCCAGAAATTTTCCTCAAGGTGACACTAATCAGCACTATGCTACCAAATCAGTTATGAATTTAGCCAGTGACACAGGCCCCTAAGCCTATTTTGTTCTATCTTGTCCACAGTGGTATAAAAGGAGACTTGATTTCAATAAAACATGTGAAAAAGACATCAAAATTCTCCTTGTCTACCAAGTGAATAATCTTACTCTTCCATAACCTATTCTTGTGGGTGGCAGGAACCCTAGCTTCCAAGACTGGTTTTAGTTTCAGCTGTCTATCTAGTCACTTGATCATAACTAAGTCACTTAACCTTTTTAGGTCAAAGTTTGCTCAACTCTCAAATAAGGTTTTAGCTATCTTCTCCTGCTCATTGAGCTGCTCTAAGAATTTTACAACGTATATGAAGAAACTTTAAAAATTGTAATGTATTATGTCAATTACACCTCAATGAAAAATTATATAAAGTAAAAATCACCATTGTTTATTATTATCAGTAGTAGCAATAATAAAGTTGGTATTAATAGAAATTAAACAAGTCCTCATGGACTGCATATATAGATTTTATTTTGCATTGTATATACGGGGTAACTGTAAGGAGAGACAGCCAGTAAAAATCTTTCTCCTCCCCTCTTACTCCCTCTCATTCTTTCTCTCTCTCTCTCTCTCTCTCTCTCTCACACACACACACACAAAACTAGTAATAAATGCTTTATACTCATTATCTCTAACCCTTGTAAAAAACCTTGTATTTATATTTTCACTAAAAAATATTCTGCTCTGATGCTAAGATGTCCTAAATTTATGAAATGGGGAAATGTAACAGAGACTAAGTTTCCCTTTCCTGGGGACTAAGCCACTGACTACTATGTAATTATCTTCAGTGCAGGAAAACATCTAGAAAACAACAGCCCTTGACAGTGCTACCGGCAACTTCAGTCTACTAGCATGTTGAACATCTTCATTAAAATATAATATAAAAATTCCATAATTATATTCTATTCTCTTGGCATTCAGTCATCACCTGAATCCAGTAGAATTTTGTCCTTCTCAGGGATATAAACATAAATGGCCAATCTAGAACTCCCTGCTCTATTTCTTCCTAAGCCCCATTCTTCACAACTCCATTATGTGTGGTTCCCTGGTTTACTTTACATTTACACCCAAACATACATTGGCTTCAATCCCAAAGAAACTCATTGGTATTCATAAAGAAACTTGGTATTCACAACACTGAAATTTTTTTTTTTTTAAGTGAAGCATAGTTGACACACAATGTTACATTCACAACACAGAAATTCTGCTTTATGTAAGTTCTTCACTGGCTAAAACCCATACCCAGCTTGGAAGATTTAGAAGGTATTCCAATGATCCCACGGGAACCCTCCATTATCTGGAGTCAGCTCCATCACATATTGACTTAACAACTTTAAGCAATTTTAGTAGAACCCATGCCTTAAGTAGTAAGAATACATATCACAACAGAGTAGCTATCTTTTGTTTTTAAAGAATTATTTTTTTGGCAGTACTACTTTCTTGTAAAGCAAGAAAAAAAGGGGGGGGGCTCTAAACTGTGCATTTCCAACAGAATAATCACCACTTACACTAAGACATACAATGAGGCTTAGACTCCAGAGTTTTAGTTGCCAACTTTTCCCGTCTGGGAAACAACTAATCAAATATATATTTGGCTCCTACTATGTTTTACTGGGTACTTTTTTTGGGGGGGGGAATCAAGTTTTAACCTTCAATTAGATTCTACAGTTAGGTGTTCTAGAAATGTAGATTAAGATAAAACCAAATATGGTTCCAAATAAATGCTTTTTTCTTTTTTTAAGATTTTATTTATTTATTTGACAGAGAGAGAGCATGCACAGAAGTAAGGGGGAGGAGCAGGGAGAGGGAGAAGAAGGCTCCTCGCTGAGCAGGAAGCACGATGCGGGGCTGGATCCCAGGACCCTGGGATTATGACCTGAGCTGAAGGCAGATGCTTAACCAACTAAGCCACCCAGGCACTTTAAATGCTTGTTTCAAAAAGTCTATGGATGACATTAACAATTATAATTAATTGGCTCAATATTTCTAAGAGGAAGCTAATGTTCTGACTTATTCAAATGAAAACTTGATTCAGTCATCCAGTGCTTAAAGAGACAAAGAATATGCAATTTTGGAAACCTAAATCCATCTTAATTTATGTAATCTCTAACCCCCTCATCTCCTGCAAAATGGTACTTTAAAAACTGTCATCCAGGCTGTCTGAGTTTTGCATTCCCACAATGAAGACAGCTACACACACAAGTTGGAAGACGAGGCCTAATGTAGGAGGGAGGTTTTCAGCTCTCTTTTGAAGGTACAATTGTTTACCTCCAGCTTAAAGGGAGGCAATGCTCCTGTGTAAGACCTTCATAAACCACAAGGCCATGTCCACCGCATCTAATGGGCCATTTGTGCACTATGCCAAGGGCACTGAGTAGCCCACACGTCATTAACCAAGCCATGCGTATGTGTGCCTATGACTGCCCACAGGAAACGTCTTTTCCTAATTTGCACAAAGGTGCCATAGAGACCAGCCACCTCAGTACTGAACAAGGGATTCCACAATTTGGCTTCCTGTTTCCTCCGTGACTTAATCTCTTTATTCACTCTATTCCAGTGACAACGGCCTCCTAGGTGTTACTCTAATATGCCAGACATTTGGCCTCTGCATTTGCTATCCCCTTTACTTAATAGAGCCTCTGCATTTGCTATCCCCTTTACTTAATAGGTCTTCTCCCAGATATCCACCTAGCTCATTTCCTTACCTCTCTCAGTTCTTTTTTTTTTTTTAAGATTTTATTTATTTATTTGACAGAGATAGAGACAGCCAGTGAGAGAGGGAACACAAGCAGGGGGAGTGGGAGAGGAAGAACAGGCTCCCAGCAGAGGAGCCTGATGTGGGGCTCGATCCCATAACGCCGGGATCACGCCCTGAGCCGAAGGCAGGCGCTTAACCGCTGTGCCACCCAGGCGCCCCACCTCTCTCAGTTCTTGGCATAACGTCACTTTATCAGTAAGGATTTCTCTGATAATCGTATTTAATGTTGCGATCCTCCTCACCCTTTCTCGCTCTTAATATTTCTCCAAAACATTTATCTCCTTCTAACCCATGATATAGTTTACTTATTTGGTTCAATATCTGTCCCGCTAGAATAGAAGCTCCATGAGGGCAGAGACTGATGTCTATTTCATCCACTGCTATATTTTCCAGTGGCTCAATAGATGCTCAGTATGTAGCAGACATTCAATAAATATTCAATGAAAAATAAATGAATGAATACATGAAGAAACAATCATTAGATGACAATAACTATGGAGAGCCCTGTAGCCATAATTTTGAAAGTAAAAGAATAAAATTATTTCAGAGAATTGGGAAGGAAAACAAACATTTATTTAGGACCTCCAACATGTCACTCATCATTCTAGATGTTAATCCCCAAAATTATCACCTCCATTTTTAAATAAGCAAACTCAGAAAGGTTAAGTTTTTCCCCAAGGTCATGAAGCTGCTGAATGGAAAAGTGCATGTATTTTTCCCAGTTCTGTCCTGCTTCTTCATCCTTTTACTTAACAATGATTTCTTGAATCATTACTATTTACCAAGCACTGATGTAGGCACCTAAGATATATCAGTGAAAACACAAAACAAAACGAAATGCGGCTTCAGGGAGTTTATATTCCAGTAGATAGACAAAAGCAATTAACATAATAAAGAAGTTAAAGTATATAATAATTAGAGTACATAAATTATATAGGATATCAATGAGTGGTAAGTGTTACAGGGGAAAAAAAGTGCAGGTAAAGAACACTGGCAATGCTAGACAGGATGAAAGGATGATTTACTTTAAATAGGGTAGACCAGGTCTTACTGTATAGGTCACAATTAAGCAAAGACTTGGAGGTGAAGTATATCCATGTAAATATTCGCAGGAAAAACATTCCAAAGGCAAGAAGCAGTACAACAGTCCTGAGACGGAAGTAACGGGCATATCTGAAAATAACAATGAGGCTAGCGTTGCCGTCATGAAGAGAACAAGGGAGAGAAGAGTAGAAGCTGAGGTTAGAGAAGCAAAAGGGGAGGAATGCAAAGTGTAGGGTATGGATCATGCAGAACTCGTAGGCCATTGTAAGAACTAGGTTTTTACTCCATGTGAAATGGGGAGCCATTGCAACGCTTTGAGCAGAGAAACAACACAATCTGAGTTTGCTTTTGAAACACAGGTCAGGGGGACCTGGGTGGCTCAGCAGTTAAGCATCTGCCTTTGGCTCAGGTCATGATCCCAGGGTCCTGGGATGGAGCCCCACATTGGCGTCCCTGCTTGGCGGGGAGTCTGCTTCTCCCTCTCTCCTCCCCCCTGCTCGTTCTCACTCTCTCTCTCAAATAAACAAAATCTTGAAGAAAAAAAATAGAAACACAGGCCAAGGAGTACATCACACACAATGCTGGAAAACTTTCTGACGGTATGTAGTGTGTTAAATTTCTCTCGTAATCTGCCTTGGAGTCTAATATATCTCTACACAAATATTCAATAGTACTCATTATAGAAAGAGCACACAACAGAAAGCCTCTTGAAACACTAGTGATCTATCACCAAAAGGCAGCCAAAGACAAATGGATACTAGGGACACGTAGCACTGACTTCTCATTGCCTTCACTGACTAATATGCACAGATATGAGCAGCTAAAATAATGATCTCAAAGGTCTTTCCATAGTCCCCTCGTCTCCATCCTCCATCAGTCATTACCTTTATTTTCTCCTTCCATTCAATGTCAAACTTCTTGAAAAAGATACTACCCCCCTTTCCTTTTCCCTTTCTCCATTCACATTCTGACCAATTCTAATCTTTCACCATTATTTCCCTGCAATTACTCCCTGTAGGGTTACTAATAACCACCTTATTAAAAAATCCAGTGGATACTATTTTAGGATTCACCTAACTCAATCTCTCAGCAGCATTCAACACAGTGCTTTTGGGGGACAATCTTATTTCTGATGCCACTATTTTCTCCTGCTTTTCCTTTTACCTATCTGGCTGCTGCTTTCCCTCCTCAAACAGAGTTCTTTAGGTTACCAGATCCTTCCCTGTCTCTGCATCAGGAGTTGGCAAACTATGGCCCATAGCTGTATCTTGGCCTGCTGCCTGTTTTGGATTAAGTTTATCAGAATTCAGACACATTTTAGAAATGTCTGGATAATGGCTGCTTTCATGCTACAGTGGACAGAGTTGAACAGGTGTGACAAACTGTATGATTCACGAAGCCTAAATATTTACTCTCTGGCCCTTTACAGAAAGTTTGCTGACCCCAGCTCCAAACCTTCTCTCTAAGTAATCTCACCCATTTTAAAAACACACTAGCAATTCCAAAATTTATTTATCTCTCACTTCATGTCTCCCCTCTTCTATCCAACTACTTATATTTAATGTATCTATTTCAATGTCCCATAGGAAAATCAATATAAACATGCCAAAAATCAAACTTTTTATTTCATTCTGAAAACTAGTCTTCCTCTCTAGTCTTCTCATCTCCTATCTACTTAACTACTGAAACCAAAAATCTAAAAGTCATCTTTGCTCCCTCCCTCTTCTTCCTCACATCCAAACCATTAACAAGTTCTGTCCACTCTAGCTTCAAAACATACCTTTAATCCAAAGCTTTTCTCCATCACCACCGCCACCATCCCAAGCAAGTCTACCTGATTACCACACCAGTCTAGTTGACTTCCCTGCTACTACGCCTTTTCCTCTTCAAATACAGTCTACACAGCAATCAAATCACGTTATATCTTAATTTTCACAGCAACCTTACACAGTAGTTATTATTCTTCCCATTTTACAAATGAGAAATTTAAGGCTTAAAAAATTTGTGACTCGGGGTGCCCGGGTGGCTCAGTTGGTTAGGCATCTGCCTTTGGCTCAGGTCATGATCTCAGGGTCCTGGGATCAAGCCCTGCCTCAGGCTCCCGCTCAGAAGGGAATCTGCTTCTCTCTCTCCCTCTGCCCGGCCCCCCACACCTGGCTCATGCTCTCTCTCTCAAATAAACAAAAATGTTTAAAAAAAATTATGTGACTTGATTTAGTAAAACACAAAACTAATATGTGGCAAAGACTCCAAATCATTAAACTATAAACTTACAGTCTTTCTTGTTTACAACTGAAGGCTTGTGTCAGAACACACTGCATCCTTTCCTATGTGACTTCCTATACTTTCAGGCACAGAATAATTTCAACAGTTAACTGAATAGTTAACAGTTATTTTATATCATATTATTATTTGTTATATGATTTACTATCATATAATTATATAATATATAAATGTTATATTTAAATGTTTATATATTTACATATGAAAATGTTTACTTTATATTATTTATATGTAATGTTTTCTATATTATATATTTATTATATATTATGTTATATATTACTAATTGAATAATTAATAGTTAATCTAATATACTATAGCAGTTTTGTTACCATTTACCCTAGTGAACTATATCCTATAATTCTCTGCCATGAATTTGCTTTTTCTGACCAAATTCTCTATTTCTTTATCATCTCTACCAATTAGTTCTTGTTTATTCAACAAGACATGGGCCTTCACATATACTTGAGTTTAAACCAGGTTTCCCCAAGCCAGCAATGTTTGTTACACACTGTGTTTTGCTGTTATTAGCACAGTCTGTGTGTGTGTGGTTATGTATATTTAATATGTAATATGTATTGCTAATATTTTTTTTTAAAGATTTTACTTATTTATTTGACAGAGACAGAGAGAGCCAGCGAGAGAGGGAACACAAGCAGGGAGAGTGGGAGAGGAAGAAGCAGGCTCATAGAGGAGGAGCCTGATGTGGGGCTCGATCCCATAACGCTGGGATCACGCCCTGAGCCGAAGGCAGACGCTTAACCGCTGTGCCACCCAGGCGCCCCATGTATTGCTAATATTTAAATATCAGAAGATATTGCAGCCAAAAAAAAAAAAATCTGGATTCATGACTGGATGAGATCTGGTAATATCGACTGGAATTAAATAGAGACCACCCACTATGTTCAGAGCATGTGCTCTCTAGTTCCCCATATATTTACAACTGTTTCATACCAGGCTTAATTACTCATCTGCCTTTTCCACTTAGCCTCTTATACACTTAAATTTTTTACCTTTAGTCTATTCTATGAACTTCAAAGGACAAGGAGATTTAATTTTGAAGATTCTCTTTGTTGTACTGTTTTTACTGCTCTTCCTTTAGAAAAATGAATAAATATAAATTATGTATAGTAATGCATGTGTGACTGTCTTTCTCAATGAAGCTATGCAACTGTGCATTAAATATTTAGTGCTCAAAAGTAAAAGACTTAATTTTTCTATAATATCAATTTTTCCATAATAGTAATTAGCTATCACTAAATAGTTACAAAAACTTGCATTTTTTCCATCTTTAGTCTTTCTCTTTTGTTAAACAAATGATCAACTCTGGACTTTGACAACTTTTTACTCTAGAAAGAACATGAACTACAAAGTGTTCTTTCTTCTCGAACTCTAGTTTGCTTTGGGGGGAAATGCAGCTTACCACTACAAGTCCTGTTGTCAGCATTAAGTGAGTAGTGGGCAGGGCATCCACAAACAAAACCTCCAACTGGCACAGCCAAGCAGAGGTGGGAGCAGTGCCCATTGCTGGAAGCACACTCATTCCACCCCGCCTGCCGAGAGGAGTGAAAGACGAGGATGTCCATCACATAATCCAAATGGCCCTGAATGATGGTGCGGTTTTGGCCACTGGTTTTGTTGGCACGTTCAATGCTGCGTCGGCTCCAGTCCGTCCAGTAGATGTAATCTTGGTACTGAGTTAAGCCAAAAGGATGAGGCAAGTCATCTGCTATAACTTCACGGTTGAGTCCTATTTTCAGAAAGGCAGAAGAGACGGGAGAAGCAGAGGTATGAAATATGTGAGAGTATAAGTCTTATTGGCCAAAAGAAAAAAACAGTTGTAACATATAAAATATTACATTTGTAAGCAATTTAAAATAGAACAATTTATTTAAAAGCAATTTTAAAACCAGACCAGTCCTCTGAAATCAATCCATCTGCAGTCTGACCCCATGCCTCAAACTTATATTCTTGCTATAAATCACTGAGTTTGTTTAAACTCCTACAAATGGTCTATTTACACTGCAATCTTATTTTATCTCCATAAGGGACTATAAGTTGAACTTTTCTTCTTCCTTCGATAAAAAGATAGAAATGAATATAGTGTATTTTACTAGTACAAAAAGTCACTTCAGGAACATCTAGGGAGTTATAAATTCCATTACAAGCCCAGCAACAATGAAATTTCCACAAAATAAAGAGATGTGAATCCACATACCTGGGCCACTATTAATAATAATAAACAGGATACAATGCCAGTCAGAGGAAGAGGAAGAATCTAGACATTCATATGAAGTTCTATTAATAGTACCTAACCAATGGTAAACAGCAGCCACTGATTTCTACATAGAGAGAATAACATACTATCTGTCTGAATAAAAAGAAGTACAGCTTACCAAGCATATTTGAAGATTCTATTAAGTTGGTGTCCAGGTCTGTCCAATAAAGCCTCCTTTTAGCATAATCAATAGTTAAGCCATTTGCCCGTCCCACATTTGGAACTAATGTAGTACGTTCACTTCCATCCATGGCAGCTCGGTCTATCTTAGGTTTTCCACCCCATTCAGTCCAATACATAAATCTTAATTCAAAACAACAGATATTTAACATTTCAGTTTTGGTTATTTGGGAGAAAGGGCCATATTTGTGCACAGTAACTAAATAAAGAAAATACACATTGAGTCAAAGAATTTATTAAAACAAAATCATGGTTATAATTTTTTCAATTATTTTGGCACCCTCAACTAAATATTTTTTCTCATATCCTAAAAAGGAAGTGAGTCAGCTTTCTTTAGTCTTTCCAATGAATTTGTTCCATCCAAAACCCAGAAATTGAAAATAAATTTCCTTACTACAGCTCTTGCATTTATAAAACTAATATTCAAGAAGATACCAAAAAATTAAAGCTCTGGTCTCAGAATCTGATTCACTTCTGCATAAAATATTTTTATATCTTTTTATATATTTCTGAATACAAGTAACTTGAGTTTTTAAATTTTTAGACTTATTTTTTGACTTATATAATCAACTCTCCCCCAAAACAAGTTGCAACAGTACATCAAAGGTAAAAATTAATAGCCTTTAAATGAAGTTAAAAAGCAAAGTCTGAAATGTATTTGGTCACACAGTGCAAGGGAACATACTACACGTACAAGAGTGATGAATCACCTTTTATCGTGTCAGCTGGGCAGTGATTACAATAATCCCTGTGAAATTTTAGAATACTCTCTTGCTTTTATTTTTTTTCAAGTTTTTCACATTAACCTTAGAGCAGCCCCACAGTATAGGCTTTTTACAGATGTAAAGAGGCTAAAGCAATAAAAGAAATGTGAATGATTTAATTTCTTCAACTCAGTCACATGGCAGAGTGAGAACTAGAACCTAATCTTTAGCTAAATGCTTTTGCAACTAAACTAGTAAGGTGCTAGTTCTGAGACATTCTGAATAGTGGGACTAGGAAAGCACTCCACATGCCAACTCTCATCAAATACCTGAGGACAGACATTCACTCCTCAGCCTGTCAGCTGATGGCTGACCTGGTAACAACGCATGAACATGCTTTTCTGAAAATTAAAGTTAGTCCTGGGCTTTGTTTGTATTTGCACTCGTCAGCTGACAGGGACACGCACACAAGAAGCAAGGAGAAACAACTGTGAGAGAAATGTCACAGTTGCCAGCAGCCACATAAACTACAGTCCTTAGTCCCAACTATTAAATCTGTCTGGTAACTAATGCTCAGAGTAAAGATCACCATAATCCAACCAGACCACGTCAGCACAGAGAACTTTCTTTGCTATGGCCTTCTAACCAGATGGTAACTAGCTAATAATGCGATTAATGTGATTTCAAGGGAACTATTTTTAATTACAGATATGGTAAATATGCTTTTATGTTCACACTGTTAACTTCTGCTTTTTAAAAGTGGAATTATTCTTCAAATTCCAGATTTCTTAGCTGTTGGCTTTTTAAAACTTGCTAAATCATGCAACAGGATCACCTATCCTTGAAAAATGTGTTGTGCTGTAAATAAACTTCCATTTATTGAAAAGTTTACTATTTAATATCAAAGTTCTCTAAGCTTATAACAGTGATCAAACTAACTGTCCATTCTAAATTAATGACTATTCTAAAGTGGAGCTTTTTAAAATGCAACTATTTCTTAGTACATGGCATTATTTCAGTGGGTTTTGTAATCTGGTTTAACTTGAGACCAGGATGCAAGCAAATGCAAACTTGATACCTTTAAAAAGGCTGTTTATTAGCATATTAAGTAGGACTGGTAATATTTAAATAATAATCCATTTCACTAGTCTTTCTCTACCTAATGTTAATAACAACAAAAGCAAAATTTAGCAAATAATTTATTCTAAATCAGTGAAATCTCAACTAATGGGTTTTGTTTTTGTTTGTTTGGTTGGTTGGTTGGTTTTTTTTGAAAGTTCAGGAACTTATTTTTACTACAGGGAAGAGATTTGCAGTAGAGTGCTGAGCCCTGAGGGCAACTAATGGGTTTCAAAGATTTTGTTTATTTATTTGAGAGGGAGAGAGAGCATGCAAGTGCAAGCAGTGGGAGGGAGAGAGAGACTCTCAAGCTGACGCCACGCTGAGCATGGAGCCCAAAGTGGGGCTTGATCTAACGATCCTGAGATCATGACCTGAGCTGAAATCAAGAGCTGGATGCTTAACCGACTGAACCACCCAGGCACCCCTCAACTATTGGATTTTAAAATAAAGCCTGCCTATGGTTTAGTTATCAGATTCCTTATAATAAGCACTACTTAAGACATCAAAAATACAATCCATAATTAGGCTATGTGCAACACAGTTGCAAAGAATGCATACATAAAAGCTGTTTACCCTTCAGCAGGGTCCAGTGCAAGAGCTCTGGGACTATCTAAGTCTTTCCACACCAAAACTTGTCGGTGCTGCCCATCCAACTTTGACACCTCAATTCGATTCGTTCCTGTGTCTGCCCAGTACAAGTTCTTCCCCAGCCAGTCTACTGCCATGCCTTCTGGATAATCTAAGCCGAATTCTACCACGTGTTCCAGCGCACTGCCATTCATAAAGGCTCTGCTGATGGTCTGCAAAAATAAGATTAACAACAAAATCACATGGCTTAAGTACAAAACACTATCCAGAAAGCATGTTTGTTTTGGTTTTTATTGGGTGGGAGGATCCAGAAGAGCCAGAGGCATAGTTTCTTAATACAATTCACATATTTTACAAGCACAGGAAAAACCTGATGTCAATCTCTAACAAATGCAACTGTGACCTCAAGTTTTACTCTCAAGCCAGGGAGAAAATTTTATAGTTCTTAGGACCAAAAATTTATTCTAGTAAGACAGCAGAATGACTCTGCTTTTAAAATCTATTAGTAATGTATTAGTAATCAAGTGAAAAAGATATGACCAGAATGTTGTAGACTCATAACTGGTTGTCAGCTTCCTGAAGGTTCTTGAGAGTATGTCATGGCATTCTGTTAATCTGAAAAGATCTCAACAACCTTATACATTATAAAATGTATATAACCCTTATCATATTATTACCACTGTAATTCTGAATCCCTCGAAATTTAAAATCATAATTCAAGCTATTAATAATAGCTGCTACTTCTTGGCAAGCCCTACCTTAAGTACTTTGTACACATATATTTTCATTTAATCCTCGAAATAGCCCTGCAAGATAGGCATTATCTCTATTTTCAAGATGAGAAAACTTAGAAGGCCATAGAGTACAAGTCAAAATATATTTACTTACTTCATTCATTCACTCAATTAATAGATTTTACTGAACGCCATTAAAATTCAACTCTGGCTCCAATACCCCATGATTTTTCCATATTAGACAAATTGTACACAAGTTATCTGAAATAAGTCCAAAACTATCTAGAAGAAGGAAAGATTATTCTTCAGATTTTCTGGTCAGGAGCTCCTCCTTATTGACTCAGTATGCTTTTCAATATTTATTTTAGGAAAAAGAAAATAAAGGTATACTCTAACTCATAATTAGAGTTTTCTACTTCAGCCAGACTGCAAAATTTTGTTTAAAATAAATTAAGAGCCAGGCTTCCATACGCCATTTATATAACTGCTTACTCTTTACTTGCAGAAAATGTCACTCATTATCCTCAAATGGAACAAAGGAGAGGAAGATTATGTCCTGCAGATTTAAGAACACTCAAGCAAAGTATCTTGTATTTTAAAAAAAAAGCACTTAATTAAATACTGAATGGACCTCCCCCTTGACTTCCTTTAAAAAATTAAGAGCTTTTGTTGAATTCTGCCTACTAAGCAATGAGGAAGAGTGATCATCACAGCATGAAGACTTGGACATTTTAAAGCACTCCCTTCTAGTCTTCAGTTTAAACATTCCAATTCTTTTGGCTAACCTTGAGTGATATATCAGTCCAGTAAATGCGGTTGTCTGTTACATCAAAATCCAAAGCAGAAGCTTCTTTGACACCAGTGAGAGGAATGGCCACATTATTATTGTTAGTTTCCAAAGAAATTCGCCTGATATCTGCTCTCCGTGAAAACAAAAGGAAAGCCTCTGGGACAATGCAGGTCTTCATGTCACTGATGAGTTCAAAGCCAATGGGGCAGGCACAGCGGAGGCCCTGAGGCCTATAGAGGCAAAGATGGCTACATCCCCCATTTTCCTCAGCGCAGGGGTTGGAACCTAAAAGAAGCATTAATTATAAAAGGGCACAGAAGGACAAACACACCAACACAATCAACATATTTTCACTTGAAAATGACTAAGTCGTGTAGGTCACAAAGACATATGATTAAATCTGCTCCCAAATATACTTTCGATTCTAATATCATAAATAAACACTATGAAGATTAATAGGGAATAAAAAGCCAGGCGCGGTGGTGCAGGCCTGTAGTCCCACCTACTCGGGAGGCTGAGGCAGGAGGAACACTTGAGCCCAGGAGTTCTGAGTCGTAGTGCCTGCACTATGTTAGTCGGCTGTCCACACGAAGTTAGCATCAATATGGTGACCTCCTGGGAGCAGGATGCCACCAGACTGCCTAAGGACTAGTGCACTGGCCCAAGTCAGAAATGGACCTATGTACTACATTTTGAGTAAGCCTACATTTAAAAGGCCTATTCCTGGTTAAAAAAGAATTAACAGATGATTTCTATATACCCATAAAACATCAACAATTTACACTGCTGCTTTACAAGCCACTACCTCTGAATTTTTCCCATTCCTGATTTCCATCTCAGAAAATTCTGGAATTACTTACCAATGATTCGATGAACATTTGTGGCCTTTAGGCCCATGAGGTCAGGAAGCTGATCTATGATGATTTCCCTCTCTGCGCTTCGTTTGTGTACTCTTTCGATGCTACGTCTCTGCCAGTCAGTCCAGTAAACATAGTCACCCAACAAAGTAAACCCAAATATGTGAGGAATTTTGTCTTCCACTAGTACTCGTCTCCCAGTGCCATCAGTATTCATAACCTTCAAGTTTAAGTTTAAAGACAAGAGGTAAAGATGTGTACTTATTCTTCAAATGTATATAAAAAATAACAAATCCAACTGCCTGTTGTATCAACACTGAAGTGTCATCTTGGTTATTCCTATTATAGCGCTTTCTTTCACAAAAGGATAACATGCTAACTTAACAAGAATGATTTCAAATACTCAGTGTAAGCTCATATTTTATCTCTATTTTTCCAATCTCTTATTACCCTTCCTTCTAAAAATTCTGGCAATATTAGCTTAGTATGTATCTCATCTATTAAGTGACTATGTAAAAATTAAAAATACGATATCCTTACCTGAAGTTTGCTCGTACACTTGTTTTTATATTATAATGTACCTTCATACACATTATTTTATTACATATTTTGTTTTATAACATATTTTATTTTTCCTGAGAGTTTTGTCTTTTTCACATGGAAGGAAATTGAGATTCATATAAGATCACACAGCTTGGAAACATAGTTATTATCTTTTTTAGGACTACTTCCACTTACTGCATTGCTTATTTCATTGTTTTTATTTAAAATTTTTTTGAAAGCCCACAGATAAAAGGGCTCTCAATACATCTCTCAGTCTCCTTAGACTATAATTGTAAATGTATCTGGAGTTTATAACACTCTCTGCAACTAAGTTTCAAGTAACTAGGATTACCTACTCTTTCCAATTACCCTATGTAGCAACATTATTAAATTCATTCTGACACTCTCATTATAAAGGTCAGCGATTTCCCTAGAAGTGGCAAAGGCATCTTTTCTGTCCCTGACATTCCAGCAACATGTACTAACATTCTGTTCTAAAAGATGGAGTAAGTCTTCTAAAGCACGAACTTGTAAGTCCCCAACTGAGACCATTTTTACCATTAAAGTGGCCTGTGTGCCAGGTAAACTAGCTTTCAGAAATGTTATTCGGCTACTAAAAACAAACACGTGCAAACAATGTCTGCCCTCCTACCCACCTAAAAACAGTATCATAATCTTTTATGCAAGTATGAATTTTTTTATCCATAAAATTAGTAGGAAAATAGTCCATGTAAATCAATACTGTGATTGCCTAAATGGAATGACAAACAGATGTTATCTTTATCTCTCCTCTCTAAAATTTTAAAATTCTTGCTGACCTTCCAAGAACAGCCAAACCTTGAAAACAAAGTACTTCAAAATTGAGTGAGCAAAACTGTGCTATATCCTTGTATTTTCACTTGCATATATCAATAAATATTTCAGTTATATCTAATAGAAGAGATTATATTAACTGAATGTTTATCTGTTCACATCAGATACAACAGGCCTTCCATTAAGACAGGTGTATAAATCTGTATTTAAACAATGTTTTTTAGAAGTAAAAAACATAGTTTAAAAGAATTAATAAACACTTCCAATTCCTACATTAAATACTGTTTAAAGTTAATAATTTCTCATTAATTTGAGACATGGGTCTAGATTTTTTTACATTCATATCTTCTTGCAACAGATCTTTCCTGGACATGCTTTATGTCTATGTTATATCTTAAAATTACTTTGGTATTTAAGAGTAAGAGGACTAAGCAGAGAAAAAGGGTCAATTCTGACTAGAATGTGACTTCTAGAATAGCAGGAACCTAATTCATCCATTTATGTGTCAACCATTTCTACTATTAGTCTGACAAAGAACTCAATAAATATTGGTTACATAATTTTTAAAAGGAGATAATTTCCGAAGACACTCAGGAAACCTTCCTAAAAATAGAACTGAAAATTTATGTAATAGTTCTTATCCTTAGATCCTACAGCTTGACCATGTGAATGAATGAAAGGTATTCTTGCCCAAATTTTAAATCCATGTAAAAAAAAAAAAATCGACACTACTCCTTATTTTTGGAGAATGATCCCTCCTAAAAGCAGAGCTCCAAGAGAGAATTTCTGGCCCCATTGTATTATTGCCTGGAAACTGTGATCAGAGTAAAAATCTTTCCTTTATTACACATATAACAGAAACATCTTTATTTTAGGTAGGGAAAGTTTATTTTTAAAAACTCTGTACTTTTACCAGCATCCTAATACAGAGATTATTTCTTGACCTCCACCATCTTCCTCTAACCCCCTTATAAGAACTTCCTCTCAATACTATTTCCTTCCTTCCCAGGATCTTCAATATCTCCCTCTCCATAGGGTCCTTTTCTTCTGCCTTTATCACAACACAATTTCTCCCAGCTTAGAAAGACACAGTTTAAAAGTTGAATGATTCTGTTTTTACTGCCATATTCTTTGAATGTGATCTGTAACAGCTGCCTCCACCTCTTACCACTCATTCCACTCTTACCACTCATTCATTTATCATTTGATAAAGAACAACTTAAAAGATGGCAGCTTTAGTATGAATTTGGATAATGGGCAAAGAATGAAACTGAAAATCATAGTGAGAAAAATAACAAAAGCACAATTCCAAAAGATCCTTTTAGTTTACACAATTAAGCATCTTCTAGTTAGCAGTTACTCTCTATGCTTCCGCTCTCTACAAATCTCCAATCATCCATGTTTTGGCACTACTAGACAGACTGAGATTTCAAATATAAGCTCTATCATTCACTAGGTACTCTTAGGCAACTTCTCACAACTAAAACAGAAAGAGAACTTATATCACTGAATTATTTAAGAATTGAAGAAAATAATATTAAGTATAGAGCACAGTATTGGATATGTAGATGCTCAACAAATGTTAGTTCTTGCCCTTTGAAATTATTTTTTAGTCCCTTAAGGTAAATATAGCTGTGTTTAAATGGCTGTAATGAATTAATTTATTAAAGTGTAGTTCTTCAAAATAAAAACTGATACATTAATATAAAAGAATATGTGGAAATAAAAGACCAAAACAACCACACACTGTTAAACTGAAGAATAAAAACAATGCAGACCCTCTCTATGTCCTGGCAACTGGTGGAAAACTACAGGGCTGCAGCCTTATTCTCATTTCCAACCCCAACTGTATTGTTCGCTTATGCTACTTAGATGTACGTTAACTAAAACGGTAAGTAAAAAGGAGCAAACAGTTTGGTAATTAGATCACATATACTTTTGCTGCTGTACCAGATCCTCACTCTACTCCCCCAGCCCAAAATCAAATATTGACAAACACATCTAATGAATGCAAATCACCATGAAAGACATCATGATGAATGCTCGGAAGTTTGTAAGAGGGCCTCTCGTAGCAAAGGGGTTACAATTTAGTTGAGGAGGTAAACTATATTTACATTAAAATCATACATGTATACCCTTCTCTGGCCTGTAGCTTATCAGGAAAAAGTGTAGGAAATAGTAGGAGCTCAAATCCATCTTGAAGAATTAGAAGAATTTTGACAAAGAGAGAAAAGGATTTTTCAGAATATAAGAGAAATAACACATGTTAAGACACAAAGATGCCTTGTGTGACTGACTTTGAAAGAAATGCACTGAGGCAGAAAGAACACAAAAGGGACTCAAAGGAGACAGCATTAGGCAGATACCATCGTATGGCAGGTATAAAAATTCCAGGATGAGAACTACAGAAAACAAAATACTTCTGAGAGCACTTAAAGGAGGGTGACATGACAAAATTCTATTTCAGGAAGACCTCATTTACCTCTATCACTGTGTTCTGATTGTGCTAAAAATAAACATCTTCAATACAGAATTATGGTTAATAACATATTTTCATTTACTGTGGGATGGTAATGGAGGTCCAAAATCTCTTATCTGAAAGTCTTAAGGCCAGCCATATTTCCGAGAATTCAGGTTTTTTGTGGTATTTAGAAAGGTGAACACAATGCACATTTAGTACATCACCTCTACCTGGGTCCAGGGCAGCACTTTGTTGCCAAACACGTTCATATTTTGTGCAGTAAAACATATACATAGTCCCACAAAGGGGGACACATGAAGACTCCAGATAGTCTTATAGTGCTTCGAGTCAGGTTTTCCACCAAATGAATTAGCAGAAATAACTTGGTTTTGAGAGCTTTTTCATTTCAGAATTACATATAAAGGATTATAGATTAGAAATGCTTTGGTCTAGGCCCTTGTCAAAACTGGTGTTTGGATCAGTGTTAATGCTGCTCTAAGTGCAAGACCAGGGTCTCAGGAAAAAGAAAAAAGACCAAAGGACATATGAAAAATCCAAGGTTTTTAGCAACATCTGTCGAACAACAACAAATGGTAAAAAAGTTCTTACAAAGATGTTTAGATTAGCAGAGTGGCCAGGAACTCAAACACAGTTACCTAAAAGCCCCTACTAAGGATTTGGTAGCTTTACCTACTAGAGCATTAGAGGCCCTTCTAGCTAATCCTCCTTCTTTCACTTCAAAAGCAAAAACTAGAACTCTTTTTTTTTTCCCTTGGGGTGGGGAGGGGCATGGTGGGAGAAAGAAAATAAAGTGCACATTAAAGCTAGATATATCACATTTACTTCCAATTAAACAATGTAATTCAGATGTGCTAAAGATTTTTTAATGTAATTTTATAAGCACACTGTTTCCCTTAATTCCCTATCTTCCTGTTTTTATCTGTTGCAGTTTTTACAGCAGGGTCAAGTCTAGAACAGTGCTGCCCAAGAGAAATATTTAAGCCCCAAATGTGAGTCATGTGTGTAATTTTACATTTTCTAGTAGCCAGATTTTAAAAAGTAAAAAGGAACAGGTAAAATTAATACTAATACTGTATATACTGTATTTTATCTAATCCAAAATATCCAAAATATCTTTATTTCAACATGTAACCAGTACTTAAAAATTTCTTAATGAGACTTTTATCGTTTTTTTCATACTACGCCTTCTTAGTATGCATGTTAGACTTCAAGCATCTCTCGTTAGAGTAGCCACTTTCTGAGCGCTCCACGGCTGTAAGTGGTCACTGGCTACCCTAACGGACTGTGCAGGATTAGAATTTCATGGTGGTGACTATACAGCCTACAACAAAATTAATGTACTGCTTTTTTAGATTACATCTCTGTCCATTCACACACCTGCCTGTGACAGGGCTGCCCTATGCCCCTCAAGCTTAGTAAAGCCACAAACAATTAAGTGTCTTCCATATGGTCTTTCCTCCCTCTTCAGCTATACTATACGTAATTCTAATATGGGTTTAAAATTATTTTTAAAAAATGATTTCTGATGGGAAAAAAATTGATAAAATAATGTTTTTCAGCTTTTATCACATTTGAAAGTTTAAATTTCAACACTAGCTGAGACTTATAAGAACAAGGACAAAGACTTGATTCTTTCATTTCTTTTAGGTTATCCCAACATTTAAGTGTTACAATCACAGTTATATTAATAAGATAATCCATACCTACCATCTCCTTGGCTCTCCCACTAAGACAGTATTCTAGAGTGACCGTGTACTAATAATAATGGTTAAAGCTGATGGTTCGTGAGAATCTTTATTCTGCTTTACCGCATGTCTGAAATTTTTCATGATTAAAAAAAAAAACACAAGGAAAGATAAGGTGCAAGTCCAAGGGCACTTTAATAATAATAATAATAATAATAGCTGTCATTAACAAATGCGGTTATCACTTTTGTTGGTATGATGTGGAAAGCAATTAGAATCCTCTGAAGAGATTAAGGGATCAACAGCTTAAAAAATCTGATTGGGAGACTTTACATCTAAAGAACCATATATTTCCCTTTTATACAGAGTCCAATGATTACTTTCTGAACTCCGTTTCCTTCCATTACTTTTGCAGAGGTGACACTTCTATTAGAAAATGGCTTTTCCCCTAAATATTTCTCTTTTACCAGCCACACAATCTCTACTGGCAGAAGCAACACAGTGAAAAAGAACATGCTGCTTTGTCTCTAAGGAAAGCACTATTACATTTCCCAAACCCAACAAGTAACAGTTTTGGACAGGTTACTAGGTTTGTAAATATGGTTTTAAGCCCCTTATGTTTAAAATAACAACACAAATCCTGGTTAAAGCTTGCTTGTACATTCTGAACCCAGAACAAATGAACCATTTTAAGCGATTCCAAAAGATTACCCTTATGCTTTAAAAGTTGAGCCAACACTAATTAAATCTTCTGGCAGCTTTTGAGGGTGTGCTTTGCTGTATTACCTCAGAGTGGTTTAATTAGTTAAACTGAAATTGGGCTTCTGTCACTTCTAAAATCTACCTCCAAATCTGAACCAGAGTCTCCAGTGGTTTCAACTGCTTCAACCACATTGTGGTAGGGATTTAACTATTCTGAGGCATTCCCAAATATTACAAACCACACTGAGAATATAGGCTACAACAGGAAACAGATGTGGGTTAACCAGAGTATCTCCATAGGAAGGAGGTAATAGCAAACCTTCCATAGATACCACATCTGGTTTTTTGAGCAGTTTCATCAGCTTATGAAATGTCAAGGCAAGATTACCCATGAAATTTTGGAATGTAGCCAGTCTACTACCAAAGTTGTTGCTATACAACCTCACTTGACTAGACACGTTCAAAAAATAGATGACAACAGGACAACCAGGCACCTATCATAAAATGAGCTAGAGTGGGAATACTAAGTCATCCTAAAAGAAAAGCTTAAATTATGCTCACAATGAACCATTCCTCTTCTAATGTTCCAGCCAATATCCAAAACAAGTAGTGAATTAATATTTATATATAAAGAGACAAAAGATCTCATTGGAGGCTGATAATAGGGTATAAAATATAATTTCGCACAAATGGTATTTTTAAAAATGGACTATATATCCAAAGAAAGACAGTTCAATCATGAAGGAGCTCACTGGGGTGACAAGTAAAGAGAAATGCTTTGGAACTAGCAGGGGAAGTAAAGAGATGCCATGCACCTGTGTAAAAGAACGTAAGGGCAAATCACAGTCCCGCATTTAAAGCCTTTTAACTTAGGTCAAGACTTATTATGTCTCAGTAAATACAAGTGATTTTTAATGTGAAAAGAGAAAATATCATAGTTTCATTGGGTAGTTTTATTTTTTCAAGGAGTCATGCTTAGAGCATTAAACAACTGCAGTTACTATGCTCTTTTAACAGAGAGAGCTAAGAATTGCTATTGTGACCAAAGCTTTCTAAAACCAAAATTACTCAGGAAAACTAGAAAATTAAAACAGATTTTCAGTTCAAGGCATCATTACGATGAATACACCACCACCTTGGTCAATTATACTCAACTCCTTCATGAGACACTTCTTAGAGTCCCACTGTCCTAGGGCCTTCAAAAAACTCTAATACAGGAAACTAAGTATGTTAACAAGGGAAAAGTGCTCTCTTTCCTTTCATTCTCTTCAAGCACAACTAAAATAAGTTCTATTTGGAGTCTGAGTAGAAATAATAATAAACACCTTATTATTGAAAGGCAACATACTCCAGTACCAGTGAGTATGCCTTACGTTCAGATAGTTTTTATTTATCATTTTTTAAAGTAGGTTTGTTTTTTGTTTTTTAAGTAATCTTTCCACCCAGCGTGGGGCTTGAACTCACAACCTTGAGATCAAGAGTTGCATGCTCCTCCGACTGAGCCAGCCAGGCACCCCCCAGATACTGGTTTTCAAATACTATTCTTCAGGAGCGCCTGGGTGGCTCAGATGGCTGAGTGTCTGCCTTCGGCTCAGGTCATGATCTCCAGGTCCTGGATAGAGCCCCGCATCAGGCTCCCTGCTCAGTGGGGAGCCTGCTTCTCCCTTTCCCGCCGCCTCTCCCCACTGCTTGTGCGCGTACGCTCTCTCTCTCTCTCAAAGAAATAAAATCTTTAAAAGATATATACTATTCTTCATTAAACAGAACTATGGCTCCTTAGAGTAATAGTTGATTCCAGGGCTGAGGTAAGAGAAATGTAAGATAAAGCTGAATATATTGTTTCAGAAAGTGCTTTAAAATAATGGAGGTTCCTTGAAAAATTAAAAATAGAATCATCACATGATCCAGCAATCCCACTTCTGGGTATGTATCTAAAAGAACTGAACACAGGATCTCAAAGGGATATTTATCTGAGCATCCATGTTCACTGCAGCATTATTCATAATAACCAAAAGGTGGAACTAACCTAAATATCCACTAATGACTGAACGGATGAAGAAAATGTGGTGCATACATAAAAGAAAATATTATTCAGCCTTTAAGAAGAGAACCTTGTTATGTGCTACAAAATGGAGGCACTATGAGGATGTTACGCTAAGTGAAATAAGCCAGCAACAAAAAGATAAAACTGTATGATTCCACTTATTCCACTTTATGATTCCACTTTAGGTATCTAAAGAAGTCAAACTCTTAGAAACAAAGTAAAATGGTGGTTGCGTGAGCAGAGGGGAAAAGGAAGCTGTTTGACAGAATTTCAGTTTTGCAAGATGAAAAAGTTTTAGAGATTGTGTTGTACAGTAACGTGCATATAATTAACACTACTTGACTCGGTTTCAAAATGGTTATGATGGTAGGTTTTATGTTATGTGTTTGTTTTTTTACCACAATTAAATAAAAGAGATGGAGGCTCATGAAAAGGTCACAGGAATCAAGTTGAAAGGGCTACTAATGCCAATTCTGGGATAATTTTTCAACCATACAATGATAATAATGGAATATAACCTTATAATATTCTATAATTTTATAGAATAAATATCCATGGTTCTATATTAATATACATATGAAAAACAGAATAGAGGCTAGGGAACAGCTCTTCCTTACAGGAAAATTCCAATTAATAAATATAATAGGAATAATGGAAATCGTATCAATGTTAATTTCCTGATGTTGATCATTGTACTATGAGTATGTAAAATGAAACTGGGATTCTATTATTGCAAATTTTTTGTTTAAGTCTGAAATTAACTCAAAATGAATAGTCTAAATAAAGGGCAACATAGCACAATATATAAAGTACTGTATTAGGAATCAGGAAGGTGGAATTCGCTCTTTTTTTTTTTTTCTTAAATAGAAAGTTCTAGGGGCGCCTGGGTGGCACAGCGGTTAAGCATCTGCCTTCGGCTCAGGGCGTGATCCCGGCGTTATGGGATCGAGCCCCACATCAGGCTCCTCTGCTGTGAGCCTGCCTCTTCCTCTCCCACTCCCCCTGCTTGTGTTCCCTCTCTCGCTGGCTGTCTCTATCTCTGTCAAATAAATAAATAAAATCTTTAAAAAAAAAAAAAAAGAAAGAAAGTTCTATGACCTTAGGCAAAATAAAAGAACTAAACTAAGCAAAAAGCGCCAAAGAACGCTGAATTTTACGAAGAGAAACGGGGAACAGAAAGAACAAATGTTTCTGTGAGCATTTTATCTAGAAACTATAGCTAATTTTATGAGAACTAAAAGCAGCTTTTTTATGCAAAAACAATTTTGAAAACCCATGAAACACTGTTTACCTACTATCTTGAGACTAATAAAATCTACTATGGCACAGGAGGGTTTTTTTTCATATTTTAAGAATAACACTGTAGCTAAAACACGAAAGCAGTATTATAAATCTTAACCAAATATAAAGCCAAGTCATTAGTCAAGCCAAAATAAAAAATAAATGAACAACAAAAACAAAAAACTCTGAATAGGGGTGATATTAATTGCATAAAGCCTCTAACTTCATTCCTACTTAGAAACTCTAGAAGCCAGAAAATTTCAGAAGCTCGTAATTATAAATGAAATACTAAACAAATACCAGTCTGCTGAAAATCTCACTACAACCAAAGGAATTCTAATCATTCTCCAAGATTTAGTTATTTCAGATCAAATCTAACAAAAAACATTATAGTTCAGTGAATGAACGGTTTGGTAAATCTATGAGTTCAACAAAAAAATAGGGCCTGCATTGTAGTATTCTTAGAAGGTCTAAATTTTTAAATTGTAAACTACACTTAAAGTGCAAAAAAACTGAAGAAGAAGCCTTTCTTCATTATGGGTAACTTAAGGAATAACTATTATACAGAATCTTTAAATAGCTGGTGATAATTTTAAATTTAAGTACAAAGTTAAAACACTTGTCACTTTTAACTGCTCAATGTTTTGCAAATTCCCTCCCAAGAAGTCCTAAAATTGTGGTCTTTGCCATTATTTGACTGCCTACCCTCTCCAAACCCTCTAAAAAACAGTAAAAATAAAATGGCTATGACCCCTGTAAAAGTATAATAGTTTCCCACCTACAGAGAAATAACCTCCTGAAAATTAATGTTTTACATGGACTCCATTAGTAAAAAAAACATTTACATGTTTGGCTAATTTCAAACAACATCTTTAAACGTTTATTTAAACCTCCCAAGCACGTTAATAATGGAATAGCTTGTATACAGGTCAATACAAAAACATAAACAAATATTACAAGGAGAAGTTGCTTTCAGTAAAATTGAGTTACTAAAGATTTTGAAACCCCAACAAGAAAGTTTTCTTTAGTTAATAGGGATTCACAATGCACAGTATAAGGAAAAATTTAAAGAAAAAAGAAAATATTCATGTCATCTGAATATAAATTTCCTTTAAGCAACTCTCCCAAGGCAAATGTATTATCTGTTCTTAATCCAAAATAACGCATTTAGTAAAAAAAAAAAAAAAAAAAAAAAAACCACCAGAAAATGCTATAATGGGAAGAAACCTAAACATCATCTGGTTTAAATGATCGTACTGGTCAAGATACAAAGACCAGATTATTATGTGAATTATCTAAGGTCACTCAGTTAAATGGAAAATCAAACAAGAATTAAGGTTAGGGTCTGCTATTACAAAATGTTTCAATAAAGATCTAGAGATTACCACTCATAACTAAAATACCGTTACCAACTGTAAAGAAGCTAACTTCTCTTCTTAAGAAAGTAGGACATTAAAATCAGCACTCTTTTACTTCAGGAATACAAAAACCAAAGGAACAAGAAAGGAAGATTGAAACTAAAAATATTTCCACACATATTAAATGGTTTTATACTAAAACAAGAGAAGAAGGGTAACAACAGAACATTTTAAAAACGATCCAAGAGCAAGTTCAAACTTGGTCACTAAAATAACACGCATGAGATTTTTCTAATTTACAAAGATAAAACTATACTAACTCCTAAGTGAGGCAAAGTATCTTGTTTGGTGAGGCTCTAAGGGTTTGTTGTGGCATTTCAGGAAAGCATGATTACCTCATCATCAAGGTTTCCCTCATTATATATGTGCAATAATTTTTTTAGAGTCAGACAAAGTAGAGTGGATAATGAGACAACAGGGTATATAATTAGATGATGTACTCTGCAGATTATAACAAGTTAAATAATGTTGCTTGAATTGTACATCAAAAGGTAACTTTCAAATAGGAATTCAAAAATATGTTATCATAAAAGACACCCCAAACAGATGCAAGATGATATAAAAGAATGGCATCATGTTTACAACTCAATGAATATAAGCCCCTAATCCAGGTCTTCTGTTGAGCTGAGGAATCTGATGATGGTGTTTATCAATATCATTCTTCAGTTATAACATGCCAGGAACAAATGGGGGAAAATATACATTCACATACATTCATATAGTTTTGTAAAGTAGCAGAAATGGGCAAAGATTCAGGTACGTAGGCTCATTATCTTGAATATTTCTCTAAAACTGAAAATAAAATCAATTTTAAGGAGCACTGAATATTATAAACTGGCAAAGATTCAAAAGGAAGTACTTGTTGGTACTTGTCATATAATCAAAAGAGCTTTATCTCAACAGCAGATGATTATATTATTACAATTTCTTAAGGAAGAATTAATCTTAGAAACGATTAAAAAAAATCATCGTAAATGGGCCCTTGTGTACTTTAACAGACTTTCACAATACACAAGCTAAAGAAGCCAGACAAAGAAATTACAAAGGAATCTGAATACTTGGAAAACAAATTAGGATATTGATAAAACAGAGGAAGTTGTCATGAGGGGAAAATGTAGTCCTACAATTTTAGGCTTAGAATATGAAATAGATCATTCACCAACTGTTAAGTTTTCAGCACACATCCTACACAATAATACCCTCTTTATTCAAAATTTCTTTATACTTAAAGCCCTAATAATCTGTTTCCCAAAGTTGTGCCAGGTATAATTAAACTTGGACAAAACTACCTCTGGACATTATATTCTCTAAAGCAGGAAAATTTATAGTAAGAGACTAAAAAATTTACATACCCTTAAAGTAGGTAAGAAACCTCTTTTTATCTGTAACTAGTAGGTATTATTGCGTTTGTCAGAAGCTCAAAAACCAAAGAAGGAAAAAGGATATAAAAAGCATTTAATAAAAAAATAAACTGTGAGAAAAATTTGATGTCATTTTCAATAAAACCAGTGATTCAAAACACAGTGATTAATTTTGTCAATCAGGTAAGTTGTATATGAGAAAAGCATCCTCAAAACAAAACGAAACAAAAAAACCCAAGCTAATAGTAACATTCTTAACTTTATATAATGGCAAGAAAATGCTTTAAACTTCTAAATTATCAATGATATGTCTTTGCTACTGAAAAGCGTAGTGCATACCCTCAATGCAATAGATCTTTTTGGCAGCGAAACCTGACCAAGAAAAATATGAATGCTGTTAAGACACAATGTGCTTTTGCCCACTGAAGGGTCTTATAAAATAGAAATAAAGGCTTATTTGATGATTGTCCTATCAGAAAAACAGAAATGATCCTTTCTGCTAATGCTTTAGTATTACATAAGGAAGCCCCAGAACACTACAGTAAAAACTTGGGTGGGCACAGGGGTGGGGGGGGGGGTTGCAGGGGAGCTCAGTGCAGACAAGTAAACAAGAAGCTTGTTTGTAAAAGGTGATGAAATGATTTTAGCATAATGAATAAGAAGCATAAACAAGTACCAGCAGGTACCTTTTATATAACACCTACAGATAAGTGGTCACTATCAGCTGACAAGTAGGGAAATCAGATATATCCTCACAGACCCATTCTTTTTCTCTTTAAGATTTATTTATTTACTTGAGAGAGAGAGAGAGAGAGAGAGAGAGAGCGCTCGCGCTCGAGTGCGAGCACAAGGGAGAGGGAGAAAGAGTCCCAAGCAGACTCCCTGCTCAGCATGGAGCCCGACACGGAGCTCCTCTATTCCATGACCCTGAGACCACAACCCAAGCCAAAACCAAGAGTAGGACACCCAACCAACTGTGCCACCCAGGCACCCCTAAACACATTCTTATATTAAAGCATCAGCCAATATTATAACTATCTTTTAAAAAATGTGGCATCATTAGCAACTCCCTGTCTCCCCTCGCTCTTTGCAGAAGCTGGTTATAAACCTCAGATAACCTACTTGTTCTTTCTGCCACTCTGCATGATAAAAACCCAATCTTTGAAACCTGCAGCTCTCCAATATACCCAGCATCTGGTTATATCACCACTTACAAAAAAGGAAGTGAGAACCTGATCTAAGGAATCTCCACTGACAGCACAGAGAGCACAGATGGGTGAACATTCTGAGCTCTTCCCACAAAACGAAGAGCTTCCTATGCCTTACAGTTGCTACATAAAAATTTACCAAATCACGATCTTTTCTTTTCAAATGTACCATAAACACATATAGGGCAGTGTGATCCCAAGTAAACTCAAAGTCTTCCAGAAGAGAACAGGGCTATACAACTATTATTTAATATTTTCTTAGAGTCCCAGGAGAAAGCAGCTTTCATTCTTAGACATGACAAAAAGCTGGGAAACTTTCTTTAAAAAAAAAAACAAACTGTAGTTGATACACAATGTTACATTAGTTTCAGGTGACTGAAAAAATCTACTAGGAGGATTTCTTAAGAGTATTGGACCAGAAGAGAGCACATCACCTAGACCAGGGTAAGATCAGTAGTTAGGATCCCCTGCTACATACCAAAAGCTAACAAATAATCTCTTCAGAAAAAGAAGCATTTAAAAAATTATATATTTTTCCCAAAGTTTTCAAGCTCACTATATTCAATCTACTATCAAGTAAAGTGAGATGGAAAGCTGGTTGTGGCAGTTGCTCCTATAGCTACCATTAGTCTCAGAAAGAGAAACTAACAGTTTTTCTCCCCCCAGTTATGCAAGATTATTTTAGATGAAGAGCTGTGCTCTTTCCTTAACATGCCATATACCAGAAATTTTACATATCATCATAAATTAAGAAGAATAAATAACAATACCTGCTCTCTTTACTTCCCAGATGTGTCTATGAAAAGAAAATGACAAAAGCACTGATGCTCAATTAGAGGAACTTCAAAAGAATCTCCAGGGGAAAGAACAAGGGGAGGTTTTTGTATGTATAATCTGGCAGAGATAGATGTACCACCAACCCCAAATAATCTGTCAAAAAGCGGACAGAGAGTAAACCTGGAAGAAGAGAAATAGATGTGAAAGGCAGGCTTTTAAGGATGCTGGTACCACTCGAGGAAGAAGGAAAGAAGGAAGTGAGGGAGGAAATGACACCACTGCATATACATGTGTATATCGCTCAAGAAGAAAGAACAGGCTGGAATGAATGCTAATTTTAAGATCTACTGCACTTACTGCAAACCAAGAAAATAAATCCTGTTTCATCAATATTATATGTTGTTAGATAATGATTCATTCTTATTCTCAAACACTGTCACTCAGAACCTCCAAAAGTTCGCACTTCTCTACCTAAATCCCTCCTAAACTATTTGATTTTGAATAAATTTCTACACTGAAAGTGACCTGAAGTGTGAAAAATAAGACATGAAATATTCCCAGTAAGAAACAAATGTCTTATTTACAATCTAATCAATCAGTCATAGTAAGCTTAAAAAGATACCAAATATAGAATTTTAAAAATCCCTACAAAATGATAAATCTTCCCTTATGTACAAACATTCTTATGGACACATGAGCTTTAAACTGTTTTTCTAAGAGTGGTAATACATATACCCTCACGTATGGTCCACAGCTGGTCAACAATACACATTTGTGAACTGCTTGGGAATGGGTGTGCAATTTGTACTCAGGCTGGCCCAAGTAGGAAGCTAATAGCCTGTCTAAAAAAAAAATGAACCCATAACTTTGGTCTCATTAGCGCTGCACTCTAAGCTGTTAAAGATTCAAACACTAATTTGGATTTAAGGAGGGGGACAGTGAAACACTAAGAGGGAGAAAATTTATATAGTCAAGTCTATGCAAAATTTTCTATTAATGCAAACCAGCTGCAAGAATAAGAAATGCAGTTTTCAGTATTTGAGCCTTGTGGAATACTAATGGATTTTTCTATTCCAAGTTTCCATTCTGAAAAGAAGGCCCTTTAATTCACGATTCCCTCAGAGTCCCCGGCACTCCTAAGAGCTACCTTTCTAAAATAATGGCTTTGGAGACCAAATTATCTATCTGTTAGGAGATATGTGCTGTGGCTCTGAATAGCCATTCTAAGCTATTCCTTATATGAGAACTCATGCATCCCCCAAAGAAATATTGTTAAAGAAATTGTTTTAAGTACGTGATCCATAAGACCTCTAGCACAGCCTAACTCTAAGTTGTGAAATTTAGGGTTCACATTCAACATCAAGGTATATGTCATCTACAAAACATTGTGATAAACCACTGATTTATTGTGATTCACCACTGGTTGTTTCCACCACAATTCTATTCTGATTGCTACAACTTAATTCTACCATACAGTAAATATTTCCCCCCAAGCTTTGGTTAATTAATCTTTCTCCTATACAGCTCATAAATCAATTTAAAAATTGTTTGCATGTAACCACCTTAATACTTAATATATGCTACCACCTGCCTCCAACACCAGTAACAACAAAAGTTATATATACACATATGGGCTTTGTTCTCCTGACAGAACTATCAGTATAAGTAATTAATATAGGTCTTATATAATACTTGATTTGTGAAGAAACTGTCCCTCTAGGAAATTCATACAGTGGCTTTATCCATAATGAGGAAAATCACTCGCATAAGCTTTTAGGACTAGAAATAGAGGAATATCCATTTCTCATGCCAGTATAGCTCAGAAATCTTAGGGTTCAGTTGAAAAGAATACATAATCCCTAGCATCCTGAAAGTTGAATAAAATTTCCGTAAAAGATACTCTGGCACCCCAGACAAGAGGCAAGAATATTTGCATCAAATTAACATCAACTTAAAAACCATTATAAAACTGGTTTTAAAATGAAAAAGCAAGAACAAACCTCAATTTTGTCTGTTTTGGCATCTCCCCAGTATATTTTGCCTTCATCATAATCCAAGGCTAAACCATTTGGCCAACCAAGAGAAGTGTTAACCAACACTACTCGGTCAGAACCATCCAGAGCTGCTCGCTCAATTTTCGGGATTTCTCCCCAGTCAGTCCAATACATGTACCTACAGAAGTATACAGAAAATGAGCTAAAAGCAGATAATAAATGGTAACTTTCAGATATTCTAAAGGTGAGGTCCACCCCTCATATCACACTGGAATCAGTTAACAGCATAGAAGGAAAAAAAAAATAGGACTTAAACATACTCAAAATCTATGTTTAAGACATAACAGCAGTATATACATGCTTGAGGAAATTTTCAGATCAAATAGTGTTTTCTAGAACTGAAAATAAAAACGCCTTCCAGGGGGGTGGCTCAGTTGTTAAGCATCTGCCTTCGGCTCGGGCCACGATCTCCAGGTCCTGGGATCGAGCCCCACATTGAGCTCCACACTGAGCCCCATATGAGGCTCCCTGCTAAGCAGGGAGTCTGTTTCCCCTTCTCCTTCTGTCCCTCCCCCTGCTCATGCTCGCTCTCTCTGTTTCTCTCTCTCAAATAAATAAAATCTTTTTAAAAAATGCCTTCCAATAATGAGATTCCATTTTTAGTTAGGTTTTTTCAAAATATTTTGTACTCCTTCCCACTAACAGTCATCTTTTTTTCCCTAAACTTTTTATTTAAGTAATCTCTACACCCAAAACGGGGCTTGAACTCACGACCCCAAGATCAAAAGTTGCATGCTTTTCGTACTGAGCCAGCCAGACACCCCAGTCATCTTTTTTTCTTGCTGGCTTGTCATCTCTAACACAAAAAGGCTATCCCAATAGTAATATTCAGATGACAAATTGAATTCCCAAAATAACTAACTCTTTCTGTAGTGCTAAGTAACTGCTGTGGTTCCTAGGAGTTTGAGCGGCTCCAAGGCACTGATATACACTGAAGTGTAATAATTTGTCACTATGTTCACCCTTAGAATGAATCTCATAGTAACAAATAACATTGGTGAGCATACAGAAAGCTGTGTTTCCCTGGATTGTGGTCAGGGTGTTATGACCAAAAAAAAAGAAAAAAAAATTCAAGTCATTCACATATCTTGGGATATACAAAGTAAGATATATCCTTTACCATATCATTCTAGAAGTTTCGAAAATGGGATGAAATTAAATCTTCTAGGGGAAGAGAAAGAATTCTGAAAACAATTTCTTTCCACATTTTTCATGGTCATGATGCAACCTCAGCAAAATCTGTAGCCAACACCCAAAGTCAGCAAGCATTGACTTAATTTAGAAAGAAAAAGTATTAAAACATTCAAGGAAAAAAAAATTCTTTAGCAATTCTTTAACTTGAGATTTTATTCCAATCACTATGTTCGAAAAATGAACAGCCACTGAAGAGCTGTTTATTGAAAACCAACACACACTTCATATTGTTTTTGTCAATGTTTTTAGGAACCTATAGAAAACAGAAACACCAAGCAAAATTTTCTATCAGCAGAGCTTCTTACCCAACCATGGGATCTAACACAATGGCTCGGGGTTCCTCTAAGTCCTCTGAAATCAAGATCTTCCTCATGGTCCCATTGAGCCTTGTCACTTCTATCCGATCAGTGCCAGTGTCTGTCCAATAAAGATTTCGGGCAACCCAGTCAACAGCAATACCATCAGGATGCGCAATTTGAGCAGTGACCACAAACTGACTGCCAGATCCATCTATGAATGAGCGGCGTATGGCCCTCACTTCATCGTCAGTCCAGTAGATATAGCCTTCCACAGGATCATAATCTATGGCAATGGCATGACGGATGTCTTCTAACTGTAAAACAATGTCCGTGAAATCTGGTGTATCCAAAGAAATGCGTCTCAAGTCTGTCCTTCGTGCTAAAAGCAGTAATTCAGTGGCACCTAGAACAATAAAGTGAGATAAATGAAGAAAAAATTGAAACCCACAGTCAAAATTTAGTCACTCTAAATAAAGAATGCAGAACTTCTTCGGGAATTGAAAAGTAAAGGAGTAAAAAAGGATACTCAGGGTCCATTTAGGGTGGAAATGGAAAGTAACATAGTGACCTAGGAATAGCTTGACTATGAGGTCAAGCTCTATAATGGCTCAGCTCTCCAAATCAAGTTTTGATTCCTTCTCTGGTTCATTTGTTATATAGCCCCTGGAATTAATAACAGCTACTTAAAGGTATAATGAAGAGTGACTACATAACGACTAAGAAGTTGAGTAGCTGAATATTAAAGGAAGAAGGAGACATAGGATATAGGTCCTTTGTTTGAGAAGTATGTTTACAAAGGTAAATGAATCCAAGACAAAGATCTTTTGTGTCTGATGAGAATGTTCCAAAATTGGATTGTGATGGTTTCGCAACTGTAAATTAGTTAAAAACCACTGAACTGTACACTTGAAATGACTGAAATTTATAGTACGTAAATTATATTTCAGTTAAGCTGTCTTAACTAAGACAACTATAAGGCAATACCTGACATAATTAATGACAAAGAGGGCTATGGTGAAGGAAAAAGCAGCAGCAAAGAAAGTGAATCAGAAAAAACACTGGTTAAGAGTAAGAGTTGTGGATCTGACAGAGCTGTTGGATTCAAATTCCTATTCAAACTTAGGCAAAACTTCATCTCTCTAAACCTAATTTCTTCATCTATATCCCACAAGGTTGCTGTGAGGATTAAATAAGATCCATGTAATATTCAGGAATGTACTGAACATGTAAGTATTTGATCAATGTTAGCTAATATATTATTACTAACATTAGAAAAGAAACACTTTCAAATTTTTATTTCACTGAGTTTTAGATTAGATTTATTTACGAAAATTTTTTTTTTTAAGATTTATTTATTTATTTATTAGAGAGAGACAGCCGGCGAGAGAGGGAACACAAGCAGGGGGAGTGGGAGAGGAAGAAGCAGGCTTCTAGTGGAGGAGCCTGATGTGGGGCTCGATCCCGGAACGCCGGGATCACGCCCTGAGCCGAAGGCAGACGCTTAACGACTGCGCCACCCAGGCGCCCCATTTATGAAATGTTTTTAACTCAAAGTAGTATTCAATAAAAACACAGCTGAGAATGAAGACATTAAGCTCAATCTTCTGTTTTAATTTTTTAATGTTCAAGTAAAGCATCAATAAAATCATCTAAGTATAAAAGATAGTAAGCAAGATGACATCTGAAAGAGTAAAAAAAAGATTCCCAAAGAAGTGAGTCTAAAAGAAAATACTGGCATTTAGCTTCACATCAATCTGGAATTATAGTTGAAAAAACTGAGAAGAGGAGTAAAACTTTCAACAACAGCTTTTTGACTTAAGGGCTAATTATAAATGAACTCGATCTTAGAGAAAATACAGCCCTAAATGCCACAGCAGGCACCAAATAGGAGTAACTTTGTACCATTCACTACCTCTGCTAACTACCAAAAGGAGCCAGCCCCAAAACTCTGCAAACAAGGAAGTCAAAGAAAGTGAAGCTGTTAATTTGAGCAAGGTGATCAAAACAGAATAGTTAACTTGAAGCTACTACATGCCAAATGCACATCTAAAATTCAAAATACTAGTTAAACATGTACATTTGCACTGCTATGAGGGAGTAGACAGACCACTATTGCTAAAATAAATCTTCTGTTTTAAACTCAAGCTACATTTTTAAACAAAAAAGCAACATTACAAAAACCTTTTGTTTTAAACTGAAACCAAATTATTGTTTGCCATGGAAACCGCCTCACAAGAGTCAGCCAGCTTCACCTTTGACTATGAGGATAATTTATCAATGCCAAGTCATGACAAATATCCTGTACACCAACTCAATTCCATCTCTCTGACTCCCTGACCCCCTTGCCAGGAACTCCCTAACCCACTCTGAAATAAAGGCTTCTGCTTTTCAGAGTTAGATAAAGAAGCCACTGCTAAATGTAACAATTTTCTTATCAGGTCTTGCTGGTGGCTAGAAAACCAGATAGTGATCCACAGGGGTAAGAATGAAGAATAACATTCTCATTAAGAAGAAAAAGAGAAGAACTGGTGTTCTCCCAAACCAGAAGTCCCTTGAAACGTCCTAAAGCAACGTATTTCTCCAATATGCCCTCTTTCGATAGGGAATTAAGAGAGTAAGAAGAGACAGTGGTTAAGTATAGAAAGAGGTTGCTTTAGAAACAGAATATGGATTTTTTTTCTTCTTCTGAAAGCACTTCTCTGTTGTTGAAAGGCAATTAAAAATATCATTCAACAATTTTTTAGAACTATATCTACCCCATGATAAGTCATTATAGTCGAAAGTTCAGTAAACTGCTTCCTTGCACAGAGGTCCTTTATTTACAAATGCTACCTACTGTTAAAAATACATTCTTTAAGAAAATACTCATTTTCACAACAATCAATTGCGATATCAATGACTGACATTTCATAAAAAAAGAGATAGCACCTAATTTTTTTCAAAAATAGCATGTTAAAAATTTAGTTAAAATGCTAAAATAACTTACAAAACAGTATTAAAGAGATGCCCTAAAACACAAAACAACCCTGTTATATAACTGATTGTGAAGACAAAGATTAAGCAGCTAGTCTCCCAAAGACTGTAACCTACAGAGCTTATTATAGAGAAATAAAATAAATCATAAAGAATTTCAATTGTATCTGAAATTCTTCCTTCTTGGAGACCATCTTTCTTACCATCTTTGCAGGTTTTTCCATTCTCCAGGAGTTTGACCCCAGTTGGGCAAGCACACTGATAAAAAGGTTTGACTGGAGACATCAAACACAAGTGGGAACAACCACCATTATCAATTCCACATGGATTTGTAGCTGTCAAATATAAATCACACTGATTAATACCAATGATTATAGATGCCCTCCCTCACTCTAGGTACACAAAGGTTAACAACCATAACATGAGCAACTGTGATAAACCAAATTATTACCAAATGTCATCCAGGTGCTTGACTACCAAACCATTTGCAAGGAAAGGAATTAATCACTGAGAACTGACTTAGCATTTTGTACCCAAAGAGGGATACACAAGAAATAAAGCAGGAGGTCCCTGCCCTAAAAGAGCTTACAATCTAGTCAGTATGCCAAAATTAACAAACTAGAAAACAATACAAAACAACGAAATTAAATGCTATCTTGCACATGATAGACCATAAGTACAGAGTAAAATGGAAAGTAAATTAGGATTAAAGAAGACAGAGGACATGACAGGACCCTTGAAGGATAGGAAAATAGATAGGAGGACATTTCAAATGTGGTAAAACTGTATGAAAAAAAACTCAGAGGCTGTACATTGGGTGAGATAATAAGGCAAACAGTCTAACTATTAAAGTTTCTGTTGACTAATCGGAGTTACAGCTGAGTGAGCACAGAGAATGGGAACAAATTGTGGTGGAGGGCACTGAAAGCCAAGAAAAGTAATTAAATGTTGAAAAATCCACTTTGGAAAGATTAACATTGAAAAGATAGGCATAACAGATTCAACAAGGAAAAACTGAGAAGCAGAGATTAATTAGCACCTTTGCCAAAACTATGGAAAGGGATGGATTTAAATAATATTCATTAAAAAATCAACATAAGATGGAGACCAACAAAATATGAAAGATAAAACAATGATAACTGCAAATTTGAAACTAGTAAAACATAAAGGATCAACAGTGCCATTAAACAAAAACAAAAAAAAAAAAGCACCAAAAAACAGAGAAATTCTCTCCTAAGGACTAACCATGAGAATAAAAAATTCATAAAATATTTTTACAAAAGGGCAACACATACATTTAAAAACATTTTTATGGACTCATGATCATCAGATTCCAAAAAATATATTCATTATTTAACTATCTCCCCCTAAATGGATACAAAGCAATGCAGAATCCAAATACCCTTTATTTTTGGCTATGGAATACAATCTGAAATATACTCAGACACATGCCAGACATTTATTTATATACAAGTGCCAAACACTTAACATTCTCATATTCCTTTTAAACCTAATTCTACTCCTCTCTTAAAAGAAATTGTTGCCAGCAGCCGAAGCCCAAGTCACTGCAAAGGTTGACCAAAAATAGAAGCAAAACTAAGAAAAAGGGCAGGGGGGAAGTGTGCAAAGACAAGTTTAAGCAGGTATTTTATCGGACAACCTAAGGTACTTAAATTCACCAGTTAGATTCACAGAGTTTTCCATTTAAGAAAAGTGCTTGTTTGCTTTTAAAAACACACTTGAGAGAAATAATATAAAGAAGAAATGCATTTGTGTATAAGCTTAGTATCTCAATTTCTTATCTCATGTCTCTCTTCTAAACCACCATAACCCCAGACCCAAACAAAGGGCTGAGGTGGCCAGCAGTGATAGATAACAAGCTATGGTTTAGGCTGCCACTCAACCTGAATTACATTTTGACATTTTCCTTATGTTTTATTCCTTCCCACTACCTTTGGATATGTCCTCTCTGCTCCTGCCTTCACTAAAGCCAGACATCTGAGTGCTAAAGCTATTCCAACTTGCAATTTAAAAATCAAGATCACTTACCATTTGGCTGCCTCTGTTGGCTGAAGGCATGTATATCCATGGGAGAGAAGATGTTAGAATGGATTTCACGCAGACCCTCGCCAGTGTACTTGTTGCAAGCCAAAATAGAGTGTGTATTCCAGTCAGTCCAGTACAATGTGTCCTCAAATAATGTCAAGGCAAAAGGATGTGGAAGAGAACCTTTAACCACTGCCTGCCTATTAACAAAAACAGAAAAACTCAAACATATCTAAATTTTCTTTTATCAAAACATTATTTTGCCCATTAAAACATCTTGTTTCCACAATAACACACAAAAATCCCAAGTAACACATATCTTAAGGTCAAATACACCTACGAAAAATAAGTCACATAATAAATTTGAATATATTTTCATAGTGTTCAAAACTCCCAACCAAGTACTTGGCAACAGGCCCCAGGTTTATTACAAACTAGCAGGGAGAAGGCTCAAGTATTAGCACTGCTTCAATTCCGATCTCTGGACTCACATCTTCTATCCTTCCACAAAATTCATGTTGTTAGAAGATAGGTGGACAAAAAGAAAAATCCCAAGGTTTAAAGTTGGCACTGTGAAGTAGTTTTAAATCTGCAATAGGTTTTCCCCTTCTTGATGTGTCAAAACAAAGAATTTGAGCCTGTTTCTTCCACCGTTTCCTATGGTTTTGGTAACTGAAAATAAAAACATATACTTGAGGCTAAAAAAGGTGTTCTGGTGGAGCTCTTTCTGCAAACCCCAGTCTAGCTCTAGTAAAGGATCACTTCTGCTTGCCTTCTGCTATGTGATTACTGATTAGTGTTCAACCACAGTACTCTGCAGTGTCTTGGAGAGTTATTAGTAAATATTCCTGAATAATGAACAAATCATGCTCTGCCTCAAAATAATATTCAAAAAAATTCTTTGATATTTACCTAATATCAAATATAATATTTTCATAAATAGACTGGGAGGGAGGAATGGACAGTATAAGCAACTGAAGAGAAATAAAGAACAACACATATTTTAGGGAAAACCAGTTTTTAGGTCCTGGACATTACTGAAGAGACCACCAGCATACTAAATTAAATTCAAGAGCAGTAAGATAATTTTTATCTAAGCAGAGTTAACATCTGTTATTGTACATGGAATGGTCCTAGCCTAAGGTGTTTCAAATTCAGGCCGGATTTTTAAAAAACTGAATACAAGATTAGCATGACCAGTTTACCAAACAAATTTTCTATTTTAGAAATTCATCCCTACCCTGCCAGCCCACATCGCCACAATTTTCTCCTCTCATTTTTCTTCTTTTCCCCTAGCAGATTACTTTTCCTTCTCATTTCCCCAAAAGAACTGTCACAATGTCAACTTCTGAGGTGGCTTCTTCTACTTTTTAAATGAACAGTAAGTTTACCAAAGAGGTTATGTTATTTATAGGAATGATATCGTTTAGGTCCGAATTTAAATAGGTCTACATATTTCACACTAAAATCTACCAAAATTCAGTATGGTAAGAGAGTTCTGAGAAGCTGCCAAGAAAGAAGGAGCACAACTGAGAACGGAAGAACAGTAATATATGACTTAGCATTTCATTAACCATCCTAAAGAACTAAATTCTATAATCGAATCTTTGAAAAACTTTGGGAAGAAAAAAAGCCTTCTAAGTCCTTTGCATATTATTAAATAAAAAGTTAAAATTCACTCTTTGAAGTAAACAGAGGAAAACAATCAGGAAAAACAAAATCCCTCCCTAGAAGATACACTCACTTTACATACTGACTAAAAACATTTATGTATCGGTAAGAAATCAGATAGACCTGAGTTCAATGTCCCTCTAACACTTAAACTACTTACATCATTTCTTCAAGCTTTATTTTCTTTATTTATAAATGAAAGATAATAATCTATCCCCATTGAGTTACTGTAAAGGCTAAATGGTAATAGATGCAAAACCATTTAGCATTATGCTTGGTACTTAACAAACATTTCATAAATAATTCCTCAATTTTAGGATATATTTTTCAATATTTTAATATTTCTGAGATGGGGTAATATTTACAACTGAGGTGTACATTTCCTGTATTTGTAAATCAATAAAAAGTTCTTAAAATCAGTATCATATTAGAATCAAGTAAATCCTAGACTCTGGCTTATTTATATTCCCAAGATCTCATGCAACACTGTGTGCACAAATTAAATGGAATGATTAGACACTCAGTAAATGCTTGATAAAATGAAATATCGTAAATGATACATGTAATTAACAGAGCTGAATAAAAAGCAGAATTAAGAAGGCTATAACTCATTCTTAACATATTCTTTGGTCATTTTATTGATTCATCCAACCAATAGTGACTTGTTCCTGAAAATGGAGATAACTGTACATAATCTTCACCTTTCACCTCTCTGGCTGGGATAACTAAGTAGGCCTACCTCTTGGTTTCTCCCTGAAAACAAGTTTCTTCAAGGAGTTGATCATGGGTAGCAAAAACAAAGATGGCAGGCAAGATCAAAGCTCAGTTCTTCAGTTGTATGTCACAACAACAGGAGTTAAAAAATGGATCTCTACTATGAAGACCAAAGGAAAGAAACTGAGATCGCTGTTGGTATTTTGATTTAGTGCTGACAACCTCTGAGTATCATCCCTTTCCTGTGTCTGTCATTTTCAGCAGTGCACTGACTGACAGGGCTCAATCCCACCAATACCCCCAAGTACATGAGCCACTTGCTACCTCTTCCATATTCCATGCTTGGTGGGTGCCTCTTTCAAATTCTGCACCAACTGGACTTGTCCTTTATAGAACACCTGCGCACTTGCATTCACTTTCTCTGTTTCTGGACCTCTTCCCAGAAAGCTGTCCTCTGCCCCTGTTTCAGAATTCCCCCACCTGTGTGGGTAATAAATCTTTTTTTGGTCATACCAAAGCACTACTGTCATGAATTCTGACATGTGAACCTAACCTTGGAAGGGAGCTTCCCTCACCGTAGTAAAGCTGTTATAATACCTAAGAAGATGACAAAAGTGGTAGCAGCACAGGTTTGGGAAATCCACAAGCCCTCCATATGAAAACACAACAACTAGGTAGCAAAATCAAAAATCCATGGACAACATTCACAAAACAGCTAAGTAAAAAAATATTACCACAAAATCCAAAATCCAAAAAGGTATGGAAAACTACCAATAGCCATAAGACCTGATTGGCATCAGTACTTCTGCAGTAGGAATCAGAAAGAAAAAATAGGGCCTTCAGGAGACCTAAGAACAGAAGAACACACAAGATAGGTAACAATGGAAAGTAGGGCAAACAAATATGAGAACATCAGCTGATGAGGAGGGGTTCTGGCCACTCCAAGAATGAGTGAATACAATGAATTCATGGTTGGCACTGAAGGGGCTAGTACACTTTAACCCACTGTGAACTCTCAAAGTTGACATTCCAGGACTCACTTCCAGACAAAGCCCCATACTGAGGATAAATTACTGGGAGTAGAATGAAAAATGAGAATGATAGGTGCAAGAGGGATTGGAAAAATAAGGTACAAAAAAAAGTGGGAGAAGGAACCCAAGTCAGGAAATGTCAGAAAGCAAGCTACCATTTTTTAGAACACACACACACACACAAAACGAAGTTACAAAAGTTATGATGTACCCTGCCTTCTTCAATGAGTTCAAGAAAAACAATTACACATGAAAATAAGACAATAAAAATATTAAGGGAAAATCTCATTTAAAAAGTTAGTATTTAAAATAAAACCAAAAATAAAGAATCATATCCTTACAATTAAAATATGCCAGAAATATATGGCTGTTGAACAAACAAAATTTATAACCTATAACCTAAATAATACTTCAATATAACACTAGCCATAAAAGAATAACAGAAATTAAAATTAAAAACCTCAAAACTGAGGTGACAGAACTGATGAAAGAATAAGAAATATAAGAATAAATCACTTCAGAAATGAAGTTTAAAGTAGAAATAACACAAGAAACAAACAACAAATAAGGAAACAAAGTGAAAAGGATGAATTTTTTCTTTTTTTGTGATTTTTTTCAGTTTTATTGAGAAATGACTGACATACATCAACTGTATTAAGTTTAAGGCATAGAGCATGATGGTTTGATTTGCATATATTATAAAATGATTACCACCATAGGTTCAGCTAATATTCATCATCTCATGTAGAAACTTCAAAAAATAGGGGCGCCTGGGTGGCACAGTGGTTAAGCGTCTGCCTCCGGCTCAGGGCGTGATCCCGGCGTTATGGGATCGAGCCCCACGTCAGGCTCCTCCACTATGAGCCTGCTTCTTCCTCTCCCACTCCCCCTGCCTGTGTTCCCTCTCTCGCTGGCTGTCTCTATCTCTGTCGAATAAATAAAATATATATATAAAGATGCTTTAAAAAAAAAAAAAACTTCAAAAAATAAAAAATTTTTTTCTCTTTGTGATGAGAATTCATGGGATTTATTCTCAACAACTTTCCTGTATGTCATGCAGCAGCATTAACTACAGTCATTATGCTGTACATTGTATCCCTAAGGAGGAATTTTTTAAATTCAAAAAGAAATAGGACAAGAAATTTTTAAAAAATAAAAGATATGAAATACAAAGAACAAGGGGAGAGAATAAAATTATACCGGAGCAAAGAAATGAGCAAATGGTAACTTAAATCCTCAGGAAGAATTAAGCAGTATCAGAAACAGCAAATATGTAGGTTAATACAAAAAGATGCTGGGTGCCTGGGTGACTCAGATGGTTGAGCATCTGCCTTCAGTTCAGGTCATGATCCCAGGGTCATGGGATTGAGCCCCACATCAGGCTTTGGCTCAGTAGGGGAGTCTGCTTCTCCTTCTGCCCCTCCCCCAACTCATGCTCTTGTGCAAGGCCGGGCGCGCTCTCTCTCTCAAGTAAATAAATAAAATCTTAAAAAAAAAAAAAAGACTATATAATACTTTCTCTTTTTTTTAACCCTTAAAAAACCTGTAAGATCATACTAATAATGATCATAACATGATATTGGTTATAATAGAAATGTAATCTAAATGACAATAAGAGCAAAAAGGAAAAGAGAGGGAACAGAGACACACTAGAGTAAAATTTCTATATTTTACAGGAATTAACTCAGTATGATCATAAAGTCGATTTTAACAAAATGCATATTGCAACCCCTAGAATAATCACTAAAACTGTTTTACTCTCAAAAATACAGTTCAAAAATTGAGATGCCTGGGTGGCTCAGTCAGTTAAGTGTCCGAGTCTTAATTTCGGCTCAGGTCATGATCTCAGGGTTGTGATATCGAGTCCTGAGATGGGCTCTGTGCTGGGTGTGGGGCCTGCTTAAGATTCCCTCTTCTTCTCCCTCTGCCCCTCCCCACTCTCTCTCTCTCTCTTAAAAAAAAATAAAAAAATAAAAAAAAATCAATAAAGGAATTATCTACTAGAAAATATCTACTTAATACAAAAGAAGGCAGAAAAGAACCAAAAAAAAAAAAAAAACCCAAAAAAGAAACAGATATAAAAAAATAAACATCAAAATGTCAGATGTAAACCCAACCATATCATTAATAACACTAAATGTGAATAAACACTTCAAACAAAAGGCAAAAGGTTGGGGGTGCCTGGGTGGCTCAGTCAGGTATACCTCTGCCTTCAGCTCAGGTCAGGATCCCAGGGCTCTCTGCTCTGCAGGGAACCTGCTTCTCCCTCTCCCTCTGCCTGCCACTCCCCCTGCTTGCACACACTGTCAAATAAATATATAAAATCTCTAAAAAAAAAAAAAAAAAAAAAAAAAAAAAAAAAAAAAAAACCACCACGGCAAAAGGTTGAACATCTTAAATATATACAGTTTTTCCTCTTCAAAAAAATACCTCTCTCTATATATATAGACAAAGATTGTTAGACTTGGTAAAACAAAGCAAGATTCAACTATATGCTACCTACAAGAGACATTTTATTCACAGATACAAACTGGTTGAGAATAAAAGGTCACAGTAAATAGTAACCATTAAGAGAGATGGAGTGATTCTATCAGACAAATATACTTTAATATATGTAAGAGGTAAAGAAGCACATTTTATGATAACAAAGATTCAAATCATCAGGAAGATACAACTATAAACATATACACACAAAAAAAGAGCCTCAAACAAATGAAGAAAAACCTGACAGAAATGAAGAGAGCAAAAGACAATTCAACATTAACAGTCCAAGATCTCAACATCCTACTTTCACAGAAGTATAGAACAACTAGACAGAAATGAGATGCCTGGCTGGCTTAGTTGACAGAGCATGCAACTTTTTAAAAAAATATTTTATTTATTTATCCCTTTGAGAGACAGCACAGGCGTTGGGGGAGGGGCGGAGAGAGAAGGAGAGGCGACACCCTGCTGAGCAGGGAGACTAAGGCAGGGCTGGATCCCAGGCCCTGGGATCAGGACCCGAGCCAAAGGCAGACGCTTAAATGACTGAGCCACCCAGGAGCCCCTAGAGCATGCAACTCTTGATCTCAGGGTTGTAAGTTTGAGTCCCACATTGGGTACAGAGATTACTTAAAAAGTAAAATCTTAAAAAAAAAAAAAAAAAAAAAAAAAAAAAACTAGACAGAAAATCCTCAAGGATATGGAAATTTGATTATTATCAACCAATTTAACCTAGCCTCTAAAGAAAATTCCCATCTAATAACATAACATACATTCTTTAAAGTACGTATGGAACTTACTCCAGGATAGACCACATACTAGGTCACAGAATAAATCTCAAGTTATTTTAAAAGACTGAGACAGAGGCGTCTGCTTTTGGCTCAGGTCATGATCCTATGGCACTCATGCGTGCACTCTCTCTCATGTAAAAAAATAAAACCTTTAAAAAAAAGACTGAATTATATAAAGTGTATTTGCTGAGAACTACAGAATTCATTAACAAATGAACAACAAAATTTGAGAAATTCACAAATGAGAATTTTCTAAATTCTTCCTTAATGTCTTCTCAATAAGCAACGGGTCCAAGAAGAAATCACAAGAAATTCTTTTAAATATTTTCAGATAAAAGGAAATGAAAATACAACAAATAAAAAACTTATTAAAAAATGTATGGGATACCACCAAAGCAGTGCTTAGGGTAAATTCTATAAATTTATTCCTTAAGTGCCTGTATTAGAAAAGAAGATTTTTTTTTTTTCTTTTAAGAAAAGAAGATAATTTCAAATCAATAAACTAAGCTTCAAGCTTAAGAAACTAGGGGGAAGGGGCGCCTGGGTGGCACAGCGGTTAAGCATCTGCCTTCAGCTCAGGGTGTGATCCCAGCGTTCTGGGATCGAGTCCCACATCAGGCTCCTCCGTTATGAGCCTGCTTCTTCCTCTCCCACTCCCCCTGCTTGTGTTCCCTCTCTCGCTGGCTGTCTCTATCTCTGTCAAATAAATAAATAAAATCTTTAAAAAAAAAAAAGAAAGAAACTACGGGGAAAAAAGAGCAAATTAACTGCAAAGCTAGCATAAGAAAGAAAATAAAAATATTAGAGTGGTCAATGAAATATTAAAACACAAAAACAGTAGAGAAAAAAAATCAGTTAACACTGCATGTGGATTCTATGAAGATTCACAAATCTGACTATCCTTTAGGTAGACTGCCCCCTCCCAAAAGAGAAAATGCATAAATTGGGAAGTTTGTGAATGAAATCATGAATATAAGAAGGACATCACTACTGGCCTTGCAGATATTAAAAGGATTATAAGAAGATATGATGAATAACTTTATGCCAACTTAGACAACTTAGACGAAAGGGAAATATTCCTAGAAAGAAACAAATTGACAAAAGTGACTCAAGAAGAAATAAAAAAAAAAAACTTAAAGACCTAGAACAATTAAAGAAATTGACTTAATAGTTTAAAATCTTCCCATAAAGAAATCCCCAGGCCCAGATGACTTCACTGTTGACTTCTACTAAATATTGCAGCAGAAATAATATCTGTCCCATACCCTTCCAGAAAATAGAGGAAGAGGAATTTCCCACCTCATTCCCTGAGGTTAGTATTATACTGATACAAAGGCCAGACAAAGACAGAATAAGAAAAATAAACTACAGACCAATACCTCTTATGTTTATAAAGACATAGAAGTCCTCAAGAGATTGTCAGCAAACTGAAACTAGTAACATCTAAAAAGGATTCTAAACCAAGACCAAATGGGATACTCCAAGAATGCAAGAGTGGTTCAACAACTAAAAACAATTAATGTAATTTCATCATGTTCACGAAATAAGAAACAAAATCACACGATCATCTCAATTGATGCAGAAAAAGCATTGAACAAAATATAATATCCAGTCATGGTATAAATTGTGAAAAAACTAGGAACAGACGGAAACTTCATTAACTTGATTAAGGTGTCTACAAAAAAACCTATAATTATGATTTCCCCCAAAGATCAGGATCAAGCAAGGATGTCTTCTATTTAACACTGTAGTAGAGGATCTAGTCAGTATTACCAAACAGGAATACAAGGCATCTAGACTGGAAAGGAAGAAGTTAAACGGTCATTATTCTTAAGTGCCATGATTCTAAATATAGAAAATACTAAAGAATTAAAATACACACACACACACACACACACACACACACACACACACACACACACAGAAATAAGTTGCCTTTCTATATACTAGCAATACAAAAATACAGAAATTGATATGATCAACTAGTATTTGACAAGAAAGCCAAGAATACTCAGTGGAGAAAAGATAGCTTCTTCAATAAATGGTTCAGGGAAAATTAGACATTCACATGTAAAAGAATGAAACTAGACCCCTATCCTATACCACTTACAAAAATTAACACGAAATGGATTAAAACCTTGAATCTTAGAGCTGAAAAACATAAAACCCCTAGAAAAAAAACACAGGGAAAAAGCTCCTTGACATGGTTCTTGACAATGATTCTTTGGAAATGACACCTAAAGCACAAGCAACAAAATAAAAAATAAGCACGTGGGACCTCATCAAACTAAAAAGCACTACACAACAAAAGAAGTGATCAACAAAATGGAAAGGTAACCTACCGAGTGGGAGAAAATATTTGTAAATCATATATTTGATAAGGGTTAATATCCAAAATAACAAAGAACTTACATAACTCTGTATCAAAAAACAAACAAATAATCCAATTAAAAACTAGGCAGAACACCTGAAAAGACATTTTCCAAAGAAGATATTCAGATGGTCAACAGGTACATGAAATGATGTTCAACATCACTAGTCATCAGGGAAATGCAAATCAAAGTCACAATGAGGTATCACCTCATGCCTCTTAGAATGGCTATCATCAAAAAGGTAAGAGACAGCATACAAGGAATATAGTCAATGGTACTGTAACAGAATTGTATGGTGACAGATGGGTAGCTACACTTGTAGTAAGTATAACATAAGGTATAAACTTGTCAAATCACTATGCTGTACACCAAAACTGATCTAACATTGTTCGATTAAAAAAAAAAAAAAAAGGAAGATTCATCCATATCTAGAAGAAGCCAGGATAATATCACATTGGCTGCACTATGTGACTGTCTGACTCCCAAACAGAATGGAGCTCTGGAGGGCAGCAATGCTGTTTGCTCTGTGCACTGGGTAGTGGTCATGGTCAGTGCCTAAAGAGTTGCCTGAACCTAGTGGGGCTTCCTGTATATTTGATGAATGTCCCATGTGCTTACCCTCAGTGACCTCTGCTTTGGATTCACCCAGATGGGACTCCATTGACAGAATCTCAAATCTCCTTTTCACATGGGAAAACAGCTTAGCCCCAGGCCATGGGGACAGCGAGGAAAGAGGCAGAAGCTTCCTCACCAGGGCAAGGAAAATGATAAATCAGCTCAACCACAGGGGGCCCCCCAGCAGACCTTTCCACAGGGCTAGGCACACATTAACAAAGGAAGGAAGGAAGGAGGGAAGGAAGAGGGGGGGAGAGGGAGGGAGCGGAGAAGAGATAGCAAATGCCTGCAAGGATGTGGAGAAAAGGAAACCTTTGTGCACTGATGGTGGGAATGTAAACTGGTACACCTACTATAAAAAACAGTATTAAAAAAAAAGAAAGAAAAAAGAAAACAGTATGGAAGTTCCTCAAAAATTAAAAATAGAACTATATGATCCAGCAATTCCACTTCTGAGTAAATATCTGAAGGAAACAAAATCACTATGTCAAAGAGTTATCTGTATACCCACGTTCACTAAGCATTATTTAAAGCAGCCAAGACATGGAAACAACCTAAGTGTCCATGGACAAATGGATGGATAAAGAAAATGTGGTGTGTATATATGTACAACAGAATACTATCCAACTATTAAAAAAAAAATAGGAAATCTTGTCATTTGCAACAACATGAATGGACCTTGAGAACATTATACTAAGTGAAATTAAGTCAGAGAAAGACAAATATTCTATGATCTCATTTAGATGTGGCATCTTAAAAGAATTCATAAATTGAAATTAATCAAATAATTCATTCACAACACCATTAAAAAATACTTGAGAATAAATGTGACATAAGAGTGTAAGATGCCCTACAGAAAATGCAGCATAAATCTGGATGTGCCAGTTAAAACAATAAAACTCTGAAGAAAACACAGCTGTAAATTTTCATGACTTTGGATTAGGCAATGATTTCTAAAGACATCAAAAACACTTTTAGCCAAAGAAAAAGCTAACGGATTACACTTTATCAAAATCAAAAACTTTCGTGCTTCAAAACACGCTGACAAGAAAATGAAACAAAAGCTACAGGTTGAAATGAAATATTTCTAAATCATATATGCAATGAAAAAAAGTATTCCCAGAATACATAAAACTCTTACAACTCAAAAAGATAAATAATTTAAAAATGGGTAAACTTCAATAGTGTCTTATACATCTAACTGGGCCTCACATGAAGGAACTACACTGTGTTCAAGACTGTAGGTAGGCCAGACAGAAGTAAAGTTAATACTGTATGTATCTGGAGTAGAATGTAGAGAAAAACATTAAAGGCATCTAAATCAATTCATCAAAATCTGGTATTTACTTTTCTTCCAAAGTAATTATTTTTTCCTGACTATATAAGAAATACATGTAAGTTCCCCATAAAAATTTGGAAAGAGAAATAAAAAGAACATCTTTCTAGTGCTTTATTAAAGCATGTGTACAATATGCTCATATATATATACAAATACAAGCAATTCCCAAACATCAAGCAACGGAAAAACTGGTTTCTATTTTTATAATAGTTAAGGCACAACAGGAAACCAACTAACAAGGTTTAGAATTCAAAATTTGGTAAAAATCCATCTGCTCTACATCATAGCCCCCAAAGGACGGAAGGGAAAAAGCTGAGCCAAACCAAGAAATGATGGAGGCACCTGCACTAAGCCAAGAATAGAGAGCATTTAGCACCCCCTAATTACTGAGCTTCTTCATTGGGAATATATGCAGCAAGGCCCCAAAGTCCTTGTTTCTCCTCAAAAGTGGTTAACTTGCCTTGAGAAAAATGGTTAATTTATTTTGAAAGCTCCAAACGCCCTCTTTTTTTTTTTTTACAAAAGTGAGTTTTTATAAATTTGTGTCGTTTACTGCATCATAATGACCTGTTTTCATTTAACAATGCATTATAAAGATTTTCACCATGTTATTAAACATTTCTTTCACATTATTTTTGATGCCTATATAACGCTACATTGAATGATTGTGCTATAATTTAAACATCCATACTGTTCGACACTCAACATTATATATTAAAGTGTTTTTAAGCAGAAACATACATTAAAAAGAATACGAAATGATCAGCTGATGAAAATGTTTTGACCACAGGCTAGCAGGAATCTAATTCTGTATTTCCTAAGAGCACTGATTCTGTATTCACTATCTCAGTGTTTGCAACAACTTCACAGAATTAAGTACCATAAATAATGAAAATCCACTATAATTAACACTATGGAAAATACTCGCTTTCACCAGTAAAGAAAAAATACAATTAATATAAGTAAAACGTATTTTAAAATTTCAAAATGGATAAAATTTTTTTCTTAAACTTAATGTAAAAAAATGATGAGATGCAGGCATACACTATGTATGACAGTCGGAATCATCAAAATCATTCCATGAAAAAAAAAGGCCTTAAAATCTCTATCTTGCTATACAAATCCTACTTCTAGTAATTAATTCTAAGTATGTAATCAAAGGTACAGACTCATAGGCTCCTCTTTATTCCAGCAATATTTATAGAAGTAAAAAATAACAACTTAGGGGCGCCTGGGTGGCTCAGTCGTTAAGCATCTGCCTTCGGCTCAGGGCATGATCGTGGCGTTCTGGGATCGAGCCCTATATGTCGGGCTCCTCCGCTGGGAGCCTGCTTCTTCCTCTCCCACTCCCCCTGCTTGTGTTCCCTCTCTCACAGGGTATCTCTCTGTCAAATAAATAAATAAAATCTAAAAAAAAATAAATAAATAACAACTTAAATGTTTCATGATAGGACAGCATGATTAAAAACAGTTACTGCTCAACATTCAGATTATAGAATCTTTATCTTGCATTTATATTTAACAGCGAAACTGCTGAATCCCACTCTTTCTTATGCTGTCCATTTTTATTCTTTCCTTACTCTCCCGCTCTCCCCTTTTTCATGGACTTTTCCCACTAGATTGAGTTTATATGCTCTCTTTACATCTCTAGGGATTTGGAGGATATACAAACTGTTTTACTCCATTTAAATTATCTTTATGTTTTTAAATCATATTTGATTCAATTTAGATAACTTTCAACTGCAAGAACAGGCAGTATTTCCTGATAGCCCCATGTATAAGGTAGATGTTAAGATGGTTTTACTCCAGCAGGCCCTTCTTCCTCATCTAACCATCCCACCATCGTTTCTCATTTTTACTGATAACACCTGATATTTACATATTTATTTTATACTTTTTTATCTTCTTTTTCAAAATATCTCATGGTCTCATTAAGTTTTAAAAAACGCATTAACAGCAATTACTAGATTTAACTCCATATTTAACTGGTTTCATTCTTCACAAATATTTAATTATCTGACTTCCTCTCTCAAGCTCTAAATTTTAATTCTAAAACATATCAAGTAACTTTTGGGGAAAGAGCAATGGAAATAGTATATTTTGATTCTTTGCACATCTCATGTATTTCTGTTGCAGTAACACATGACCCCTCACCAACCTCCAGATCCCACATCTTCCAGATCCACGTTTCTTCCATCATTTTCATCTCTGCATCTCCAAGTTGTAGAAGAATTTCTCAAGGTTAAATTCCATTCCACTGATTTGATTTTTTTTTTTTAGTCCTCACTGCATAAACTGTTTTAAACAATCATGCTCTTCATCATCATTTTTACTGATCTTAAATGTTTTCTTTCATACTACTTACTCTATTTGCATGTATATTTGTATCCTCTTAAACTCTGATAATTTTTTTCTCCTCTATCTTACAGGAGATTACAGGAAGACACTAACTCTGATTCTTTAATACAGGTAATTCTTTGGACTGTAGTATCTTTTTGAGTGCCCTGTTACTTTTTTTTTTTTCCCTGTATTTCAGAGGAAGGTCTGTACTTTATTGAAAGTTGAGATCAATTCTGTTACAGTCTAAAACTTCCTGGCCCAGGCTTTCAGATCAAGAAGAGAGAGGTAAATAAATTTTCAATTTGCAGTTTTACTTTAATTTGGAAATCAAATCACGCAAGGAGGGGGAGGATTTGAGGCTAGCAATAATAGCATATTCATGTATTTTTTTTTTCATGTTTTTGGTAGCACCAAGAAGTCTGTTAATATCTTGAGTTTGCTTATTCTCTGACACCACTGTGCTCATTCACAGCCAGCTTTAACTACACCTCTGATTTTTGCCTAACATGCTCAATCATGTCAAGTATGGTTACCATAATATATGCGTCCTTCAGTACCTGGTATGTTTCCCGGAAGTGCTAACAGAATCCAGATGAGGCCTACTTTCACTCTAGCCCACCTTCTCCTCCTCCTCATCACCCTCACTTCCAGCCATCATCTCTGAAGAGCTGTGATTATTATTATTTATTTGGGCAAATCTCTTCAACTTGCTTCTTTAGTAAATTCTTTAGTAAATTTAGTAAATTCTTCACAACCTCAGTAGGTAATGAACCATGTCAATCTGCCTAGGTCTGAGGGGTTTCCTGAAACCCAGGCAAAAAGGGATCACACACCGCTCAGATTGGGACATCTTTCAATCTGGACCCTGAAGAAATTCTTCAAGGTTTCTGGTATTTTGTTATTTTTACCTAAGTCTCTGGTACTGATACAAAATTCCCCTATGTTTATAGTTCATGGCTTTAATAACCATTAACTTCATAATGACTATAAATCTATATCTCCTTGTGAGACTGCTCTGCTGAGCTGCAGGCTCATATATCCAAAGCTCTGCAGACTTCACAACCATAGTTTTCTCTAAGAAGCTCAACTGTAAACATGTCCAAAGCTGAACTCAACCTCATTCTCTTCCTACATTAAAAAAAGAAAGAAAAAAGAAAAGAAGAAAAGAAAAAAGAACCTATCCTACTTTTCTGAATCCATTTCAAAGGAATGACACTTCCATCTAACCAGCCATTCCAAGCAGAAAAAGGAGTCATCATAGATTTATCTTCAGGGAGCTACAGGTAGTTTATTAGGATTGGGTCTTAGTATGCGAGGAAGGAAACGGTGAGAACATTTTTCTAAAATGAGATAAAGGAATTAGATCATTAAAGTCACAATGAAGAGTTTGTACTTCACCTGAGAATAATGATGATTTACTAGAAGATTTAAGGAAGTGAACTAATTCTAAATAATCTTCAAACCACTTTCTATACAACTATCAAATTGGGATTTCTAAAAGACAAATCTAGCCAGGTCAATTTGCTAGTTGAAAATATCCAATGACTGCTACTACTTTTCAGGATAAAATTCAAATGCCTTATCTTAAAATACTAGACCCGCATGATCTGGCTCCTATCCATCCTCCTAGACTTGCCTGTAACTATTCCCCCATTTCCTACTGCTGCTATCACTGACTAAACTGTTCTTTAATAATCTTAACTTAAAAATCTGACCCTAGTTATTAGGAATTATTTTCCACAGAGGGCTTTTATTATTCCCTCAAGATGTTAAAGTTCATTATTTTTCTTCAATGTCTGTCAATGCAGGTTAAAAAAGCATATTTTCACCCTTGATACCTACTTTAAAATCAGTTAACTATATGTGCACCTGTTTCTGAACTCTGTTCCACTGATCTCTATCCTTAAACTTAAAAGCTCATAGTTTTAATTATTCTAGCTTTACAGTAAATCTTGAAATCAAGTTGAAATATCATGCATTTTTTTACCTTAATAAAATTGAACTATTTTAATAGGTTCTAGACATTCCCAAATTTTAGATTCAATTTGTCATTTAAAAAAAAAGTGTGTGCACATGTGTGCGCACACATACCAAAAAACTCCTTTGGAATTTTTGTTGAGACTATGTTGAATCCATAGATCAGTTTAGGGAGAAATGCCACCTTGACAATACAGTTGGCCCTTGACAATGCAGGGTTTAGGGGCACTGACCCCCAGTGCAATGGAAAATCCACACACAACTTCTGACTCCCCAAAAACTTGACACCAACAGCCTACTGTTGATCAGAAGCATTACTGATGATATAAAGAGCCAATTTACAAATGTTTTGTATATGTATTACATATTATATTCTTAAAGTAAGCTAGAGAAAACATTACTCAGAAAAGCCCAAGGAAGACAAAATACACTTATTATACTGTATTTATTTTCAAAATCCACACGTAAGTGGACCTGTGCAGTTCAAACCTGTGTTGTTCAAGGGTCAACTGTTTTTGATAATTTTTTGTTTTTTAAGCAGGCTCTGTGCCCAGCACAGAGTCCAATGTGGGGCTTGAACTCATGACCCTGAGATCAAGACCTGAGCTGAGATCAAGAGCTGGACACTTAATTGAATGAGCCAGCCAGGCGCCCTCCGATAACTTTTTTCTTAAAAACTAAATATCGGGGGCGCCTGGGTGGCTCAGTCGGTTATGTAGCTGCTTTCAGCTCAGGGTCCTGGGATCAAGCCCTGCATCAGGCTCCCTGCTCAGCAAAAAGCCTGTTTCTCCCTCTCCCTATGCCTGCTGCTCCCCCTGCTTGTGCTCTCTCTCTCTGTTAAATAAATAAAATTGTAAAAAAAAAAAAAAAAAAAAAAAAAAACTAACCTAAATATTGCAGTCTTCCCAAAGATAAATATTGCAGTCTTTCCATTGTTGCAACTGGAGAAGAAAGAACTATGAACTTTGTACCTCACAAAGCACATTAACGGTCTTACAGGTAATGTACCTTCTGCAGAGACAGTGTTTAGGAGTATTAATGTATGTTAGGAAATGTGTATGAGAGCCTTGAGTTATCTGTGTCTAAACGCAACTGATACTTAAAACTACATTCCACAGCTTATATGAAGACTGAAAGGAGAGATACAAATATAAATAAGTATACACGATAAATTCTTGTTGTTTATTTTCTTTAAAGGGAAGAGGGGCAGTAATGAATCTTTGAAGTTCATCATGGAAATTGTACAGTTCATGTGGGTTTTTCAGATTTGGAATCAACAATTATGTAGCTTTTCCAGGAACTGAATAGGTTAAGACTCTTTTTTTACTTTTGTGTGAGATATCTTTGCAGAATGTAACAGATCTAAGGTTAAAGATATCGTTCTCAACTGATGATCAGTTAGCTTACTCCTTCCAAGACCAAACTGCATCCTTCAAGTATTTGTATGGCTTTTTGACAAATGCATTGGTGTTCATCTCAAAAGGGACTTGAAAAGTGTGGAAGTTTAAGGACAAATCCATTATCACTGGAAGAGTAGCTAAAAAGATCATGCGTTGCTGATTTCTAATCAAAAGCACCATTTTTATAAAAAAAAATAGCACACAACTTTTCTTCTGTAATAAATAATATCATCTGATCCACATTTACTGAACACCTAATAAGTACTAGGTACTGTGGTCTGCTACATGCTCTTATCAAAAGCAAAAATCAAAACACTGAGGACTGAAAGACTACTTAAGGGATACAGAGTTTATTCCTTCCCTGGGTACTCTAAGGTCTATCCTTAACTTCCAGAAGATTTCTATTTTGAGTAACATTAGCTCAATCATTTGTAGAACCACCTCTACTGTATAATGCCCCAATCTGACACAGAGACTACCATGGGAAAGTAATATAAAATTAACATACACACAAAAACTGCATTTTTTTAAATACATTACATCCCTTAGTGACTACATGTGAAAATTTTTTTCTGAAATTTAATCTGATGAAAACATTCTCTTGCAAAGAACTCGTAAGTTTCCACCTTCCCAATGTGTGCTGGTAACTTAATTTCCTCTATCTGCTGAGAAGCTTAAAGATAACTTGTTTTTTACCTTTTTATTATAAAATAAGGCTGATACAGAAAAAACTAGTGTAACCTTCACCCACACACCCTGTAACCTTCACAAAATCAGCAAAGAAATTTACTAACCACCTCAGAAAACTCTTCACGGATCCTGTCTCGACCCTTCCCTCTCCTCAAAAGTAACCACTATTCTGACTTTACAGTAATCACTTCCTTACTTTTTAGTTTTATTAGCTGAGTGCACATCCACAGAGAAGTTTAGTCTTGACCACCTATTGTTTTTTGTTTCCTATGTCTGTTCAGTTTCAAGACTTAATTTTTTTTTAGAGCAGCTTTAGGTTCGCAGCAAAATTGAAGGGAATGTACTGAAAATTTTCCATATACCTCCTACTTCCATACATGCACAGTCTTCTCCATCATCAGCATCCTCCACCAGAGTGGTACTTTTGTTACATCTGATGAAACTATACTGACCCATCATAATCACCCAAGGTCCACAGTTTACATTAGGGTTCAGTCTTGGATGTTGTCCATTCTACAGATTTAGACAAATGCATGACATGTACCCATCATTATAGTACGATACAGAATTACTTTCACTACCCTAAAAACCTTGTGCTTGGCCTATTCATCCCTCCCCTTCAATCCTCTTTTCAGTCTCTTTTGATCTACAGGTTCCATCACCTGTGGATATATTTGACCTCTGTGTCTATATCCACTGATGCAAACTCATACAGCAGTTGAGTATTTTCTCTGTCCTCTGTTTTTCCTGCGAATTCCAAGTTCGATCAGACTCATGCTGAACTGATACCTTCAGCAAAATGAAAGATGCTGTACTTTTCTTCCAACAGCAGGCAAATAATGTCTATTCTTTTTTTGGTTGTGATATGAGCAGCCATTGACGTTCACTGCCTAGATCCAATAGTTCACTGGAAGTTATAAAATGCTGATAGTCTAATTATATCATTTATTTTTCATATATTAGTGGGAACAGCTTTCCCATATCTACTATTTTGTTAGCTACTGGTAGATTCATGTAGGAAAGGGAAAATAAATTGCTTCTTTTCCTTTACTGCCAACATTAGGAGTAATGATGAACTGGTTCCCTATCATCCTCTCAAACTGACCACTTCCCTTCTACAATATCATTATGAACTCAAGGATTTAAACATACTTGATGAGTTTCTTTCCATTTTTGACCTGAGAGAGGCTTCTCAAGTTATTTCTCCAGGCTTACTAGCATGACCCTAGAGTCTGTAACAGATTCTTTGCTATCTGGTAGGACATATGTTCCAGCTCATCTTGTACATTTCTTGCCACAGACACAGAATCAACAATTTCATCTGAAAGGTATGATTTCTTGTAAGGTGGAACGTTTTCCAAGACTATAAAGTGGGTGCTTTTATTCCCCTTATTCCTCTTCAGTAGTCACAGTTAGGAAATAAACAAAACATATTTGTGTGTATTTATCTGTATAACATAAAATACCTAATGAGTTCATGCCAGTACTTCCAATTAAAACTCAGAATTATCAGTTTTCCTTACTTAACTTCTACACCGAAAATCCTGCATATGCAAGGGCAAAAGAATACACCCAATGATTACTCACTTACTTAATCCAACATTAAACAGTCTCCAAAAAAACAAACAAAAAAACCCAAAAAACAAAAAAACACAACCTCAGAATGAGTATTAACATCAATACACCAATGTAGTTACTATGAAGAGTTTTACAAAAATTTTGTATATAGTATTCTCTACTCTCCCTCCAGTGGTACTTTACCTTCTCTAAAAATAACTGTTACATACTATACCCTCTCAATTTGAATCCTCCTTTAGTTTTCATACAAGTAATTATATATTTAATGTTCTTCATCAAACCTTTTTTGATATCTCATTCATCATTTTGGTCGTCTAAAGCTCAGACACTAGCACATTTTCAGGAATGACTCAGGGAAATAGTATTTCTTGACTTCTTGCATGTCGGTAATAGTTTGTGGCTTTACAGGAGAGAATCAGTTACAATGTATTTAAAAAAACAAACAAACCTGCCTCACATTTTCTTAAACTCTTGAGTATCTTGAAAATACTACTCCATTTAATTCTGACATGAAGTGAAACTGGGGGAAAGTCTGATGCTAATTCAATTTTCTTTTCCTTTTAAGTAATTTATTTTAGAGGCCAAGACAGTACTTTTTTTCTCTACAGAATAATTTTACTAGAATATATCTTGGTTTTGTTTGACTATTATTCTCAGGTACATAGTGTTTTCTTTCTTTCTTTGTTTTTAAGATTTACTTATTTATTTGAGAGAGAGAGAGATAGCACACACAAGCAGGGAGAGGAGCGAAGGGAGAGGGAGAGAGAAAATCTCAAGTGGACACCTCACTGAGCACAGGGCCCACCGCGGGGCTTGATCCCACAACCCTGAGATTATGACCTGAACCGAAATCAAGAGTCAGGTGCTTAATCAACTGAGCCACCCAGGTGCCCCCATAGTGTTTTCTTTCAAACTGAACTTTCAAATCTTGTTTTAAGTAAATTTCCCTGAATTATAGTTTTTCTTATGTATTCTAATCCCTTGCTTTGGATATCTTCCTAAAAGGGTCTTTTATCTGTGTTGTTTCTTCTTTGACTATCTTCAATATTAGTCACTTCCTCTCCCACCCTTTTTACATTTTTACGTTTCATTTTGGTCTTTAAATTTTTCTTCCTTTTCAACTCTTAAAGATCTTTGTTTATTCACTCTTATGTCCCTTTCAGTTTACCTATCTTTTCTCAAATAATTTTTCTTTTATTTCTAATTCTTAGTTCTGTCGTCTCATTTCTGAACTCTTTTTTTTTAAGTAGGCTCCATGCCCAGGGTGGAGGCTCGAATGTGGGGCTTGAACTCACGACTGTGAGATCAAGACCTGAGCTGAGATCAAGACTCGGATGCTCAACTGACTGAGTCACCCAAGCATCCCTCATTTCTGAACTTGCTAATTTTAATTTATTTTGGTCTCTGACATGGGATATTGCTGTCTAAATTACTGATAGTGCATTTTTAAATGGAGGTTTGGTATGTTCTGTGGGCATATCCTTCTGGGAGGTTTTCTATGTAAGGACAATAGTCTATTCCTCATTCTTTTTCTTTATAATAATTTTTTTCTTTAGCTTTATTGAGGTATAACTGACATAAAACTGAAAGATATTTAAAGTGTACATAATGATGATATAACACACATATAAATTGTAAAAGGATCCCACCTAGTTAATCATATCTCACACATTTTTGGTTTTTCTTTTTTTGGGGAGGGGGAAATATTTAAGTTCTATTCTCTTAGCAAATTTCCAATTATATATTACAGTGTTATCAACCATAAGTACAACATTATGTATTAAAACCTCAGACCTTATTCATTTTACATTTTAAAGTTTATATACTTTTACAAAACCTCTTCCTATTTACTCCACCCCCTCAACCCCTGGCAACCACTTTTCTTCTGTTTTTATGAGTTTAACTTTAAAAAAAAAAAAAAAAGATTCCACATATATCTGATACCATGTAGTATTTGTCTTTATCTGGCTCGTTTCACTAAAGCTAACGTCCTCAAGGTCCACCCATGTTATCACAAACAGCAGGATGTCCTTCCTTCTCATGGCTAAATGATATTGCATTAAATATATACATACCACATCTTCTTTACCTATTCATCCACTGACGTGAATGTTTCCATGTACTGGGTATTATAAATAACGCTGCTATGAACGTGGAAGTGCAGATATCTCAAGATCTTATTTTGATTTTCTTTGGATATACACCCCAAAGTGGAATTACTGGATCACATGGTAGTAAGTAATATTTTTCATTTTTTGAGCCTCCACACTGTTTTCCAAGCAGGCTGCACCTATATATAATCCCATCAATATCAGTCGCTGTGGTTTTAATTTGCATTTCTCTGTTTATTAGTCATGTTCAGCACCTTTTCCTGTAGCTGACAGCCAAGTGCAAATCCTCCTTGGAAAAATTAAACTAAATTCCTCTGCCCATTTTTTAATGAGATTTTTTACTATCAGGCTGTATGAGTTCTTCATATATTGTGGATATTAGCAACTTATTCAAACATATAATTGACAAAATATTTTATCCCATTCTACATGCTGCCTTTTCATTTCGTTGATGGTTTCCTTTACTGTGCAGCTTTTTAGTTTGATGTAGTCCTACTTGTTTATTTTTGCTTTTATTGCCTTGCTTTTGTTGACAAATCCAAAAAATCACCACCAATAATGGTGTCAAGGAACTTACCCCATATTTTCTTCTAGGAGTTTTATGGTTTCAGGTTTTAAACGTAAGTCTTTAACCCATTCTGAGATGGCTTTTGTGTATGGTATAAGATACAGGTCCAGTTTTATTCTTTTGTGCATCTGCCCAATTTTGCCAACATCATTTATGGAAGAGACTATCCTTTCATTATTGTACATTCTAGGCTCCTCTGTCAGAAATTAATTGTTCATATATGTACTGGTTTATTTCTGGGCTCTCTAATCTGTCCCACTGATCTATGTGTCTGTTTTTATGCCAATACCATACTGTTTTCATTACTGTAGCTTTGTCATGTAGTTTGAAATTAGGGAGCATGATGCATCTGAGCTGTGCTCCTCATTCTCAAAATGGCATTGGCTATTAGGGAGCTTTTGTGGTTCCATACAAATTTTAGGATTGTTTATTCTATTTCTGTGAAAAACTTCACTGGAATTTGATAAGAACTGTACTTAATCTGTAGGTGGCTTCGGATACTACAGAGATTTTAACAAATTAAATCTTCCAACCCATGAGCAGGGATTATCTTTCCATCTATTTGTGTCTTCAAATTTCTTTCATCAGTGCCTTATAGTATTCAGGGAACAAGTCTTTCACTTCCTTGGTTAAATCTATTACTGTGTGCTAGATACATATATTTTTTGATGCTATAGTAAATACAATTGTTTTCTTAGTTTCTCTTTCTGGTAGTTTGTTACTAGTGTATAGAAATGCAATTGATTTTTGTATATTGACTTTGTATCCTGTACTTCTACTGAATTTATTAATTCTAATAGTTTTGTGGTGGTTTTATGATTATCTATATATAACATCATATAACATAACATATAACTGCAAATAGTTTTACTTAATCCTTTCATTTATGGATGCTATTTATTTCTTTTTCTTGCCTAAGTGCACGGGCTAGAACCGTCAGCACTACACTGAATATAGCAAGAGTGAGTATCCTTATCTTGTTTGGATCTTAGGGAAAAAAAGCTTTCAGCTTTTCATTTTTGAGTATAGTATTAGCTATGAGTTTGTCATATATAGCTTTTATTATGTTAAGGTATGTTCCCTTTATATTCATTTTGTTGAGACTTTTACCATGAATGAATACTGAATTTTGTCAATGGAATATATCCCACTTGATCATGGTATACGATCCTTTTAATGCACTGCTGCATTTGGTTTGCTAGCATTTTTGTTAAGGATTTATGCATCCATATTCATTAGGAACTCTGGCCTGTAATTTTTCTTTTTTATAGGTTCCTTGTCTGGTTTTGCTATCAGGGTAATATAATAATGAGTAAGAGATCCCCCCTCTTCTACTTTGTGTAAGATCTTAAGAAAGATTGGTATTAATTCTTCTTCAAGTGTTTGATACAGAGTTCACCAGTGAACCAGTCTGGTCCTAGACTTTTGTTTGTTGAAGGTTTTTGATTACTAATTCAATCTCCTTACAAGTAATTGGTCCATTCAGATTTTCTATTTCTTCATGATTTAGTCTTGATAGGCTGTATGTTTCTAGGAATTTATCCATTTCTTCTAGGTTATTCAATTTGTTGGTGTGTACTTGTTCATAGTAGTGTCTTCTGATCCTTTGTATTTGTGTGGTATCAGCTGTAATGTCTTCTCTTTCATTTCTGATTTTATTTCAGTCTTCTTTTTTCTTGTTAAGTCTAGCTAAAGCTTTGTCTATTTTGTTCCTCTCTTCAAAAAGAGCTCTTGATCAGACAGATCTTTTCTATTGCCTTTACTAGGCTCTATTTCATGAATTTCCACTCTGACTCTGGTTTTTCCTTCCTTCTGGCAACTCTGGGCTTAGTTTCTTCTTCTTTATCTAGTTCTTTGAGGTATAAATGTAGGTTGTTTGAGATCTTTTGTTTCTTAATACAGGCATTTATTGCTTGAACTTCCCTCTTAGAACTGCTTTTTTTGTATCCTATAAGTTTTGGAATATTGCAATTCCATTTTCATTTGTCTCAGATATTTATTTCCCTTTAGATTTCTTCCTTGACCCACATATTGCTCAGGAAGAACTTGTTTAATCACCATATATGTGTAAATTTTCCAATTTTCTTTTTTTTTAATTAAGGAATAACATACATTATATTAGTTTCAGGTGTACAATATAAGCATTTGATATTTGTATGTATTTCAAAATGATCACTATCATAAGTCTAGTTAGCATACATCACATACATAGAATTTTTTCTTATAAGGAGAACATTTAACATTTACTCTTAATAACTTTCAAGTATGTAATATAGTATTATTAACTATAGTTGCCATGTTATACATTACATCCCCCTGACTTATTTATTTTATAATTAAAGTTTGTACCTTTTTCTTTTGACTCCTTTCATCCATCCTTTGACCATGCCCCACTCCCTGCCTCTGGCAACAACCAATCTGTTCTCAGTATCTATGAGCTTGGTGGCTTTGTGGGTTTTTTTGGGTTTTTTTGTTTTTTTTTTTTTCTTTTTAAGATTCTACATATAAGTGAGTTCAGTATTTATCTTTCTCTAACTTCTTTCACTTAGCATTATGCCCTCAAGGTCTCTCCCTGTTCTTTCAGATGGTAAGATTTCATTCTTTCTTATAACTGAATAATATACTTTTTTGGAATTCACCACATTTTCTTCATCCATTCATCCATCAAAGGACACTTGTTGTTTCCATATCTTGGCTATTATAAATAATGCTACGAAGAATATGCGGGCGCACATATATTTTTAAGTTAATGTTTCTGTTTTCTTCAAATATCCAGAAGTGGAATCGCCAGATCACATGGTAGGGGTTTTTTTTTGTTGTTTGGGGGGGGGGGGTTGTTTTTTTTTTTTTGAGGAACCTCCATACTCTTTTCCACAGTGGCTGTGCTAGTTTACATTCCCACCAACAGGGCACAAGAGCTCCCTTTTCTCTACATTCTTGCCAACGCTTATATCTTGTCTTTTTCATAACAGCCATTCTAACAGTCACACGTACAAAGTGATAATTTTCCACTTTTCTTCTTATAACTGATTTCTACCTTCATACCACTGTGGTCAGAAAAAATGCCTGATATGATTTCAACCTTCTTAAATTTATCAAGACTTGTCTGTGGACTAACATATGACCTATGTTGGAGAATGTTTCATATGCACTTGAGAAAAATGTGTATTCTGGTACTATTGGATGGAGTGTTTTTAAATGTCTCTTAAGTCCACCTGGCTTAGCAGGTAATTTAAAGCCAATGTTTCCAAATTGATTTTCTGCCTAGGTGATCTATTTATTGTTTAAAGTGGGATAATGAAGCCCCCTACTATTGTTGCATTGCTTTCTATTTCTCTCTTCAAATCTGTTAATATTGGCTTTACGTTATTTAGGCACTATGATGTTGAGTGTATGAATATTTACAAAGTTATATCCTCTAACTGAACTATCCCCATTATCATTATATAATAAACCTTCTTTGTTTCTTGTTACAGTCTGTGGCTTAAAGCCTATTCTGTGTGATATCAGTATAGCTACCCCTTGCTTCCTTTTGGTTTCCATTCACATGTAATATATCTTTTCATCTCTTCACTTTCAGAATGTGTGTTCTCTTAAAGCTAAAGTGAGTATCTTATAGGCAGACAGAATATAGTGGGTCTTGTGTTTTTTTCCATTCAGCCACTCAACATGTTTTCATTAAAGAACTTAGTCCATTTCTACATAAAGTAGTTATTGATAGGTATAGACTTAATATTGCCATTTAGTTCATTGTTTTCTGGATGTTTTACATTACATTTGTTCCTTCTCTTGCTCTCTTACTTTGTGATTTGAATTTCTGTAGTAGTATGCTTAGATTCCTATTAATCTTTTCTATATATACAGATTTTTACTTTTGGTTATTACCAGGAGGCTTACGTAAGACATTGATCCCAGCAAGGTTCAGTGCAGAGGAAAATGTCAGAAACACCCATGTCCCAGTATTTCCCTGTAGTAAATCTATTTCCCCTGAAAGAATCCTGAGGTCAGGCTTCTAATTTAGCAGACATCAAGGTCTGACAGCAATCCTCCCAAGAGACCAGGGAAGTCTGCAGCCACCACCTCCGTCTTTTCTCTCTAGCCCAATCCAAATCTCCAGTATCTCCACACAATCAACTTATACACATATCTGATGCCCCAGCTTTTACTAATGCCACCCAAAGGAAGGGCCCCTGGATCGCCTGTCTCTGAAAGCCAATGGGGCTTGCATTCATAATTCACACAGGACTGTAGCAATGAAGTAGTTCTTAAAAACAGGTAAAATAGCAACCTTTCAGTGGCTGTATATCTGGGTCCAGTGCAGAGGGTAGAGGTAAAAATGTCCATCTCCAAATCTCTACCTGGAAGGCCCCTAACTATATACCTCCCAGCTACTGTGTAGGGGATCCAGCTCCAATCAACCTACATCTAGGTGCTGTGATCTGCCCCTTTGGAACACTTGACAAATCTTGGCACACCCTCAACTACTGGGAGTCACTAAGAATAAAGAATGTAGTTTAGGCATCATAAAAGTTTGAGAGACAACCAAGAACTCAGGACAAGCTTGTTGATAAGGTTCATCTCCTACAAAATACCATTAAAACAAGACTGGGAAAGGAGCTTTTTTATCTAATGTGTAGAAGCCAACACAGAGAGTCAAGAAAAATGAAGAAACAAAACAACATGTTCCAAACAAAGAGCAAGATAAAACTCCAGAAACAGACCTTAATGAAACAAAGATACATGATTTACTTGATAGAGTTCAAAATAAAGCCATAAAGATGCTCACCAAGGTGAGCAGAACAATGCATGAACAAAGTCAGAATTTTAACAAAGAGACAGAAAATATAGGAAAGCACCAAAAAAATCAGAGAGCGAAAGAACATAATAATCGAACTGAAAAAGTCAATACAGAGGTTTAACAGACTAAATCAAGTGGTAGAAAGTATCAGCAAATTCAAAGACTGGGCAACAGAAATCATCCAAAGAAGCAGAAAGAAAAAAGAATAAAAATGAAGACAGCTTAAGGGACTTTAGGAGACCATCAAGTGGACCACCACTCGCATGATGAGGGTCCCAGGAGAGGATAAAGCAAAAGCGGCTGAAGGTTTATTGAAAGAATATGTCCCCAAACTGCCCTAACCTGGGGAAATGAATAGACATCCAGATATAGCCCATAAACTTTCAAATAAGATGACTCCCCAAAAAACCTATACCAACACATTATAATTGAAATATCAAAAGTTAAAGACAAGAAGAGTATCTTAAAAGCAAAAGGAGAAATAGAACTTGTTTCATACAACGGAATCCCCGTAAGACCATCAGCATATTTTTCAGACAAACTCTGGAGGCCAGAAGAAGTGAGTGGCAAAATATATTCAATGTGCCAAGGTGGGAGGGTGGCAACTGCCAATCAAGAATACTCTACCCAGCAAAGCTGTCTGAATGGAAAGAGAAATAAAGAATTTTCAAGACAAGAGAAAGCTGAAGGAATTAATCACTACTAGATCTGCCTTACAAGAATTGTTAAGGGGACTTCCCCAAGCTGAAACAAAAGAGTGCTAATTACTAACAAGAAAACATCAATGTATAAATCTTACTGGTAAAAAGGTAAATATATGGTTAAATTCAGAATACTCTAATTTTGTAATACTGGTGGGTAGATGACTTACAAATCTAGTAGGAAGGATAAAAAATTACAGTAAAAATAACTATAATGTGTTAATAGATAAACAAGATAAAACTTGTAAACTGTGACACCAGAAACATTAAATGTGGGAGGGAGAGTAAAAACTATAAAGCTTAAGATGCATTCAAAGTTGTTATTAGCTTAAAATACTGTTACAAATATACGATGTTCTTCATAATAACCTTAAAAATGGGATTTTTACCTTGATACTGCTGTATGTCTCATGTTTATGGATAATTAGTTTTCCTGAATTCTTGGAAGAAGGTGGTGTCAAGGTAGTTTTTCTAACTTTACAGAATTCACTCTTTTGTTGTTCTCATGTCATGTTAAACAATATGGCAGCTTCCTTTCTGAGATCTCCCAGCTGTTTCTCTGCCTATCCTTATCTGAACCTTCTCTTTTCTTCCTCTTTTGATCCTCTAATTTTCCCTGTACTGCTCAATTTTGATGCTGCTATTGTATTCAATTTTGTTTCCATTCAGTGCAGTACCCTGTGCTGGTAGAGATCTCTCGCAGCTCCATTTCAAGAATTCTTTGGAGCCAAATTGCTCTATCCTGTCTTTACCATGAACACACTGTACTTGGCTGATACTGGAGTGGGCAAACCCCCCCCCCACCTCATTTCAGCTGCTGCTCTTAATATAGTCCACCACATTGTCTAGTAAATAGTTGAGGCTATTTTGGAGGTCTCCTGCTTTTAAGTTCTATGAAACGCCCCACTCAAATCTCTCTGCTTACTCTTGTACAAACATACTAATACTATGGAGGTCTTGTAAGCTGTTAGTGGTCTGCTCTTACCTGCTTTTATTTCTGGATGCCTGAAGTTAGTTTTATGGTATATTTTTGGATTTGCTATCTAGTTTCATTAGATTTTGTGTGAGTATTCTGAGGAAGTCAAAAAAACAATGACATGGCCAGATTTCCTTCTTACCATCCCTCTTAAAGCCAAATTTGAAGTTCAAACAAAGCAATTATGGTTTTATATTCATCATATACTTATTATTTCTCTTGACTTATTTTTATTTATTTTTAAACCATCTTGTTGTCTTTTCATTCTTTTTTAAAACAAAGCAAAAAAAATTACAACTCCATAATTACAAAAACTTTATTTAATAAATTCTTTAAATCTTTCATGATTTTCAATACTTCTAAATGCTTCCTAATTCATAGTTCAGACAACTCACAAATGTTTACACTTGGAAAAAATTTCTTCAACTACCTAAGACTCTGTTTCTGCTGAGACCTTTAGAATGAGACCACTAGAAACCAAAATAATCATTCAAACGCAAGAACATAGATAGTACCCTTAAAATTCTGAACATGATCTGACTAGAAATTCCATGTTTATGTATTATAATTCTGTCTTCCTTGAATATTAGTGTGCAGGCATGCATTCGGATTTTTCCTAGTCCTGGGGTCGGCAAACTACGGCCCACTGACTTATCATATGCTTTGTAAATAAAGTTTTACTAAAATACAGCTGTGCCCATTCCCTTATGTTTTATCTGCAGCTGCTTTCACACCACAACAGCAGAGGTAAGTAGTTGCAACAGAGATCATATGACCCACAAAGCCTAAAATATTTACTATCTGGCCCTCTCCTAGTCTAGAGATGTATCAAATGAGCTTCCCTGAGCAGCACTTGGGGGCTCAATAGATAATTCTGAGTAGGATGACTGTTGTGCTGGGTGTCTAGCACACTGTAGGATGTTTACCATCTCTGGCGCCCCATAAACTAAAACTAAAATGCCAGCAGCACTCCCACTCCTCATTAACCAAAATTTCCCACACTCTGGGAGAGAGTAGAAATATTATCCCTGTTTAAGAATCACTAAAGAACTAAATTATCTCAGAGTAAAGAAAAAGCAAATATGTCTGTAAATTCTAAATCCTACCAAGATAGATGAAAATGTAGTCACCTTTTTTTAAGACCAAACTAAAAGTCTACTCTTCTTCCTCTTTGACACTCAGCCAAAAATACATTAATTTCTTAATAAAGTTAGGCTTTATAATTTGATAAAGATATCAAAACACCATGATGTTTACTTAAAATTTAAAATTAAATTTATGAGGCCATCTTACCGATTTGTTCCATCCAGATTTGATTTGTGGATGAAATTGAGTTTTGCATCTGCCCAATAAAGCTTCTGTTCCTCATAATCCAAAGTCAGTCCATTTGGCCAGTAAATTTCAGTGTTTATTATAATGAATCGACTTGAACCATCCATTCCAGCACGTTCTATCTTTGGTACTTCTCCCCAGTCTGTCCAGTACATGAACCTAAAAACCATATAAACAAATAAACCCATGATATAAGCAGGTTAAGAGCCAAGTATTTTATAATTAACACTATTAAACAAAGAAAGCTCTCTCAGGAATACTAAAACTGAAACCCTTAGAAATTATCAAAATTTTAATAATCTACCTTTTTGTCACCACCGTGGTAATAACTGATTTAGGCAAGCATCATCAAGCATGCAAAAAACTATGTGATCAAAGTTTCCTGAGAAAAAGCAAGTATTTACACGGTCTCAATGTATCGGGAAAATGGTAACTTTAGAGAAAATGAACTTGGTGAACACTACCTTAAGCACATCATCTAAGTTAACATTATCAATGAGAAAGGGACTGGTATCATGTATGTGATGCACTGGAAAGGACAAACCATCTTTCATGCAGATTCTCTTACATAGTATTCCTGCCAAAAATGAGGAAAGGGAGAAAAACAAATTGAGAAACATTCTAGAAAACAACTGGTCTTTGAAAATATTAATTTCACAAAAGTCAAAGGATGGCCAAGAAACAACCTAGATTAGAGGGGAATAAAGAGACATGGCAACTGTAAAGCGCATGATTCTGGACTGATCAGTTGAGGGAAATGCTATGAAGGCATTATTGGGAAACCTGGCAAAATCTGAGGGACTGTCAAAATATATATCAGCTATGTACTAATGTTAATTTCCTAAATATGATCATTGTACTGTAGTTAGGATATACAGGACTTCATTGTACCATTTTTGCTTCTATTCTACAAGTTTAAATTTTTTTTCAAAATAAAAAAAATGGAAGTCTATTATTAATAGTCTCATTCCAGAGGTAAAAACAAAATTTTCCTTGTTAAAGGTAAAACGCTTAGTGTGTCATATTTCATGGAGTAGGTTCCATGCCCAGTGTGGATCCTAATACAGGGCTCGAACTCACAACTGTGAGATCAACACCTGAGCAGAGATGGGGAGTTGGATGCTTAACCAACTAAGCCAACCAGGCACTCCTAAAGACCTATTTTTTAAAGGTAATGAGGATGCTATGAATAGATATGATGTACTCAATAAATGTGTTCATACACAATTGGATTTCAAGTATAAATTTTACTCAAAAAGTTGGTGAAATGGTAATACTAAAATAATTCCACTTGTACAAAAAGATATTTCATATAAACTGCTTACTCAATGAAATCATGGGAAGAGAATATCAGGTAGGGAATAACATTCTTCCTAGACACAGGCATTGTGCTAATGGTTTTACATACATTATCTCCCTTAAGCAGTGTTATGAAATATTATTTGTCTATCACCATATTTCAGATGGAACAACTCAGAAAAGTTAGTATATTGCTCAAAGTCACAGAGCTAATAAATGAGGAACAGAAATTCAAACCTACATCCCCCAGATTCCAAAGTCAATTCTTATGCCTCAGGTCAGAGCCTTGAATAATAAGGAATAGAAGGCAAAGTGTTCCCTAAAATGAGGATAATGATTGGATATTGTCCAGAATAAGGAGCAGGGGAAAGGTTAGATTTATGCAAGATAAAACTATATAAAAAAAGCAAGCCAGACAATTTTAGACCATGTTAAAATTTTTTGGTTTTTATTCTCAGAGCAACATAAAGACACTTGAAGACTTTTAAGATTGGAGGTGAAATGACTGGCTTTGTGAGGTTTGGGGGAGTCGGGCAGTTAAGGAGGAAGAGACTGGCTACAGTATAGAAAAAGAGTAGAGGAAAACTAAAAAGAATACACAGAGGCTCTCCTTTAAAACCAAAGAAAAAACAGGAAAAGATGGTCAAAAATAATTAAAGTCTCTGAAAAGTGATCAAAGGATAAACAACAAATGAGAAGCATTTACTCAAGAAAATGAACTAACTCTCAGGAGGAAATGTGATAGTTCAGCTATATTACTTGCACCACCATCCATGCTGCTAGGTTTATGGCACAAAAGTTCTACCCTGAGCAGACATAGCAGACCCTAAAGATTGGCAGCTACCTGGCCCTGTAAGAGGATGCTGACTTAATCTGAAGTAATGGAAAAATCTATGCCCAGGAATGTTGTCAAAAATAAGCTCTCCATGGCAAACAATCAGAGAGGGCTATTATCCCAAGCAACACTGGTCCAAAAAGTGTAAATGTAATGTAGGTAAATTTTACTTTAATTTTTTTTAATGGACAAAAGATTTTACTAGCTACTTCACAAAAGAAGATACATGAATAGCCAATTGGTACATATCACAAGGAAATGCAAATTAAAACTATAGTAACAAAAAATAAAAAATAAACAAAACCCTAGTAACAACCAATTCCACACTCACTAAAATGGCTGACATTTAAAAGACTAACAATACTAAGTGTTGGTGACAATTGAGCAACTGGAACTCTATACACCACTAGTTTAACCCTTTGGAAAACAGTTTGCCAGTGTCTTATAAAGTTAAATGTACATCTAACTCTAAGAATCAGCAATTTCACTTTTAGGTATTTTATCCAAGAGAAATAAAAACATATCCACTCAACAACTATACATGCAAATTCACAGAAACTTTATTTGTAACAGCTAAAAATTAGAAACAGCACAAATATCCATTAATAGGATGATATAGAAACTCTGGTATATTTATACAATGGAATAGTATTTAGCAATACAAAAAAAGTAACTATTCTGACATTCAACAAGGATCAATTTTTAAATTAGGCTGAACAAAAGAAGCCAGACTCAAAAGAGTACCTACTTCGTGACTCTATTATATGAAGTTCTAGATTCAGCAAAACTAATTTATAGTGACAGAAATCAGATCAGTAGTTACAAGGATAGAAACAGAAGTTGACTTGAAAGGGGCTAGGACAGCTTTCTGGAGTGAGGTGATGGAAAATTTGGGGGGGAGTAATGGTAGATACATATATTCATCAAAACACCAAACTATAAATATAAAAACATGCATATTTCTGCAAATAAATTATATCTCAATAAAGTTGCCTAAAACACAAATAAGAAACGAGATAATTTTTAAAAGCTAATTCAAAAGTATCTCCTTTTCTGTAGAAGCCTTTCCTAGCTTGCCCAGAGTTACTCCCTCCTAGGTTTCACTGTGCTATAGTACTTATCACTTATCATTATATATATCACTATATATATCATTATATATATCACTTTTTATTATATACTTTGTATATAAATTATGAAGAACTCACATGGACTGAACATAAGCAATTTGCACACTATCAAGATAGATACAGCAATAAGTGGTGTTGTCTATACTGTATAATATAATTTAGGTAGGTCTCAACAATTGCCATTAACCTAAGTAAGCATTAAACTTATAAGTAAGAATTCGGTGTCTAGTTTACAGTGAAATTAAAAGTTAACAAATTAATTAGCTCAACAAGAATTTTAGTAATAAAATTATTTACATGCTGCTGCTTATCAAAGCTAATAGATAACTCTCACATTATTTAACAGTAAAAAATATATCAGGTCATGTTATTTCAAGGATAAAGGCTTCAAATACAAAGAGGGAAACAGACATTTGTCAAGATGAGGATCTGAGAACAGTTTAGAATTTTTAAGCAAATCTTGCAGATATTTTCATTTGTTCAAATATTTAAAATGCAAAATAATAATTTTCTATAAATACTAAAATTTCTATGTTACTTGATTAACATTTAAATTAAAAACTCATTACAAATTTAATATAGAAAGGGAATGAGTCACAGGAAGTAGAAAAACACAGAAGTGTTTTATAAATTGCCAAGATATTATTCAATTTTTAAAAATGTACTAAGTACCTATTAGGAGCTAAGCATCATCCTTGACATAATACAAAAATAAGCAAGGCAAAACAACTGCCCCTATGAAAACTGCATCTAGGCAAGGAGTGAGAAATGTAGCATGAGAGGTATGAACAGGGTGCTATGAGAGTACAAGGAAGTGATACCCAACCAAGCCAGTAAATGCTAAGAGTTGTCAATAAAGCTGACCAGAAGAACAATACTTTTATTTAGGCAGTTGCCAAAATGAGAAACAGCATTACAGGAAGAAGACACAGCATATGCAAAGACATCAGAAGTCATGGTACGTTCAAGAACCAGCAAGAAGATCAGCAGAGCTGCAGCATATAGTGTATTTACAGTGCAGGACACCTGGCAAAAAAAAAAAGAAGTCCCACAGAAGGGACCTATTCTGCTGTACAAAGAAACCTGAACTGTATAACCTACAGATGGTGAGAAGGTACTTCAGACTGTAAGCAACAAAGTAAAGTGGTAAGATTATCCTTTTAATCACTGGTGATAACAATGAGGTACTGGCTACAGGGGGAAGAAATTACAGAAAGAAAATTAAAGTACAAAACTTCTGAAATATTCCAAATAAGAACTAATGAAGACAAAAGTCGAAAGATGGATCAATGTGGGAGCAGAAAGATAAACGAGAGAGAGTAGGATGGCTTTCAAGAGTTGGCAAATGTGAATGAGTCCGTATTGGTGTCATTCAACAAAATACGGAATACAGACAGAGTTTAGGAGGCAACAGGATGACTTCAGATAAGGATGAAATGAGCATCTTCACCTCATTGTTTTTCCTTATATATCCAAAGAACCAGTCAATAGAGTAAAAGAAAAACTAGTGTAAA